>NC_136269.1:118673567-119361067 GCF_964187855.1 Myxine glutinosa
CAGGGCATGAGGTCGAAGGAATTGCCTGCAGAGCTCAGAGACAGGATTGTGTCGAGGCACAGATCTGGGGAAGCCTACAAAAAATTTTCTGCTGCATTGAAGGTTCCCAAGAGCACAGTAGCCTCCATAATTCTTAAATGGGAGAAGTTTGGAACAACTAGGACTCTTCCTAGAGCTGGCCGCCCGGCCAAACTGAGCAATCGGGGGAGAAGGGCCTTGGTAAGAGAGGTGACCAAGAACCCGATGGTCACTCTGGCTGAGCTCCAGAGATCCTGTGTGGAGATGGGAGAAACTTCCAGAAGGACAACCATCACTGCAACACTCCACCGATCTGGGCTTTATGGCAGAGTGGCCAGACGGAAGCCTCTCCTCAGTGAAAGACACACGAAAGCCTGCTTGGAGTTTGCAAAAAAAGCACCTAAAGGAACAAGATTCTGTGGTCTGATGAAATCAAGATTGAACTGTTTGGCTTCCATTGTCAATTGCACTGTCATTAGTCCAGGTTTCTCAATACAGTAATATTGTTTTCATAATAATAATAATAGCGTTAATACTAATATCGTAAAATTAATCACAACACTGCAATCCCTTTGTCGTTATTGCAAAGTTTTGAGATTGAAGTGGTGTATGGTTGGTTCATTGTTGGCTCGAAACAAAGAAAAACTAGTGTCTCAATGCAAAAATAATTTAATATTTACATTATTTGCTAATTTGTATCCCTACCCGGGTCATATTATCCTCTTCAACTGAAGTATCAAACAAGCCTGGCTACGCCGCTGGTCGATTTTCGGTCTTGTTGTTGTATACGTGTGCTAAGGCTCGTAATAGAGCTGACTCACACACACACACACACACACACACACACACACACACACACACACACACACACACACACACACACACACACACACACACACACACACACACACACACACACACACACACACACGAGGAAGTGCCATCACTTCCAGGGATACTCTGGGTACCAGCGGTCATAACAACAATGGCGCCGCTTTTCTCACCGTACTCAGCGGGGCATTTCCTCAAGAGAAACTTCCTCCTCCCCATGGATGCCAACCGATGGGGATCGTCTGTGCTCTATCCTTTTCAAGCAAGGCAGCAGCACGTACCACTTTTAAAGTCTTTGGTATGACTTGAACCGGTCCAAACCGGATGGGTGTTTTTTAGGAGACACTATCTCTTTACTGGGTGGCCGTTGGCTCCCTACGGAAGCTCATCCACCCTTTGCCAGGTGTTTTTAGTCCTGGCAGCGTGTCACAGTCACCCGCCTGACCAGCAAAGCCAGCGAGTGGTGTCGCTTTAGTCGGATTCGGAGGAAACAAGGTGGACGAGTCGAGTCGGTGATGAGAGCAAGCCGATTTGATTTTGGTTGAGGCCCGGATCCAGATCCGGGCCTATAGGTGGGATACAAAACATAACCTGTTCAGCCTGGTGGAGGTATGCACTCTACAGAGTGCCCTTCTACTTAATTGCGATTGTAGTATGCTACAATTGATTGTAGTATTCTGTTATATGTAACAGATCGATGTCTACCAATCCTAATGTTTGTGTCTAAAAATTTCCCTTTCCTGCGAGCCTATTTTAAATGTTCTTACCCTTGTGATTTATTTTATACAAGGTCTAGGTTTGTTGAAGTTCGTTGTTAGGAGACACAGGTGCCCGTTTGAATCTATTACTATTATAAAAAGGCCTTCCTCGACCCACCCCCACATTAGAACTTAAAGTTCGTGTAATCATATCCAATTGGGCTTGTTTAAGAACTATGCTTTTTAATTCTGCTAGTTCAGGGTGATTTACCCCAACTGCTTCACTACCAGCGGTGATGAGTTTCACATGTTTGTAGAAGGGGGCATACATACTTTTCTCTGGTGGGCTGACCCTCCTCGCCCCATCGAATCGCCTCGTTGCGAACGTCGAGCAAGGACATCGCAACAGTTTGCCTCACCATCCTCTTTAGCTCTCTATGCAGTATGTGGTCCCTCACATTTTCACAAAATTGGTCCCTCAATAAAACCTGTGAATTGGGCCTAGCCTGGGGGTTATGCTGTTGCACTCGCTCCATTAATATCATGAGGGCATGGGAAAAATCCTGCAATTATTCTCCTTCCTTCTGCTTTCTATCAAATAATTTCTGCTGCAAGGACACATAGGATTTAGAACAACCATACACTTCCTGCAATACTTCAATGATCCGCTCAGCATCTTCCTTTATCGTTATATCTCTAAACTTAATGTCAGTGCGTGCGGCTCCCTCTACATGGTCATAAACAAACAGTGCTTTGTCCAACTCTGACATATGTCTTGCCTTTATGCAACTCTGCACTTCCTCCACCAACTCATCTAGGGTTAAGGCCGCAGCAGATGAACATCCAGAAAATTTAGGACATTTCCTCTCTTGGGAGGTGAACCGTTTGTTCTCTCCTCAGCGGAGGTACAGACAGGTTAATATCGGCCGGTCCCGATGTATGGCCTGACAGTCTCTCATTTTCAACTCGAAGCTGCTCCAGCTGGTCCCGTAGTGTCTGTAGTTCCGCCTCCATGATCCTATGACACCGTTTGATAACACAAGTTCAAGGGAAGGGCCATCAGGTGGCGAAGCTGCACAAGGTCGGAGCTTTCAAGTCCACCGATGGGTGGAGTCTTCGCTGCCAACCACTGTTCTCTACAATCAATAAAACATTATGCTGGCACCATTGCCCATAATCCAATGTATGGCTCTCCAACCAACTCTGAATTCTCCTGTCCATTACGCCAAATGTTGCCCCCCCTGGGGAATCGAGAGCTCCTGGTAGTTTGTTCACAAACTACACCACTCCCCCAATGTGGGGTGGGAGACCCTAAATAAGTAATTTGAAGGCAATTCCCCAAAGGTAAGTGTTCAATTAACTGAACAAACAGATTTCAAGTTAATGGAATTTATTTGAAAGTTTGGTAGGAGAGCACAATACAATAGGCATACTTTATTAAACTTGAGAATATCCAAAAAGACGAATAGCAGCCAAGTAAGCTGACAGCACTGAACAAATATCTGTAAAGAAAACATAAAATTACCTCATACTTAAGGGTGTAGTACTGGTGAAAAATTGAGAAAACTACATAGGTACCTTTGAGAGGCCTTTACACAAAAACAAAGTCAAGTTAATATCTAATTTTCAGTTTTTCTTGAAAGATATAATCTTGGCTTTAACTCAGACCAGTTTCAACGCTTCTTTGTCATATTACATGCATATAATTTGCATAAATTAGACCGTCAATAAAAAACAAGGAAAAACAAAGAACACATTTCTACTTCTATCTTCTATGTCACCTATCATTCTTTTCACACAAAACTTGGTACATGTATTATACATGTGTTACTCTACTACCTGGAGAGGATTTTGTGAAATTATGTCAAATGTTCACTAATTAGCTAATTATGCCAATTACCAGATAAAACTTGGTTGTCCTTCAATAAATCCACAATGGCTACTCCTATAAACAAAAGCCTTCATCATTTTAAAGGAAGTGATATTCTGAATATCCTGTCCAAATTTCAGCCCAAAAGAATGATGCATTTCCCAAGTTATAACAAATTTAATGCAAAATATTATATTGAATTGAATTGAAATTTGAATTTTTCAATAATTAGGGGTACTTCTATGACCTCTAATAGCATGATTCTTGTTTATAAGACTATAAGGAAACTGTTCAGCTAAAAAAAAAAAATCAAAAAAAAAAATCACCTGTTCACCAGTACTACACCCTTAAAAGCATCCCCAAAAAGGTTTAAAAACTTAGCCCAACTACCCACCAAAATAAATATACAAATCAACGATACACAAAATGCTAATTGTTTACTCGACATAAAATAAAATCACATACCCTTTTCACAAGAGATCAGGGGGTACCCAGAACACGGTGGAAACACTCCACTGTACTTCTGCCGAGACAGTGAACCAGAGTCGGCGTCAGAACAAATCTAATTGGGGGGCATTAGGGTAACCGCGGGGGGCGGGGGGGGCACAAACTGCCATTCAGAACTCAATCTATGATGTAAATGCTTGATAATAAGAGTTTGCCGTCAACAATCAACACACCAACCCAGTTACAATTTAAAAACATGCTACATCGTAAGAGCGTGACCAAGGGTTGGCGTCAGGAAGGGCATCCGGCCATAAAAACATTGCCTCAAAAAGGGAACCATGATTGTCATGGGGCCCGCAAGGGTAACCCCCGCTCTAGCGGGGAAAATGGCCTTAAAACGATCATTCATTCATTCATTGTGCAAAGTCTCACACGCACGCACGCACACACACACACTGCACAAAATATAGCCTACGTGCAATAGTCCATTGGCTGAGGGGGTCCCCGTGTGCATGAGATGTGCCCTAAGTTACTCTTCATAATATTGAAGTAGACCATGAGACATATCAAAAAAGTTTGGGTAGACTTTTGGTAACCCGGCAGTAACAGAGGAAATGACGTCATTAGCCACGCCATTTGCCGCTCTATTGATACCAAAATTTAGGGGTAGTGGAAACATAAATCGCAATAACTTTGGAAGTATAAATCACAGAACTACAAAATACCCATTAAAATGTTTGTATTTAAGTACTCTATTCATTACAATAATCATTATGCAAATTAATATGTTAATGAGGTCACCAGAGGTCAAAAGGTCACAAAACCCGAGTACAAGTGAAAATTTCACACTGCTCCAAAAAAATACCCACCAAGTTATGGATTTACTCACTTTTACATTTATGATGCATGGAACGTTTAGAATAGATGCTACCTATTATTTTGATATGCATTTGGGGCCTTTTAATGCCTAATTGTATTACATAACATCAACTGAAAATTGCCGTAAATTTAAAAGGCAGATGTTTTTGCAGTCCATAAGTATAATAGAATGTTCTGCATACTCGTACCTTCTTTAGCAATTTGAGAATGTATTCTGAGTTATGTTTTGTGAAGAGTTCCCTTATGCTCTTCAGTCCATTGTATTAACCCTCAGTGTTTTGTCAAGTAGGCGGACACATCATAAGGTTAGATTTAATTGAAATCTTATTTGAAGCCAATAAGCCTTTAAAAATACCCATGGGAATGATGCCCATGGTTCCATAAAATGTTATCTATGCCTGATCTGCTGGTCAAATGAAAGAGACATATCTAAAGCAATGATAGACAAGTACATGTTTTAACACAATAGTTTCTATTGTCCACAAGTTTAGTAATTTACCGTTGCTTACTCGCATGTTTGTCAAAGGGATGCAGATGACCCAGCGATGCTTATACAGAGTAAATTACTGCTACATACCTAATACCATAAAGGAATTTCCTTTATGCTAATACTGAGTTGAACCAGAGGGGTTTTTGAATTGCACAATTTGTTCATCACCCTGGAGACTTTGACACTTGCAGAAACGAATGCAGGGAAGTCCATTTTTGCGACAGGCACATCTGTCATTGCTGCATTTTTTGCAATTGCACAAAACTGTGTATTCTTCAGGAATTGGTCTCATGCCTTTAGTTGGCATCAAAAGTTCATCTGCTTCCCTGAAGCCAAAGGCAGTTGGATCCAGTGATGTGGGCTTATGAGGGTTTAACAAAGTCACCATCTGATAGGTTGCATAAAACGCTCTATGGATGTGTTGCTGTATTGCATGGCTAGTTGGCGGAAGTTGCTCCAAGGATACACCTTTACTGTGATGGTACATGTGGTCTCTTAATTGATCCATTGTTGTGCACTTGGTGTTCTTTTTTATAACGTGTACCAGGTATGCCTCACAGGACGCCATGAAACTGTCGGTACAACTTGTTCCAGAATCAAAGTCTTTCAGATACTCAGATGGACTAGCATTATTCAAGGCTGCATGTTTTGTTCCCACCTTGCTTGTGTAGTCACACCCAGTCAGGGTATGAACAAGTGGTAGCAC
The DNA here is from genome assembly GCF_964187855.1 of Myxine glutinosa. Taxonomy (NCBI): domain Eukaryota; kingdom Metazoa; phylum Chordata; class Myxini; order Myxiniformes; family Myxinidae; genus Myxine; species Myxine glutinosa. The sequence goes on from NC_136269.1 coordinate 118,679,507, forward strand.
ATAGCAAAGTTCTTCTCCACCCTTTGGTGCTAATGTGTGAACTGGAATGTATCTCGTTGAATCTCCAACACCAGCCCTTAGCCAAAGTTCGCTTAGGTCATTGCAATGAAGAATATTCCAGTAGTGCATAAGCAGTACAAACACATCTGTATCACCAGACAATACGATAATACGTTCAGGTCCACTTTTGACTGCATGCATCGCATGTGGAATGATACGAGCATCTGCCTCTTCTACATCGGGACTGAGGTCTGGCTTTTCTGTTGAACAGCCATCTTTGACAGACTGGCATGTAACTGCACCAGATACACCTGAAAAAGAACTTGCCACAACGTTGACTGTGGAAGGTCTTTCTTTTCCGTGCTTTATGGCTTGTGAGTGAAGAAGCATCTGGAGTTTAAATTTATTATTGCTTGATGCCCAAAATCTGTCCATTTCTACAGGTAATGGTGTGTCGTAATTGATAATGTTCATTTCAATTGCCGCTTTAACTGAACGGCGCCTTCTCTCGGAATCTTTTATGGACCCCTCGACATAGGAATCAAAGACCAAATCCAACCTTGTGGTGAAGGGATAAACTGAAAGTCACTTGCCTTGATTAAAACAAAAACTTCAAGATTAAACAATGTGATCTTTCTCAAAGGATGCATGCCGCTTGACATGCGCTGGCAACGGAATTCGATTAAAGTTGACCTTTGACCTTGGGCCTCCTACTTACAGAGCAATAAGGGTTAAAGCTAAAGAGCATAGGAGAATTCTTGATAACAAAAACTGTTCATATGTACCTTCATATTGCTAACAAATGGTCCCAGCATGACAGCATACTTTGTCTGCCCAAGGACCTGAAAAAATTCCACCTTTTAAATTTATGACATTTTTCAATTGATATTATGTAATAAACTTAGGCATTAAAAGGCCCCAAATGCATATCAAAATAATAGGTAGCATCTATTCTAAAAGTTCCATGCATCATAAATGTAAAAGTGAGTAAATCCATAACTTGGTGGGTATTTTTTTGGAGCAGTGTGAAATTTTCACTTGTACCCGGGTTTTGTGACCTTTTGACCTCTGGTGACCTCATTAACATATTAATTTGCATAATGATTATTGTAATGAATAGAGTACTTAAATACAAACATTTTAATGGGTATTTTGTAGTTCTGTGATTTATACTTCCAAAGTTATTGCGATTTATGTTTCCACTACCCCTAAATTTTGGTATCAATAGAGCGGCAAAGGGCGTGGCTAATGACGTCATTTCCTCGGTTACTGCCGGGTTACCAAAAGTCTACCCAAACTTTTTTGATATGTCTCATGGTCTACTTCAATATTATGAAGAGTAACTTAGGGCACATCTCATGCACACGGGGTCCCCCTCAGCCAATGGATTACAAGCCACGTCTCTGTCTCTCACTCTTTCACTCAGTGCACCGTGCACGTCATTGGACCATCATTTGAAATAGACTATTTTTCTCCAGTCTTACCGAATAAATGCAGACACACCCAAACATCATTCAACATTTTGCGTAATAATCATGAAAGCCAAGGCTGGCATCATAAAGTGAATTCAACGCATGGCTTACCTTCAGAAGAGTTGCAGGCGGCGAGTGTTGGTGCTGAACCTCCGAAGAATGGTGTCCTTCCACTCAGTTGTGCATTTTCGGGTTCAGTCCCTCTCAAACGCTAGCTGAACCAACTGGGCCTTTATTTTGTGGAGCATTGCGTGTCTCTGGTCCGAAAATACTGTCGCGTGACTACCCTTGGTGAACACCGTAGGGTAACACGGATGACCGATTGCGAGACTTTACACTCCCGAGGCGAAAACTCAATGGCGGATTCAAGCTCAACACAAAGTTAAACGCGCGGGAGGCCAGACGCAACGAGCTCCACAGCCTTATCTATTAAAATGAAACACCCAGGAAACTGCGTTCAAATATGTACAGAAAATAATATAAGGATTTATTATTGAAAAGTAATAACAGTGAAAAAAGCACGCGCCGGTAATACTAATAACTAAATCGGGACGTCCCCACACGACTGATATCAAACACAAAACGAGGGAGATTAATTACGAAAAGAACACGTCACGTCGTTCAAAATGTACGCGGATTCGGGCTTATCTGGTCTTTCGTCGTCTTTGTGGCTGCCGTCCAACACCGCTCCTTTCGGCCCGATCGCACACCTCGCTCCAAGTTCCACGGCCCTCTGCGTCCGCCTCCAAGCGCCACCAGGCCTCGTCGGTCCAACGGCCCACACACACCACGAGCTCCTTTGCTCCAACGGTCCACCGCAGGGCTGCACGAGGCAACCAAAACCAAGTGCCAACTGCCAACTGCAACGAGCTGTGGTCACGAATGTTCAACGAACCGTGTCCTGTGCCAACTCCGACGAACTGTGCAACGAACCGTGTCCTGTGCCAACTGCCACGAACTCTGGTACGGAACTGTAACAACGAACTCTGCGACTCAACTCAACTCGTACTGGCGAACTAACTCCCGAAAATGGCGTCCGACCGTCGCCTATATTGGTGGCCGATGACGTCACATTGGCGCACCCCTCAGCCAATCATAGCCTCCCAACTCGCCCAGGCCACGCCCTCCGCGGCATGCGACTCCTGACATCTCCCGTCCGTGACCCCGCGGTCCTGGCATAACACGTGCCGGCCAGGTTTGTAGGCCTTTTGAGGTGTACACGGTGGCGGCCAATTATGGCGGTGTTTTTGACCTGGTTTCCTGTCAATTTAATACGAAGTCCTTGTCAGGGAAAGGGGATTATTTAATGTTGCGCTAAGGACCTAACTAATGTTTATGTGGTTTGCAGTGCCATAATGGACAAAGGTTTGACTACTAGGTGAGACTCACAGGGGCGTTACCTTTAATCCCTCACTATTTAACACTCGAATCTCCAGGTAGATCCACACTCATACATCTTACCCCGACAACCGCCTGAACATCAATAACTTATTACATGTAGAGTCCCTGTCACGACAGCCGAATACCTACCTATTCAGATCTACCTAGCTCTAGATGTTGCATTACCAAATTCATAACAATACGTTTCTCAGAGTGGAGAATGAATTCTCGCACATTGCTGTGGAGGCGCCAAATGTTGAGGCATGATTGAAAGCAGTCAGTACAGTACATTGGGCACCGATCAGATGTGTGTGGTACTCTGAGGGGATGTTGCTCTTCAGAGGTGGCCGTGCTGGGCGCATTTGCTCCCTCTTCGTTGGTGAAGCTGGAGCCGGAGGAGGCTTTGAAGAAGCAGCACCGTAAAGCCATTTTCTTACATCCATTTCTGTTCGAAGTGCAGTCTGATAGTTACTTGCTCTCACTGAAACATTTTGGCGCCAAGCGCCATCTGACTTGCTAATGCTAACTGTACGTGAAGTGCGCGCTTATCTTGACGTAATGACAACAAATCAAACCAGTAGGTCATAGGTCAAACACCAGACCAAATGAGCACACTACTTCCTCAAATGTGACCTGATGCAAATATGACCAACAGGGTGTGTTTTTTTCTTTTCTTATTTTTGTTTTTATTTCATTTCATTTAGCGAAAAGATTTTCACTTTTAATATGATAAATATAAATTAATTAATAAAACGTAAAGTTTGGCGCCAAAGGCTTGGCCTGCGGGTGGGGGAGCACAATAACTCATTTGGGGGGGGGCATGACCCGCGAATGCCCCCCCATGACGCCGACCCTGCAGTGAACACATAATGCGGGACCATTAAACAACAATAGCGTCCATATTTCATTTAGGCCTACGGTACACATAAAAATAACAAAATGGCGTCACATACTCAATGCAAGCCCACCAACGTCTGCCGGTTACATGCACACACCCACTGGACAGCCAGGAATTCACTGGAGTGCAAAAACTCGGAAATACACTTCGTGATCAGACGCACCCTAGCTGGGAGCTGGGACAACCAGGAAGTGCTATCGCAGAGGAGTGAGAGGACCCGAGCAATAGTAGTCTCCCGATATGCCTGCACAGGTGGTTTATAAAACTGAAAGGGGCGGAACCAATATAATTATCTCTGACGGGGACTAAACGGTCCCACAGCCACAGGCTACATAAAGAAAAGCGTACAGTTGATATCACGATTTAAAACATGATGGAATAATATTTACCGATATGAACAGTGATGTGGGTTTTTTATTGAAATTCTAAAAGTACTGTTTAGATTTTGATGATTTGCGTGTGATATTTAACGGATGTTTATTAAAATCGCGCCTCCCAATTGAAGCCCCGCCCTTAGGGCGGGCACCGTTGCTCGTATTATAAAATGGCGATACAACAATAATTTTTACCGCTTTGCTTTGAAGAACGGGAATGAAGGGGGAGGAGCGTGTTAATATGTCTGGTTGAAGGCTTTGGGTGGTGAGGGGGCTTGAAGCCAGATTTCAATCCTACAGCCGCCATGTTGGTGCTCCCGTCACTGCGATGCAAAGCGAAAGACGCCTCACAGCTGTCACATTCACAATCGCTCTGTCGGATGTACTCCCGGTACGCGTCTCCTTCGTTGTAAAAATTACCAAGTCAACAGTTAAACGGATTTTTGAGCCGACTGGTGTTACGGCCTTGGCAAGATCGATGGAGACAGCGATCCATTAGCTTATCAGATTCGATTCGATTCGGTTGTTGGAGTCCGATCGGTGCAGCCGTTTGTGCGGCACCCGGGAAAATAACGTTATGCGGGAGTCCAAACCTGAAAATGCTGGAGGCCAAAGATGAAATTGGAAAAACAAAATAGCCCATTTTACTCTAGAGGATCCCAGGATTACCCACTCAAAATATCGTTGCGATCGGTTCAGCCGTTTTTGCGGTACCATCGAACAGACAGACGGACATTTGGTGAATTTTAGTAAGATTATTTTTCCAAAATATGAACACGACGTGCTGGTCAAATGACGTTTCCTGTGAGACGAATGTTAGGTCGCTTAGCAACCAAGCGTTATTCGCTCACCTGGCACCCCATTGTGACGTCACTACACGCGCTGGAACTCCCCATTGTGTTCGGAACGTGAGGACGGGTGCACGCGTGATTTGGCTGCTCTCCTTTTTACCTCGTTTGTTGCCTCCTCGGTGCCTACCGGCAGATTTCCCATGTCTTTGTGCCGAGCGACCCGACTTGGTCACCATGTTTGCTCTTTCTTTTGGCCAACAGCAGAGCCACAGGTGAGGAAAACCCCCGGCGGCGCAGGTCCGTCAGTAACAGTAACACTGGTGTTATATTCTTTCCAATGATGATGTTGTTGTTTTTGTCATTGTTGTTGTTATTATTGTTGTTTTTGTATTTCCGGAGTTTGCTGTTGAGACGCTTGATGATGTGGGAGGAAGTGGTTGGCGACGTAGTCGGAGAGTCGCCATTTTGATTTTGTGGACTCGGCGATGTGTGAATGTTCAGCGCCGCTGAATAAACGGACCTGTTTGTGTTGCTGTGTCTTACAATCGATCGCATTGTTTAGCGTCTGAAACTGGACATAACAAGTGGTTCGAATCCAAACGTCGGTTTCATTTCCAAGACGGTTCTCGTGTAACGAGCCTGCGGTGTTAACACTGAAGGAGCGGCGCTCCAACGCGAGTCGAAAGAAGTGACGCGACCAAAGACGGAATTCGTCCGAGTTGCTTTATTGAAACAAAACAGCTCAGGTATTCTGACCAAAAGCCCGTTTATCGGGCAACAATATATATATACATTTATGTCGGGAAGTTTGCCCGGCAAAAGCTATACCGGGCATGCCCGGGTGTCAAGGGCGAGCCTTGGAAAGGCGAGTCTGGACCTGCCCGGGCGTGTTTGGCTGCGGCCTGGCAAGTCGAGGCTGGGCGTGCCCGGGCGCTCTGGGCGAGCACTGGAAAGGCGATAGCGGGCATGCCCGGACGCTCTGGGCGAGCCCTGGAAAGGCGATAGCGGGCATGCCCGGACGCTCTGCGCGAGCCCTGGAAAGGCGAGAGCGGGCATGCCCGGACGCTCTGGGCGAGCCCTGGAAAGGCGATAGCGGGCATGCCCGGACGCTCTGGACGAGCACTGGAAAGGCGATAGCGGGCATGCCCGGACGCTCTGGGCGAGCCCTGGAAAGGCGATAGCGGGCATGCCCGGACGCTCTGGGCGAGCCCTGGAAAGGCGATAGCGGGCATGCCCGGACGCTCTGGGCGAGCACTGGAAAGGCGATAGCGGGCATGCCCGGACGCTCTGGGCGAGCCCTGGAAAGGCGATAGCGGGCATGCCCGGACGCTCTGGACGAGCACTGGAAAGGCGATAGCGGGCATGCCCGGACGCTCTGGGCGAGCACTGGAAAGGCGATAGCGGGCATGCCCGGACGCTCTGGGCGAGCCCTGGAAAGGCGATAGCGGGCATGCCCGGACGCTCTGGGCGAGCCCTGGAAAGGCGATAGCGGGCATGCCCGGACGCTCTGGGCGAGCCCTGGAAAGGCGATAGCGGGCATGCCCGGACGCTCTGGGCGAGCCCTGGAAAGGCGATAGCGGGCATGCCCGGGAAAGACGAGACCGGGCGTGCCCGGGAGGTTCGGGCGTGCCCGGGAACAGTGAGTCCGGGCATGTCCGGGAGAGGCGCGTCTGGCCGTGTTCTGGCCGGTGCAAGGCGATTGTGTGCATCCAGCGGTAACCGCTACAACACGATGTTTGCGGTACATTTCCCGCCATCATTCCTGGGTTCCATTCCCAGCGAAAACGATCCCATGACAGCTTCTTCATGCGATCCACGTGCTTGGATGGGTCATGGCGCCTTCCTTCGGGCAGACGTTAAACCCCGAGAATCCCGTCTTCTTCATTTTCTGGGGAACGCTGAACATCCCACGGTGCCTTTCAAAAACAATAGGGCATTGTGTGCCGGTGCCCCCATACAATCCTAAGTTGCTGGTCCAACCTCTAACACCGACCCCAGAGTGGCAACCTGTCCAGGTGTGGTTCTCGACCGTGGACACAGCACTTCGGCCGATTCCCGATACTCTTGAGGCAAACAACACTCATGGATCGATAACACTCTGATTTGTGAGTTTAAGCCCTCGACAAGCTGCCCTCACCCCAAACCCTCCTCCAAAATTTCCAAAGTTCCGTTCTGAGAATTTCCTCCTGCATCCATCCTGTGCAGCCCATGCATCCTCTCCTGCCCCCATTCCTCCCCACACCCATTGTTTGTCTGCTTTCCCCAATCTTGGCCTTTGGTCACTGCTGTTGGTATTTCCCCTCTCTCTCTCTACTGTTGGTGTTTCCCCCCTCTCGCCACTGTTGGTGTTTCCCTCCTCTCGCTACTGTTGATGTTTCCCCCCTCTCTCTCTACTGTTGATGTTTCCCCCCTCTCTCTACTGTTGATGTTTCCCCCTCTCTCTACTGTTGGTGTTTCCCCCTCTCTCTCTACTGTTGGTGTTTCCCCCCTCTCTCTCTCTACTGTTGGTGTTTCCCCTCTCTCTCTCTCTACTGTTGGTGTTTCCCCCCTCTCTCTCTACTGTTGGTGTTTCCCTCCTCTCTCTACTGTTGGTGTTTCCCTCCTCTCTCTACTGTTGGTGTTTCCCTCCTCTCTCTGATGTTGCTGTTCCCTCCTCTCTCTGCTGTTGGTGTTCCCCCTCTCTCTACTGTTGGTGTTTCCCCCTCTCTCTCTACTGTTGATGTTTCCCCCTCTCTCTACTGTTGGTGTTTCCCCCTCTCTCTCTACTGTTGGTGTTTCCCCCCTCTCTCTCTACTGTTGATGTTTCCCCCCTCTCTCTGCTGTTGGTGTATCCCCCCTCTCTCTCTACTGTTGGTGTTTCCCTCCTCTCGCTACTGTTGATGTTTCCCCCCTCTCTCTGCTGTTGGTGTTTCCCCTCTCTCTCTCTCTACTGTTGGTGTTTCCCCCCTCTCTCTCTACTGTTGGTGTTTCCCTCCTCTCTCTGCTGTTGCTGTTCCCTCCTCTCTCTGCTGTTGGTGTTCCCCCTCTCTCTACTGTTGATGTTTCCCCCTCTCTCTACTGTTGATGTTTCCCCCCTCTCTCTCTACTGTTGGTGTTTCCCTCCTCTCTCTGCTGTTGCTGTTCCCTCCTCTCTCTGCTGTTGGTGTCCCCCCTCTCTCTACTGTTGATGTTTCCCCCCTCTCTCTGCTGTTGGTGTTTCCCCCTCTCTCTGCTGTTGCTGTTCCCTCCTCTCTCTGCTGTTGGTGTTCCCCCTCTCTCTGCTGTTGGTGTTTCCCCCTCTCTCTGCTGTTGCTGTTCCCTCCTCTCTCTGCTGTTGGTGTTCCCCCCCCTCTCTCTGCTGTTGGTGTTTCCTCCCTCTCTGCTGTTGGTGTGCCCCTCTCTCTCTGCTGTTGGTGTTTCCCCCCTCTCTGCTGTTGGTGTCCCCCCCTCTCTCTGCTGTTGGTGTTTCCCCCCTCTCTCTACTGTTGATGTTTCCCCCCTCTCTCTGCTGTTGGTGTTTCCCCCTCTCTCTGCTGTTGCTGTTTCCCCCTCTCTCTGCTGTTGGTGTTTCCCCCCCTCTCTGCTGTTGGTGTTCCCCCCTCTCTCTGCTGTTGGTGTTTCCCCCCCTCTCTCTACTGTTGATGTTTCCCCCCTCTCTCTGCTGTTGGTGTTTCCCCCTCACTCTGCTGTTGGTGTTCCCCCCCCCTCTCTCTCTGCTGTTGGTGTTCCCCCCTCTCTCTCTGCTGTTGGTGTCCCCCCCCCCTCTCTCTCTGCTGTTGGTGTTTCCCCCTCTCTCTGCTGTTGGTGTTCCCCCCTCTCTCTGCTGTTGGTGTTCCCCCCTCTCTCTGCTGTTGGTGTTTCCCCCTCTCTCTGCTGTTGGTGTTCCCCCCTCTCTCTGCTGTTGGTGTCCCCCCCCTCTCTGCTGTTGGTGTTCCCCCCTCTCTGCTGTTGGTGTTTCCCCCCTCTCTGCTATTGGTGTTTCCCCCCTCTCTCTGCTGTTGGTGTTCCCCCCTCTCTCTGCTCTTGGTGTTCCCCCCTCTCTCTGCTGTTGGTGTTTCCCCCCTCTCTGCTGTTGGTGTTCCCCCCTCTCTCTGCTGTTGGTGTTTCCCCCTCTCTCTGCTGTTGGTGTTTCCCCCCTCTCTGCTGTTGGTGTTCCCCCCTCTCTCTGCTGTTGGTGTTCCCCCCTCTCTCTGCTGTTGGTGTTTCCCCCCTCTCTGCTGTTGGTGTTTCCCCCCTCTCTGCTGTTGGTGTTTCCCCCCTCTCTGCTGTTGGTGTTCCCCCCTCTCTCTGCTGTTGGTGTTTCCCCCTCTCTCTGCTGTTGGTGTTTCCCCCTCTCTGCTGTTGGTGTTTCCCCCTCTCTCTGCTGTTGGTGTTTCCCCTCTCTCTGCTGTTGGTGTTTCCCCCTCTCTGCTGTTGGTGTTTCCCCTCTCTCTGCTGTTGGTGTTTCCCCCTCTCTGCTGTTGGTGTTTCCCCCCTCTCTCTGCTGTTGGTGTTTCCCCCCTCTCTCTCTACTGTTGGTGTTTCCCTCCTCTCGCTACTGTTGATGTTTCCCCCCTCTCTCTGCTGTTGGTGTTTCCCCTCTCTCTCTCTCTACTGTTGGTGTTTCCCCCCTCTCTCTCTACTGTTGGTGTTTCCCTCCTCTCTCTGCTGTTGCTGTTCCCTCCTCTCTCTGCTGTTGGTGTTCCCCCTCTCTCTACTGTTGATGTTTCCCCCTCTCTCTACTGTTGATGTTTCCCCCCTCTCTCTCTACTGTTGGTGTTTCCCTCCTCTCTCTGCTGTTGCTGTTCCCTCCTCTCTCTGCTGTTGGTGTCCCCCCTCTCTCTACTGTTGATGTTTCCCCCCTCTCTCTGCTGTTGGTGTTTCCCCCTCTCTCTGCTGTTGCTGTTCCCTCCTCTCTCTGCTGTTGGTGTTCCCCCTCTCTCTGCTGTTGGTGTTTCCCCCTCTCTCTGCTGTTGCTGTTCCCTCCTCTCTCTGCTGTTGGTGTTCCCCCCCCCCCTCTCTGCTGTTGGTGTTTCCTCCCTCTCTGCTGTTGGTGTGCCCCTCTCTCTCTGCTGTTGGTGTTTCCCCCCTCTCTGCTGTTGGTGTTCCCCCCTCTCTCTGCTGTTGGTGTTTCCCCCCTCTCTCTACTGTTGATGTTTCCCCCCTCTCTCTGCTGTTGGTGTTTCCCCCTCTCTCTGCTGTTGCTGTTTCCCCCTCTCTCTGCTGTTGGTGTTTCCCCCCCTCTCTGCTGTTGGTGTTCCCCCCTCTCTCTGCTGTTGGTGTTTCCCCCCTCTCTCTACTGTTGATGTTTCCCCCCTCTCTCTGCTGTTGGTGTTTCCCCCTCACTCTGCTGTTGGTGTTCCCCCCCCCTCTCTCTCTGCTGTTGGTGTTCCCCCCTCTCTCTCTGCTGTTGGTGTCCCCCCCCCCCCCTCTCTCTCTGCTGTTGGTGTTTCCCCCTCTCTCTGCTGTTGGTGTTCCCCCCTCTCTCTGCTGTTGGTGTTCCCCCCTCTCTCTGCTGTTGGTGTTTCCCCCTCTCTCTGCTGTTGGTGTTCCCCCCTCTCTCTGCTGTTGGTGTCCCCCCCCCCCCCCTCTCTGCTGTTGGTGTTCCCCCCTCTCTGCTGTTGGTGTTTCCCCCCTCTCTGCTATTGGTGTTTCCCCCCTCTCTCTGCTGTTGGTGTTCCCCCCTCTCTCTGCTCTTGGTGTTCCCCCCTCTCTCTGCTGTTGGTGTTTCCCCCCTCTCTGCTGTTGGTGTTCCCCCCTCTCTCTGCTGTTGGTGTTTCCCCCTCTCTCTGCTGTTGGTGTTTCCCCCCTCTCTGCTGTTGGTGTTCCCCCCTCTCTCTGCTGTTGGTGTTCCCCCCTCTCTCTGCTGTTGGTGTTTCCCCCCTCTCTGCTGTTGGTGTTTCCCCCCTCTCTGCTGTTGGTGTTTCCCCCCTCTCTGCTGTTGGTGTTCCCCCCTCTCTCTGCTGTTGGTGTTTCCCCCTCTCTCTGCTGTTGGTGTTTCCCCCTCTCTGCTGTTGGTGTTTCCCCCTCTCTCTGCTGTTGGTGTTTCCCCTCTCTCTGCTGTTGGTGTTTCCCCCTCTCTGCTGTTGGTGTTTCCCCCTCTCTCTGCTGTTGGTGTTTCCCCCTCTCTGCTGTTGGTGTTTCCCCCTCTCTGCTGTTGGTGTTTCCCCCTCTCTCTGCTGTTGGTGTTTCCCCTCTCTCTGCTGTTGGTGTTTCCCCCCTCTCTGCTGTTGGTGTTTCCCCTCTCTCTGGTGTTGGTGTTTCCCCCCTCTCTGCTGTTGGTGTTTCCCCCTCTCTGCTGTTGGTGTTTCCCCCTCTCTCTGCTGTTGGTGTTTCCCCTCTCTCTGCTGTTGGTGTTTCCCCCCTCTCTGCTGTTGGTGTTTCCCCTCTCTCTGCTGTTGGTGTTTCCCCCCTCTCTGCTGTTGGTGTTCCCCCCTCGCTCTGCTGTTGGTGTTTCCCCCCTCTCTGCTGTTGGTGTTTCCCCCTCTCTCTGCTGTTGGTGTTTCCCCCTCTCTCTGCTGTTGGTGTTTCCCCCTCTCTGCTGTTGGTGTTTCCCCCTCTCTGCTGTTGGTGTTTCCCCCTCTCTCTGCTGTTGGTGTTTCCCCTCTCTGCTGTTGGTGTTTCCCCCTCTCTCTGCTGTTGGTGTTTCCCCTCTCTCTGCTGTTGGTGTTTCCCCCCTCTCTGCTGTTGGTGTTTCCCCTCTCTCTGGTGTTGGTGTTTCCCCCTCTCTGCTGTTGGTGTTTCCCCCTCTCTCTGCTGTTGGTGTTTCCCCTCTCTCTGCTGTTGGTGTTTCCCCCCTCTCTGCTGTTGGTGTTTCCCCTCTCTCTGGTGTTGGTGTTTCCCCCCTCTCTGCTGTTGGTGTTTCCCCCTCTCTGCTGTTGGTGTTTCCCCCTCTCTCTGCTGTTGGTGTTTCCCCTCTCTCTGCTGTTGGTGTTTCCCCCCTCTCTGCTGTTGGTGTTTCCCCTCTCTCTGCTGTTGGTGTTTCCCCCCTCTCTGCTGTTGGTGTTCCCCCCTCGCTCTGCTGTTGGTGTTTCCCCCCTCTCTGCTGTTGGTGTTTCCCCCTCTCTCTGCTGTTGGTGTTTCCCCCTCTCTCTGCTGTTGGTGTTTCCCCCTCTCTGCTGTTGGTGTTTCCCCCTCTCTGCTGTTGGTGTTTCCCCCTCTCTCTGCTGTTGGTGTTTCCCCTCTCTCTGCTGTTGGTGTTTCCCCCTCTCTGCTGTTGGTGTTTCCCCCCTCTCTGCTGTTGGTGTTTCCCCCTCTCTGCTGTTGGTGTTTCCCCCTCTCTCTGCTGTTGGTGTTTCCCCTCTCTCTGCTGTTGGTGTTTCCCCCTCTCTGCTGTTGGTGTTTCCCCCTCTCTCTGCTGTTGGTGTTTCCCCCTCTCTGCTGTTGGTGTTTCCCCCTCTCTGCTGTTGGTGTTTCCCCCTCTCTCTGCTGTTGGTGTTTCCCCTCTCTCTGCTGTTGGTGTTTCTCCCCTCTCTGCTGTTGGTGTTTCCCCTCTCTCTGCTGTTGGTGTTTCCCCCCTCTCTGCTGTTGGTGTTTCCCCCTCTCTGCTGTTGGTGTTTCCCCCTCTCTCTGCTGTTGGTGTTTCCCCTCTCTCTGCTGTTGGTGTTTCCCCCCTTTCTGCTGTTGGTGTTTCCCCTCTCTCTGCTGTTGGTGTTTCCCCCCTCTCTGCTGTTGGTGTCCCCCCCCTCTCTCTGCTGGTGGTGTTTCCCCCCTCTCTGCTGTTGGTGTTCCCCCCTCTCTCTGCTGTTGGTGTTTCCCCCTCTCTCTGCTGTTGGTGTTTCCCCCTCTCTGCTGTTGGTGTTTCCCCCTCTCTGCTGTTGGTGTTTCCCCCTCTCTCTGCTGTTGGTGTTTCCCCTCTCTCTGCTGTTGGTGTTTCCCCCTCTCTGCTGTTGGTGTTTCCCCCTCTCTCTGCTGTTGGTGTTTCCCCTCTCTCTGCTGTTGGTGTTTCCCCCCTCTCTGCTGTTGGTGTTCCCCCCTCTCTCTGCTGTTGGTGTTCCCCCCTCTCTCTGCTGTTGGTGTTTCCCCCCTCTCTGCTGTTGGTGTTTCCCCCCTCTCTGCTGTTGGTGTTTCCCCCCTCTCTGCTGTTGGTGTTTCCCCCCTCTCTGCTGTTGGTGTTCCCCGTTGGTGTTCCCCCCTCTCTCTGCTGTTGGTGTTTCCCCCTCTCTCTGCTGTTGGTGTTTCCCCCTCTCTGCTGTTGGTGTTCCCCCCTCTCTGCTGTTGGTGTTCTCCCCTCTCTCTGCTGTTGGTGTTTCCCCCCCCCCCCCCTCTCTCTGCTGTTGGTGTTCCACCCTCTCTGCTGTTGGTGTTCCCCCCTCTCTCTGCTGTTGGTGTTTCCCCCTCTCTCTGCTGTTGGTGTTTCCCCCCCTCTCTGCTGTTGGTGTTCCCCCCTCTGCTGTTGGTGTTCCCCCCTCTCTGCTGTTGGTGTTCCCCCCTATCTCTGCCGTTGGTGTTTCCCCCTCTCTCTCTGCTGTTGGTGTTCCCCCCTCTCTCTCTGCTGTTGGTGTTCCTCCCTCTCTCTCTGCTGTTGGTGTTCCCCCCCTCTCTCTCTGCTGTTGGTGTTCCCCCCTCTCTCTCTGCTGTTGGTGACTCCCCTCTCTCTCTGCTGTTGGTGTTCCCCCCTCTCTCTCTGCTGTTGGTGTTCCCCCCTCTCTCTCTGCTGTTGGTGTTCCTCCCTCTCTCTCTGCTGTTGGTGTTCCCCCCCTCTCTCTCTGCTGTTGGTGTTCCCCCCTCTCTCTGCTGTTGGTGTTTCCCCCTCTCTGCTGTTGGTGTTCCCCCCTCTCTCTCTGCTGTTGGTGTTCCCCCCCTCTCTCTCTGCTGTTGGTGTTCCTCCCTCTCTCTCTGCTGTTGGTGTTCCCCCCCTCTCTCTCTGCTGTTGGTGTTCCCCCCTCTCTCTGCTGTTGGTGTTTCCCCCTCTCTGCTGTTGGTGTTCCCCCCTCTCTCTCTGCTGTTGGTGTTCCCCCCTCTCTCTCTGCTGTTGGTGTTCCACCCTCTCTCTACTGTTGATGTTTCCCCCCTCTCTCTGCTGTTGGTGTTTCCCCCTCTCTCTGCTGTTGCTGTTTACCCCTCTCTCTGCTGTTGGTGTTTCCCCCCCTCTCTGCTGTTGGTGTTCCCCCCTCTCTCTGCTGTTGGTGTTTCCCCCCTCTCTCTACTGTTGATGTTTCCCCCCTCTCTCTGCTGTTGGTGTTTCCCCCTCACTCTGCTGTTGGTGTTCCCCCCCCCTCTCTCTCTGCTGTTGGTGTTCCCCCCTCTCTCTCTGCTGTTGGTGTCCCCCCCCCTCTCTCTCTGCTGTTGGTGTTTCCCCCTCTCTCTGCTGTTGGTGTTCCCCCCTCTCTCTGCTGTTGGTGTTCCCCCCTCTCTCTGCTGTTGGTGTTTCCCCCTCTCTCTGCTGTTGGTGTTCCCCCCTCTCTCTGCTGTTGGTGTCCCCCCCCCCTCTCTGCTGTTGGTGTTCCCCCCTCTCTGCTGTTGGTGTTTCCCCCCTCTCTGCTATTGGTGTTTCCCCCCTCTCTCTGCTGTTGGTGTTCCCCCCTCTCTCTGCTCTTGGTGTTCCCCCCTCTCTCTGCTGTTGGTGTTTCCCCCCTCTCTGCTGTTGGTGTTCCCCCCTCTCTCTGCTGTTGGTGTTTCCCCCTCTCTCTGCTGTTGGTGTTTCCCCCCTCTCTGCTGTTGGTGTTCCCCCCTCTCTCTGCTGTTGGTGTTCCCCCCTCTCTCTGCTGTTGGTGTTTCCCCCCTCTCTGCTGTTGGTGTTTCCCCCCTCTCTGCTGTTGGTGTTTCCCCCCTCTCTGCTGTTGGTGTTCCCCCCTCTCTCTGCTGTTGGTGTTTCCCCCTCTCTCTGCTGTTGGTGTTTCCCCCTCTCTGCTGTTGGTGTTTCCCCCTCTCTGCTGTTGGTGTTCCCCCCTCTCTCTCTGCTGTTGGTGTTCCCCCCTCTCTCTCTGCTGTTGGTGTTCCACCCTCTCTCTCTGCTGTTGGTGTTCCCCCCTCTCTCTGCTGTTGGTGTTCCCCCTCTCTGCTGTTGGTGTTCCCCCCTCTCTCTCTGCTGTTGGTGTTCCCCCCCTCTCTCTCTGCTGTTGGTGTTCCCCCCTCTCTCTGCTGTTGGTGTTTCCCCCTCTCTGCTGTTGGTGTTCGCCCCTCTCTCTCTGCTGTTGGCGTTCCACCCCCTCTCTCTGCTGTTGGTGTTTCCCCCTCTCTGCTGTTGGTGTTCCCCCCTCTCTCTCTGCTGTTGGTGTTCCCCCCTCTCTCTCTGCTGTTGGTGTTCCCCCCCTCTCTCTCTGCTGTTGGTGTTCCCCCCTCTCTCTGCTGTTGGTGTTTCCCCCTCTCTGCTGTTGGTGTTCCCCCCTCTCTCTCTGCTGTTGGTGTTCCCCCCTCTCTCTCTGCTGTTGGTGTTCCCCCCTCTCTCTCTGCTGTTGGTGTTCCCCCCTCTCTCTCTGCTGTTGGTGTTCCCCCCTCTATCTCTGCTGTTGGTGTTCCCCCCTCTCTCTCTGCTGTTGGTGTTCCCACCTCTCTCTCTGCTGTTGGTGTTCCCCCCTCTCTCTCTGCTGTTGGTGTTCCCCCCTCTCTCTCTGCTGTTGGTGTTCCCCCCCCTCTCTCTCTGCTGTTGATGTTCCCCCTTCTCTCTCTGCTGTTGGTGTTCCCCCCTCTCTCTCTGCTGTTGGTGTTCCCCCCTCTCTCTCTGCTGTTGGTGTTCCCCCCCTCTCTCTCTGCTGTTGGTGTTCCCCCCTCTCTCTCTGCTGTTGGTGTTCCCTCCCTCTCTCTCTGCTGTTGGTGTTCCCCCCTCTCTCTCTGCTGTTGGTGTTCCCCCCTCTATCTCTGCTGTTGGTGTCCCCCCCTCTCTCTCTGCTGTTGGTGTTCTCCCCTCTCTCTCTGCTGTTGGTGTCCCCCCCTCTCTCTCTGCTGTTGGTGTCCCCCCCTCTCTCTCTGCTGTTGGTGTTCCCCCCCTCTCTCTCTGCTGTTGGTGTTCCCCCCTCTCTCTGCTGTTGGTGACGCCCCTCTCTCTCTGCTGTTGGTGTTCCCCCCTCTCTCTGCTGTTGGTGTTCCCCCCTCTCTCTCTGCTGTTGGTGTTCCCCCCTCTCTCTCTGCTGTTGGTGTTCCCCCCTCTCTCTCTGCTGTTGGTGTTCCCCCCTCTCTCTCTGCTGTTGGTGTTCCCCCCTCTCTCTCTGCTGTTGGTGTTCCCCCCTCTCTCTCTGCTGTTGGTGTTCCCCCCTCTCTCTCTGCTGTTGGTGTTCCCCCCCTCTCTCTCTGCTGTTGGTGTTCCTCCCTCTCTCTCTGCTGTTGGTGTTCCCCCCTCTCTCTCTGCTGTTGGTTTCCCCCCCCCCCCCCCCCCTCTCTCTGCTGTTGGTGACTCCCCTCTGTCGAAGCAATTCCATCATAAAGAAACATTACAAAACAAAATATGACATCAAATGCATTATCATTGCCTTGGTTTGGAAACAACCAAGACAAGAGGTGGTCTAACATTGCCTCTGTGGGAGTTTCACTTTTCCCTATCCTGAGAAATAAATTTGAAGAAAGGAATTCAGTCACGATGCCGGCGATAACTCGCCTACTCTTCACGAAAAACACCATCTTCGATTTTCCAATCAGAAAATATTGTGGATGTTTTCTTTGAAAATTATTCTGTATTGTAGATAATTATTCTGCTTATAATTCCTCCCACACCTCTCTCTACTGTTCATTTTGTCCTGTTACATCCTCATCCGTTCAGTGTACTCGTCCCATCTCTTCCATGAGCTTCAACTACGCATCCAAAAAAATATCCTTCATAAAGGTATTCTACTGTACATGAGGCACCTGGTTTATGTCGTTTTACCTGCAATTCCTGTTTTGATTTCTTTCTCAACAGAAAATTTCTGTCCTTGAGTGGTTTTCCACAATACTTCGACTTGGAATTTGGCAAAACCTCCACGTGAGGTTTTTCTTGTGGTTGCTTTACTATCTGGTGGGAATGGTCATGAATGTACGGGGGTGTGAAGAAAAGATGCAGGTAAGACAGCGACAGGTGATTATGATAAACGTATTCCACAAATTAATTTAAACCTGGTGCACGACATCGCTGACAAGGTCGGGGGTCCTATAACCAGTGGGGTACTCTCCAGAGAAAGGGTGACTAAATAAGACCAGTTCTCTTTGTTAATCCAGTTGCCGGTTTATTGCAACTTCAACAATGAACACGGTCTGAAAGACATAAGAACAAACATAATGATCAGTAATGATTAAGAATCCTCTATCTCCCCCCAAGTCTTCGGCATGGAAAATATAAGTGTATAACAAGTGTGTGTGTCTTTTGGCATGACAAAGACTGAGAATATGAAGAACATAATTATGTAACTAACTTTGAAGCGAATTGAAGAACTGGTGAACCAGAAACCAAACACAATGTCAGTAATGGTCAATGCCAGAATCACATGTAAGAGTCAGAGTGCCAGGCAGGCTTGCTCATGCTTAGGCCAGACCGTCTGGGTGCAGCAGCTGGTTTGTCAAGCGCAGGGCGTGTGGTAACCGTATTAGGTTTGGGATCACTGACTTGAGGAGGTGACATTGGAGGCGCTGCACTCATATGCCGAGTTACCTGCGATGACTTAGCCATAGATGGGGATGTAGCATCATCAAAGAACTGATGGCGGCCAGGAGGGCTCCGGTTGACCCCGGGTGATTCAACAGGAAACGTAGCAGGTGGCTGCGGTGGAGTGGTTTGAGAGTTGATGGTGGGATGTTGCGGTGGCATTGGACAAGTAATGGATGGGCCACAAGCCTCTTTGTGACTGGCCGGGGTTGTGGTGTGCACAATGCATGGGTGTGGGATGTTCTGCCGAACCATTGGTCTCTGCACTCCAATATCACCATCGATCGTCAATCTTGGTAGGGGCGTTAGCACAGGAATGTACTTTCACAGGAATTTCATATTGCGCAGAGTAACCCTTCCTGAACCATCAACTCTTACCACATATTGATCAAACTGGTGAACCTCGATGATGATGCCGGTTTTGTCCCATTTGAGGGGGTGTGGCCCGGTCTGATTCTGGATGCGAACACAGTCGCCGACAACAAGGGGCAAGAGTCTCTTGGTATGTTCAGACCAGCGCTCAGCGTCTCTCATGTGGCGGTTGCAAAGTGCTTCCTCCCGAGCCTCCAGAGTCCCACGCCAGGTGTTATGAGGTTTGTATCTGCCAGGTGGTATTGGGATGAAGTCTCGAATTGGGCAGCCAAAAATGCACATCGCTGGAGAGAGTTTTGTGTCTCTGTCTGGAGTATTTCTATACTGGAGCAATGCACGTTGGAATGCATCGGTATCAAGGCCTCCATTAGGGCTAGTGTTGTCCATGAGAAGACGCTTCACAGTCTTGACACCAACTTCAGCACGGCAGTTGCTATGTGGATAAGCTACTGAGGAGAGTCGATGATGTACACCCCAGTCCTTGAGGAATTGACGTGTAGTGACAGCTGTGAATTCAGGACCACCATCGGAAGCTAATTCATCAGGGATACCAAATGTGACAAAGGTACGTCTTAGGCAAGCGATGAGTCCACCTGCACCATGTGAGGCTCTCTCAACTATCGGCCAGTTAGAATACCGATCGACCACTACCAAGTAGTTGCATCCTTTGTAGTGAAAGTAGTCGGCACACATGCATTGTAATGGATAATCTGGAGGTGTCAGAGGAGTGGGTGGTGCACTTGGATTGGAGGGCGCAATCCGATTACAATGGTAGCTCCCAGCATAAAGGGCCGCAATGGCAGGGGCGATGCCAGGCCAGAAGATGGAAGACTCGGCTCTCGCAGTCATAGAGGTGACCCCTTGATGGGCAGCGTGCAGAGCGGCTAACACCTCATCCCTGAGAAATGGTGGTATAAGAACACGATCCTCGTAGAGTATGACACCATCAACTATATGTAGACTATCTCGAAATTGGAAGTATTTGCGTAGGGGTCCAGGGAGCTCATGACGGAATTCAGGGATACCTGACTCGATAAGGTCAACAAGGCTCTGCATGTTATTGTCACTCGCTATTGCGGTTCGAACCCTGTCCCATGTTACAGATTTGAGGCTGAGTGAGGCGAGGGAGGACATAGCAGACATGGAAACATACTCGTCGGGGGTTTCTGGTGCTGATCTACGTAAGCCACTCAGGAGGGTTTTGGAATGCGTCAGGATGATGGGTGTGGAATCAATGGCCGCCATATCGTCAGTGAGGGTCAGTTTCACAGGCTCTCCAGTAGGGTGGCGTGAGATGCAGTCTGTGGCGCGATGTCTAATCCCCGGCACATGGACCATCTGGAGCCTGTATCGCAGGGTCTTCTCCTTCAAGTTCCTAAGTCGAGCGTTAGAGATATCCTCTAGACTTCGATCATTAAAGATCCTGAGCAGAGGTTTGTGGTCAACAGCGATTATGAGGTCTTCACATCCCAGAACAAAGTATCTGGCCTTGTCTAGGGCATCAGCAACTGCTAGGGCCTCACCCTCAACTGGTGCATAACGTGATTCAGCAGGGTGGGTGAATCTGCTGCCAACGAGTGTGATTTTCCATCCTGTGTGACAACAGAAGGGTTTTATGTTGGTACAGGTACAGTGTTTCTGCAGTAGCCAGAAGCCAATGCCAGTCTTGGACCAGTCTGTAGCGAGGCACGTGGGCTTGCTTGGGTCGAATATCCGGACACCCTCCTCGATCTCACTGGCAATGACAGCTTTCGACTCTTCAAATGCATCTTGGAGGTGCTCATCCCACTTAAACGGTGTGTTAGGTTTAAGTAGTTGCCAGAACGGCAACATCTTCTCAGCCATACTGAAAGCGTATGACATTTGATTGACAAGTCCAAACCAAGAACGTACATCTGTGATGTCCTTGGGTGTTGGGAAATGGAGGATCGCGCGTAGGTATTTCCTGCAAGGACGGACACTATTGGGAGTTATTTCGAACCCAGCAAATTCCACTATATCTTCGCCAAACACAAACTTGTCAGGGTTCGGGGTGATTCCATTCTGTCCACAGGTGTCAAGCCACTGAACAGCCTGGAAGAAACTGTCTGCCAGCGAGTCAGACCATAGCAAGACGTCATCAACGCATTTGGTCTTATTGGGGATGTCAGACACGATCTCGTCATAACGTCTTCTTTATCCATCGCCAGACGCAATATACCCTTGAGGGGCTGTTTTATAGCGATATCTACCCCAGGGTGTGATGAAGGTGGTCAGGTGCCGGTCTTCTTTGCAGATGGGCACGCTGTGGTAACCGTTCCACGCATCAAAGACCGTCTTCCTCTTACCGTTCGGAACCGATCTAGCCTGATGAAAGGGTGATGGCGTGTGATGTGTTTCCCATGTAGCATGGGCGTTGAGGGCCTGGAAATCAACGGTGCGGCGTGGCTGGCCATTCTTCTTTGCACAGACAACCATTCTATGGCACCAGGTGACGGGTTCGCCAATGGGGACTGGTTCAAGCACACCCAACTGTACATCGTGGTCTATCCCAACTTTGACCACATCCCGCCGGTGTAGTGGGACTGGTACCGGTGTGTGGTGTGCCACTGGTTCAGCATTAGGATCCACCATCAGTTTAATGGGCAGGCCATCCATTAGAGGCAATGTTTGATGCTCACAAGTGTTAAATGTGCTTGACTTATAGTATTCAAGGATCTACTGTTGTAGCTTCATGCGATTAGCATCAGTTGCGGGGAACGGCAGCTTTGTCGGGGGTGGTGGGGGTCGACGATGCTGAGGGCAACAGCACGCTGTAGTGGGGTCTTCCTGTAAGACTGCTGTTGCGTCCGGCTGCTGTGCTGTCAGGTCTACACCAATCTTGGGGAAGCTATCCGGGATGATGTCAAGGGCGACACAGGCTTCTCTGCTGAGGAAGAGCTTGTCAGAGCTTTCTGTGACATAGGTCATTTGCCTAGTTTCAACAGCCTGACCCCGTTTGTCTTTGCCCGACAAGCGGAGTACAGTGGCCCCAAGGATATTGACGCCTCCATTGTTGGCAGTGCGCATTCTCATGGTTACTGGGATGAGGTCAGATTTGCGCAAACTAAGGTGGTGGATGACCTTTATACCAGCAAGGCAACTCTGGCACCCTGTGTCTGCCATCGCGGGGACATGGCAAGTCATGGTCTGGGTGGAAAGGTCAAAGCCAAGGGCTGCGTAATCTTCGCGCATGATTTTGACAGTCACACTAACAAATGGTTGAGGTTTTGAACCCTTCCTGATCCATGTATTAGAGAGTTTGTCATAAACATGGTGGTCAAGGCTGATGGAACGCTCACTGCGTGATCGACCCGAATTAATAACATTATCAAACTCATTACATTCATGCCCAGATATGTTAGGAGTTTCATTTGACTGTTGTTCTGATACGTGGACAGTACATAAAGTATCAAACACAGCATTTTCACTGTTATTAGAAGAGGCACTCATGCGTTTGGGTTTGTTCCTACTGTGACATACACTCTCCATGTGATTATCGCGATTGCAATGCCCACATCTGTGACCATATGCCGCGCATTCTGTTTTGCGAACGTGGGCTGGGGCGCTCTTCCCGTGTCCCTTTTTGCCACAGTAGGAGCATAGGTCGTTTCTGTCCTTGATGGTTACTTGCTTGGCCTTTTGATATGTGCTGCTAGCTGCTTCCACTGAGCGTGTGTCCAGTAGTGTAGATGCTGAACGTTTGCCAGATTATTTGGCCTCAATGAATTGGAAAACGTCCTCCAGGATCATGTCCTGGTTCTTGTCACCAAGGAGGTCAAGCTGGATTTCAGGGTCAGCAATTCCTCGTGTAAGAACATCACGCACGATCGCTTCTGTGTAGTTAACTTCAGCATCACAACTAGGGCATTTGATTAGGAATTTGCATATTCCCGCTTGACCACGTAGGCGGGCCCCGAAGCTGCGCACTGTCTCATCACGGTCTTGACGCATATATTATGTCGTGCTACTCTGGCAACCATAGTGTTCTCTCCGGGAACAGCAAGTTTTTTAATGGCTGCCATTACCACCTCAATGGGTTTGTTTGAAAGGCTACCACCTGTCGATCTTGTTAGATCCTTGCGCAGAGGTTCGTCACAGCACTCTAATAACTGCACTACTTTATCGCGGCCAGTGATTTTGGTTGCATCGACGTATTCAGACCATCGTGACTCGAAGTAAGCCCACTCTTCACTGAAGCCAGCGGCGACAATTGTGGGCCTTTTGACTTTTTCAACCTTGGCGGCATGTCCAGAGGCGTGTATGGCACTGTGGGCAGTGATGAGTGCGGCCACGATAGCAGGATCGAGGTCTTCAGTGGTGTAGTCACATCCGGAGATTGGGCATCCCACAGCAGGCATCGTGGCTTTGGTCAACTTGCACCGTGTTCATAAATCAGACCAGTTCTCTTTGTTAATCCAGTTGGCAGTTTATTGCAACTTCAACAATGAACACGGTCTGAAAGACATAAGAACAAACATAATAATCAGTAATGATTAAGAATCCTCTAGTGACGACCTAATTTCCGGTGCTGTAAGATATCTGTTGCGCAGACTAGTGACTGATTACTTGTCCTGCGATTCTGTTGTGATTCTTGGTCGACCAGAATGTTTTTTATCTTCATTTTTACCAGTTTCGTAATGTCGTTTACTGGCACAAACAACTGCATTTACTGACACTTGTAATTTTTTTGTAATTTGTCTCAAGGATTGGCCTTTTCTCATCTTACTATAATTCATGAAAAGGCCGTCTGTCCGTCTGTTCCCAGATACCGCAAACACGGTTGAACCGATCGCAACTAAATTTTTGGTGGATAATCCTGGGACCCCCTGGAGTAAAATAGGCTATATTGTTTTCCCAATTTTTCCAATTTTCCCAAACACAATGGAATAATATTTACCGATATGAACAGTGATGTGGCTTTTATTGAAATTCTACAAATACTGTTTAGATTTTGATGATTTGCGTGTGATATGATTTAACGGATGTTTATATAAATCGTTTAAAATTAAAAAGCCTTCAATTTCTGATATTTTGCCTTTTCATTTGGGCCTCCCAATTGAAGCCCCACCCGTAAGGTGGGTACCGTTGCTAGTAGTTATAATTTCCTGTCTTTTTTTGTGGCGTCAGCTGAGCTTTGGCACCCATGTTCATGCAATCTGAAACACAAAAACACTCATTAGATTGTATGGCTGCCCTTTCAGTAAACATTTTTTGCAACGCCTGGCAATAATAGACATTGCACGTGATGAAGAAACTAAGCACAAACATTCATTCCACACAGAGCAGAGTATTTGTAAACAGTTTTTCTCCTTAGATGAAACGTTAATAACATTAACCTCACCTTTCAGTTTAGATTTAGTATTGCACTTTTCGACCTATTTCCAAAAATTGCTTTCAACCTACGTTTCGCACAAAAAAGACGCATTGGAGCGCAATATATTATCAGTAGATAAGCAGATTTATCTTTGGTAAGAGTTTTGTTCACATCTTATGTTCATTTTGCACATTAAACAGTAAAATATCAAAAAATGTTGGGTTTACCTAAACTTTTCGCTGGTAGTGTTTATATTTGTGTGTTTGTGCGTGTGTTCACCACAGCTGCTACTCCATAACAGATGATAGGAATCTGACTCCTATCATCCACTGTTATTTCTCATACCTATATTTCCATGAGCCCGATTTGCATTCAGGAACAGAACAATTATGTTTAAACATTCTGAAAGTGCCACGCTTTGGTCTAAATGCTGAAAATTATGTTTAAATGATTCTTTGCATCACAGGTTTTACGCCAGTAACGATAGGTTAAAAGCACCCAGCGATCCGACCAGGATCCATGTAAACACACACACATGTACAGCGCAATCAACGCATGTACAAAATGCCTCATTTGCATTCACAAGTCATTTTTAAAGTCACATTGCCAGGTGCACAACGCATCATAATAAAACAGTTGAAGGGCAAAGAGAGTGGAGCTGGGAGCAAGGCAGCCATTCACTCCGGTTTGTGTGTTTGCGTGTGTGTGTGTGTGTGTGTGTGTGTGTTTGTCTGTCCGCTCGCTTATACTTTCCTACAGGTCACAATTTTAAACCGATCTTCACGAAATTTCACCAAATGATAGAGTTCGTGGTCCGACAAAATTGTATATATTTTTGAGGTCAAAAGGTCAAAACGTCAACATAGGCCAAAGGTCAACCACTTTTTTTCAAATTTCTAAAATTCTCAATTTTCAACCGATTGACTTGAAATTTGAATGGGATTTTCATATCAACTAACTGAATTCAACCACCAACTATTTTTGAGATCAACATAGGTCATAGGCCAAAAGGTCGATAGGCCAACGGTCAACCACTCTTTTTCAAATTTCTAAAATCCTCAATTTTCATCGGATTGACTTGAAATTTGAGTGGGATTTTCATATCAGCTTACTGAATTCAACCACCACCTATTTTTGAGATCAATATAGGCCAAAAGTTCAACATAGGCCAAAAGGTCAGCATAGGCCAAAAGGTCAACATAGGCCAAAAGGTCAACATCGGTCAAATCTCTAAAATTGTCAATTTTCATCTGATTAAGTTACATTTTGAAGACGATTTGCAAATCAGGTCACTAAATTCAACCATTAATTATTTTTGAGGTCAAAATGATGCTCCACTGAGCAAAATGGTCAAATGATTCTACTTTGTTCTGTTTTGCCAAGTGTTGCTCTATGAGTGATTTTTCATCTGTCTGTCTGTTTGTTTGTGAACAAGTTATCTCAAGAAGTTGTGGACAGATTTAAACGAAATTTGGCAGAGAGGTTGTGTGTGTGCGTGACAAGGACAAAATGATTAGATTTTGGTAAAAATTCGGATCCTGATGTGGATCTGATAATTTTTAAATTTGATTCTTCACCATTGCGGAAACAGGGGAAAAACGATGTATATCTCAAAAGGTTGCGGACAAATTCGGCCGAAACTTGTTGGACAGATTGGGTGTGTGACAAGGACGAATGGACTCGATTTTGGTGAAAATCCAGATTGGGATGTGTGAAATATTTAATTTTTAAGTGATTCTTCACCAATGAGTGATAGGGCCAAAAACGATATACAAGATGATATTTCAAAAAGTAGTGGTTGATTTTTGACAAAACTTGGCGGATGAGTTGGTTAAGTGACAAGAACAGGCCGATTAGCTTTTGGTTCATATCCGAATCCAGATCTGGCCTATCGGTGGAATACAAAACGTAAACTGTTCAGTCTGGCAGAGGTATGCTCCGTCAACCGACAAATCCTCGTGGATAACTTACTTGAAAGATCCTTCGTAGCGCAGAGGGTAATTCACGACCACATGATTTCTATTGGAGGGCTGAAGAATCTCAAGATGGGAAATGAATTAGTTGTTGCAGCTGCCAGTGGGCACCGGAAGTACATGGCGTAGTTAGAGGATCAAATGAGGGAGACCGAGTTGTCAGCCAGGGGCCAAAAACGGAAGGCCATAAGTGACCAAATTTCTGCCCTTGACGAGAAGTCCAATAAGCTCTGAAGTCATGAAAGGCTTGGAGTAGGAAGCAGACAAATTGGCAGAAAAGGCAGAGGAGACCAAAAACGTCTTCCTCATTACAAAATCCAACGCAATGAAGCGATCAGCTCAAACGAAGAGGGAAGAAGTGCAAAGGTTCTCTGAAAAATTAGAGCAGTTGCACAAAAAGCGGAAAAATTTGAACATTGGCTCTGCTTCAAGTGATACCTGAAAAGTGCTCATCATTCATCATATAAAAAAACAGACATCATGGGCCTATCGGTGCTTTATATGGGAAAACTTTATTTCATCTCGTGTTGGATTCAGTTATCTGAAATTTGGCCTCAATTTGACACCTGCTCACACTTCTGACAATGGACATGTTCAGCTCGGTAATTCAATAAACAAATAGTTTTCATATGTGGCCAGCTTTGTTCTTTACAGGCCTTGTGTATTCAGCCCACCACATTGCCATGTTAACCTAATGTGTTATCAAAAACGATGTTTGTTTTTTGTGTTTTGCAGAAAAGCAGTTTTCTCAAAAAATGTTTCTACTTTATAACAACTTCGGTCTCTACATTGAGATCGTTTTACTCAATCTGGATAACTTATGAACAGATCTTTTCCACTCCTCCCATGAAGAAAGTAACCTTCATCGAAAGGTTGTTCAAAATATTTTCACCCAGCCCGTTAAAGGTGAGGAAACGTTTGGTGGATTGAATGAGATGGAATTTGTTTTTGAATTTAAAAAAAAATGATTATGATGCTGACGGACGAAATGAGACTTGGAATACTTTTCCATAAATTACCAGGACATTAATAGATATTGGACAAACATGTATGGTATCTTGGATTTGAACCTGGGTTCAATGCCATTGGTCAGCCATTGGCTCAGATGCAAACACAAACAGGTTAACCCTGCATTCATTTCACATTGATAAACTACTGCACGTCGCTTATCATTCTCAACTTCCAATATCATTACGATGCAGTTTGATACCAGGAGAGGGACTTCGGAATATTTGAGAGGAAAAAGTGCATTGGTTGCTTCCTCATAATTTATTTTAATAAATTGGGTGGTTCATAATTTGTTAAACATTCCCAACGAGGACAACACATCATGTTAGATAACCATTGCTGATGAGGATAACACATAATGCTAGCTAAACATTCTCGATGATAACATCATGCTAGCTAAACATTCTCGATGATAACACATCATGTGAGCTAAACATTCCCGATGATAACACATCATGCTAACTAAACATTCCCGATGATAACACATCATGCTAACTAAACATTCCCGATGATAACACATCATGCGAGCGAAACATTCCCGATGATAACACATCATGCTAGCTAAACATTCTCGATGATAACATCATGCTAGCTAAACATTCCCGATGATAACATCATGCTAGCTAAACATTCCCGATGATAACACATCATGCTAACTAAACATTCCCGATGATAACACATCATGCTAACTAAACATTCCCGATGATAACACATCATGCTAACTAAACATTCCCGATGATAACACATCATGCTAACTAAACATTCCCGATGATAACACATCATGCTAACTAAACATTCCCGATGATAACACATGCTAACTAAACATTCCCAATGATAACACATCATGCGAGCGAAACATTCCCGATGATAACACATCATGTGAGCGAAACATTCCCGATGATAACACATCATGCTAGCTAAACATTCCCGATGATAACATCATGCTAGCTAAACATTCCCGATGATAACACATCATGTGAGCGAAACATTCCCGATGATAACACATCATGCTAGCTAAACATTCCCGATGATAACATCATGCTAGCTAAACATTCCCGATGATAACATCATGCTAGCTAAACATTCCCGATGATAACACATCATGTGAGCGAAACATTCCCGATGATAACACATCATGCTAGCTAAACATTCCCGATGATAACATCATGCTAGCTAAACATTCCCGATGATAACATCATGCTAGCTAAACATTCCCGATGATAACACATCATGCGAACTAAACATTCCCGATGATAACACATCATGCTAACTAAACATTCCCGATGATAACACATCATGCTAACTAAACATTCCCGATGATAACACATCATGCTAACTAAACATTCCCGATGATAACACATCATGCGAGCGAAACATTCCCGAAGAAAGTGAGTACTATTCTGTTACGTGGTCCCCTCGGTGACTACCTGGTCTCGGTGACCCCCGGACCGTGAGAGGACCTTCGCCAGCAAGTAGTATTATATATATGAGCTTTCGTAACGCAATCAATAGGAATTCCAATCAAAAGGAAACCCCACACCAAGGATCCGGAATAATCAATGATATATTCCCCGAGCAATCAACCATCAACAATCAGCAATCAATATCACAAAGATGTAAACTCATCTACACTAACTCTAAGATGGCCATCTTATACATTCCTCACGTGAGCCCCACTCCTGACTCCCTCCGTGGTCAATGTCTCTCCCAATGTCTCTCTTCTCTGCACACGGGCGGTTGAACGAACCCCGGGCGGGCGTGCTCCAAACGTGCCGTCTCGTACCGGGGACAGCTGCTGCAGCGCACACCTCCTTGCCAAGCAACGGGGCAAAACCCAGCGCGGCTTCCAACGCGCGCGAGGCCCCAAAGCGCGACCCGTACGCGTCCTTGTAGACGGGGCAACACCAAGCGCGGTTTGCAACGCGCGCGAGGCCCAACGTGCGACCCGTACGTGTCCTTGTAGACGGGGCAAAACCAAGCGCGGTTTGCAACGCGCGCGAGGCCCAACGTGCGACCCGTACGCGTCCTTGTAGACGGGGCAAACTGTGCCGGACGCTTGGTTCCGTGCACGAACTCACGGTGACTTGCCGTGTCAAAAGGTAGTTACACGTCCAGGTAACTCCTCTCGCCAGACGGGTTTCGGAACGCCGCTTTTTCACGCAGCGCAAGGTCGATCCCACCTTTTGTCGGAGCGGGCGAGGAAGAATAAGAATCGTCCTTTTTCCTCGTGTCTTTTCTCTTCCGTTTTCGGTCACTTCCGTTTCCGGCCACTTCCGTTTCCGGCCACTCCCTCAGAAGGGCTCCTGCCCCTCCAACCACAACAACTACACAACAACTTAATATACTACCCACGGATAAGCAAAGACCTGAATGGTAATTCACATACATTCACATAAATATGTAACACTCCCCCCCTTCAAGAAAGAAAGTTTGAACCCAGCGAAAACTTTCGTTGCCGGCCAATTTGGAGAAACAAACCAGATAACTCAACCCCTCCAGATTACTCCCTCTGGACTAAGTACCAACAACGACATTGTCCCTGCCAAATCAAACTCCATCTCATGACCCTCTGACTTTGACCGTCAGTTTCTTGGGAATGAAGGTTAAGGGGTTGATCAAAGATCCAAAGTTAGGCAACTCGATAGCACTTTTTCCGGGAGGCCAAGCCGAGTATTCACTACATGGATGCCTTTAGGAACGCGGAGTTCACGGTTAGTCCGTGCAGGAAAGTTCTCTACATGGGCGCCTTGAGGAACGTGGAGTTCACGGTTAGTCCGTGCATGAAAGTTCACTACATGGACGCCTTTAGGAACGGCGTTCACGGTTAATTCGTGTAGGAATCCTGGCTCGGCGGCTCCGCCGCCTTCAGTGCTTCAACTTCTCAGAACTTCCCTAATAATTATGGTGGGACCACTTGTCCCTGTAGTCCCATGAATAGCGGTCTCCTTCTCGGCCACTACTTTGACAATCCTTCCTTCGGGAGCTGCTGTAACTCAGGGAGCCTCCATAATAATCTTGATTGCGGCCACCACCAAAACTACCGCCCAGTTGTCCTCTCCTGTAGACCTCTCGACGCCTACGAAATGCCTTCCCTACTGTTATGGTCCGACCCTCCAAATCCTTGCCATTCCAATTCTTCTCTGCCTCTCTGGCGTCTTTTGTGCTGGCAAACGTGACAAAGCCGAACCCTCTTGACTGCTGCGTTTCCCAGTCTCTTACCAACCGCACTTCCACCAGCGGCCCATATCTGTTGAAGACAGAGGTCAGAACCTCTTCCTCTGTTTTGAAGTTCAGTCCCCCTACAAATAACTTGGCACTTTTGTCGCCATCCCGAGTTGGTGTGGTGTTATTTTCCCTGCTGGGCTCTTTACCAACCCTCTGGTTACCATAAACTTGACCCCCGGCCAAATCATTCCCGATAACCACAGATACACCCTCTACAGGAAGTGTGGCTTGTAAACCGATGGTGACCGGTCCTGACACCAAATCGGACTCCAACTGGATGACCTGAAGGGGAGCACTAACACCGCCCCCGATCCCCTGTAAACGCACACTATCCCCCGTTGCCGTCTCCTCGGACCATGGCAAAATGCCTTCAAGCATTAAAGATTGATGGGCCCCTGTGTCCCTCAATATCCTAACCGGTCTCCGGTTAGTCGAGGCTCCATCCAGTGACACAAACCCCTCTGAAATAAATGGTTGGTAACCCTTTTGATGGCGATTTCTTACGCTAGCCATCGCATTCGGAGTTGTAATAGTCGGACTCCGCTCTGGGTTGTCCCTTTTCATGAGGTAACAACTGGACATCAAGTGTCCAGGTTTCTTGCAAAACGCGCAAGTAGGTCCGGAGGAAAAACTCGGGGTCTGCCTCGGGCCCCCCGAACTATAAGTTTGTCTTGGGCCCGCATCCCTCTGATTTCGAACCGGTGGGGTATCATAGTTGTCCCCATAATCATCTCTAGGCCGCCGCCATGTATGGTCGTTCTCCGCACCTGCTGTTCCCCACCTCCCCTGCGGAGATCTAGGCGAGGAGTTAGGTTCGTGGACCCCTATTCGGTGGGTTAAGGCATAATCATCTGCCATGGTGGCTGCGTCCCACAACTTTGGTACCTTCTTTTCCTGCAGGTACACTTTGATGTCCTCGTGGACACACTGCTGGAATTCCTCCACCAGGATCAAGTCCCGCAATGTCTCGAAGTCTTTCCCGACTCCTTTTGACTCACACCACCGATCAAACATGTTTTCTTTCACTCTGGCAAACTCCACATGGGTCTCACTCTCCCTCTTCCTGGCATTCCTGAATTTTTGCCTGTAAGCTTCCGGAACCAACTCATAGGCTTTGAGGATGTGCTTCTTCAGTACCTCATAATCTGCACATTGGTCCATTGGTAGCGCTGAATAAATTTCCTGAGCTTTCCCCACCAGCACACTTTGCACGAGTATGGTCCATGCCTCCTCCGGCCAGTTTAATTGTCGAGCCACTTTCTCAAAGTGTGGAAAAAATTTCGCGACTTCTTTTTCACTGAACGGTGGAACCAGCCTCACATGTCTGCCCACATCCCAGGTTTTCTGGTTAGGTGTCGACCCCGTCAGCAAGGGTGGTGCCTCTCCCCGTTCTCTCATTAACTCCAGCTCCTTGAATTTGATTTCTTGCTGAAGCTCCATGTCACGTTCCTTTAATTCCCTTTCCGCTTTTCTCTCCTCTGCTTCGAGGTCCCTTGCAGCTCTCCTTTCCTCTGCTTTTTTGTCTTCTAACCTTTCCTGGAGTTCTCGTTCCACTCTCCTTTCCTCTGCTTGTTTCTCTTCCCTCCTCTCTTCTGCTTTCCTTTCTTCTTCTGCTCTTTCCTTTTCTGCTTTCCTTTCTTCTTCTGCTCTTTCCTTTTCTGCTTTCCTTTCTTCTTCTGCTCTTTCCTTTTCTGCTTTCCTTTATTCTTCTGCTCTTTCCTTTTCTGCTTTCCTTTCTTCTTCTTTAATCCGTTCCTGGCTCCGTAATTGCAACTCCAGTTTCCGGAGCTCAACGTCTTCTGGTTCTTCGGGTAGCCACTCCCAGGCTAACTCATCCCATGTTCCTAATCCCACCATAGATTGTATCACCGTGGCCTGCAACTCTGCCTTCCTCAAATTAGTTCGGACCTCCAAGTTAAAATGTTTGGCCAATTTCAAGAGGTCCGACTTTAGCAACGCTCGGAACTGTGCCTCACTCGGGGTTACCCCAAAGTTCTGTGCCACGAACGCCATGGTGCCTATCGTTAACACCTGTTACCCTTCACCCAAGACTTTACCCCAATTTCTCAAAAAAAAAAAAAAAAATAATTAATAATTAATTAATAATTTTTAATTAATAAAAAATTATTATTTTATTATTTTATACAATTTTAAATCCCGGACGTAGACCCAATTGCGAAACCGCAAATCGTAATTTGGACGAGCCCCCAATTCTGTTACGTGGTCCCCTCGGTGACTACCTGGTCTCGGTGACCCCCGGACCGTGAGAGGACCTTCGCCAGCAAGTAGTATTATATATATGAGCTTTCGTAACGCAATCAATAGGAATTCCAATCAAAAGGAAACCCCACACCAAGGATCCGGAATAATCAATGATATATTCCCCGAGCAATCAACCATCAACAATCAGCAATCAATATCACAAAGATGTAAACTCATCTACACTAACTCTAAGATGGCCATCTTATACATTCCTCACGTGAGCCCCACTCCTGACTCCCTCCGTGGTCAATGTCTCTCCCAATGTCTCTCTTCTCTGCACACGGGCGGTTGAACGAACCCCGGGCGGGCGTGCTCCAAACGTGCCGTCTCGTACCGGGGACAGCTGCTGCAGCGCACACCTCCTTGCCAAGCAACGGGGCAAAACCCAGCGCGGCTTCCAACGCGCGCGAGGCCCCAAAGCACGACCCGTACGCGTCCTTGTAGACGGGGCAACACCAAGCGCGGTTTGCAACGCGCGCGAGGCCCAACGTGCGACCCGTACGCGTCCTTGTAGACGGGGCAAAACCAAGCGCGGTTTGCAACGCGCGCGAGGCCCAACGTGCGACCCGTACGCGTCCTTGTAGACGGGGCAAACTGTGCCGGACGCTTGGTTCCGTGCACGAACTCACGGTGACTTGCCGTGTCAAAAGGTAGTTACACGTCCAGGTAACTCCTCTCACCAGACGGGTTTCGGAACGCCGCTTTTTCACGCAGCGCAAGGTCGATCCCACCTTTTGTCGGAGCGGGCGAGGAAGAATAAGAATCGTCCTTTTTCCTCGTGTCTTTTCTCTTCCGTTTTCGGTCACTTCCGTTTCCGGCCACTTCCGTTTCCGGCCACTCCCTCAGAAGGGCTCCTGCCCCTCCAACCACAACAACTACACAACAACTTAATATACTACCCACGGATAAGCAAAGACCTGAATGGTAATTCACATACATTCACATAAATATGTAACATATACTGTAATTTTTCAGAGGAGAAAGAAAACTTTTTATTATTTTAGTAAACTTATTTTTGACAGTGATAATCCATAAATTTGCGTGAGTACTTGAACTTCCCAGCTTTTTGTCATGATCGTTATGCACTCTGACCTTTGAACTGTCCCACATTATGTGAATGGTTCTTGTTTTATCGTTATTCCCTTCTTGAGTTAAGGGTGTGTGCAGCAGGAGACGGGGTTTGCTGCAATCACGTCCCGTAACCTTTTTTTACCATTTTAGTTTTGTCATCAAATTTTCACCAAAGCTTTTTGATGATCATACGGAGAAGGCAAATTGATAATTTTGTCCAAAGGTCAAAAGTCAGCATCACATAAAATCATCAATTTTCATCCGATTGACCTGAAATTTAAAGTATTTGCATATTGGGTCACTTAATTTGTACACTATTCAAAAGGTAGGAGTCGATTGATTATTATTATTTTGAGATCTAAAGCTCAAAGGTCAAGGTTGTGTAAAATCATCAATTTTCACTTTGCATTATTATTTTTAACCGTTTTCGTTATTTTGAGCTTTCGGAAAAAGACGAAGATGTCTGAAGACAAATGGACGCGGACGGACTTTGGATTGTCAGATGCTTTCGAGTTTGGTTTATATTGATTAAATTAAAATCCTTGTTTTTTTTTCTACTTTGTCCAAACAGGAGAAAACCTTTTACGAATATTTTTACATGGAAGCACCAGCTGGTTTTGAAGTAGACTCCACCGATTGGATTTTGATCATTTGCCTCGTTCTTACCTTCGTGTTGATGCTGGTGCTGTTCGTCCTGGTGCCCCTGGTTATCAATTCCCTGTTCTGGTCTTACAACAGATATAAGGTACGAGAAGACATAGTGTTGAGTGGCTATGATTAGTGTATTTCACTAAAATTCACAATGCATTGAGACTTGTGCTGTAGAAAGCAGGATTTAGTGCAATGTCAGGAGTGTATATCGTGCAGCATGAAGAGTGAAGGTAACTATAATTACTAACCAGTGTACAAATTACATCATCATGAACAGCTGTGGCAAGACAGTAGAGCTGGAAAGCAGGGCAGCTGATTTGTAGGACCTGAGAGAATTATCAAAAGTTTATTCATAGTAAGTGAAAAAATTAGAAACAGAAGTCAGATGAAAGCATTGTTTGCTTGTTTTTGGATATATGATTGAGGCTCATGGAAGAGCTCGAGTAGAATGGAATGAAACAAAATGGAATGGGGGAAACACCAACAGCAGAGTATAAGTAAGAGTGAAATCAAATGGAGGGGGAGAAAGACACGTGGGGGTGAACAAGCTGCGCACAAATTGAATGAAACACAGAAAAAGAGGAACAAATGAGTGCAGGTGAGCAATGATCCTGGATCTAGGTAGTTTCACCAGGAGGTTGATGGTGTAGCTCGTGGGTCCTGCAGAAACCTGCGGGTGAGGAGGGGTGGGAAAACATGGTAAGGACAGAGGGTGGAAGACCAGAAAAGGAGGTGGCAAAAGACAAAGAGCCAAACAACCTGTCTGCGACGGGAAAGTGATAGGCCTAAAGACTCAGCTTCATCGTGGGAGATTCCAATAATCTTAAGGGCCTTGGTTTCCAGGATGTGAGGCAGGGGTGCCAGCCCAGAGGCGAGAGCAGTACTCCATCAAACTGCGGATGAAGGCATTGTAGGTGGATATGAGTTTAGGTGTGCCAAGGAAGGACTTTGTACGACATAGGATGCCCAGTCGGCTGGCTTCGGAGTGACAATGTGACTGACTTTATATGAATTGCATCCCCTTGCAACATGGATAAGCCTGGTGTTGGCTTAGCGGTTAGGGTGCCAGCTTGGAATCCTAGGATCCTGGGTTCAAATCCCGGTCGATCACTGTAATTAATA
Source organism: Myxine glutinosa (assembly GCF_964187855.1). Classification (NCBI taxonomy): domain Eukaryota; kingdom Metazoa; phylum Chordata; class Myxini; order Myxiniformes; family Myxinidae; genus Myxine; species Myxine glutinosa. Next base: position 118,713,952 of record NC_136269.1, read on the forward strand.
CCAGGGGCGTTGACTCAGCCTGTCATCCTTCCGAAGTCAGAAAATTGAGTACCAGTTCACTGGTAATTCCCTGTGTACCACAAGAGGTGACCAACAGGGTTGGTGGCAGGAAGGGCATCCGGCCATAAAACATTGCTTCAAAAAGGGGACCACGGTGCCCGAAAAAGGCCAACCCCTGCTCTGCGGGGAAAAATGGCCTCTAAAGGTTTTTTTTTTTTTTTTTTGCAACATGGCCCATCCACCGCACCTCAGAGCCGACTGTGACCTTAAATGGGTTCTTACTGTCCCTGGCTCTACGGCCATACAGTTTACACATATAACACTATGTTTGAATAATCCACAACAACAACAACATGCATTTTAAGGCCATTTTCCCTGCTAGAGCGGGGGTTAGCCTTGCGGTCCCCATGACAATCTTCTCCATTTTGCCATATTTTCTGCATCTCCCCTTGCTAACCCCCTTGCCCCACCATCTTTAGCCAAGTCTTTCTCGGTCTTCCCCGTCCTCTACTTCCTTCTACATTCATTTCCATCACTCTTCTCAACCAGTCACTTTCATCCTTCCTCAACCATTGACCAAACCATCTCAACCTGTTTCTCTTCACAGCATCAATCACAGGCTCTATTCCCATCATCTTTCGCAATTCATCATTTGTCTTCCTCTCTCTCAACGATTTTTTTTTTTTTTTTTTTTTTGTATACTGAATCGAGGCTCGTGAAAGAGCTAACATTTATTTCACAAACAAATCAACCAGACAAACAAAATATACAAAAAGAGGGAGCGGAAGACAAGATGGGGAGAGAAGGGGAAGCACACAACCACAACATTTGAGAGCAGGGAGAAGTGTGGGAGGGAGAGGGCTTGGGGGCAGGAGGCATGGGAAGGGGGGGGGGGGGGGTGGGAGAAGTATAAAACACAAGGGGACCGAAATTAGCGGGGGTAGAAAAGATCAAGGTTTTGGATGGGGGAGGATAAGAGATGGTGGTGAACAGCTGTTTTAAAGACCTGGAGGGTGGAGTGGGATTGAAGAGAGTGAGGGAGTTTGTTCCAGAGGCGGAAGAAAAGAGGAATGAAGGAGTGAAGGTGAGCAGAAAGTCTTGATTTTGGCAGTTTAACCATAAGAGGGTTGCAGGCAGATCTTGTGCGACCTGTAGGAATATTTGGGGGACAGAGCCCAGAGAGGGCTGGGGGGGCAAGGCCAGAGAGGAGTCGGTAGAAGACGGAAAGACCACCAACCTGCCTGCGGTGAGTGAGTGAAAGGCCCTTGGAGTTAGCTTCATCGCGGGAGATTCCAATGATTCTGAACGCTTTGGTTTCAACAGCGTGAAGACGGGCTAGGTGTGAGGCAGGAGCACCAGACCAGAGGGGAGAGCAGTATTCCATAGAGCTGCGGATGAAAGCCTTGTATGTGGTGAGGAGCTCAGGTGTGCCAAGGAAGGACTTCGCACGACGGAGGATGCCCAGTCGGCGACTGGCTTTGGAGGCCAGATTTGAAATGTGGTTTTCCCAGGAAAGATCATGGCAAATAGTGAGACCCGAAAGCTTGAGTGACAGAACTTCTTGGAGAGGATTATTCAGAAAGTGGATGGGAGGGTTTTCCAGTCGGTCTTTTCGGAGAGACATCGTAAGAGTGTGAGATTTATCAGGATTGAAAGACATGTTCCATTTTTTTGCCCAGTCTGTGATTTTGTCCAGGTCTGCAGAGAGTGAGGAGGCTGCAGACTGCCGATCTGAGGGATGAGGAATGGAGCGACAGAGAGTAGAGTCGTCAGCAAAGAGATAGAGAGGATTTTCAAGAGAGTCAGAGAGATCATTGATGAAGACCAGAAAAAGCACAGGGCCCAGAACACTACCTTGGGGAACTCCAGCCTGAACAGGAAGAGGAGATGAGAGAAACCCATTCAGGGCCACACGTTGACTACGACCAGAGAGGAAGTCCGCCAGCCATGCGTGGAGATTTCCATGGATACCAAAGGAGGAGAGTTTGGTGAGCAGAGCAGGGTGCCAGACCGTATCGAAGGCACGTGAAATGTCAAGGGAGACGGCTCTAATTTCCTGTTTGGCGTTGAGGACCTCCATCCATTGTTGAGAAAGCAGAAGCAGCATGTCCAGAGTAGAGTGACCAGGTCTGAAACCAAATTGATGATCAGAGATCAAGCCATTGGAAAAGAGGAAAGATTTCATATCTGAAGCAATGATGGATTCCATGACTTTGCTGATAATTGGGAGAAGGCTGATTGGTCTGTAGTTGCTGGGATCTGTTTTTGCACCTTTTTTGTGCAAAGCGGTGATGTTGGCTGATTTCCAAGCAGATGGCAGATGACCTTGAGCAAAAGAGAGGGTGAAGAGAACAGAAAGAGGGAGTGAAAGAGCGGAAGCACATGATTTTAGGACCCGTGGGCTGATGCCGTCAGGACCAGTTGCAGAATCAGAGTCGAGGGTTGACAGAAACTTTTCCACCTTGTCAGGAGGAAAGGACACAGAGTCCAGGAGCAGCTGAGTACGACTGGGTACGGTGGGTACAGAGAGGGATGGGTTTGGGACACAAGATTTAGACGCAAACACAGAGTTGAGGCACATCGGCACATCCGCACAGATACTCCGCACATCCACCGAACCATTCGCATTTCCACCCTTTCCAGCCTTCGTTGCTGCTCTACGTTCATGACCCATGTCTCGCTCCCATAAATCATAACACTTCTCACACATGCAGCATACACCTTTCCCTTCAGCTTCAACGACACTCCCCTCCTCATCAGCATGCCACTCAGTTCCCGAAACTTCTTCCATGCACATCTCACTCCAGCAACCGTTGCCGAGTCTGATCCACCTTCTCCATTCAGCATGTCTCCGAGGTAGCAAAATGTTTTCACACCTTCCAGCTTCATGCCGTCTCCAAGATCCAACTCAACATTTCCTCCATCTGCAGCTCCCTCTGTGCACACCTTACATTTGAATGTAGCTGCCACACTGGTTAATGAACCCTCTCAGACCACTACATTTTTGATGAACCCACTCGGCGCACATTGTACATTGAATGGAGTTCACTCCTTGAATAATCCACAACCTTCACCTGTTTTTCCAGCACACCAGGTTCATTCTTCTTTCCCAACCTTCACCTCTTTTTCCAGCACACCAGGTTCATTCTTCTTTCCCAACCTTCACCTCTTTTTCCAGCACACCAGGTTCATTCTTCCTTCCCAACCTTCACCTCTTTTTCCAGCACACCAGGTTCATTCTTCTTTCCCTGCAACCTTGTGTTGGCATTCTGAACAACAGTTGACAGGTGTCTGTTACGAGCAACAAGGAAAAGTTCTGCACCCCCAGAGAACTCTAAGATTTTCTGGTGCACTCTCATGCGATTTATGAATACCATATATGATAAGACATGTAAACCTAGAGCAAGCAAGGTGAACATGTATCGGTAAAGCAAAATACGATAAGTATAACACTTGAATAGTGAGGTTGCATTTCCCTGTTGACCAACTGGAGACAGCTGTGATTGTGGATGTTACGATGTGGACCCGAGGTTGTGGGCCCACTGTTTAGAGAGGTTCTGGGTTCAAAGGGTCGAAACGTCCATGATGAATGGAGCCTAGCTGAATTAGATCTGTGAAGGACAGACTTGTGAAAAAGAAACTGTGTGTGTGTGTGTGTGTTTTTTTTTTGTTTTTTTTGCAGCAACACGAAACACTTTCTTCAATGGTTTCCATAGGATTAGAAGTTGCATTCTATCTGGATGTTGTGTGGATATCAATCTCGCTTTCCATCAAATGGTTGTGTCCATTACTGCCTAAAAGGAAAACAACCTTCCTTGATTGGATGTACAGTTTCTTTTGGATTCCACCAGAAGAGGTAAGGATTATAATTATGTCAATTATAATTTGGCAGCTTTTTGCATGTACAAACTGGCTACTGTCATTTTTCAATGTGCTTTGATTGATCTTTCTGCCATTGACCTTTTCCCCTCTAGAGTAGACATAAAGCTCATTTCAGAAATAACTTTTCTGAAACTTTTCTGAAGTAACTTTTGTTAAATATGATGTTATATATCGCTTTTCGCCCCATTTCTCAATGGTGAAGAATCACTTAATAATTAAATAATTCTCATATCTGAATCCACATTCAGATCTTCACCAAAATCGAATCTATTTGTCCTTGTCACACACCCAACCCGTCTACCAAGTTTCGTCCAAATCCGTCCATAACTTTTTGAGATATATTGTTCACAGACAGACAGACAGACAAACAGACAGGGGTGAAAACATAACCTCCAGCCCCCTTGGATGGCCGGAGTAATGATGTTGAAATTATGGGAAAAATTCATCACTTTTCAACATTTGCGAAAAATATTTTTTGATTAATTAATGATTAAATTTGAAACAAGGATTACCTGATGAACTGATTAATCATCACCATCCCTAGTGTTGCACTCCATCCATGATGGAGTTAAAGTAAAACGTTTTAGGCTTGGAGGACCTCACCAGGATGTATGGTGAATCATGAAGCATCCCATCATATAAAGGGAATTGTGTGACGCAGGATGGTTGTGGGTAATAATGTTCATGAATAAGATCCCATGGGACATTTCAAAAGTGTGGGCTCTTTGTCTCATCCATGAAGGATGAAGCAGGCACTGGCAGAAGAGTAAATGAGATATAGATATTCAATGCAAGATAAGTAATAAATACGATGCAAGTTGACGTCATTGGAGGAGCAAGTGATGGTGAATCAGAAGTAAATACTGTATATGGCAGGTCAGCTGTTTTAATATGTGGAGATGTGGATATAACAGTTGTGTCATGAGCCAAATGACCTCTTATATTGTCTAACTCAAAGTGTGTGTGTGTGTGTGTGTGTGTGTGTGTGTTTGTGTGGGTATATGTGTACGTGTGTGTGTGTGTGTGTGTGTGTGTGTGTGTGTGTGTGTGTGTTGCAGGCATGTACTTTATCCCCGGAATGTTGCTCTGCAAGAGCATTTTTGGAGTGGACATCATCCTGGATTCACTCAATCTCGAGCCTCTTCCAAAGCTGGTGTTTGTCTCTCCTGAACATAGGAGCCATCATTAACTGGGTACACAGTTTCTTTTGGACTTTCCATTTCAATTTTTAAAACGACGATGTTATAATTTTGTTTTTGAAACAGGATGACGAGTGAAAACGTTTCGAGGACAAACAAATCTATAGTATCCCAATAATTGGTTTTAACTGTGATTGCCGAGGCCGTCGCCAGGCTTTTCAAGGTTGTATATCAGCTTAAAATAGGTGGTCCCAAAAGTTCCCTACCAGAAAATTTTGAATCTATATCCCTTCTGAGGATTTCCTGACAAATTATTGGGCATACACCCACCACACGAAGGTGGCAGCATGTCAGGTTGAAGGATGGTAGTGTTTGTTCTTCGAGGTATTAAAATTATTAAATTATTGTCGAAGCTCCCCCCGGGTCGAAAGGCTTCACTCGAATATGAAACATTATAAGTTTGCTGGAGTGTGTTTGCAATCAAAAGTTGAACGTGTCACACACAAGACAGACACTGCGAGGTTCAACAGAATGGTGTTTCTTCTCTCAACTAATGATCGTGTCACACTGGCTCGAGAAAGGTAAAATGAGCCTCAGCGACCGTTTCTTCGAAATATACTCAACATCAAAATAAACGAGAAGAAATTACTAGCTTGAAAAGAAAGTAAATCTTTATGAGGACACTCATTGAAATCCTCCACACCAAAATGAAAAATATTTGAACACAGGTAAAGTTCAGCTATCTTTACTAAGCACATGTCAATAAACAAGAGGTTGCCTCAATCACAAAAATCAAAAAGCATGAACATCACAAGGGGTGGTGCAACAAAAGTCACAGCACTGCAACACAAAGACACGCACCTGAATACAGTCAAAACAAAATGACACAGGAATGGACACAACACTCCTAACAGTCAAGGACAGAATGACAGCAGTCCTCAATATCGTGTGTGTCCTCCCTGAACTGTGATGCAGGCTGCACACCTCCGACGCATGCTCCTCTGTACCAGGCGTCTAATGCGGTCCTGAGGAAGTCTGTCCCACTCCTCCTGCAAGCCTTGAATGAGCATTTGCCGATTGACAGCCATTGATCTCCTCGATGCAAGACGTCGACCAAGCTCATCCCATAAATGCTCAATGGGATTGAGGTCAAGGGAATAATGCATCCAAGGCATCACTTCAATACCCTGTCCCTGGAGGAAGTTGGTGGTCAGGTGAGCAGCATGGGGTCGAGCGTTGTCCTGCTGGAAAACTGCGATGTCAGGATGAGCCTGGAGAAATGGCAGCAGATGTGGTCTCAAAACTTCATTGACATAACGCGGACTAGTGAGATTGCCTTCGATGACGACCAGAGGTGTCCTGAAACGGGTGGAAATGCCGGCCCATACCATCACACTTGGTCCTCTCCAATGATTGATCTGGCGAATACTGCATGATGCATACCTTTCCCCACCTCTGTGCCATACCCGTTGATGCCCATCAGCAGCATGGAGGCAAAATCTGGACTCATTGCTGAACAGAGTCTGAACAGACTCATTGCTGAAGACTGCACTCCACTGTTGCTGTGCCCAGCGGCGATGCTGCAGACACCATCATAGTCTGTTCCGCTGATGCACTGCGTTCAACACTGGACCTCTGCAAGGATGTCTTGCCGCCAGGCCCCTACTTCTCAAGCGCCTCTGCACAGTAGAAACACTGATGCGGTTGTTGTGGCGACCTTTTGTCACTGCAGCTGTTTGCGTCGCAGGGCAGAAACGATCACGAAGATGCTGCAGCACAATCCAGCGGTCTTGGTTTGAGGTGGTTACCTGTGGTCTTCCTCTTCGTAGACCATCATTCACAGTTCTAGTTCCACCATAACGCCTGGCCAGGTTGGAAATTGCAGGCTGCGAGCAACCAAGACGTTGGGCAATTGTTCGCTGGCTTACACCAACCTCAAGCATCCCAATTGCCCTTAAACGTTGTTCAGATGTCAGGTGTGGCATCTGAATTTTCTTGTTGTTTTCCCGGACAGAAGCCTCCAGGTCTAGAGTGACTATAGACAGCAGTAAATGAATGTCTAACCACGAGAACTGAAGGATTTCATTATGAGGGTCATTATTTAAAGGGAAAGATCCCTATACAGAACCACTCAAGCATGCCATTGTTGATCAACCAGGTGATTGAAGTGAAGTTCCCGTTACATAATCAGCCATTACAATTGAAGAAACGTGTTTGTAAAGCTGCACATTTCAAAAAATGAAAGTGATAAGTTTATTTTGATGTTCAGTTTATATATCGAGATATATATGAGAGCTAAATGTTTGATATATTTGAGAGTGGCGTATAGCTATACAGTCTATTAGAGTGATGTCTGAGTGGACGATGTCGCGAATCCACTGTTGTACACGAGTGTAGTGCCGTGCACGGCCGAGTGAGGTCACTGTGGGCGGGGCCGAGTGAGGCTGCTGTGGGTGAGGTCGCTGTGGGCGGGGCCGAGAGGCCGCTGTGGGTGGGACGGGTGAGGCCGCTGTGGGCGGGGTCGAGTGAGGCTGCTGTGGGCGGGGCCGAGTGAGGCCGCTGTGGGCGGGGCCGAGTGAGGCCGCTGTGGGTGGGGTCTCACTTTGCTAACAAAACATATAAAGTTGAGCAGTGATAAACAGTACGAAGGGAATGCTCCATCTCAAGGAAAGAAAGGACAGTCAGGTCATGAATCGATTAAAAAATGTTTTCCCCTGATGTTATGTTTAACTAGACTGGACTATTACAAAATGAAGGGGTCAGGTTAGTGGAGAAAACAAGTGACGTGTAATAATAACTACCTTCAACGTATACAAAATGCAACAATAATCACAATATGTTTTTCAGTGGTTTATTACGACACGCTTTTTTCTTCCTATTTAAAAGGCTTTTTTCAATTTCCACTTCATATCATTCCATTTAAAAAAAAATAAATGAATCTCTTACAGTCATTCCTCCCTACATTCTCTAAACTCACCTTCATTCCACCCCTCCTCTATCGTTCTCAAACGGATCTCTGATTTGAAAATCACAATAAACCCAAGTTGTAATAAATGTTCGTTTTTCATAAATCGTCCACTTTCTAAACTCCCCATCACCCCTCCCCTCCCAAACTCCCACCTCACCTCTCCCCTCCTACACTCCCCCCTAACCCCTCCCCTTCAAAACTCCTCCCCTCACCCCTCCTCTTCAAAACTCCACTCTCACCCCTCACCTGCAAAACTCCCTCCTCACCCCTCCTCTTCTAATCTCTCCCCCGCCCCCTGCATTCTCTCTCCAAATCTCCCCCCCTACCACCTCCTTCTCAAAGCTGCCTCCTCCCCACTTCCTCTCCGTTCCATCACATACCTCCACCTCCTCCAACCTTCGACTATGCTCTTCCCCCCCCCCCCCCTCAAACAACACCTCACTGTGCCTCTTCCCATCACCATCAAACCTTTTGTCCTCATCCTTCCTTTTCTCCGAAGGTTGGCAAGAGGATTGCTGGCAGATCTTGTGCATTCTGCAGGAATATTTGGGGGACAGAGCACAGACAGAACAGGGGGAGCAAGGCCGGAGAGGAGTCGGTAGAAGACAGAAAGACCACCTACCTGCCTGCCGTGAGAGAGAGAAAGGCTCTCAGAATCAGCTTCATCACGGGAGATTCCAATGATTCTGAATGCTTTGGTTTTAACCGCGTGAAGCCGAGCCAGGTGTGAGGCAGGAGCACCAGCCCAGAGGAGAGAGCAGTATTTCATTGAGCTGCAGATGAAAGCTTTGTATGTGGAGAGGAGCTCAGAAGTGCCCAGAAAGGACTTCGCATGATGGAGGATGCCCAGACGGCGACTGGCTTTGGAGGCCAGCTTGGAAATGTGGTTTTCCCAGGAAAGATCATGGCAGATAGTGAGACCCAAAAGACTTGAGTGACAGAACTTCTTCAAGAGGATTGTTCAGAAAGTACATGGGAGGGCTTAACAGATGGTCTTTTCAGAGAGACAAATTGAGAGATTTGTCAGGATTGAAGGACATGTTCCACTTGTTTGACCAGTTTGTGATATTGTCCAGGTCTGCAGAGAGTGTCAATCGACTGCAGTCTCAACCCTATCGACTGCAGTCCAGGTCTGCAGAGTGGAATCAGCAGCAAAGAGAGAGGGAGGATTTTCCAGAGAGTCAGAGAGATCATTAATACAACAACAACAACAACAACATGCATTTTAAAGGCCATTTTCCCTGCCAGAGTGGGGGTTAGCCTTGCAGTCCCCATGACAATCTTCTCCATTTTGCCCTATTTTCTGCATCTCCCCTTGTTAACCCCCTTTCCCGCATTTTTTCTTCTACCATCTTCAGCCAAGTCTTTCTCGGTCTTCCCCGTCCTCTACTTCCTTCTACATTCATTTCCATCACTCTTCTCAACCAGTCACTTTCATCCTTCCTCAACACATGACCAAACCATCTCAACCTTTTCCCCTTCACAGCATCAATCACAGGCTCTATTCCCATCATCTTTCGCAGTTCATCATTTGTCTTCCTCTCTCTCAACGATACTCCGCACATCCACCGAACCATTCGCATATTCCACCCTTTCCAGCCTTCGTTGCTGCTCTACGTTCATTACCCATGTCTCGCTCCCATAAAACAAAACACTTCTCACACATGCAGCATACACCTTTCCCTTCGGCTTCAACGACACTCCCCTCCTCATCAGCACGCCACTCTGTTCCCAAAACTTCTTCCATGCACATCTCACTCCAGCAACTGTTGCCAAGTCTGATCCACCTTCTCCATTCAACATGTCTCCGAGGTAGCAAAATGTTTTCATACCTTCCAGCTTCACGCCGTCTCCAAGATCCAACTCAACATTTCCTCCATCTGCAGCTCCCTCTGTGCACACCTTACATTTGAATGTAGCTGCCACACTGGTTAATGACCCTCTCAGACCACTACATTTTTGATGAACCCACTCAGTGCACATTGTACATTGAATGGAGTTCACTCCGACACCCTTCCTGCACACAGCACATGGCCACTTCCCAGTTCTTTCCACCTCACCACATGCTTTACCACTTGCCAACACCTTTGTCTTTCCAATATTCACCTTCAGACCTTTTGTCTCCATACGGCATGCATTCCTTCCACTTGTTCATCTTTTCCTTCAGTCCATCCATACTTTCCACAATCAACACCAGATCATCTGCATACAACAACTCCCACGGTAAACCCTCCTTTACGTTCTAAGCCAGCACCTCCATCACAGCTACAAATAGTAGTGGACTTAGTACCGACCGCTGATGCACTCCCACCTTCACCTCAAACTCACCACTGCTCCCGTCCTTCGTCCTTACAGCTGTGCGCGCTCTTTTGTACATTGCCATCACTACTCTGATCAACCATTCCTCCACTCCTAACTTCCCCAATGCTCATGTCAATACTTCGCGTGGAACCCTATCGAATGCTTTCTCCAGATCAACAAACCTAAGAAACAACTTCTTCCTCTTCTCCATGTACTTCTCCTGCAACTGCCTCACAACAAAGAGCGCATCTGTCATTCCTCCTCCTGGCATAAATCCAAACTGCATTTCATCGATTTTCATCTTCTTCCTTATCCACTTCTCCAACACCCTTTCCAATACCTTCATTCCATGCTCCAATAACTTTATCGCTCGGTACGAGCTACACTCCAGAGGGTCACCTTTCCCCTTGTATAGAGGGACGAGGGTACTCAGTTCCCAATCCACTGGAATGCGGCCTTCTTTCACCACCAGATTACAGATCTCTGTCATTCTCCTCACACCCCAACTTCCTGCTGCCTTCAACATGTCTCCCACAACTCCCGTCGGCCCTCCCGCTTTTCTACTCTTCATTGCTTTTATCGCTTCCTCAACTTCCTTCTCCGTTATCTTCTGTGCCGGTCCTAAAACTGGGTTACTCTCTATGTTGCCATCCCATTCATTCTCTGTATTCAACAGCATTTCCATATATCTTTTCCATCTTCCTTTAATTCCATCTGGGTCCACAACGATTTGTCCCACTTCATCCTTCAAGCAACTCACCCTCATCACATCACACCTCTCTTTCGCTATCTGCTTTGCAATCGTGAATACCGCTCTCTGACCCTCTTCCGAATCCAAGCGTTCTCCGAACATTTTCCTGCATGCCTCCTGCGCCTTTGCTGCCTCTTTCTTTGCAGCCTTCTTGGCTGCCTTATAACTTTCATGCTCTGCTTTTTCTGCTCCCGTATCCTTCGCCTTCTGCCACTCCTTGAACTTCTTCCTCTTCTCGTCAATCCTTTTTCCAACTTCATCATCCCACCACCATGTTTCCGAGTGCCTCGGTGGTCCTTTTGTCCATCCACATACCTCACCAACGGCTCCCAACAGACTATCTTTCATTGACATCCAACCACTTTCAAGCTCAACCACATCATCCTCTACCCTACTCAACCTCTCTTCTAATGCCTCCCTTACTGTCACCTCTTTCAACCTCCACACCTTCATTCTCGGTTGGTACTTCACCCTCCGAGCTCTCCTCGCACCTTTCACCCTTATGTCGCAGACAACCAAGTGGTGCTGTGAAACAGCCTCCTCCCCCCGGGATCACGTTTGTGTCCTGGAGTCCTGGAGTTTGTGTCCCCCTATCTCGCCTACGCACCATCAGGTAGTCAACGGTTGTCGTCGACCCACCTGACGTGTATGTAACAAGCTTATTATCCTCTTTCTGGAACTGAGTATTACAAATCAACAAATCAGCTCCATCAGAAAACTCCAAAATCCTTTCACCTTCTCCATTTCTCACACCATATCCGTAACCCCCATGAACTCCCTCAAAACCGTCCATACTCCTTCCCACATGTCCATTTAGGTCTCCTCCTACCACAACAACTTCCTTATCTTTCACGTTTTCCATCAGCTTCTCTATCGCACACCAGAACTTGGCCTTCTCTTCATCGCTCCGACCAACCTGCGGAGCATATCACGTCATATACGGCCGCACCGGAAACAAACTGGTTCGACGCCCGCGCTCGAAGGATCGTGAGCGACTGAAATGAATGAATGAATGAATTAATTAATTTGAGACGTCCAATCATTATTGTTTGGAAAATTTGGAAGAGCTTGACTCTAGCTGTTCTCTTGCGAGGGCAAGGATGAACTTAACACTTAAACTTAGTTTTTGGTCCACCCTGAAGAACGCTCACAGTGGGACGTCAAGGCAACCAAAAGGGACGAGGTTCTCCTGACCACGTGGCCCTAAGTGTGTGAAGCGAGAGGAGTTCCATTAGTGGACCCGCCCGTCCCACCCGAGTTTTGGGCAGTTCCGGTAGGCCGTTTGGAGAGATCATTAATGAAGACCAGAAAAAGCACAGGGCCCAGAACACTGCCTTGAGGAACTCCAGCCTGGACAGGAAGGGCAGGTGAAAGAATTCCATTCAGGGCCACACGTTGACTGCATTCAGAAGGGAAGTCTGTAAGCCATGCCTTGAGGTTTCCATGGATACCGTACGAGGAGAGTTTGGTGAGCAGGGCGGGGTGCCAGACCGTATCGAAGGCACAAGATATGTCAATGGAGACAGCTTTGATTTCCTGTTTGGCATTGAGGACTGCCATCCATTGTTGAGACAGCAGAAGCAGCATGTCCAGAGTAGAGTGACCTGGTCTGAATCCATATTGATGATCCGAGATCAAGCCATTGGAGAAGCGGAGGAATTTGATGTCAGAAGCGATGATCGATTCCATGTCTTTGCTGATTATTGGGAGCAGGCTGATTGGTCTGTAGTTGCAAGGATCTGTTTTTGCACCTTTTTGTGGAAAGCGGTAAATTTGGCTGATTTCCAAGCTGATGGCAGATGTCCTTGAGCAAAAGAGAGGGTGAAGAGAAACGAGAGAGGGTGAGATAGAGCGGCAGAGCAGGATTTTAGGACCCGTGGGCTGATGCCGTCTGGTCCAGTTGCAGAATCAGAGTCGAGGTTTGACACAAACCTCTCCACCTTGTCAGGAGAGAAGGACACAGAGTGCAGGAGCAGCTTGGTTCAACTGGGTAAGGTGGGTACAGAAAGAGATGGGTTTGGGGACTCAAGATTTTGAGGCAAACACAGAGTTGAGGCATTCGGCTTTGTAACAAACCGAGACAAGATACAACAACACAAAAACACGACGAATCCAGTTTGGAAAGCTCAGCTTTAAGAGGTGGAAATGAGGACCTCAGAGTTCCACCGCACGTGCAGAAAACCCCAAACTGGAAGTTTAGCAGTACTTTGGTTCTGAATTTGTCCCGACCACAAATGTGCAGAGAGGAGTGAGACAATTATTTTACTCTGTGTGTCTGTCTGGCAGTTAACAAAATCGAAAACAAAATCTACCGAGTGTCATAAAGGACACAAACACCAGGTACGAAGAACTAATGTAACACGTTAAATAAGGTGGTGTAAAAGCTGGTGCAGCAACGGTGGTGAACTTCCGGATTTTTTTTGTGACCTTAAAAGTCTCTATTTTATTTCATTTGTATTATATAAACTTAAACACTGCATCGGGTAAGGTGCTCTATCGAATGTCTAGTTCGTATTTAAACTGTAACACTTTTATATGAATCGTTTTTGTGAAAGCTGAGGCTTTGTGGTCCACAATTGTCTCTTATTCCTGTTCTCTTTCATTCCAAACAGAAAACCTTCCGTGCAGGACTAGTCAGGATTTGTCAAAACTTCACCTCACTCGGAATCAAGTACTTCGCTCTGCTGGTCTCTTTATTTCTGCTATTGATGCGAATGGTGGTGGAGAATGCGAATATACTATTCTTGCTTTTGAAAAGCTTCAAGTGGTATGTAGTTATAATGATTATTTTGATGACTTGTAATACCCCTTCCCTCTGAGAGCATCATCGAATGACTATACCAGCTCTGCCATCTTTTTCACCTTCGAAACCCCTTCCCTCCGGCAGTGGTCAGTTGTTAAACTACTTGCACTGTCCCATGTATACACGAGGAAATTCCAAGTGGTCTCTCCACACTTGTGTGGGGGTGGAGAAAGATGAGGTTATTTGGTGTTTATGACCTGACTGAGTACCTCAAGCATGTTTGCAAAATTTGAAGGAAATGGGTCAAGCACTTTTCGATTCCATAAAGTTCAGACATTACCTATATGGTATATATATATGTACATGCAGGAACATTTGCAGTGCAGGAATTTTTTTTGTATACATCGTCAAGACTCGTGAAACGCGAGTACACTGAACGGACCAGGAAGTAACAGACAAAATAGGGAAAAAAAACAAAAGGAGCAGTGGAGAGAGGGTGGAAACACCAACAGCAGAGTTGTAGGCCAAGATAGACGGAATAGGGGCAGGAGAGGATACATGGGTGGACAAGAGGGATACAGAAGGAAACGACAATGAGGAAACACTGGAAATTGGGAAGGAGGAGTGATTGGGACGGCACAGAGGTGGGAGTTAACTCTGGTAGAAAAGACCCTGGTTTTGGATTGGGAACGATCTGAGATGGTGGTGAAAGCTGCCTTGAGGCCTGGAGGGAAGAATGAGATTGAAGAGAATGTGGAAATTGGTTCCACAGAGGAACGAATGAGTGCATTGCTGGGTTGACCAAATTGTTTGGACACCGCTGAGGTTGTGGATCTACCAATAGGGACGGTTTTTTTTATAGGGACGGAGCTGCACCTGTTGTTGATTGTGGCTTGATGTGGTATTTAAACAGGAGACAGCTTTGTTTCCAGGTTTCCCTCCTGAAGTTTCTGCGATCTGGATTTGATGATTCCCACGGATCATTCGGCCAAGCCATTTGAAGCCTGGTGATGTGGGCTGACAAACTTATGTTTGATGCCGTTCCGACGTGTGAATTCGGCGAACTCGGAACTGGAAAAACACGTACCATTATCACTCACGATCATCCTGGGCAGACCATGAGAGGCGAAACAGCGTCTGAGTCTTTCGATGACAATGGCTGACATAGTACCACGCGTCACATAGGCATCGATCCATTTTGTGTGCACGTCCATGATGATTAGAATCATGCTGCCGTTAATAGGCCTGGCATAATCAAGATGTAGGCGATGCCACGGTTCGCTGGGCTATTCCCAGGGATGCAGTGGTGCTTTCGCAGGTGTATTCCGGGTGCTCTGGCAGGGGTAACAATGTCGAACATGATGTTCGATATCAGCATCAAGATTCGGCCACCACACATAGTTTCTAGCGAGTGACTTCATCTTCACAATCCCGGGGTCACAGTCATGGATTTCATCCATGACCCTGGAACGCAGATTTTCCAGGATCATGACACGACATCCCCAGAGTAGGCAACCATTTTCCATGCTGAGTTCGTTTTTACGTGCTTTAAAAGCCGCAAAAGCTGGGTCACCCTCATGTAGCAAATGCCATCCAAGCTGTACAGCCTGGACAGTTCTGGACAGAACCAGGTCTCGTCGAGTATGGGTGCGGATCTGGCCGGCGTCGACAGCACAATCTTCCAGATGATCCATCAGTGCGATAATGGATCCTGGTGTAGGCGAATCATCAACGGATTCTGGAAGGGGTAACCGACTCATGGCATCTGCATTTGTGACAGACGAACCAGGCTTATAACATATGGTGTAGTCATAAGCAGCGAGAAACGGGGACCATCGGATGATCCTGGGCGGTAGTGTGCCAGACGCCGCCTTAGTTGGACCAAACAGACTGATCAGCGGCTTGTGATCAGTGTGAATCGTGAAATGATGTCCAAGAAGGTACTGGCGAAATTTGCTGATGCTGAAAACGATTCCCAATCCTTCCTTGTCAAGTTGGGAATAGTTCTCTGCCGGGGACAACGTTCTGGAAGCAAATGCAACAGGTCTTTCCGTACCATCAGGCATCACGTGTGATAATACACTCCCCACTCCATACCGACAGGCATCGCATGTCATCACAAGATCCTTCTCTGGATCAAAATGAACGAGAACATGGGACGATTTGAGCAGATCCTTGGAGGTCTGGAATGCTGATTGTTCAGTGGACCCCCAGCTCCAGGAGACTCCTTTCCTCAAAAGACGATAAAGGGGGCCCAAAACGTCGGTCACATTCGGGATGTAACGACCATAGAACTGAAGCAAACCAAGGTATGACTTCAATTCGGTTACGTCTCGTGGAGCAGGAGCATCCTTGATAGCTCGGAGTTTCTCATTTGTTGGGTATGGACCCTCGGCATCAATCGTATGACCAAGGTACGTGACCGATGGCACCATAAACGTGCACTTGTCTCGACGCAAACGTAGGCCGGAGTCTGAAATCTTCTTCAGAATTCTATCCAAGTTTTGTAGATGATCCGCATCCGTACGACCAGTAACCAGAATATCATCCTGGTAACAAACGACGTTGCGTTCGGCAGCAAACAAACTGTCCATGACACGTTGATAAATGTCAGGTGCAGATTTCACTCCAAAACTGAGTCGGTGGTACCTGTACAACCCACGATGCGTGTTGATGGTAAGATACTGTTTCGGATTTTCGTCCAAGCGGAGCTGTAGATAGGCGGATATGAGATCGAGTTTCGTAAAAGTCTTGCATCCCGTGAGCCGAGCGTAGAGGTCTTCGATCCTCGGGATTGGATATTTATCCAATGAAGAACACTTGTTCACGGTCATTTTATAATCTCCACATATGCGGATGGACTGGTCTGATTTTATGACCGGAACAATGGGCGCCGCCCATTCGGCATACTGAATTTGCTCGATGATCCCAAGATTTTCAAGATGATCCAGTTCCTTGTCAATCCGCTTCTGCAGGACGAAAGGGACTGGGCGAGCTCTGCAAAATATAGGATTGGCATCCCCGTCAACACTGAGTTTAGCCGTATGTCCTTTCAATGTTCCAAGCTCGTCCTTGAAGACATCCGGGTACGTATCCAGCACATTTTTGAGTGTGTATGCTTCGGTAGCAGAAACGTTGGCTGGCCGGAGTTGATGAATGCTTTTCCACTTCAGTTGAATTATGCTCCACCAGCTCCTACCTAGTAAGGAAGGGCCCTTTCCAGGAATGACGATCAGTGGTCGGTGAAACTCGTGGTTATCGTAGCCCACCGTGACGTCACATGTACCGCAGGGAACAATCCTCTCATTTGTATATGTGGAGAGTCCATAGGTTGTAGGTTTCAGGTGGGGTCGGTCAGCATCACTCCACAGGTTTGTGAAAACAGCATGGCCTTCATCGAGCGATGAAAGCGCTCGCACAGGCCATTGGCCTGGGGGTGGTAGGCCGTGGTGCGGTGTAGTTTTATGCCGAGCCCTTGCACCACCACGGCCCAGAGATTTCCGAGGTGAACTGGGGGCCGCGGTCGGACGAGATGTCCGAGGGGGCACCGAACCGGGCAACCCAAGTGGCGATTAAGGCTTGCGCCACATCAGCCGCAGACGTCGCCGCCAATGGGACGGCCTCCGGCCACCGTGTGGTGCGGTCCACCATGGTGAGGAGGTGGGTGAACCCCCGCGAGGGGGGCAGAGGTCCCACCAAGTCGACGTGCACGTGGTCGAACCGACGCTCGGGCACCGTAAACGGGGCCAACGGGGCCTGGGTGTGGTGGTGGACCTTTGCGCGCTGGCACGCGAGGCACGTCCTGGCCCAGTCGCGGACGTCCTTCCTGAGGCCATGCCAGACGAACTTCACCGCGACGAGCTTCTGGGAGGCCTTCGTGCCCGGGTGGGACAGGCCGTGGATGGCGTCGAACACTGGGCGCTGCCAGCCAGCGGGCACGATGGGGCGAGGCCGGCCGAGGGAGACGTCGCACAGGAGGGCCGCGCCCGCGGCGTCGAACGGCACCTCGGTGACGCGGAGGCCCGTGATGGCGGTCCGCAAGGCCTGGACGCCGGGGTCGGCGGTCTGGTCCTCCGCCATCCGGGCATAGTCGATCCCGAGGTGGACTGCGTGTGCGACGGACCGGGAAAGGCAATCCGCCACCGGGTTGTCTTTACCCGCCACGTGACGGATGTCCGTCGTATACTCGGACACGGCAGAGAGGTGACGCTGCTGCCGTGCCGACCATGGCTCGGCGACCTTGGCCATCGCAAACACAAGGGGCTTGTGGTCGACGAAAGCCGTGAACGGGCGGCCCTCCAGCAGATGGCGGAAGTGTCGGACCGCCAGGTGGAGCCCGAGCAGCTCGCGGTCGAAGGTGCTGTAGCGGCGTTCGTGCGGGCGAAGCTGCCGGCTAAAAAACGCCAGCGGTTGACAAGCACCACGCACCCACTGCTCGTGCACCGCGCCCACCGCGTAGTCCGACGCGTCGGTGGTGAGGGCGATCGGGCGCCGGGTGCGCCAGCATGGTGGCGTTGGCCAGGGCCAGCTTTGCGCCCGCAAATGCCGCGGCCATCGGCTCCGACCAGGCGATGTCACCTTTGCCCGGCTTGCCCCAGAGGGCCTCGTGCAGGGGGCGGAGGAGCCGGGCGACGTGGGGCACGAAGCGGTGGTAAAAATTTACCATGCCCAGGAACTCCTGGAGCCCCTTGATCATGCGGGGTCGTGGGAAATCCCTGACCGCCTCCACCTTGGCTGGTAAAGGGACGGCCCCGTGCCTGGTGATGCAGTGCCCCAAGAAGTCGATGGTGGCGACGCCGAAACGGCACTTTGCGGGGTTGATGATTAGGCCATGCTGGCCCAGACGTTCGAAAAGCATGCGGAGGTGGAGCAGGTGCTCCTCCCGGGACGCGCTCGCGACTAGGATGTCGTCCAGGTAGACATAGAGGAAAGGTAAGTCGCGCAAGACGCTGTCCATAAGCCGTTGGAACGCCTGGGCCGCATTCTTCAACCCGAAAGGCATTCGCAGGAACTCGAAGAGGCCGAAAGGGGGTGATGACGGCCGTCTTCGGGACATCGCCCGGTTGTACGGGGACCTGGTGTTAGCCCCGGATGAGGTCCACCTTGGAAAACACGGTCGTGTCTGCCAACCGGGTGGAAAAGTCCTGGATATGCGGGACCGGGTAGCGGTCGGGGGTGGTGGCATCATTGAGCCGGTGGTAGTCACCGCACGGCCGCCATCCTCCGCCGGGCTTCGGCACGATGTGCAGCGGAGAGGCCCAAGCGCTATTTGAGCGCCGCACAATACCCAGCCGTTCCAGCGTGGCGAACTCAGCCTTCGCCACGGCCAGCTTCGTGGGCTCGAGTCGGCGTGCCCGGGCGTAGACCGGTGGCCCGACCATGGGTATATGGTGTTCCACCCCATGTTTAACGGCCACCGCTGAGAAGGTGGGCCGCGTGAGGGCCGGGAAACTGGCTAGGAGGCGGGTAAAGTCATCCGCTGCCGGAAGCGTGCAAACTAAACTCGCCAGGACGAAACCCTTCAGCAAGCCGCTTGGCAAGCCGCTCGGTGAGCCGCTCAGTGAGCCGCGCAACGAGCCGCTCAGCGAACAAGCGAGCGAGCTGAAGGTTTCGGCCTGGACGAGACGTCTGCACTTAACGTCGACCAACAGCCCATGCGTACATAGGAAGTCCGCGCCCAGCAGGGCCATTGGCACGCTGGCGGTCACGAACGACCATTGAAAGCGCTGCCCTCTGAACCGCAGTGAGAGGCAACGCTTCCCGAATGTGCGGATGGGTGTACCGTTGGTGGCAAGCAAAGCGGGGCCCCGGCCCGCGGCTTGCTTGTTGGACGTGGAGGCAGGGAGGACGCTTACCTGCGCTCCTGTGTCGCAAAGAAAACGGCGCCCGGACAAGGTGTCCGTGATGAACAGGAGGCTGCCGGAATGGCCGATGCTCATGGCCGCAAGTGAGCGACGGTCGTTTCCCGACCTGTCAAAAGAACATGGCGGGCGGCACGTTTTAGCCTTGCGGCCGAACCTGGCATGGTAGTAGCACCAGGTTTGCGGCGGTGGCCCCCGCGGCGGCCGTGTCGGCGGCGGTGGTGGCGGCGGCGGCGGTAGTGGGCGGGGCGTAGCAGCGGCCACGAGGGAAGCAGGGGGCGCTGGAGCCTCCGCACCGGGAGCCACTACAGCAGCACCGTACACCGACTGCGTGTCGCAGGCCGCGAAATACATGTCGGTCTCTCCAGCCAGGGTGCGGGGTTTCGTTAGTTTGGAACCGGCCAGTGCGAGGCGCATCTGTACAGGTAGCTGGCGTAGGAAAAGTGCTCGGAATAAGAAATCCGGGTGCTGGTCTCCAAGCAGGGACAGCATGAAATTCATCCAGATGGATGGTCGTGTGTCGCCGAGGGCGGGAAGGTCCAGGAGGCAGTCGGCACGTTCGACCTCTGTGAGCCCGAACGTGGCGAGGAGCAGACGTTTGAGTGCCTCGTACTTGTGGTCGCCCGGCGGGCGCCGAAGGATGGACACGACTCGGGCGGCAGTGCCGGGCCCGAGGGCGGCGACCACGTGGTAGTACCGGGTCTCGTCCGCCGTGATGACTCGGAGCTGAAATTGAGCTTCGGCATGCACAAACCAAACGTCGGCTTGCGCCTCCCAAAACTCGGGGAGTTTGACGGCGACGGCGTTGGTAGCCATGGCGCGTTCGGGGGTCAGCGACGGCTGAACCAATCGGGGTCACCAGTGTGGTGCTGTGCACACACGACTCGATTGCCAGGGAGGTAGGCCACAACGCTTTGGTACAAACAAAGAGTCTTTATTAAGAGCTCGCACTTCAGCACTGGGCGGGCTCGAGCTTAGAGCCCGCATATATGTCCCGAGGCCACGCCTTGCCCCCGGGCGTGGCCGATCGGTCGAAAGGCGGGGCATGCGTTTACGTTCCCCGCCTGGACGCTCGCGCCACCCACTGGTGCGCGGAATTATTGTCCCTTGTGCCCGCCACAAAGGCTTACTTATATATGAAGGCTTACTTATATATGAAGGCTTACTTATATATGAAGGCTTACTTATATATGAAGGCTTACTTATATATGAAGGCCTACTTATATATATAGGCTTACTTATATATGAAGGCTTACTTATATTTGAAGGCCTACTTATATATGAAGGCCTACATATATTTGAAGACTTACTTATATATGAAGGCTTACGTATATATGAAGGCCTACTTATATATGAAGGCCTACTTATATATGAAGGCTTACTTTTATATGTAGGCTTACTTATATATGAAGGCCTACTTAAATATGAAGGCTTACTTATATATGAAGGCCGACTTATAAATGAAGGCCGAACTTATATATGAAGGCTTACTTATATATGAAGGCTTACTTGTATATAAAGGCCTACTTATATAAGAAGGGCTACTTATATACAAAGGCCTACTTATATATGAAGGCCTACATATTCTACATAAATGCAGGTCTGTTTATTTCAGGATATTGTCGACTCGACTCTTAAATGAAAAAAATATATGCAAGTAACTTCCAAATCATTGAATCATTGTATTGTAATCAAAAGAGCGACAGGTTGGCATGCGCTATTCAATAATTACACCTAATTTGTGTCAAGTTATGTGAAACGAGATTGATATGAAAACATTCATGTTGTCTTTGTTGCTAAATTTATTCTGGTTTCTTCAAACAAATCGCGATTTTAGTCCGCGATGTTCTTACCTCATACCAACGCACGCCCGAGTGTATGCGCATGCGCTATTCAAAAAGGCACCCCAACAACAAGAACAACAACGCGGTCCTCTCATAGAGCTGCTCGTCGCAGCGAAAAAGACTGGACCATGTTGAGGGAGGTCTTTGTTATGCAATGAACTTTTATAGAATAGCAAAGTCCAGAAACTTCCAGTGTAAATTTGTCCTTCATCTTAAATACCTTAGGTTTTGAAGCAGCCACTCAGGATAAATTCCAGGTGATTGCGGCTGAAGTGAGACCTCATGGTCGTTTAGCTTCAGGCCCAGATGCTGCTCTTTTTAGAAAAGGTGTCCCTCGTGCTACCATGATGGAACACAGGTTGGTACATCGTCAAATCGGAAAAATGTCCACGTATTTAATTTTCCTTCCACAAGATTGCTTCATCACTGCCATGCATCTGTTCGCAAGGTACAACGCATACCTTTGGCATCAAAAATATCGATGGTTCGATACCCTCGTGCTGCCATGATGGAACACAGGTTGGTACATCGTCAAATCGGAAAAATGTCCACGTATTTAATTTTCCTTCCACAAGATTGCTTCATCACTGCCATGCATCTGTTCGCAAGGTTCAACGCATACCTTTGGCATCGAAAATATCGATCAGACGTGCCGCTGTCAAAATCAAATGTCACGTGCATAAACCTCTGGGTTTCATGGAGATGGAGAACTGTGTGTACGATATGTTCATGCATCATGGCACATTGCATTCTGGGTCTACCTAATGGTTTAAAAAGTTTATAATGACATTCAGAATTCTCTTCTGCTTCTTCTTCTTGCTCTTTATTGGGACTTCAAAATCTATCTATAATTCCAGTAATCTCTGTGTGTGTGTGTGTGTCTGTGTGTGTGTTTGTTTGTTTGTCTGTGACCGCTGTTTCTCGACAACCACGGGTCCGATATACTTGCAACTTGCCAGGTATATTGCTGGGGACCCGAGGATGTGCCTTTTCAAGGTTTGAAATTAATCGGACAAGTAGTTACCGAGCTATGTCCAAAAAACGATTCAACCAATCAGAGAGCAGCGAGCTATCACGTGTGCCGAACGTGGCGAACAGACTCTGCCTCGGACGGCACATTTGAGATCGTATTCATTTATTTCACAACTATGTTGGCGCTATGTTGGCGTTAAACTATGTTTTAAAACTAATAAAAACTAATTTGCGATTCTTTCGCTTTCCTGCGCGTTTGTGCACGCTATGGCGATTTCTTTACCAAACTCCGCAAGCCGTTCGCTTTGGACCAAACCATTTCATGTAAATAGAGGGGGGGGATTGTCACCGTACTCGCAAGCCGTTCGCTTTGGACCAAACCATTTCATGTAAATAGAGGGGGGGGATATAATTTTAGATATATATATAGTACGGGCATGCCCTAGTTCTCTTAAATTCCGGATTCCTGCTCCTCCTCCTTCCCCCTTTGTTTCAGGTTCACAGTTGTAGTTGCTAACCCTGTGCATATCCGTCTATTTTGCGAAACGTGTACACGTCTTTTCCCGTTTTGACCCGCGTGACCACAGGTTCCCACCAGATTTCAATTGATCATGTACCGAGTGGCCTTCGAGTTCTTCCGAGTGCGGATTGAATGAAAATTACAGCCATGCCATGACATTTGTCCATCGCACTCCTCCGCAGACTTCGTTGCCGGGTGGTCGACGGATTTCCAAAAACTGAAACGTCCAAAGAAAACGGCGATGCCACTTCCACCAACCTCACGAGCAAGGTAAGCGCAAATCCGGAGCAGCTCGTTTGAGGTTTCTTCGTACGTTTAACAATTGATATTTGCCAGGTAGGTAGCTGTACAAGCAATCTTTTTGGAGGTGAAAGTTTTAAATCGTTTTGATTGGTGAACGGTCACATGGTACTGAAGTTTAGCTCGTTTATGACATCTCTTCTCCCACAGGTGAACGCGCTGGTGTTTTCCTCTCGGGAGATAGACAGCCTGCTGTCCTGGTATATTGTAATGAAAACGCGACGCTCAAATAAATGTCCTAAATTGGGACGTCCCCACACCAGACTTACAGTGCATTCAGTAAGTATTCAGACCCCTTAACTTTTTTCACATTTTGTTATGTTGCAGCCTTTTGCTGAAATCGTTTAAATTCATTTTAACCCTCATCAATCTACACTCAATACCCCATAATGACAAAGAGAAAACAGGATTTTAGAAAGTTTTGCAAATTTATTAAAAAGAAAAAACTGAAATATCACATTGACATAAGTATTCAGACCCTTAACTCAGTACTTCGTTGAAGCACCTTTGGCAGCGATTACAGCCTCGAGTCTTCTTGGGTATGACGTGACAAGCTTTGCACACCTGGATATGGGGATTTTCTGCTATTCTTCTCTGCAGATCCTCTCAAGCTCTGTCAGGTTGGATGGGGACCGTCGGTGGACAGCCATTTTCAGGTCTCTCCAGAGATGTTCGATTGGGTTCAAGTCAGGGCTCTGGCTGGGCCACTCAAGGACCTTCACAGAGTTGTCCCGAAGCCACTCCTGAGTTGTCTTAGCTGTGTGCTTATGGTCATTGTCCTGTTGGAAGGTGAACCTTCGGCCCAGTATGAGGTCCTGAGCGCTCTGTTTCAGGTTTTCATCAAGGATATGTCTCTACTTTGCTCCGTTCATTGTTCCCTCAACCCTGACCAGTCCCCCAGTCCCTGCTGCTGAAAAACACCCCCACAGCATGATGCTGCCACCACCATGCTTCACCGTTGGGATGGTATTGGGCAGGTGATGAGCGGTGCCTGGTTGCCTCCAGATGTTTCCTCAAAAATGTCAAACAGATGAGGCCAAACAGTTCAATCTTGGTTTCATCAGACCACAGAATCTTGTTTGTCACAGTCTGAGAGTCCTTCAGGTGCTTTTTTGCAAACTCCAAGCAGGCTTTCATGTGTCTTTCACTGAGGAGAGGCTTCCGTCTGGCCACTCTGCCATAAAGCACAGATCGGTGGAGTGTTGCAGTGATGGTTGTCCTTCTGGAAGTTTCTCCCATCTCCACACAGGATCTCTGGAGCTCAGCCAGAGTGGCCATCGGGTTCTTGGTCACCTCTCTTACCAAGGCCCTTCTCCCCCGATTGCTCAATTTGCCCGGGCGGCCAGCTCTAGGAAGAGTCCTGGTTGTTCCAAACTTCTTCCATTTAAGAATTATGGAGGCCACTGTGCTCTTGGGAACCTTCAATGCAGCAGAAAATTTTTTGTAGGCTTCCCCAGATCTGTGCATCGACACAATCCTGTCTCTGAGCTCTGCAGGCAGTTCCTTCGACCTCATGCCCTGGATTTTGCTCTGATATGCATTGTCAGCTGTGAGACCTTATATAGACAAGTTTGTGCCTTTTCAAATCATGTCCAATCAATTAAATTTACCACAGGTGGACTCCAATCAAGGTGGAGAAACATCTCAAAGAAGTCCAGGCACGAAGGGATCCAAAACGAGAAGAAGAAAATGCCGGCCAGCCAGTTCTTTTATTGGTCGTCTCATGACGTCAGCTGTCCGCTCCTCCAATCAGCGTGCCGCTTCTTACTTGCCCTGACGTCATCGGTGGTACCTTGCCAATCGGCGCTCTGCTTCCCCCTCGGCCTTCCTTCCACCAATCAGTGGCCAGCTTCTTTCCCCTGCCTTGACCAATCACGAGTCCCTCCTTACCCTGGCCTTCCCATTGGTCGACACCTGGCCCAAACGTGAGTCCTTTCTTACTCTGGCCTTTCATTGGTCAACTCCCGCGCATTGGTGTGATCTCCCCATCAACCCCTTGACCAATCCATCGCGAGGTGGGCATGGCCTCAACCGGCCTGAACAATGTTTTATCGCCGTGTTGGCACAATGCGTGCGCACTTCCTGCCTGCACTTCTGGTGAGTTTTATTGTGGGGGGAATTTATTTTGTGTGGGTGCTAATGGGCCTGCCTAGTGTTGATTGGTGTAGTGCCATAAGGGACGAAGGATCTCACACAAGAAAGATGCGAATGCATGTTCTTCAGATGCAACACATCCCATGCCTTTCCCACACCTTAAATCTGGTGGTGAAAAAAGCCCTTTCTCAAACCATGGATTTGAATGAGATTCGAGGCCAGTCTCGCAGACTTGTTGCTTTTTTCAGGTCAAGCACAAATGCCACAGAGAAGCTGTCCGCGATCCAGCAACAGATGGGAAAGGCCAAAATGAAGCTCATTCAAGAGGTGGACACAAGATGGAACAGCACATTATTCATGCTTCAACGGATATATGAGCAGCGTGAAGCAGTAGGAGCTGCTCTCGATTGGGTGGACACTAGACTCACTGAACACCAGCATAACCCCCCCCCCCCCCCCCCTGACTAGTGGACAGCTTAAAGCAATCAGCCAGTGCCTCCAGGCTCTTTCTCCATTTTAACAATGTCACAGTTGGTTTTGTGACAATGGTTTTCCACAACAGAACTGTCAGCAGAAAAAGTAGTCACAGCCTCAAATATCATATACCCATAGGCAGGATGATTTTCCAAAACCTAAATGAGAGAGTTCACCGATTGACGTCCCCAATAGCAACTGAATTAATCAACAACCTTGTTACAGACCTCAAGCAATGCTTTGGAGCAGTGGAGTCGATAAGGACACTGGCAAAGGCAAAAGTATTACACCCAAGATTTAAGGTCTTGACATTTGGCAGAGTTCCAATGCTGACACTGCTGTCAAGGACTTGATTGCTGAATGCAGTGCTTAGATACGTTTAGCATCCACACCACCATCACCTGATTCACGTCAGCCATATACATCAGCAGCAGCAGTTGAACAGTCAGGTGAGGAAGATGACATCCTCTGGGACCTTTTGGACAACAAAGTGGGAGAAACTCAGAAGGTCCAGGGTGCCACTGCTGATGACACAGTGGAGATTCAGCGGTTTGTGTCTGCACCATATCTGAGCAGAACAAATGACCCTCTGGAGTACTGGGTCAGACACCAGGTCATCTACCCTAATATCTTCCATTTGTCTATAAGAAATATCTGTCCATTCCAGCAACGTCTGTGCCCTGTGGGAGAATATTCTCCAAAGCAGGAGAAGTTCTTATAGCAAAAAAAGAAACAGTTTAAATCCGAAAACAACAACAGCAACAGGCATTTTAAGGTCATTTTCCCTGCTAGAGCGTGGGTTAGCCTTGCGGGCCCCATGACAATCTTCTCCATTTTGCCCTATTTTCTGCATCTCCCCTTGATAACCCCCTTGCCTGCATTTCGTCTTCCACCACTTTTAGCCAAGTCTTTCTCAGTCTTCCCCGTCCGCTACTTCCTTCTACATTCATTTCCATCACTCTTCTCAACCAGTCACTTTCATCCTTCCTCAACACATGACCAAACCATCTCAACCTATTTATCTTCACAGCATCCATCACAGGCTCTATTCCATCATCTTTCGCAATTCATCATTTGTCTTCCTCTCTCTCAACGATACTATGCACATCCACCGAACCATTCGCATTTCCACTCTTTCCAGCCTTCTTTGTTGCTCTACATTCATTACCCATGTCTCGCTCCCATAAATCATAACACTTCTCACACATGCAGCACACACCTTTCCTTCAGCTTCAACGACACTCCCCTCCTCGTCAGCACGCCACTCAGTTCCCAAAACTTCTTCCATGCACATCTCACTCCAGCAACTGTTGCCGAATCTGATCCACCTTCTCCATTCAGCATGTCTCCGAGGTAGCAAAATGTTTTCACACCTTCCAGCTTCACACCGTCTCCAAGATCCAACTTAACATTTCCTCCACCTGCAGCTCCCTCTGTGCACACCTTACATTTGAATGTAGCTGCCACACTGGTTAATGACCCTCTCAGACCACTACATTTTTGATGAACCCACTCAGCGCACATTGTACATTGAATGGAGTTCACTCCGACACCCTTCCTGCACACAGCACACGGCCACTTCCCAGTTCTTTCCACCTCATCACATGCTTTAGCACTTGCCATCACCTTCGTTTTTCCGATATTCACCTTTAGACCTTTTGTCTCCATACATTCCTTCCACTTGTTCATCTTTCCTTCAGTCCATCCATACTCTCCGCAATCAACACCAAATCATCTGCATACAACAACTCCCATGTTAAACCCTCCTTTACATTCCGAGCCAGCACCTCAATCACAGCTACAAATAGTAGTGGACTTAGTACCGACCCCTGATGCACTCCCACCTTCACCTCAAACTCACCACTGTTGCCATCCTTCGTCATTTCAGCTGTGCACGCTCTCTCGTACATTGCCATCACTACTCTGATCAACCATTCCTCCACTCCTAACTTCCTCAATGCCCATGTCACTACTTCGCGTGGAACCCTATCGAATGCTTTCTCCAGATCAACAAACCCAGGAAACAACTTCTTCCTCTTCTCCATGTACTTCTCCTGCAACTCCCTTACTATAAAAAGCGTGTCTGCCGTTCCTCTTCCTGGCATAAATCCAAACTGCATTTCGTCGATCTTCACTTTCTTCCTTATCCACTTCTCCATCACCCTTTCCAATACCTTCATTCCATGCTCCAATAATTTTATCGCTCGATATGAGCCACAGTCCAGAGGGTCACCTTTCCCCTTGTATAGAGGGACGAGGGTACTCAGTTGCCAAACCACTGGAATGCGGCCTTCTTTCACCACCAGATTACAGATCTCTGTCATTCTCTTCACTCCCCAACTTCCTGCTGCCTTCAACATATCTCCCACAACTCCCGTCAGCCCTCCTGCTTTTCTACTCTTCATTGCTTTTATCGCTTCCTCAACTTCCTTCTCAGTTATCTTCTCTGCCGGTCCTAAAACTGGGTTACTCTTTATGTTGCCATCCCATTCATTCTCTGCATTCAACAGCATTTCCAGATATCTTTTCCATCTTCCTTTAATTCCATCGGGGTCCACAACGATTTGTCCCACTTCATCCTTCAAGCAACTCACCCCCATCACATCACACCTCTCTTTCGCTATCTGCTTTGCAATCCTGAATACCGCTCTCTGACCCTCTTCCGAATCCAAGCGTTCTCAACATTTTCCGACATGCCTCCTGCGCCTTTTCTGCCTCTTTTTAACAGCCTTCTTAGCTGCCTTATAACTTTCATGCTCTGCTTTTTCTGCTCCCCATACCCTTCGCCTTCTGCCATTCCTTGAGCTTCTTCCTCTTCTCGTCCATCCTCTTTCCAACTTCATCATCCCACCACCATGTTTCCGAGTGCCTCGGTGGTCCTTTTGTCCATCCACATACCTCACCAACGGCTCCCAACAGACTATCTTTCATTGACTTCCAACCACCAGCTCAACCACATCATCCTCTAACATACTCAGCCTCTCTTTTAATGCTTCCCTCACTGTCACCTTTTTCGACCTCCACACCTTCATTCTCGGTTTGTACTTCACCCGCCGAGCTCTCCTCGCACCTTTCACCCTTATGTCGCAGACAACCAAGTGGTGCTGTGAAACAGCCTCCTCCCCCGGGAGTGTAGATGCTGAACGTTTGCCAGATTATTTGGCCTCAATGAATTGGAAAACGTCCTCCAGGATCATGTCCTGGTTCTTGTCACCAAGGAGGTCAAGCTGGATTTCAGGGTCAGCAATTCCTCGTGTAAGAACATCACGCACGATCGCTTCTGTGTAGTTAACTTCAGCATCACAACTAGGGCATTTGATTAGGAATTTGCATATTCCCGCTTGACCACGTAGGCGGGCCCCGAAGCTGCGCACTGTCTCATCACGGTCTTGACGCATATATTATGTCGTGCTACTCTGGCAACCATAGTGTTCTCTCCGGGAACAGCAAGTTTTTTAATGGCTGCCATTACCACCTCAATGGGTTTGTTTGAAAGGCTACCACCTGTCGATCTTGTTAGATCCTTGCGCAGAGGTTCGTCACAGCACTCTAATAACTGCACTACTTTATCGCGGCCAGTGATTTTGGTTGCATCGACGTATTCAGACCATCGTGACTCGAAGTAAGCCCACTCTTCACTGAAGCCAGCGGCGACAATTGTGGGCCTTTTGACTTTTTCAACCTTGGCGGCATGTCCAGAGGCGTGTATGGCACTGTGGGCAGTGATGAGTGCGGCCACGATAGCAGGATCGAGGTCTTCAGTGGTGTAGTCACATCCGGAGATTGGGCATCCCACAGCAGGCATCGTGGCTTTGGTCAACTTGCACCGTGTTCATAAATCAGACCAGTTCTCTTTGTTAATCCAGTTGGCAGTTTATTGCAACTTCAACAATGAACACGGTCTGAAAGACATAAGAACAAACATAATGATCAGTAATGATTAAGAATCCTCTAGTGACGACCTAATTTCCGGTGCTGTAAGATATCTGTTGCGCAGACTAGTGACTGATTACTTGTCCTGCGATTCTGTTGTGATTCTTGGTCGACCAGAATGTTTTTTATCTTCATTTTTACCAGTTTCGTAATGTCGTTTACTGGCACAAACAACTGCATTTACTGACACTTGTAATTTTTTTGTAATTTGTCTCAAGGATTGGCCTTCTTTTCTCATCTTACTATAATTCATGAAAAGGCCGTCTGTCCGTCTGTTCCCAGATACCGCAAACACGGTTGAACCGATCGCAACTAAATTTTGGGTGGATAATCCTGGGACCCCCTGGAGTAAAATAGGCTATATTGTTTTCCCAATTTTTCCAATTTTCCCAAACACAATGGAATAATATTTACCGATATGAACAGTGATGTGGCTTTTATTGAAATTCTACAAATACTGTTTAGATTTTGATGATTTGCGTGTGATATGATTTAACGGATGTTTATATAAATCGTTTAAAATTAAAAAGCCTTCAATTTCTGATATTTTGCCTTTTCATTTGGGCCTCCCAATTGAAGCCCCACCCGTAAGGTGGGTACCGTTGCTAGTAGTTATAATTTCCTGTCTTTTTTTGTGGCGTCAGCTGAGCTTTGGCACCCATGTTCATGCAATCTGAAACACAAAAACACTCATTAGATTGTATGGCTGCCCTTTCAGTAAACATTTTTTGCAACGCCTGGCAATAATAGACATTGCACGTGATGAAGAAACTAAGCACAAACATTCATTCCACACAGAGCAGAGTATTTGTAAACAGTTTTTCTCCTTAGATGAAACGTTAATAACATTAACCTCACCTTTCAGTTTAGATTTAGTATTGCACTTTTCGACCTATTTCCAAAAATTGCTTTCAACCTACGTTTCGCACAAAAAAGACGCATTGGAGCGCAATATATTATCAGTAGATAAGCAGATTTATCTTTGGTAAGAGTTTTGTTCACATCTTATGTTCATTTTGCACATTAAACAGTAAAATATCAAAAAATGTTGGGTTTACCTAAACTTTTCGCTGGTAGTGTTTATATTTGTGTGTTTGTGCGTGTGTTCACCACAGCTGCTACTCCATAACAGATGATAGGAATCTGACTCCTATCATCCACTGTTATTTCTCATACCTATATTTCCATGAGCCCGATTTGCATTCAGGAACAGAACAATTATGTTTAAACATTCTGAAAGTGCCACGCTTTGGTCTAAATGCTGAAAATTATGTTTAAATGATTCTTTGCATCACAGGTTTTACGCCAGTAACGATAGGTTAAAAGCACCCAGCGATCCGACCAGGATCCATGTAAACACACACACATGTACAGCGCAATCAACGCATGTACAAAATGCCTCATTTGCATTCACAAGTCATTTTTAAAGTCACATTGCCAGGTGCACAACGCATCATAATAAAACAGTTGAAGGGCAAAGAGAGTGGAGCTGGGAGCAAGGCAGCCATTCACTCCGGTTTGTGTGTTTGCGTGTGTGTGTGTGTGTGTGTGTGTGTGTGTGTGTGTGTGTGTGTGTGTGTGTGTTTGTCTGTCCGCTCGCTTATACTTTCCTACAGGTCACAATTTTAAACCGATCTTCACGAAATTTCACCAAATGATAGAGTTCGTGGTCCGACAAAATTGTATATATTTTTGAGGTCAAAAGGTCAAAACGTCAACATAGGCCAAAGGTCAACCACTTTTTTTCAAATTTCTAAAATTCTCAATTTTCAACCGATTGACTTGAAATTTGAATGGGATTTTCATATCAACTAACTGAATTCAACCACCAACTATTTTTGAGATCAACATAGGTCATAGGCCAAAAGGTCGATAGGCCAACGGTCAACCACTCTTTTTCAAATTTCTAAAATCCTCAATTTTCATCGGATTGACTTGAAATTTGAGTGGGATTTTCATATCAGCTTACTGAATTCAACCACCACCTATTTTTGAGATCAATATAGGCCAAAAGTTCAACATAGGCCAAAAGGTCAGCATAGGCCAAAAGGTCAACATAGGCCAAAAGGTCAACATCGGTCAAATCTCTAAAATTGTCAATTTTCATCTGATTAAGTTACATTTTGAAGACGATTTGCAAATCAGGTCACTAAATTCAACCATTAATTATTTTTGAGGTCAAAATGATGCTCCACTGAGCAAAATGGTCAAATGATTCTACTTTGTTCTGTTTTGCCAAGTGTTGCTCTATGAGTGATTTTTCATCTGTCTGTCTGTTTGTTTGTGAACAAGTTATCTCAAGAAGTTGTGGACAGATTTAAACGAAATTTGGCAGAGAGGTTGTGTGTGTGCGTGACAAGGACAAAATGATTAGATTTTGGTAAAAATTCGGATCCTGATGTGGATCTGATAATTTTTAAATTTGATTCTTCACCATTGCGGAAACAGGGGAAAAACGATGTATATCTCAAAAGGTTGCGGACAAATTCGGCCGAAACTTGTTGGACAGATTGGGTGTGTGACAAGGACGAATGGACTCGATTTTGGTGAAAATCCAGATTGGGATGTGTGAAATATTTAATTTTTAAGTGATTCTTCACCAATGAGTGATAGGGCCAAAAACGATATACAAGATGATATTTCAAAAAGTAGTGGTTGATTTTTGACAAAACTTGGCGGATGAGTTGGTTAAGTGACAAGAACAGGCCGATTAGCTTTTGGTTCATATCCGAATCCAGATCTGGCCTATCGGTGGAATACAAAACGTAAACTGTTCAGTCTGGCAGAGGTATGCTCCGTCAACCGACAAATCCTCGTGGATAACTTACTTGAAAGATCCTTCGTAGCGCAGAGGGTAATTCACGACCACATGATTTCTATTGGAGGGCTGAAGAATCTCAAGATGGGAAATGAATTAGTTGTTGCAGCTGCCAGTGGGCACCGGAAGTACATGGCGTAGTTAGAGGATCAAATGAGGGAGACCGAGTTGTCAGCCAGGGGCCAAAAACGGAAGGCCATAAGTGACCAAATTTCTGCCCTTGACGAGAAGTCCAATAAGCTCTGAAGTCATGAAAGGCTTGGAGTAGGAAGCAGACAAATTGGCAGAAAAGGCAGAGGAGACCAAAAACGTCTTCCTCATTACAAAATCCAACGCAATGAAGCGATCAGCTCAAACGAAGAGGGAAGAAGTGCAAAGGTTCTCTGAAAAATTAGAGCAGTTGCACAAAAAGCGGAAAAATTTGAACATTGGCTCTGCTTCAAGTGATACCTGAAAAGTGCTCATCATTCATCATATAAAAAAACAGACATCATGGGCCTATCGGTGCTTTATATGGGAAAACTTTATTTCATCTCGTGTTGGATTCAGTTATCTGAAATTTGGCCTCAATTTGACACCTGCTCACACTTCTGACAATGGACATGTTCAGCTCGGTAATTCAATAAACAAATAGTTTTCATATGTGGCCAGCTTTGTTCTTTACAGGCCTTGTGTATTCAGCCCACCACATTGCCATGTTAACCTAATGTGTTATCAAAAACGATGTTTGTTTTTTGTGTTTTGCAGAAAAGCAGTTTTCTCAAAAAATGTTTCTACTTTATAACAACTTCGGTCTCTACATTGAGATCGTTTTACTCAATCTGGATAACTTATGAACAGATCTTTTCCACTCCTCCCATGAAGAAAGTAACCTTCATCGAAAGGTTGTTCAAAATATTTTCACCCAGCCCGTTAAAGGTGAGGAAACGTTTGGTGGATTGAATGAGATGGAATTTGTTTTTGAATTTAAAAAAAAATGATTATGATGCTGACGGACGAAATGAGACTTGGAATACTTTTCCATAAATTACCAGGACATTAATAGATATTGGACAAACATGTATGGTATCTTGGATTTGAACCTGGGTTCAATGCCATTGGTCAGCCATTGGCTCAGATGCAAACACAAACAGGTTAACCCTGCATTCATTTCACATTGATAAACTACTGCACGTCGCTTATCATTCTCAACTTCCAATATCATTACGATGCAGTTTGATACCAGGAGAGGGACTTCGGAATATTTGAGAGGAAAAAGTGCATTGGTTGCTTCCTCATAATTTATTTTAATAAATTGGGTGGTTCATAATTTGTTAAACATTCCCAACGAGGACAACACATCATGTTAGATAACCATTGCTGATGAGGATAACACATAATGCTAGCTAAACATTCTCGATGATAACATCATGCTAGCTAAACATTCTCGATGATAACACATCATGTTAGCTAAACATTCCCGATGATAACACATCATGCTAACTAAACATTCCCGATGATAACACATCATGCTAACTAAACATTCCCGATGATAACACATCATGCGAGCGAAACATTCCCGATGATAACACATCATGCTAGCTAAACATTCTCGATGATAACATCATGCTAGCTAAACATTCCCGATGATAACATCATGCTAGCTAAACATTCCCGATGATAACACATCATGCTAACTAAACATTCCCGATGATAACACATCATGCTAACTAAACATTCCCGATGATAACACATCATGCTAACTAAACATTCCCGATGATAACACATCATGCTAACTAAACATTCCCGATGATAACACATCATGCTAACTAAACATTCCCGATGATAACACATGCTAACTAAACATTCCCAATGATAACACATCATGCGAGCGAAACATTCCCGATGATAACACATCATGTGAGCGAAACATTCCCGATGATAACACATCATGCTAGCTAAACATTCCCGATGATAACATCATGCTAGCTAAACATTCCCGATGATAACACATCATGTGAGCGAAACATTCCCGATGATAACACATCATGCTAGCTAAACATTCCCGATGATAACATCATGGTAGCTAAACATTCCCGATGATAACATCATGCTAGCTAAACATTCCCGATGATAACACATCATGTGAGCGAAACATTCCCGATGATAACACATCATGCTAGCTAAACATTCCCGATGATAACATCATGCTAGCTAAACATTCCCGATGATAACATCATGCTAGCTAAACATTCCCGATGATAACACATCATGCGAACTAAACATTCCCGATGATAACACATCATGCTAACTAAACATTCCCGATGATAACACATCATGCTAACTAAACATTCCCGATGATAACACATCATGCTAACTAAACATTCCCGATGATAACACATCATGCGAGCGAAACATTCCCGAAGAAAGTGAGTACTATTCTGTTACGTGGTCCCCTCGGTGACTACCTGGTCTCGGTGACCCCCGGACCGTGAGAGGACCTTCGCCAGCAAGTAGTATTATATATATGAGCTTTCGTAACGCAATCAATAGGAATTCCAATCAAAAGGAAACCCCACACCAAGGATCCGGAATAATCAATGATATATTCCCCGAGCAATCAACCATCAACAATCAGCAATCAATATCACAAAGATGTAAACTCATCTACACTAACTCTAAGATGGCCATCTTATACATTCCTCACGTGAGCCCCACTCCTGACTCCCTCCGTGGTCAATGTCTCTCCCAATGTCTCTCTTCTCTGCACACGGGCGGTTGAACGAACCCCGGGCGGGCGTGCTCCAAACGTGCCGTCTCGTACCGGGGACAGCTGCTGCAGCGCACACCTCCTTGCCAAGCAACGGGGCAAAACCCAGCGCGGCTTCCAACGCGCGCGAGGCCCCAAAGCGCGACCCGTACGCATCCTTGTAGACGGGGCAACACCAAGCGCGGTTTGCAACGCGCGTGAGGCCCAACGTGCGACCCGTACGCGTCCTTGTAGACGGGGCAAAACCAAGCGCGGTTTGCAACGCGCGCGAGGCCCAACGTGCGACCCGTACGCGTCCTTGTAGACGGGGCAAACTGTGCCGGACGCTTGGTTCCGTGCACGAACTCACGGTGACTTGCCGTGTCAAAAGGTAGTTACACGTCCAGGTAACTCCTCTCGCCAGACGGGTTTCGGAACGCCGCTTTTTCACGCAGCGCAAGGTCGATCCCACCTTTTGTCGGAGTGGGCGAGGAAGAATAAGAATCGTCCTTTTTCCTCGTGTCTTTTCTCTTCCGTTTTCGGTCACTTCCGTTTCCGGCCACTTCCGTTTCCGGCCACTCCCTCAGAAGGGCTCCTGCCCCTCCAACCACAACAACTACACAACAACTTAATATACTACCCACGGATAAGCAAAGACCTGAACGGTAATTCACATACATTCACATAAATATGTAACACTCCCCCCCTTCAAGAAAGAAAGTTTGAACCCAGCGAAAACTTTCGTTGCCGGCCAATTTGGAGAAACAAACCAGATAACTCAACCCCTCCAGATTACTCCCTCTGGACTAAGTACCAACAACGACATTGTCCCTGCCAAATCAAACTCCATCTCATGACCCTCTGACTTTGACCGTCAGTTTCTTGGGAATGAAGGTTAAGGGGTTGATCAAAGATCCAAAGTTAGGCAACTCGATAGCACTTTTTCCGGGAGGCCAAGCCGAGTATTCACTACATGGATGCCTTTAGGAACGCGGAGTTCACGGTTAGTCCGTGCAGGAAAGTTCTCTACATGGGCGCCTTGAGGAACGTGGAGTTCACGGTTAGTCCGTGCATGAAAGTTCACTACATGGACGCCTTTAGGAATGGCGTTCACGGTTAATTCGTGTAGGAATCCTGGCTCGGCGGCTCCGCCGCCTTCAGTGCTTCAACTTCTCAGAACTTCCCTAATAATTATGGTGGGACCACTTGTCCCTGTAGTCCCATGAATAGCGGTCTCCTTCTCGGCCACTACTTTGACAATCCTTCCTTCGGGAGCTGCTGTAACTCAGGGAGCCTCCATAATAATCTTGATTGCGGCCACCACCAAAACTACCGCCCAGTTGTCCTCTCCTGTAGACCTCTCGACGCCTACGAAATGCCTTCCCTACTGTTATGGTCCCGGAGTTATGATCAAA
This sequence comes from Myxine glutinosa, assembly GCF_964187855.1. Classification (NCBI taxonomy): domain Eukaryota; kingdom Metazoa; phylum Chordata; class Myxini; order Myxiniformes; family Myxinidae; genus Myxine; species Myxine glutinosa. The sequence continues at coordinate 118,750,695 of NC_136269.1, forward strand.
TCCGACCCTCCAAATCCTTGCCATTCCAATTCTTCTCTGCCTCTCTGGCGTCTTTTGTGCTGGCAAACGTGACAAAGCCGAACCCTCTTGACTGCTGCGTTTCCCAGTCTCTTACCAACCGCACTTCCACCAGCGGCCCATATCTGTTGAAGACAGAGGTCAGAACTTCTTCCTCTGTTTTGAAGTTCAGTCCCCCTACAAATAACTTGGCACTTTTGTCGCCATCCCGAGTTGGTGTGGTGTTATTTTCCCTGCTGGGCTCTTTACCAACCCTCTGGTTACCATAAACTTGACCCCCGGCCAAATCATTCCCGATAACCACAGATACACCCTCTACAGGAAGCGTGGCTTGTAAACCGATCGTGACCGGTCCTGACACCAAATCGGACTCCAACTGGATGACCTGAAGGGGAGCACTAACACCGCCCCCGATCCCCTGTAAACGCACACTATCCCCCGTTGCCGTCTCCTCGGACCATGGCAAAATGCCTTCAAGCATTAAAGATTGATGGGCCCCTGTGTCCCTCAATATCCTAACCGGTCTCCGGTTAGTCGAGGCTCCATCCAGTGACACAAACCCCTCTGAAATAAATGGTTGGTAACCCTTTTGATGGCGATTTCTTACGCTAGCCATCGCATTCGGAGTTGTAATAGTCGGACTCCGCTCTGGGTTGTCCCTTTTCATGAGGTAACAACTGGACATCAAGTGTCCAGGTTTCTTGCAAAACGCGCAAGTAGGTCCGGAGGAAAAACTCGGGGTCTGCCTCGGGCCCCCCGAACTATAAGTTTGTCTTGGGCCCGCATCCCTCTGATTTCGAACCGGTGGGGTATCATAGTTGTCCCCATAATCATCTCTAGGCCGCCGCCATGTATGGTCGTTCTCCGCACCTGCTGTTCCCCACCTCCCATGCGGAGATCTAGGCGAGGAGTTAGGTTCGTGGACCCCTATTCGGTGGGTTAAGGCATAATCATCTGCCATGGTGGCTGCGTCCCACAACTTTGGTACCTTCTTTTCCTGCAGGTACACTTTGATGTCCTCGTGGACACACTGCTGGAATTCCTCCACCAGGATCAAGTCCTGCAATGTCTCGAAGTCTTTCCCGACTCCTTTTGACTCACACCACCGATCAAACATGTTTTCTTTCACTCTGGCAAACTCCACATGGGTCTCACTCTCCCTCTTCCTGGCATTCCTGAATTTTTGCCTGTAAGCTTCCGGAACCAACTCATAGGCTTTGAGGATGTGCTTCTTCAGTACCTCATAATCTGCACATTGGTCCATTGGTAGCGCCGAATAAATTTCCTGAGCTTTCCCCACCAGCACACTTTGCACGAGTATGGTCCATGCCTCCTCCGGCCAGTTTAATTGTCGAGCCACTTTCTCAAAGTGTGGAAAAAATTTCGCGACTTCTTTTTCACTGAACGGTGGAACCAGCCTCACATGTCTGCCCACATCCCAGGTTTTCTGGTTAGGTGTCGACCCCGTCAGCAAGGGTGGTGCCTCTCCCCGTTCTCTCATTAACTCCAGCTCCTTGAATTTGATTTCTTGCTGAAGCTCCATGTCACGTTCCTTTAATTCCCTTTCCGCTTTTCTCTCCTCTGCTTCGAGGTCCCTTGCAGCTCTCCTTTCCTCTGCTTTTTTGTCTTCTAACCTTTCCTGGAGTTCTCGTTCCACTCTCCTTTCCTCTGCTTGTTTCTCTTCCCTCCTCTCTTCTGCTTTCCTTTCTTCTTCTGCTCTTTCCTTTTCTGCTTTCCTTTCTTCTTCTGCTCTTTCCTTTTCTGCTTTCCTTTCTTCTTCTGCTCTTTCCTTTTCTGCTTTCCTTTCTTCTTCTGCTCTTTCCTTTTCTGCTTTCCTTTCTTCTTCTTTAATCCGTTCCTGGCTCCGTAATTGCAACTCCAGTTTCCGGAGCTCAACGTCTTCTGGTTCTTCGGGTAGCCACTCCCAGGCTAACTCGTCCCATGTTCCTAATCCCACCATAGATTGTATCACCGTGGCCTGCAACTCTGCCTTCCTCAAATTAGTTCGGACCTCCAAGTTAAAATGTTTGGCCAATTTCGAGAGGTCCGACTTTAGCAACGCTCGGAACTGTGCCTCACTCGGGGTTACCCCAAAGTTCTGTGCCACGAACGCCATGGTGCCTATCGTTAACACCTGTTACCCTTCACCCAAGACTTTACCCCAATTTCTCAAAAAAAAAAAAAATAATTAATAATTAATTAATAATTTTTAATTAATAAAAAATTATTATTTTATTATTTTATACAATTTTAAATCCCGGACGTAGACCCAATTGCGAAACCGCAAATCGTAATTTGGACGAGCCCCCAATTCTGTTACGTGGTCCCCTCGGTGACTACCTGGTCTCGGTGACCCCCGGACCGTGAGAGGACCTTCGCCAGCAAGTAGTATTATATATATGAGCTTTCGTAACGCAATCAATAGGAATTCCAATCAAAAGGAAACCCCACACCAAGGATCCGGAATAATCAATGATATATTCCCCGAGCAATCAACCATCAACAATCAGCAATCAATATCACAAAGATGTAAACTCATCTACACTAACTCTAAGATGGCCATCTTATACATTCCTCACGTGAGCCCCACTCCTGACTCCCTCCGTGGTCAATGTCTCTCCCAATGTCTCTCTTCTCTGCACACGGGCGGTTGAACGAACCCCGGGCGGGCGTGCTCCAAACGTGCCGTCTCGTACCGGGGACAGCTGCTGCAGCGCACACCTCCTTGCCAAGCAACGGGGCAAAACCCAGCGCGGCTTCCAACGCGCGCGAGGCCCCAAAGCGCGACCCGTACGCGTCCTTGTAGACGGGGCAACACCAAGCGCGGTTTGCAACGCGCGCGAGGCCCAACGTGCGACCCGTACGCGTCCTTGTAGACGGGGCAAAACCAAGCGCGGTTTGCAACGCGCGCGAGGCCCAACGTGCGACCCGTACGCGTCCTTGTAGACGGGGCAAACTGTGCCGGACGCTTGGTTCCGTGCACGAACTCACGGTGACTTGCCGTGTCAAAAGGTAGTTACACGTCCAGGTAACTCCTCTCGCCAGACGGGTTTCGGAACGCCGCTTTTTCACGCAGCGCAAGGTCGATCCCACCTTTTGTCGGAGCGGGCGAGGAAGAATAAGAATCGTCCTTTTTCCTCGTGTCTTTTCTCTTCCGTTTTCGGTCACTTCCGTTTCCGGCCACTTCCGTTTCCGGCCACTCCCTCAGAAGGGCTCCTGCCCCTCCAACCACAACAACTACACAACAACTTAATATACTACCCACGGATAAGCAAAGACCTGAATGGTAATTCACATACATTCACATAAATATGTAACATATACTGTAATTTTTCAGAGGAGAAAGAAAACTTTTTATTATTTTAGTAAACTTATTTTTGACAGTGATAATCCATAAATTTGCGTGAGTACTTGAACTTCCCAGCTTTTTGTCATGATCGTTATGCACTCTGACCTTTGAACTGTCCCACATTATGTGAATGGTTCTTGTTTTATCGTTATTCCCTTCTTGAGTTAAGGGTGTGTGCAGCAGGAGACGGGGTTTGCTGCAATCACGTCCCGTAACCTTTTTTTACCATTTTAGTTTTGTCATCAAATTTTCACCAAAGCTTTTTGATGATCATACGGAGAAGGCAAATTGATAATTTTGTCCAAAGGTCAAAAGTCAGCATCACATAAAATCATCAATTTTCATCCGATTGACCTGAAATTTAAAGTATTTGCATATTGGGTCACTTAATTTGTACACTATTCAAAAGGTAGGAGTCGATTGATTATTATTATTTTGAGATCTAAAGCTCAAAGGTCAAGGTTGTGTAAAATCATCAATTTTCACTTTGCATTATTATTTTTAACCGTTTTCGTTATTTTGAGCTTTCGGAAAAAGACGAAGATGTCTGAAGACAAATGGACGCGGACGGACTTTGGATTGTCAGATGCTTTCGAGTTTGGTTTATATTGATTAAATTAAAATCCTTGTTTTTTTTTCTACTTTGTCCAAACAGGAGAAAACCTTTTACGAATATTTTTACATGGAAGCACCAGCTGGTTTTGAAGTAGACTCCACCGATTGGATTTTGATCATTTGCCTCGTTCTTACCTTCGTGTTGATGCTGGTGCTGTTCGTCCTGGTGCCCCTGGTTATCAATTCCCTGTTCTGGTCTTACAACAGATATAAGGTACGAGAAGACATAGTGTTGAGTGGCTATGATTAGTGTATTTCACTAAAATTCACAATGCATTGAGACTTGTGCTGTAGAAAGCAGGATTTAGTGCAATGTCAGGAGTGTATATCGTGCAGCATGAAGAGTGAAGGTAACTATAATTACTAACCAGTGTACAAATTACATCATCATGAACAGCTGTGGCAAGACAGTAGAGCTGGAAAGCAGGGCAGCTGATTTGTAGGACCTGAGAGAATTATCAAAAGTTTATTCATAGTAAGTGAAAAAATTAGAAACAGAAGTCAGATGAAAGCATTGTTTGCTTGTTTTTGGATATATGATTGAGGCTCATGGAAGAGCTCGAGTAGAATGGAATGAAACAAAATGGAATGGGGGAAACACCAACAGCAGAGTATAAGTAAGAGTGAAATCAAATGGAGGGGGAGAAAGACACGTGGGGGTGAACAAGCTGCGCACAAATTGAATGAAACACAGAAAAAGAGGAACAAATGAGTGCAGGTGAGCAATGATCCTGGATCTAGGTAGTTTCACCAGGAGGTTGATGGTGTAGCTCGTGGGTCCTGCAGAAACCTGCGGGTGAGGAGGGGTGGGAAAACATGGTAAGGACAGAGGGTGGAAGACCAGAAAAGGAGGTGGCAAAAGACAAAGAGCCAAACAACCTGTCTGCGACGGGAAAGTGATAGGCCTAAAGACTCAGCTTCATCGTGGGAGATTCCAATAATCTTAAGGGCCTTGGTTTCCAGGATGTGAGGCAGGGGTGCCAGCCCAGAGGCGAGAGCAGTACTCCATCAAACTGCGGATGAAGGCATTGTAGGTGGATATGAGTTTAGGTGTGCCAAGGAAGGACTTTGTACGACATAGGATGCCCAGTCGGCTGGCTTCGGAGTGACAATGTGACTGACTTTATATGAATTGCATCCCCTTGCAACATGGATAAGCCTGGTGTTGGCTTAGCGGTTAGGGTGCCAGCTTGGAATCCTAGGATCCTGGGTTCAAATCCCGGTCGATCACTGTAATTAATACCAGGGGCGTTGACTCAGCCTGTCATCCTTCCGAAGTCAGAAAATTGAGTACCAGTTCACTGGTAATTCCCTGTGTACCACAAGAGGTGACCAACAGGGTTGGTGGCAGGAAGGGCATCCGGCCATAAAACATTGCTTCAAAAAGGGGACCACGGTGCCCGAAAAAGGCCAACCCCTGCTCTGCGGGGAAAAATGGCCTCTAAAGGTTTTTTTTTTTTTTTTTTGCAACATGGCCCATCCACCGCACCTCAGAGCCGACTGTGACCTTAAATGGGTTCTTACTGTCCCTGGCTCTACGGCCATACAGTTTACACATATAACACTATGTTTGAATAATCCACAACAACAACAACATGCATTTTAAGGCCATTTTCCCTGCTAGAGCGGGGGTTAGCCTTGCGGTCCCCATGACAATCTTCTCCATTTTGCCATATTTTCTGCATCTCCCCTTGCTAACCCCCTTGCCCCACCATCTTTAGCCAAGTCTTTCTCGGTCTTCCCCGTCCTCTACTTCCTTCTACATTCATTTCCATCACTCTTCTCAACCAGTCACTTTCATCCTTCCTCAACCATTGACCAAACCATCTCAACCTGTTTCTCTTCACAGCATCAATCACAGGCTCTATTCCCATCATCTTTCGCAATTCATCATTTGTCTTCCTCTCTCTCAACGATTTTTTTTTTTTTTTTTTTTTTGTATACTGAATCGAGGCTCGTGAAAGAGCTAACATTTATTTCACAAACAAATCAACCAGACAAACAAAATATACAAAAAGAGGGAGCGGAAGACAAGATGGGGAGAGAAGGGGAAGCACACAACCACAACATTTGAGAGCAGGGAGAAGTGTGGGAGGGAGAGGGCTTGGGGGCAGGAGGCATGGGAAGGGGGGGGGGGGGTGGGAGAAGTATAAAACACAAGGGGACCGAAATTAGCGGGGGTAGAAAAGATCAAGGTTTTGGATGGGGGAGGATAAGAGATGGTGGTGAACAGCTGTTTTAAAGACCTGGAGGGTGGAGTGGGATTGAAGAGAGTGAGGGAGTTTGTTCCAGAGGCGGAAGAAAAGAGGAATGAAGGAGTGAAGGTGAGCAGAAAGTCTTGATTTTGGCAGTTTAACCATAAGAGGGTTGCAGGCAGATCTTGTGCGACCTGTAGGAATATTTGGGGGACAGAGCCCAGAGAGGGCTGGGGGGGCAAGGCCAGAGAGGAGTCGGTAGAAGACGGAAAGACCACCAACCTGCCTGCGGTGAGTGAGTGAAAGGCCCTTGGAGTTAGCTTCATCGCGGGAGATTCCAATGATTCTGAACGCTTTGGTTTCAACAGCGTGAAGACGGGCTAGGTGTGAGGCAGGAGCACCAGACCAGAGGGGAGAGCAGTATTCCATAGAGCTGCGGATGAAAGCCTTGTATGTGGTGAGGAGCTCAGGTGTGCCAAGGAAGGACTTCGCACGACGGAGGATGCCCAGTCGGCGACTGGCTTTGGAGGCCAGATTTGAAATGTGGTTTTCCCAGGAAAGATCATGGCAAATAGTGAGACCCGAAAGCTTGAGTGACAGAACTTCTTGGAGAGGATTATTCAGAAAGTGGATGGGAGGGTTTTCCAGTCGGTCTTTTCGGAGAGACATCGTAAGAGTGTGAGATTTATCAGGATTGAAAGACATGTTCCATTTTTTTGCCCAGTCTGTGATTTTGTCCAGGTCTGCAGAGAGTGAGGAGGCTGCAGACTGCCGATCTGAGGGATGAGGAATGGAGCGACAGAGAGTAGAGTCGTCAGCAAAGAGATAGAGAGGATTTTCAAGAGAGTCAGAGAGATCATTGATGAAGACCAGAAAAAGCACAGGGCCCAGAACACTACCTTGGGGAACTCCAGCCTGAACAGGAAGAGGAGATGAGAGAAACCCATTCAGGGCCACACGTTGACTACGACCAGAGAGGAAGTCCGCCAGCCATGCGTGGAGATTTCCATGGATACCAAAGGAGGAGAGTTTGGTGAGCAGAGCAGGGTGCCAGACCGTATCGAAGGCACGTGAAATGTCAAGGGAGACGGCTCTAATTTCCTGTTTGGCGTTGAGGACCTCCATCCATTGTTGAGAAAGCAGAAGCAGCATGTCCAGAGTAGAGTGACCAGGTCTGAAACCAAATTGATGATCAGAGATCAAGCCATTGGAAAAGAGGAAAGATTTCATATCTGAAGCAATGATGGATTCCATGACTTTGCTGATAATTGGGAGAAGGCTGATTGGTCTGTAGTTGCTGGGATCTGTTTTTGCACCTTTTTTGTGCAAAGCGGTGATGTTGGCTGATTTCCAAGCAGATGGCAGATGACCTTGAGCAAAAGAGAGGGTGAAGAGAACAGAAAGAGGGAGTGAAAGAGCGGAAGCACATGATTTTAGGACCCGTGGGCTGATGCCGTCAGGACCAGTTGCAGAATCAGAGTCGAGGGTTGACAGAAACTTTTCCACCTTGTCAGGAGGAAAGGACACAGAGTCCAGGAGCAGCTGGGTACGACTGGGTACGGTGGGTACAGAGAGGGATGGGTTTGGGACACAAGATTTAGACGCAAACACAGAGTTGAGGCACATCGGCACATCCGCACAGATACTCCGCACATCCACCGAACCATTCGCATTTCCACCCTTTCTAGCCTTCGTTGCTGCTCTACGTTCATGACCCATGTCTCGCTCCCATAAATCATAACACTTCTCACACATGCAGCATACACCTTTCCCTTCAGCTTCAACGACACTCCCCTCCTCATCAGCATGCCACTCAGTTCCCGAAACTTCTTCCATGCACATCTCACTCCAGCAACCGTTGCCGAGTCTGATCCACCTTCTCCATTCAGCATGTCTCCGAGGTAGCAAAATGTTTTCACACCTTCCAGCTTCATGCCGTCTCCAAGATCCAACTCAACATTTCCTCCATCTGCAGCTCCCTCTGTGCACACCTTACATTTGAATGTAGCTGCCACACTGGTTAATGAACCCTCTCAGACCACTACATTTTTGATGAACCCACTCAGCGCACATTGTACATTGAATGGAGTTCACTCCTTGAATAATCCACAACCTTCACCTGTTTTTCCAGCACACCAGGTTCATTCTTCTTTCCCAACCTTCACCTCTTTTTCCAGCACACCAGGTTCATTCTTCCTTCCCAACCTTCACCTCTTTTTCCAGCACACCAGGTTCATTCTTCTTTCCCTGCAACCTTGTGTTGGCATTCTGAACAACAGTTGACAGGTGTCTGTTACGAGCAACAAGGAAAAGTTCTGCACCCCCAGAGAACTCTAAGATTTTCTGGTGCACTCTCATGCGATTTATGAATACCATATATGATAAGACATGTAAACCTAGAGCAAGCAAGGTGAACATGTATCGGTAAAGCAAAATACGATAAGTATAACACTTGAATAGTGAGGTTGCATTTCCCTGTTGACCAACTGGAGACAGCTGTGATTGTGGATGTTACGATGTGGACCCGAGGTTGTGGGCCCACTGTTTAGAGAGGTTCTGGGTTCAAAGGGTCGAAACGTCCATGATGAATGGAGCCTAGCTGAATTAGATCTGTGAAGGACAGACTTGTGAAAAAGAAACTGTGTGTGTGTGTGTGTGTGTTTTTTTTTTGTTTTTTTTGCAGCAACACGAAACACTTTCTTCAATGGTTTCCATAGGATTAGAAGTTGCATTCTATCTGGATGTTGTGTGGATATCAATCTCGCTTTCCATCAAATGGTTGTGTCCATTACTGCCTAAAAGGAAAACAACCTTCCTTGATTGGATGTACAGTTTCTTTTGGATTCCACCAGAAGAGGTAAGGATTATAATTATGTCAATTATAATTTGGCAGCTTTTTGCATGTACAAACTGGCTACTGTCATTTTTCAATGTGCTTTGATTGATCTTTCTGCCATTGACCTTTTCCCCTCTAGAGTAGACATAAAGCTCATTTCAGAAATAACTTTTCTGAAACTTTTCTGAAGTAACTTTTGTTAAATATGATGTTATATATCGCTTTTCGCCCCATTTCTCAATGGTGAAGAATCACTTAATAATTAAATAATTCTCATATCTGAATCCACATTCAGATCTTCACCAAAATCGAATCTATTTGTCCTTGTCACACACCCAACCCGTCTACCAAGTTTCGTCCAAATCCGTCCATAACTTTTTGAGATATATTGTTCACAGACAGACAGACAGACAAACAGACAGGGGTGAAAACATAACCTCCAGCCCCCTTGGATGGCCGGAGTAATGATGTTGAAATTATGGGAAAAATTCATCACTTTTCAACATTTGCGAAAAATATTTTTTGATTAATTAATGATTAAATTTGAAACAAGGATTACCTGATGAACTGATTAATCATCACCATCCCTAGTGTTGCACTCCATCCATGATGGAGTTAAAGTAAAACGTTTTAGGCTTGGAGGACCTCACCAGGATGTATGGTGAATCATGAAGCATCCCATCATATAAAGGGAATTGTGTGACGCAGGATGGTTGTGGGTAATAATGTTCATGAATAAGATCCCATGGGACATTTCAAAAGTGTGGGCTCTTTGTCTCATCCATGAAGGATGAAGCAGGCACTGGCAGAAGAGTAAATGAGATATAGATATTCAATGCAAGATAAGTAATAAATACGATGCAAGTTGACGTCATTGGAGGAGCAAGAGATGGTGAATCAGAAGTAAATACTGTATATGGCAGGTCAGCTGTTTTAATATGTGGAGATGTGGATATAACAGTTGTGTCATGAGCCAAATGACCTCTTATATTGTCTAACTCAAAGTGTGTGTGTGTGTGTGTGTGTGTGTGTGTGTTTGTGTGGGTATATGTGTACGTGTGTGTGTGTGTGTGTGTGTGTGTGTGTGTGTGTGTGTTGCAGGCATGTACTTTATCCCCGGAATGTTGCTCTGCAAGAGCATTTTTGGAGTGGACATCATCCTGGATTCACTCAATCTCGAGCCTCTTCCAAAGCTGGTGTTTGTCTCTCCTGAACATAGGAGCCATCATTAACTGGGTACACAGTTTCTTTTGGACTTTCCATTTCAATTTTTAAAACGACGATGTTATAATTTTGTTTTTGAAACAGGATGACGAGTGAAAACGTTTCGAGGACAAACAAATCTATAGTATCCCAATAATTGGTTTTAACTGTGATTGCCGAGGCCGTCGCCAGGCTTTTCAAGGTTGTATATCAGCTTAAAATAGGTGGTCCCAAAAGTTCCCTACCAGAAAATTTTGAATCTATATCCCTTCTGAGGATTTCCTGACAAATTATTGGGCATACACCCACCACACGAAGGTGGCAGCATGTCAGGTTGAAGGATGGTAGTGTTTGTTCTTCGAGGTATTAAAATTATTAAATTATTGTCGAAGCTCCCCCCGGGTTGAAAGGCTTCACTCGAATATGAAACATTATAAGTTTGCTGGAGTGTGTTTGCAATCAAAAGTTGAACGTGTCACACACAAGACAGACACTGCGAGGTTCAACAGAATGGTGTTTCTTCTCTCAACTAATGATCGTGTCACACTGGCTCGAGAAAGGTAAAATGAGCCTCAGCGACCGTTTCTTCGAAATATACTCAACATCAAAATAAACGAGAAGAAATTACTAGCTTGAAAAGAAAGTAAATCTTTATGAGGACACTCATTGAAATCCTCCACACCAAAATGAAAAATATTTGAACACAGGTAAAGTTCAGCTATCTTTACTAAGCACATGTCAATAAACAAGAGGTTGCCTCAATCACAAAAATCAAAAAGCATGAACATCACAAGGGGTGGTGCAACAAAAGTCACAGCACTGCAACACAAAGACACGCACCTGAATACAGTCAAAACAAAATGACACAGGAATGGACACAACACTCCTAACAGTCAAGGACAGAATGACAGCAGTCCTCAATATCGTGTGTGTCCTCCCTGAACTGTGATGCAGGCTGCACACCTCCGACGCATGCTCCTCTGTACCAGGCGTCTAATGCGGTCCTGAGGAAGTCTGTCCCACTCCTCCTGCAAGCCTTGAATGAGCATTTGCCGATTGACAGCCATTGATCTCCTCGATGCAAGACGTCGACCAAGCTCATCCCATAAATGCTCAATGGGATTGAGGTCAAGGGAATAATGCATCCAAGGCATCACTTCAATACCCTGTCCCTGGAGGAAGTTGGTGGTCAGGTGAGCAGCATGGGGTCGAGCGTTGTCCTGCTGGAAAACTGCGATGTCAGGATGAGCCTGGAGAAATGGCAGCAGATGTGGTCTCAAAACTTCATTGACATAACGCGGACTAGTGAGATTGCCTTCGATGACGACCAGAGGTGTCCTGAAACGGGTGGAAATGCCGGCCCATACCATCACACTTGGTCCTCTCCAATGATTGATCTGGCGAATACTGCATGATGCATACCTTTCCCCACCTCTGTGCCATACCCGTTGATGCCCATCAGCAGCATGGAGGCAAAATCTGGACTCATTGCTGAACAGAGTCTGAACAGACTCATTGCTGAAGACTGCACTCCACTGTTGCTGTGCCCAGCGGCGATGCTGCAGACACCATCATAGTCTGTTCCGCTGATGCACTGCGTTCAACACTGGACCTCTGCAAGGATGTCTTGCCGCCAGGCCCCTACTTCTCAAGCGCCTCTGCACAGTAGAAACACTGATGCGGTTGTTGTGGCGACCTTTTGTCACTGCAGCTGTTTGCGTCGCAGGGCAGAAACGATCACGAAGATGCTGCAGCACAATCCAGCGGTCTTGGTTTGAGGTGGTTACCTGTGGTCTTCCTCTTCGTAGACCATCATTCACAGTTCTAGTTCCACCATAACGCCTGGCCAGGTTGGAAATTGCAGGCTGCGAGCAACCAAGACGTTGGGCAATTGTTCGCTGGCTTACACCAACCTCAAGCATCCCAATTGCCCTTAAACGTTGTTCAGATGTCAGGCGTGGCATCTGAATTTTCTTGTTGTTTTCCCGGACAGAAGCCTCCAGGTCTAGAGTGACTATAGACAGCAGTAAATGAATGTCTAACCACGAGAACTGAAGGATTTCATTATGAGGGTCATTATTTAAAGGGAAAGATCCCTATACAGAACCACTCAAGCATGCCATTGTTGATCAACCAGGTGATTGAAGTGAAGTTCCCGTTACATAATCAGCCATTACAATTGAAGAAACGTGTTTGTAAAGCCGCACATTTCAAAAAATGAAAGTGATAAGTTTATTTTGATGTTCAGTTTATATATCGAGATATATATGAGAGCTAAATGTTTGATATATTTGAGAGTGGCGTATAGCTATACAGTCTATTAGAGTGATGTCTGAGTGGACGATGTCGCGAATCCACTGTTGTACACGAGTGTAGTGCCGTGCACGGCCGAGTGAGGTCACTGTGGGCGGGGCCGAGTGAGGCTGCTGTGGGTGAGGTCGCTGTGGGCGGGGCCGAGAGGCCGCTGTGGGTGGGACGGGTGAGGCCGCTGTGGGCGGGGTCGAGTGAGGCTGCTGTGGGCGGGGCCGAGTGAGGCCGCTGTGGGCGGGGCCGAGTGAGGCCGCTGTGGGTGGGGTCTCACTTTGCTAACAAAACATATAAAGTTGAGCAGTGATAAACAGTACGAAGGGAATGCTCCATCTCAAGGAAAGAAAGGACAGTCAGGTCATGAATCGATTAAAAAATGTTTTCCCCTGATGTTATGTTTAACTAGACTGGACTATTACAAAATGAAGGGGTCAGGTTAGTGGAGAAAACAAGTGACGTGTAATAATAACTACCTTCAACGTATACAAAATGCAACAATAATCACAATATGTTTTTCAGTGGTTTATTACGACACGCTTTTTTCTTCCTATTTAAAAGGCTTTTTTCAATTTCCACTTCATATCATTCCATTTCAAAAAAAATAAATGAATCTCTTACAGTCATTCCTCCCTACATTCTCTAAACTCACCTTCATTCCACCCCTCCTCTATCGTTCTCAAACGGATCTCTGATTTGAAAATCACAATAAACCCAAGTTGTAATAAATGTTCGTTTTTCATAAATCGTCCACTTTCTAAACTCCCCATCACCCCTCCCCTCCCAAACTCCCACCTCACCTCTCCCCTCCTACACTCCCCCCTAACCCTTCCCCTTCAAAACTCCTCCCCTCACCCCTCCTCTTCAAAACTCCACTCTCACCCCTCACCTGCAAAACTCCCTCCTCACCCCTCCTCTTCTAATCTCTCCCCCGCCCCCTGCATTCTCTCTCCAAATCTCCCCCCCTACCACCTCCTTCTCAAAGCTGCCTCCTCCCCACTTCCTCTCCGTTCCATCACATACCTCCACCTCCTCCAACCTTCGACTATGCTCTTCCCCCCCCCCCCCCCCCCTCAAACAACACCTCACTGTGCCTCTTCCCATCACCATCAAACCTTTTGTCCTCATCCTTCCTTTTCTCCGAAGGTTGGCAAGAGGATTGCTGGCAGATCTTGTGCATTCTGCAGGAATATTTGGGGGACAGAGCACAGACAGAACAGGGGGAGCAAGGCCGGAGAGGAGTCGGTGGAAGACAGAAAGACCACCTACCTGCCTGCCGTGAGAGAGAGAAAGGCTCTCAGAATCAGCTTCATCACGGGAGATTCCAATGATTCTGAATGCTTTGGTTTTAACAGCGTGAAGCCGAGCCAGGTGTGAGGCAGGAGCACCAGCCCAGAGGAGAGAGCAGTATTTCATTGAGCTGCAGATGACAGCTTTGTATGTGGAGAGGAGCTCAGAAGTGCCCAGAAAGGACTTCGCATGATGGAGGATGCCCAGACGGCGACTGGCTTTGGAGGCCAGCTTGGAAATGTGGTTTTCCCAGGAAAGATCATGGCAGATAGTGAGACCCAAAAGACTTGAGTGACAGAACTTCTTCAAGAGGATTGTTCAGAAAGTACATGGGAGGGCTTAACAGATGGTCTTTTCAGAGAGACAAATTGAGAGATTTGTCAGGATTGAAGGACATGTTCCACTTGTTTGACCAGTTTGTGATATTGTCCAGGTCTGCAGAGAGTGTCAATCGACTGCAGTCTCAACCCTATCGACTGCAGTCCAGGTCTGCAGAGTGGAATCAGCAGCAAAGAGAGAGGGAGGATTTTCCAGAGAGTCAGAGAGATCATTAATACAACAACAACAACAACAACATGCATTTTAAAGGCCATTTTCCCTGCCAGAGTGGGGGTTAGCCTTGCAGTCCCCATGACAATCTTCTCCATTTTGCCCTATTTTCTGCATCTCCCCTTGTTAACCCCCTTTCCCGCATTTTTTCTTCTACCATCTTCAGCCAAGTCTTTCTCGGTCTTCCCCGTCCTCTACTTCCTTCTACATTCATTTCCATCACTCTTCTCAACCAGTCACTTTCATCCTTCCTCAACACATGACCAAACCATCTCAACCTTTTCCCCTTCACAGCATCAATCACAGGCTCTATTCCCATCATCTTTCGCAGTTCATCATTTGTCTTCCTCTCTCTCAACGATACTCCGCACATCCACCGAACCATTCGCATATTCCACCCTTTCCAGCCTTCGTTGCTGCTCTACGTTCATTACCCATGTCTCGCTCCCATAAAACAAAACACTTCTCACACATGCAGCATACACCTTTCCCTTCGGCTTCAACGACACTCCCCTCCCCATCAGCACGCCACTCTGTTCCCAAAACTTCTTCCATGCACATCTCACTCCAGCAACTGTTGCCAAGTCTGATCCACCTTCTCCATTCAACATGTCTCCGAGGTAGCAAAATGTTTTCATACCTTCCAGCTTCACGCCGTCTCCAAGATCCAACTCAACATTTCCTCCATCTGCAGCTCCCTCTGTGCACACCTTACATTTGAATGTAGCTGCCACACTGGTTAATGACCCTCTCAGACCACTACATTTTTGATGAACCCACTCAGTGCACATTGTACATTGAATGGAGTTCACTCCGACACCCTTCCTGCACACAGCACATGGCCACTTCCCAGTTCTTTCCACCTCACCACATGCTTTACCACTTGCCAACACCTTTGTCTTTCCAATATTCACCTTCAGACCTTTTGTCTCCATACGGCATGCATTCCTTCCACTTGTTCATCTTTTCCTTCAGTCCATCCATACTTTCCACAATCAACACCAGATCATCTGCATACAACAACTCCCACGGTAAACCCTCCTTTACGTTCTAAGCCAGCACCTCCATCACAGCTACAAATAGTAGTGGACTTAGTACCGACCGCTGATGCACTCCCACCTTCACCTCAAACTCACCACTGCTCCCGTCCTTCGTCCTTACAGCTGTGCGCGCTCTTTTGTACATTGCCATCACTACTCTGATCAACCATTCCTCCACTCCTAACTTCCCCAATGCTCATGTCAATACTTCGCGTGGAACCCTATCGAATGCTTTCTCCAGATCAACAAACCTAAGAAACAACTTCTTCCTCTTCTCCATGTACTTCTCCTGCAACTGCCTCACAACAAAGAGCGCATCTGTCATTCCTCCTCCTGGCATAAATCCAAACTGCATTTCATCGATTTTCATCTTCTTCCTTATCCACTTCTCCAACACCCTTTCCAATACCTTCATTCCATGCTCCAATAACTTTATCGCTCGGTACGAGCTACACTCCAGAGGGTCACCTTTCCCCTTGTATAGAGGGACGAGGGTACTCAGTTCCCAATCCACTGGAATGCGGCCTTCTTTCACCACCAGATTACAGATCTCTGTCATTCTCCTCACACCCCAACTTCCTGCTGCCTTCAACATGTCTCCCACAACTCCCGTCGGCCCTCCCGCTTTTCTACTCTTCATTGCTTTTATCGCTTCCTCAACTTCCTTCTCCGTTATCTTCTGTGCCGGTCCTAAAACTGGGTTACTCTCTATGTTGCCATCCCATTCATTCTCTGTATTCAACAGCATTTCCATATATCTTTTCCATCTTCCTTTAATTCCATCTGGGTCCACAACGATTTGTCCCACTTCATCCTTCAAGCAACTCACCCTCATCACATCACACCTCTCTTTCGCTATCTGCTTTGCAATCGTGAATACCGCTCTCTGACCCTCTTCCGAATCCAAGCGTTCTCCGAACATTTTCCTGCATGCCTCCTGCGCCTTTGCTGCCTCTTTCTTTGCAGCCTTCTTGGCTGCCTTATAACTTTCATGCTCTGCTTTTTCTGCTCCCGTATCCTTCGCCTTCTGCCACTCCTTGAACTTCTTCCTCTTCTCGTCAATCCTTTTTCCAACTTCATCATCCCACCACCATGTTTCCGAGTGCCTCGGTGGTCCTTTTGTCCATCCACATACCTCACCAACGGCTCCCAACAGACTATCTTTCATTGACATCCAACCACTTTCAAGCTCAACCACATCATCCTCTACCCTACTCAACCTCTCTTCTAATGCCTCCCTTACTGTCACCTCTTTCAACCTCCACACCTTCATTCTCGGTTGGTACTTCACCCTCCGAGCTCTCCTCGCACCTTTCACCCTTATGTCGCAGACAACCAAGTGGTGCTGTGAAACAGCCTCCTCCCCCCGGGATCACGTTTGTGTCCTGGAGTCCTGGAGTTTGTGTCCCCCTATCTCGCCTACGCACCATCAGGTAGTCAACGGTTGTCGTCGACCCACCTGACGTGTATGTAACAAGCTTATTATCCTCTTTCTGGAACTGAGTATTACAAATCAACAAATCAGCTCCATCAGAAAACTCCAAAATCCTTTCACCTTCTCCATTTCTCACACCATATCCGTAACCCCCATGAACTCCCTCAAAACCGTCCATACTCCTTCCCACATGTCCATTTAGGTCTCCTCCTACCACAACAACTTCCTTATCTTTCACGTTTTCCATCAGCTTCTCTATCGCACACCAGAACTTGGCCTTCTCTTCATCGCTCCGACCAACCTGCGGAGCATATCACGTCATATACGGCCGCACCGGAAACAAACTGGTTCGACGCCCGCGCTCGAAGGATCGTGAGCGACTGAAATGAATGAATGAATGAATTAATTAATTTGAGACGTCCAATCATTATTGTTTGGAAAATTTGGAAGAGCTTGACTCTAGCTGTTCTCTTGCGAGGGCAAGGAGGAACTTAACACTTAAACTTAGTTTTTGGTCCACCCTGAAGAACGCTCACAGTGGGACGTCAAGGCAACCAAAAGGGACGAGGTTCTCCTGACCACGTGGCCCTAAGTGTGTGAAGCGAGAGGAGTTCCATTAGTGGACCCGCCCGTCCCACCCGAGTTTTGGGCAGTTCCGGTAGGCCGTTTGGAGAGATCATTAATGAAGACCAGAAAAAGCACAGGGCCCAGAACACTGCCTTGAGGAACTCCAGCCTGGACAGGAAGGGCAGGTGAAAGAATTCCATTCAGGGCCACACGTTGACTGCATTCATTCAGGGCCACACGCCTTGAGGTTTCCATGGATACCGTACGAGGAGAGTTTGGTGAGCAGGGCGGGGTGCCAGACCGTATCGAAGGCACAAGATATGTCAATGGAGACAGCTTTGATTTCCTGTTTGGCATTGAGGACTGCCATCCATTGTTGAGACAGCAGAAGCAGCATGTCCAGAGTAGAGTGACCTGGTCTGAATCCATATTGATGTTCCGAGATCAAGCCATTGGAGAAGCGGAGGAATTTGATGTCAGAAGCGATGATCGATTCCATGTCTTTGCTGATTATTGGGAGCAGGCTGATTGGTCTGTAGTTGCAAGGATCTGTTTTTGCACCTTTTTGTGGAAAGCGGTAAATTTGGCTGATTTCCAAGCTGATGGCAGATGTCCTTGAGCAAAAGAGAGGGTGAAGAGAAACGAGAGAGGGTGAGATAGAGCGGCAGAGCAGGATTTTAGGACCCGTGGGCTGATGCCGTCTGGTCCAGTTGCAGAATCAGAGTCGAGGTTTGACACAAACCTCTCCACCTTGTCAGGAGAGAAGGACACAGAGTGCAGGAGCAGCTTGGTTCAACTGGGTAAGGTGGGTACAGAAAGAGATGGGTTTGGGGACTCAAGATTTTGAGGCAAACACAGAGTTGAGGCATTCGGCTTTGTAACAAACCGAGACAAGATACAACAACACAAAAACACGACGAATCCAGTTTGGAAAGCTCAGCTTTAAGAGGTGGAAATGAGGACCTCAGAGTTCCACCGCACGTGCAGAAAACCCCAAACTGGAAGTTTAGCAGTACTTTGGTTCTGAATTTGTCCCGACCACAAATGTGCAGAGAGGAGTGAGACAATTATTTTACTCTGTGTGTCTGTCTGGCAGTTAACAAAATCGAAAACAAAATCTACCGAGTGTCATAAAGGACACAAACACCAGGTACGAAGAACTAATGTAACACGTTAAATAAGGTGGTGTAAAAGCTGGTGCAGCAACGGTGGTGAACTTCCGGATTTTTTTTGTGACCTTAAAAGTCTCTATTTTATTTCATTTGTATTATATAAACTTAAACACTGCATCGGGTAAGGTGCTCTATCGAATGTCTAGTTCGTATTTAAACTGTAACACTTTTATATGAATCGTTTTTGTGAAAGCTGAGGCTTTGTGGTCCACAATTGTCTCTTATTCCTGTTCTCTTTCATTCCAAACAGAAAACCTTCCATGCAGGACTAGTCAGGATTTGTCAAAACTTCACCTCACTCGGAATCAAGTACTTCGCTCTGCTGGTCTCTTTATTTCTGCTATTGATGCGAATGGTGGTGGAGAATGCGAATATACTATTCTTGCTTTTGAAAAGCTTCAAGTGGTATGTAGTTATAATGATTATTTTGATGACTTGTAATACCCCTTCCCTCTGAGAGCATCATCGAATGACTATACCAGCTCTGCCATCTTTTTCACCTTCGAAACCCCTTCCCTCCGGCAGTGGTCAGTTGTTAAACTACTTGCACTGTCCCATGTATACACGAGGAAATTCCAAGTGGTCTCTCCACACTTGTGTGGGGGTGGAGAAAGATGAGGTTATTTGGTGTTTATGACCTGACTGAGTACCTCAAGCATGTTTGCAAAATTTGAAGGAAATGGGTCAAGCACTTTTCGATTCCATAAAGTTCAGACATTACCTATATGGTATATATATATGTACATGCAGGAACATTTGCAGTGCAGGAATTTTTTTTGTATACATCGTCAAGACTCGTGAAACGCGAGTACACTGAACGGACCAGGAAGTAACAGACAAAATAGGGAAAAAAAACAAAAGGAGCAGTGGAGAGAGGGTGGAAACACCAACAGCAGAGTTGTAGGCCAAGATAGACGGAATAGGGGCAGGAGAGGATACATGGGTGGACAAGAGGGATACAGAAGGAAACGACAATGAGGAAACACTGGAAATTGGGAAGGAGGAGTGATTGGGACGGCACAGAGGTGGGAGTTAACTCTGGTAGAAAAGACCCTGGTTTTGGATTGGGAACGATCTGAGATGGTGGTGAAAGCTGCCTTGAGGCCTGGAGGGAAGAATGAGATTGAAGAGAATGTGGAAATTGGTTCCACAGAGGAACGAATGAGTGCATTGCTGGGTTGACCAAATTGTTTGGACACCGCTGAGGTTGTGGATCTACCAATAGGGACGGTTTTTTTTATAGGGACGGAGCTGCACCTGTTGTTGATTGTGGCTTGATGTGGTATTTGAACAGGAGACAGCTTTGTTTCCAGGTTTCCCTCCTGAAGTTTCTGTGATCTGGATTTGATGATTCCCACGGATCATTCGGCCAAGCCATTTGAAGCCTGGTGATGTGGGCTGACAAACTTATGTTTGATGCCGTTCCGACGTGTGAATTCGGCGAACTCGGAACTGGAAAAACACGTACCATTATCACTCACGATCATCCTGGGCAGACCATGAGAGGCGAAACAGCGTCTGAGTCTTTCGATGACAATGGCTGACATAGTACCACGCGTCACATAGGCATCGATCCATTTTGTGTGCACGTCCATGATGATTAGAATCATGCTGCCGTTAATAGGCCTGGCATAATCAAGATGTAGGCGATGCCACGGTTCGCTGGGCTATTCCCAGGGATGCAGTGGCGCTTTCGCAGGTGTATTCCGGGTGCTCTGGCAGGGGTAACAATGTCGAACATGATGTTCGATATCAGCATCAAGATTCGGCCACCACACATAGTTTCTAGCGAGTGACTTCATCTTCACAATCCCGGGGTCACAGTCATGGATTTCATCCATGACCCTGGAACGCAGATTTTCCAGGATCATGACACGACATCCCCAGAGTAGGCAACCATTTTCCATGCTGAGTTCGTTTTTACGTGCTTTAAAAGCCGCAAAAGCTGGGTCACCCTCATGTAGCAAATGCCATCCAAGCTGTACAGCCTGGACAGTTCTGGACAGAACCAGGTCTCGTCGAGTATGGGTGCGGATCTGGCCGGCGTCGACAGCACAATCTTCCAGATGATCCATCAGTGCGATAATGGATCCTGGTGTAGGCGAATCATCAACGGATTCTGGAAGGGGTAACCGACTCATGGCATCTGCATTTGTGACAGACGAACCAGGCTTATAACATATGGTGTAGTCATAAGCAGCGAGAAACGGGGACCATCGGATGATCCTGGGCGGTAGTGTGCCAGACGCCGCCTTAGTTGGACCAAACAGACTGATCAGCGGCTTGTGATCAGTGTGAATCGTGAAATGATGTCCAAGAAGGTACTGGCGAAATTTGCTGATGCCGAAAACGATTCCCAATCCTTCCTTGTCAAGTTGGGAATAGTTCTCTGCCGGGGACAACGTTCTGGAAGCAAATGCAACAGGTCTTTCCGTACCATCAGGCATCACGTGTGATAATACACTCCCCACTCCATACCGACAGGCATCGCATGTCATCACAAGATCCTTCTCTGGATCAAAATGAACGAGAACATGGGACGATTTGAGCAGATCCTTGGAGGTCTGGAATGCTGATTGTTCAGTGGACCCCCAGCTCCAGGAGACTCCTTTCCTCAAAAGACGATAAAGGGGGCCCAAAACGTCGGTCACATTCGGGATGTAACGACCATAGAACTGAAGCAAACCAAGGTATGACTTCAATTCGGTTACGTCTCGTGGAGCAGGAGCATCCTTGATAGCTCGGAGTTTCTCATTTGTTGGGTATGGACCCTCGGCATCAATCGTATGACCAAGGTACGTGACCGATGGCACCATAAACGTGCACTTGTCTCGACGCAAACGTAGGCCGGAGTCTGAAATCTTCTTCAGAATTCTATCCAAGTTTTGTAGATGATCCGCATCCATACGACCAGTAACCAGAATATCATCCTGGTAACAAACGACGTTGCGTTCGGCAGCAAACAAACTGTCCATGACACGTTGATAAATGTCAGGTGCAGATTTCACTCCAAAACTGAGTCGGTGGTACCTGTACAACCCACGATGCGTGTTGATGGTAAGATACTGTTTCGGATTTTCGTCCAAGCGGAGCTGTAGATAGGCGGATATGAGATCGAGTTTCGTAAAAGTCTTGCATCCCGTGAGCCGAGCGTAGAGGTCTTCGATCCTCGGGATTGGATATTTATCCAATGAAGAACACTTGTTCACGGTCATTTTATAATCTCCACATATGCGGATGGACTGGTCTGATTTTATGACCGGAACAATGGGCGCCGCCCATTCGGCATACTGAATTTGCTCGATGATCCCAAGATTTTCAAGATGATCCAGTTCCTTGTCAATCCGCTTCTGCAGGACGAAAGGGACTGGGCGAGCTCTGCAAAATATAGGATTGGCATCCCCGTCAACACTGAGTTTAGCCGTATGTCCTTTCAATGTTCCAAGCTCGTCCTTGAAGACATCCGGGTACGTATCCAGCACATTTTTGAGTGTGTATGCTTCGGTAGCAGAAACGTTGGCTGGCCGGAGTTGATGAATGCTTTTCCACTTCAGTTGAATTATGCTCCACCAGCTCCTACCTAGTAAGGAAGGGCCCTTTCCAGGAATGACGATCAGTGGTCGGTGAAACTCGTGGTTATCGTAGCCCACCGTGACGTCACATGTACCGCAGGGAACAATCCTCTCATTTGTATATGTGGAGAGTCCATAGGTTGTAGGTTTCAGGTGGGGTCGGTCAGCATCACTCCACAGGTTTGTGAAAACAGCATGGCCTTCATCGAGCGATGAAAGCGCTCGCACAGGCCATTGGCCTGGGGGTGGTAGGCCGTGGTGCGGTGTAGTTTTACGCCGAGCCCTTGCACCACCACGGCCCAGAGATTTCCGAGGTGAACTGGGGGCCGCGGTCGGACGAGATGTCCGAGGGGGCACCGAACCGGGCAACCCAAGTGGCGATTAAGGCTTGCGCCACATCAGCCGCAGACGTCGCCGCCAATGGGACAGCCTCCGGCCACCGTGTGGTGCGGTCCACCATGGTGAGGAGGTGGGTGAACCCCCGCGAGGGGGGCAGAGGTCCCACCAAGTCGACGTGCACGTGGTCGAACCGACGCTCGGGCACCGTAAACGGGGCCAACGGGGCCTGGGTGTGGTGGTGGACCTTTGCGCGCTGGCACGCGAGGCACGTCCTGGCCCAGTCGCGGACGTCCTTCCTGAGGCCATGCCAGACGAACTTCACCGCGACGAGCTTCTGGGAGGCCTTCGTGCCCGGGTGGGACAGGCCGTGGATGGCGTCGAACACTGGGCGCTGCCAGCCAGCGGGCACGATGGGGCGAGGCCGGCCGAGGGAGACGTCGCACAGGAGGGCCGCGCCCGCGGCGTCGAACGGCACCTCGGTGACGCGGAGGCCCGTGATGGCGGTCCGCAAGGCCTGGACGCCGGGGTCGGCGGTCTGGTCCTCCGCCATCCGGGCATAGTCGATCCCGAGGTGGACTGCGTGTGCGACGGACCGGGAAAGGCAATCCGCCACCGGGTTGTCTTTACCCGCCACGTGACGGATGTCCGTCGTATACTCGGACACGGCAGAGAGGTGACGCTGCTGCCGTGCCGACCATGGCTCGGCGACCTTGGCCATCGCAAACACAAGGGGCTTGTGGTCGACGAAAGCCGTGAACGGGCGGCCCTCCAGCAGATGGCGGAAGTGTCGGACCGCCAGGTGGAGCCCGAGCAGCTCGCGGTCGAAGGTGCTGTAGCGGCGTTCGTGCGGGCGAAGCTGCCGGCTAAAAAACGCCAGCGGTTGACAAGCACCACGCACCCACTGCTCGTGCACCGCGCCCACCGCGTAGTCCGACGCGTCGGTGGTGAGGGCGATCGGGCGCCGGGTGCGCCAGCATGGTGGCGTTGGCCAGGGCCAGCTTTGCGCCCGCAAATGCCGCGGCCATCGGCTCCGACCAGGCGATGTCACCTTTGCCCGGCTTGCCCCAGAGGGCCTCGTGCAGGGGGCGGAGGAGCCGGGCGACGTGGGGCACGAAGCGGTGGTAAAAATTTACCATGCCCAGGAACTCTTGGAGCCCCTTGATCATGCGGGGTCGTGGGAAATCCCTGACCGCCTCCACCTTGGCTGGTAAAGGGACGGCCCCGTGCCTGGTGATGCAGTGCCCCAAGAAGTCGATGGTGGCGACGCCGAAACGGCACTTTGCGGGGTTGATGATTAGGCCATGCTGGCCCAGACGTTCGAAAAGCATGCGGAGGTGGAGCAGGTGCTCCTCCCGGGACGCGCTCGCGACTAGGATGTCGTCCAGGTAGACATAGAGGAAAGGTAAGTCGCGCAAGACGCTGTCCATAAGCCGTTGGAACGCCTGGGCCGCATTCTTCAACCCGAAAGGCATTCGCAGGAACTCGAAGAGGCCGAAAGGGGGTGATGACGGCCGTCTTCGGGACATCGCCCGGTTGTACGGGGACCTGGTGTTAGCCCCGGATGAGGTCCACCTTGGAAAACACGGTCGTGTCTGCCAACCGGGTGGAAAAGTCCTGGATATGCGGGACCGGGTAGCGGTCGGGGGTGGTGGCATCATTGAGCCGGTGGTAGTCACCGCACGGCCGCCATCCTCCGCCGGGCTTCGGCACGATGTGCAGCGGAGAGGCCCAAGCGCTATTTGAGCGCCGCACAATACCCAGCCGTTCCAGCGTGGCGAACTCAGCCTTCGCCACGGCCAGCTTCGTGGGCTCGAGTCGGCGTGCCCGGGCGTAGACCGGTGGCCCGACCATGGGTATATGGTGTTCCACCCCATGTTTAACGGCCACCGCTGAGAAGGTGGGCCGCGTGAGGGCCGGGAAACTGGCTAGGAGGCGGGTAAAGTCATCCGCTGCCGGAAGCGTGCAAACTAAACTCGCCAGGACGAAACCCTTCAGCAAGCCGCTTGGCAAGCCGCTCGGTGAGCCGCTCAGTGAGCCGCGCAACGAGCCGCTCAGCGAACAAGCGAGCGAGCTGAAGGTTTCGGCCTGGACGAGACGTCTGCACTTAACGTCGACCAACAGCCCATGCGTACATAGGAAGTCCGCGCCCAGCAGGGCCATTGGCACGCTGGCGGTCACGAACGACCATTGAAAGCGCTGCCCTCTGAACCGCAGTGAGAGGCAACGCTTCCCGAATGTGCGGATGGGTGTACCGTTGGTGGCAAGCAAAGCGGGGCCCCGGCCCGCGGCTTGCTTGTTGGACGTGGAGGCAGGGAGGACGCTTACCTGCGCTCCTGTGTCGCAAAGAAAACGGCGCCCGGACAAGGTGTCCGTGATGAACAGGAGGCTGCCGGAATGGCCGATGCTCATGGCCGCAAGTGAGCGACGGTCGTTTCCCGACCTGTCAAAAGAACATGGCGGGCGGCACGTTTTAGCCTTGCGGCCGAACCTGGCATGGTAGTAGCACCAGGTTTGCGGCGGTGGCCCCCGCGGCGGCCGTGTCGGCGGCGGTGGTGGCGGCGGCGGCGGTAGTGGGCGGGGCGTAGCAGCGGCCACGAGGGACGCAGGGGGCGCTGGAGCCTCCGCACCGGGAGCCACTACAGCAGCACCGTACACCGACTGCGTGTCGCAGGCCGCGAAATACATGTCGGCCTCTCCAGCCAGGGTGCGGGGTTTCGTTAGTTTGGAACCAGCCAGTGCGAGGCGCATCTGTACAGGTAGCTGGCGTAGGAAAAGTGCTCGGAATAAGAAATCCGGGTGCTGGTCTCCAAGCAGGGACAGCATGAAATTCATCCAGATGGATGGTCGTGTGTCGCCGAGGGCGGGAAGGTCCAGGAGGCAGTCGGCACGTTCGACCTCTGTGAGCCCGAACGTGGCGAGGAGCAGACGTTTGAGTGCCTCGTACTTGTGGTCGCCCGGCGGGCGCCGAAGGATGGACACGACTCGGGCGGCAGTGCCGGGCCCGAGGGCGGCGACCACGTGGTAGTACCGGGTCTCGTCCGCCGTGATGCCTCGGAGCTGAAATTGAGCTTCGGCATGCACAAACCAAACGTCGGCTTGCGCTTCCCAAAACTCGGGGAGTTTGACGGCGACGGCGTTGGTAGCCATGGCGCGTTCGGGGGTCAGCGACGGCTGAACCAATCGGGGTCACCAGTGTGGTGCTGTGCACACACGACTCGATTGCCAGGGAGGTAGGCCACAACGCTTTGGTACAAACAAAGAGTCTTTATTAAGAGCTCGCACTTCAGCACTGGGCGGGCTCGAGCTTAGAGCCCGCATATATGTCCCGAGGCCACGCCTTGCCCCCGGGCGTGGCCGATCGGTCGAAAGGCGGGGCATGCGTTTACGTTCCCCGCCTGGACGCTCGCGCCACCCACTGGTGCGCGGAATTATTGTCCCTTGTGCCCGCCACAAAGGCTTACTTATATATGAAGGCTTACTTATATATGAAGGCTTACTTATATATGAAGGCCTACTTATATATGAAGGCTTACTTATATATGAAGGCTTACTTATATATGAAGGCCTACTTATATATATAGGCTTACTTATATATGAAGGCTTACTTATATTTGAAGGCCTACTTATATATGAAGGCCTACATATATTTGAAGACTTACTTATATATGAAGGCTTACGTATATATGAAGGCCTACTTATATATGAAGGCCTACTTATATATGAAGGCTTACTTTTATATGTAGGCTTACTTATATATGAAGGCCTACTTAAATATGAAGGCTTACTTATATATGAAGGCCGACTTATAAATGAAGGCCGAACTTATATATGAAGGCTTACTTATATATGAAGGCTTACTTGTATATAAAGGCCTACTTATATAAGAAGGGCTACTTATATACAAAGGCCTACTTATATATGAAGGCCTACATATTCTACATAAATGCAGGTCTGTTTATTTCAGGATATTGTCGACTCGACTCTTAAATGAAAAAAATATATGCAAGTAACTTCCAAATCATTGAATCATTGTATTGTAATCAAAAGAGCGACAGGTTGGCATGCGCTATTCAATAATTACACCTAATTTGTGTCAAGTTATGTGAAACGAGATTGATATGAAAACATTCATGTTGTCTTTGTTGCTAAATTTATTCTGGTTTCTTCAAACAAATCGCGATTTTAGTCCGCGATGTTCTTACCTCATACCAACGCACGCCCGAGTGTATGCGCATGCGCTATTCAAAAAGGCACCCCAACAACAAGAACAACAACGCGGTCCTCTCATAGAGCTGCTCGTCGCAGCGAAAAAGACTGGACCATGTTGAGGGAGGTCTTTGTTATGCAATGAACTTTTATAGAATAGCAAAGTCCAGAAACTTCCAGTGTAAATTTGTCCTTCATCTTAAATACCTTAGGTTTTGAAGCAGCCACTCAGGATAAATTCCAGGTGATTGCGGCTGAAGTGAGACCTCATGGTCGTTTAGCTTCAGGCCCAGATGCTGCTCTTTTTAGAAAAGGTGTCCCTCGTGCTACCATGATGGAACACAGGTTGGTACATCGTCAAATCGGAAAAATGTCCACGTATTTAATTTTCCTTCCACAAGATTGCTTCATCACTGCCATGCATCTGTTCGCAAGGTACAACGCATACCTTTGGCATCAAAAATATCGATGGTTCGATACCCTCGTGCTGCCATGATGGAACACAGGTTGGTACATCGTCAAATCGGAAAAATGTCCACGTATTTAATTTTCCTTCCACAAGATTGCTTCATCACTGCCATGCATCTGTTCGCAAGGTTCAACGCATACCTTTGGCATCGAAAATATCGATCAGACGTGCCGCTGTCAAAATCAAATGTCACGTGCATAAACCTCTGGGTTTCATGGAGATGGAGAACTGTGTGTACGATATGTTCATGCATCATGGCACATTGCATTCTGGGTCTACCTAATGGTTTAAAAAGTTTATAATGACATTCAGAATTCTCTTCTGCTTCTTCTTCTTGCTCTTTATTGGGACTTCAAAATCTATCTATAATTCCAGTAATCTCTGTGTGTGTGTGTGTGTCTGTGTGTGTGTTTGTTTGTTTGTCTGTGACCGCTGTTTCTCGACAACCACGGGTCCGATATACTTGCAACTTGCCAGGTATATTGCTGGGGACCCGAGGATGTGCCTTTTCAAGGTTTGAAATTAATCGGACAAGTAGTTACCGAGCTATGTCCAAAAAACGATTCAACCAATCAGAGAGCAGCGAGCTATCACGTGTGCCGAACGTGGCGAACAGACTCTGCCTCGGACGGCACATTTGAGAGCGTATTCATTTATTTCACAACTATGTTGGCGCTATGTTGGCGTTAAACTATGTTTTAAAACTAATAAAAACTAATTTGCGATTCTTTCGCTTTCCTGCGCGTTTGTGCACGCTATGGCGATTTCTTTACCAAACTCCGCAAGCCGTTCGCTTTGGACCAAACCATTTCATGTAAATAGAGGGGGGGGATTGTCACCGTACTCGCAAGCCGTTCGCTTTGGACCAAACCATTTCATGTAAATAGAGGGGGGGGGGATATAATTTTAGATATATATATAGTACGGGCATGCCCTAGTTCTCTTAAATTCCGGATTCCTGCTCCTCCTCCTTCCCCCTTTGTTTCAGGTTCACAGTTGTAGTTGCTAACCCTGTGCATATCCGTCTATTTTGCGAAACGTGTACACGTCTTTTCCCGTTTTGACCCGCGTGACCACAGGTTCCCACCAGATTTCAATTGATCATGTACCGAGTGGCCTTCGAGTTCTTCCGAGTGCGGATTGAATGAAAATTACAGCCATGCCATGACATTTGTCCATCGCACTCCTCCGCAGACTTCGTTGCCGGGTGGTCGACGGATTTCCAAAAACTGAAACGTCCAAAGAAAACGGCGATGCCACTTCCACCAACCTCACGAGCAAGGTAAGCGCAAATCCGGAGCAGCTCGTTTGAGGTTTCTTCGTACGTTTAACAATTGATATTTGCCAGGTAGGTAGCTGTACAAGCAATCTTTTTGGAGGTGAAAGTTTTAAATCGTTTTGATTGGTGAACGGTCACATGGTACTGAAGTTTAGCTCGTTGATGACATCTCTTCTCCCACAGGTGAACGCGCTGGTGTTTTCCTCTCGGGAGATAGACAGCCTGCTGTCCTGGTATATTGTAATGAAAACGCGACGCTCAAATAAATGTCCTAAATTGGGACGTCCCCACACCAGACTTACAGTGCATTCAGTAAGTATTCAGACCCCTTAACTTTTTTCACATTTTGTTATGTTGCAGCCTTTTGCTGAAATCGTTTAAATTAATTTTAACCCTCATCAATCTACACTCAATACCCCATAATGACAAAGAGAAAACAGGATTTTAGAAAGTTTTGCAAATTTATTAAAAAGAAAAAACTGAAATATCACATTGACATAAGTATTCAGACCCTTAACTCAGTACTTCGTTGAAGCACCTTTGGCAGCGATTACAGCCTCGAGTCTTCTTGGGTATGACGTGACAAGCTTTGCACACCTGGATATGGGGATTTTCTGCTATTCTTCTCTGCAGATCCTCTCAAGCTCTGTCAGGTTGGATGGGGACCGTCGGTGGACAGCCATTTTCAGGTCTCTCCAGAGATGTTCGATTGGGTTCAAGTCAGGGCTCTGGCTGGGCCACTCAAGGACCTTCACAGAGTTGTCCCGAAGCCACTCCTGAGTTGTCTTAGCTGTGTGCTTATGGTCATTGTCCTGTTGGAAGGTGAACCTTCGGCCCAGTATGAGGTCCTGAGCGCTCTGTTTCAGGTTTTCATCAAGGATATGTCTCTACTTTGCTCCGTTCATTGTTCCCTCAACCCTGACCAGTCCCCCAGTCCCTGCTGCTGAAAAACACCCCCACAGCATGATGCTGCCACCACCATGCTTCACCGTTGGGATGGTATTGGGCAGGTGATGAGCGGTGCCTGGTTGCCTCCAGATGTTTCCTCAAAAATGTCAAACAGATGAGGCCAAACAGTTCAATCTTGGTTTCATCAGACCACAGAATCTTGTTTGTCACAGTCTGAGAGTCCTTCAGGTGCTTTTTTGCAAACTCCAAGCAGGCTTTCATGTGTCTTTCACTGAGGAGAGGCTTCCGTCTGGCCACTCTGCCATAAAGCACAGATCGGTGGAGTGTTGCAGTGATGGTTGTCCTTCTGGAAGTTTCTCCCATCTCCACACAGGATCTCTGGAGCTCAGCCAGAGTGGCCATCGGGTTCTTGGTCACCTCTCTTACCAAGGCCCTTCTCCCCCGATTGCTCAATTTGCCCGGGCGGCCAGCTCTAGGAAGAGTCCTGGTTGTTCCAAACTTCTTCCATTTAAGAATTATGGAGGCCACTGTGCTCTTGGGAACCTTCAATGCAGCAGAAAATTTTTTGTAGGCTTCCCCAGATCTGTGCATCGACACAATCCTGTCTCTGAGCTCTGCAGGCAGTTCCTTCGACCTCATGCCCTGGATTTTGCTCTGATATGCATTGTCAGCTGTGAGACCTTATATAGACAAGTTTGTGCCTTTTCAAATCATGTCCAATCAATTTAATTTACCACAGGTGGACTCCAATCAAGGTGGAGAAACATCTCAAAGAAGTCCAGGCACGAAGGGATCCAAAACGAGAAGAAGAAAATGCCGGCCAGCCAGTTCTTTTATTGGTCGTCTCATGACGTCAGCTGTCCGCTCCTCCAATCAGCGTGCCGCTTCTTACTTGCCCTGACGTCATCGGTGGTACCTTGCCAATCGGCGCTCTGCTTCCCCCTCGGCCTTCCTTCCACCAATCAGTGGCCAGCTTCTTTCCCCTGCCTTGACCAATCACGAGTCCCTCCTTACCCTGGCCTTCCCATTGGTCGACACCTGGCCCAAACGTGAGTCCTTTCTTACTCTGGCCTTTCATTGGTCAACTCCCGCGCATTGGTGTGATCTCCCCATCAACCCCTTGACCAATCCATCGCGAGGTGGGCATGGCCTCAACCGGCCTGAACAATGTTTTATCGCCGTGTTGGCACAATGCGTGCGCACTTCCTGCCTGCACTTCTGGTGAGTTTTATTGTGGGGGGAATTTATTTTGTGTGGGTGCTAATGGGCCTGCCTAGTGTTGATTGGTGTAGTGCCATAAGGGACGAAGGATCTCACACAAGAAAGATGCGAATGCATGTTCTTCAGATGCAACACATCCCATGCCTTTCCCACACCTTAAATCTGGTGGTGAAAAAAGCCCTTTCTCAAACCATGGATTTGAATGAGATTCGAGGCCAGTCTCGCAGACTTGTTGCTTTTTTCAGGTCAAGCACAAATGCCACAGAGAAGCTGTCCGCGATCCAGCAACAGATGGGAAAGGCCAAAATGAAGCTCATTCAAGAGGTGGACACAAGATGGAACAGCACATTATTCATGCTTCAACGGATATATGAGCAGCGTGAAGCAGTAGGAGCTGCTCTCGATTGGGTGGACACTAGACTCACTGAACACCAGCATAACCCCCCCCCCCCCCCCCCTGACTAGTGGACAGCTTAAAGCAATCAGCCAGTGCCTCCAGGCTCTTTCTCCATTTTAACAATGTCACAGTTGGTTTTGTGACAATGGTTTTCCACAACAGAACTGTCAGCAGAAAAAGTAGTCACAGCCTCAAATATCATATACCCATAGGCAGGATGATTTTCCAAAACCTAAATGAGAGAGTTCACCGATTGACGTCCCCAATAGCAACTGAATTAATCAACAACCTTGTTACAGACCTCAAGCAATGCTTTGGAGCAGTGGAGTCGATAAGGACACTGGCAAAGGCAAAAGTATTACACCCAAGATTTAAGGTCTTGACATTTGGCAGAGTTCCAATGCTGACACTGCTGTCAAGGACTTGATTGCTGAATGCAGTGCTTAGATACGTTTAGCATCCACACCACCATCACCTGATTCACGTCAGCCATATACATCAGCAGCAGCAGTTGAACAGTCAGGTGAGGAAGATGACATCCTCTGGGACCTTTTGGACAACAAAGTGGGAGAAACTCAGAAGGTCCAGGGTGCCACTGCTGATGACACAGTGGAGATTCAGCGGTTTGTGTCTGCACCATATCTGAGCAGAACAAATGACCCTCTGGAGTACTGGGTCAGACACCAGGTCATCTACCCTAATATCTTCCATTTGTCTATAAGAAATATCTGTCCATTCCAGCAACGTCTGTGCCCTGTGGGAGAATATTCTCCAAAGCAGGAGAAGTTCTTATAGCAAAAAAAGAAACAGTTTAAATCCGAAAACAACAACAGCAACAGGCATTTTAAGGTCATTTTCCCTGCTAGAGCGTGGGTTAGCCTTGCGGGCCCCATGACAATCTTCTCCATTTTGCCCTATTTTCTGCATCTCCCCTTGATAACCCCCTTGCCTGCATTTCGTCTTCCACCACTTTTAGCCAAGTCTTTCTCAGTCTTCCCCGTCCGCTACTTCCTTCTACATTCATTTCCATCACTCTTCTCAACCAGTCACTTTCATCCTTCCTCAACACATGACCAAACCATCTCAACCTATTTATCTTCACAGCATCCATCACAGGCTCTATTCCATCATCTTTCGCAATTCATCATTTGTCTTCCTCTCTCTCAACGATACTCTGCACATCCACCGAACCATTCGCATTTCCACCCTTTCCAGCCTTCTTTGTTGCTCTACATTCATTACCCATGTCTCGCTCCCATAAATCATAACACTTCTCACACATGCAGCACACACCTTTCCTTCAGCTTCAACGACACTCCCCTCCTCGTCAGCACGCCACTCAGTTCCCAAAACTTCTTCCATGCACATCTCACTCCAGCAACTGTTGCCGAATCTGATCCACCTTCTCCATTCAGCATGTCTCCGAGGTAGCAAAATGTTTTCACACCTTCCAGCTTCACACCGTCTCCAAGATCCAACTTAACATTTCCTCCACCTGCAGCTCCCTCTGTGCACACCTTACATTTGAATGTAGCTGCCACACTGGTTAATGACCCTCTCAGACCACTACATTTTTGATGAACCCACTCAGCGCACATTGTACATTGAATGGAGTTCACTCCGACACCCTTCCTGCACACAGCACACGGCCACTTCCCAGTTCTTTCCACCTCATCACATGCTTTAGCACTTGCCATCACCTTCGTTTTTCCGATATTCACCTTTAGACCTTTTGTCTCCATACATTCCTTCCACTTGTTCATCTT
This sequence comes from Myxine glutinosa, assembly GCF_964187855.1. Taxonomy (NCBI): domain Eukaryota; kingdom Metazoa; phylum Chordata; class Myxini; order Myxiniformes; family Myxinidae; genus Myxine; species Myxine glutinosa. The sequence continues at coordinate 118,783,426 of NC_136269.1, forward strand.
TCCTTCAGTCCATCCATACTCTCCGCAATCAACACCAAATCATCTGCATACAACAACTCCCATGTTAAACCCTCCTTTACATTCCGAGCCAGCACCTCAATCACAGCTACAAATAGTAGTGGACTTAGTACCGACCCCTGATGCACTCCCACCTTCACCTCAAACTCACCACTGTTGCCATCCTTCGTCATTTCAGCTGTGCACGCTCTCTCGTACATTGCCATCACTACTCTGATCAACCATTCCTCCACTCCTAACTTCCTCAATGCCCATGTCACTACTTCGCGTGGAACCCTATCGAATGCTTTCTCCAGATCAACAAACCCAGGAAACAACTTCTTCCTCTTCTCCATATACTTCTCCTGCAACTCCCTTACTATAAAAAGCGTGTCTGCCGTTCCTCTTCCTGGCATAAATCCAAACTGCATTTCGTCGATCTTCACTTTCTTCCTTATCCACTTCTCCATCACCCTTTCCAATACCTTCATTCCATGCTCCAATAATTTTATCGCTCGATATGAGCCACAGTCCAGAGGGTCACCTTTCCCCTTGTATAGAGGGACGAGGGTACTCAGTTGCCAAACCACTGGAATGCGGCCTTCTTTCACCACCAGATTACAGATCTCTGTCATTCTCTTCACTCCCCAACTTCCTGCTGCCTTCAACATATCTCCCACAACTCCCGTCAGCCCTCCTGCTTTTCTACTCTTCATTGCTTTTATCGCTTCCTCAACTTCCTTCTCAGTTATCTTCTCTGCCGGTCCTAAAACTGGGTTACTCTTTATGTTGCCATCCCATTCATTCTCTGCATTCAACAGCATTTCCAGATATCTTTTCCATCTTCCTTTAATTCCATCGGGGTCCACAACGATTTGTCCCACTTCATCCTTCAAGCAACTCACCCCCATCACATCACACCTCTCTTTCGCTATCTGCTTTGCAATCCTGAATACCGCTCTCTGACCCTCTTCCGAATCCAAGCGTTCTCAACATTTTCCGACATGCCTCCTGCGCCTTTTCTGCCTCTTTTTAACAGCCTTCTTAGCTGCCTTATAACTTTCATGCTCTGCTTTTTCTGCTCCCCATACCCTTCGCCTTCTGCCATTCCTTGAGCTTCTTCCTCTTCTCGTCCATCCTCTTTCCAACTTCATCATCCCACCACCATGTTTCCGAGTGCCTCGGTGGTCCTTTTGTCCATCCACATACCTCACCAACGGCTCCCAACAGACTATCTTTCATTGACTTCCAACCACCAGCTCAACCACATCATCCTCTAACATACTCAGCCTCTCTTTTAATGCTTCCCTCACTGTCACCTTTTTCGACCTCCACACCTTCATTCTCGGTTTGTACTTCACCCGCCGAGCTCTCCTCGCACCTTTCACCCTTATGTCGCAGACAACCAAGTGGTGCTGTGAAACAGCCTCCTCCCCCGGGAGTGTAGATGCTGAACGTTTGCCAGATTATTTGGCCTCAATGAATTGGAAAACGTCCTCCAGGATCATGTCCTGGTTCTTGTCACCAAGGAGGTCAAGCTGGATTTCAGGGTCAGCAATTCCTCGTGTAAGAACATCACGCACGATCGCTTCTGTGTAGTTAACTTCAGCATCACAACTAGGGCATTTGATTAGGAATTTGCATATTCCCGCTTGACCACGTAGGCGGGCCCCGAAGCTGCGCACTGTCTCATCACGGTCTTGACGCATATATTATGTCGTGCTACTCTGGCAACCATAGTGTTCTCTCCGGGAACAGCAAGTTTTTTAATGGCTGCCATTACCACCTCAATGGGTTTGTTTGAAAGGCTACCACCTGTCGATCTTGTTAGATCCTTGCGCAGAGGTTCGTCACAGCACTCTAATAACTGCACTACTTTATCGCGGCCAGTGATTTTGGTTGCATCGACGTATTCAGACCATCGTGACTCGAAGTAAGCCCACTCTTCACTGAAGCCAGCGGCGACAATTGTGGGCCTTTTGACTTTTTCAACCTTGGCGGCATGTCCAGAGGCGTGTATGGCACTGTGGGCAGTGATGAGTGCGGCCACGATAGCAGGATCGAGGTCTTCAGTGGTGTAGTCACATCCGGAGATTGGGCATCCCACAGCAGGCATCGTGGCTTTGGTCAACTTGCACCGTGTTCATAAATCAGACCAGTTCTCTTTGTTAATCCAGTTGGCAGTTTATTGCAACTTCAACAATGAACACGGTCTGAAAGACATAAGAACAAACATAATGATCAGTAATGATTAAGAATCCTCTAGTGACGACCTAATTTCCGGTGCTGTAAGATATCTGTTGCGCAGACTAGTGACTGATTACTTGTCCTGCGATTCTGTTGTGATTCTTGGTCGACCAGAATGTTTTTTATCTTCATTTTTACCAGTTTCGTAATGTCGTTTACTGGCACAAACAACTGCATTTACTGACACTTGTAATTTTTTTGTAATTTGTCTCAAGGATTGGCCTTCTTTTCTCATCTTACTATAATTCATGAAAAGGCCGTCTGTCCGTCTGTTCCCAGATACCGCAAACACGGTTGAACCGATCGCAACTAAATTTTGGGTGGATAATCCTGGGACCCCCTGGAGTAAAATAGGCTATATTGTTTTCCCAATTTTTCCAATTTTCCCAAACACAATGGAATAATATTTACCGATATGAACAGTGATGTGGCTTTTATTGAAATTCTACAAATACTGTTTAGATTTTGATGATTTGCGTGTGATATGATTTAACGGATGTTTATATAAATCGTTTAAAATTAAAAAGCCTTCAATTTCTGATATTTTGCCTTTTCATTTGGGCCTCCCAATTGAAGCCCCACCCGTAAGGTGGGTACCGTTGCTAGTAGTTATAATTTCCTGTCTTTTTTTGTGGCGTCAGCTGAGCTTTGGCACCCATGTTCATGCAATCTGAAACACAAAAACACTCATTAGATTGTATGGCTGCCCTTTCAGTAAACATTTTTTGCAACGCCTGGCAATAATAGACATTGCACGTGATGAAGAAACTAAGCACAAACATTCATTCCACACAGAGCAGAGTATTTGTAAACAGTTTTTCTCCTTAGATGAAACGTTAATAACATTAACCTCACCTTTCAGTTTAGATTTAGTATTGCACTTTTCGACCTATTTCCAAAAATTGCTTTCAACCTACGTTTCGCACAAAAAAGACGCATTGGAGCGCAATATATTATCAGTAGATAAGCAGATTTATCTTTGGTAAGAGTTTTGTTCACATCTTATGTTCATTTTGCACATTAAACAGTAAAATATCAAAAAATGTTGGGTTTACCTAAACTTTTCGCTGGTAGTGTTTATATTTGTGTGTTTGTGCGTGTGTTCACCACAGCTGCTACTCCATAACAGATGATAGGAATCTGACTCCTATCATCCACTGTTATTTCTCATACCTATATTTCCATGAGCCCGATTTGCATTCAGGAACAGAACAATTATGTTTAAACATTCTGAAAGTGCCACGCTTTGGTCTAAATGCTGAAAATTATGTTTAAATGATTCTTTGCATCACAGGTTTTACGCCAGTAACGATAGGTTAAAAGCACCCAGCGATCCGACCAGGATCCATGTAAACACACACACATGTACAGCGCAATCAACGCATGTACAAAATGCCTCATTTGCATTCACAAGTCATTTTTAAAGTCACATTGCCAGGTGCACAACGCATCATAATAAAACAGTTGAAGGGCAAAGAGAGTGGAGCTGGGAGCAAGGCAGCCATTCACTCCGGTTTGTGTGTTTGCGTGTGTGTGTGTGTGTGTGTGTGTGTGTGTGTGTGTTTGTCTGTCCGCTCGCTTATACTTTCCTACAGGTCACAATTTTAAACCGATCTTCACGAAATTTCACCAAATGATAGAGTTCGTGGTCCGACAAAATTGTATATATTTTTGAGGTCAAAAGGTCAAAACGTCAACATAGGCCAAAGGTCAACCACTTTTTTCAAATTTCTAAAATTCTCAATTTTCAACCGATTGACTTGAAATTTGAATGGGATTTTCATATCAACTAACTGAATTCAACCACCAACTATTTTTGAGATCAACATAGGTCATAGGCCAAAAGGTCGATAGGCCAACGGTCAACCACTCTTTTTCAAATTTCTAAAATCCTCAATTTTCATCGGATTGACTTGAAATTTGAGTGGGATTTTCATATCAGCTTACTGAATTCAACCACCACCTATTTTTGAGATCAATATAGGCCAAAAGTTCAACATAGGCCAAAAGGTCAGCATAGGCCAAAAGGTCAACATAGGCCAAAAGGTCAACATCGGTCAAATCTCTAAAATTGTCAATTTTCATCTGATTAAGTTACATTTTGAAGACGATTTGCAAATCAGGTCACTAAATTCAACCATTAATTATTTTTGAGGTCAAAATGATGCTCCACTGAGCAAAATGGTCAAATGATTCTACTTTGTTCTGTTTTGCCAAGTGTTGCTCTATGAGTGATTTTTCATCTGTCTGTCTGTTTGTTTGTGAACAAGTTATCTCAAGAAGTTGTGGACAGATTTAAACGAAATTTGGCAGAGAGGTTGTGTGTGTGCGTGACAAGGACAAAATGATTAGATTTTGGTAAAAATTCGGATCCTGATGTGGATCTGATAATTTTTAAATTTGATTCTTCACCATTGCGGAAACAGGGGAAAAACGATGTATATCTCAAAAGGTTGCGGACAAATTCGGCCGAAACTTGTTGGACAGATTGGGTGTGTGACAAGGACGAATGGACTCGATTTTGGTGAAAATCCAGATTGGGATGTGTGAAATATTTAATTTTTAAGTGATTCTTCACCAATGAGTGATAGGGCCAAAAACGATATACAAGATGATATTTCAAAAAGTAGTGGTTGATTTTTGACAAAACTTGGCGGATGAGTTGGTTAAGTGACAAGAACAGGCCGATTAGCTTTTGGTTCATATCCGAATCCAGATCTGGCCTATCGGTGGAATACAAAACGTAAACTGTTCAGTCTGGCAGAGGTATGCTCCGTCAACCGACAAATCCTCGTGGATAACTTACTTGAAAGATCCTTCGTAGCGCAGAGGGTAATTCACGACCACATGATTTCTATTGGAGGGCTGAAGAATCTCAAGATGGGAAATGAATTAGTTGTTGCAGCTGCCAGTGGGCACCAGAAGTACATGGCGTAGTTAGAGGATCAAATGAGGGAGACCGAGTTGTCAGCCAGGGGCCAAAAACGGAAGGCCATAAGTGACCAAATTTCTGCCCTTGACGAGAAGTCCAATAAGCTCTGAAGTCATGAAAGGCTTGGAGTAGGAAGCAGACAAATTGGCAGAAAAGGCAGAGGAGACCAAAAACGTCTTCCTCATTACAAAATCCAACGCAATGAAGCGATCAGCTCAAACGAAGAGGGAAGAAGTGCAAAGGTTCTCTGAAAAATTAGAGCAGTTGCACAAAAAGCGGAAAAATTTGAACATTGGCTCTGCTTCAAGTGATACCTGAAAAGTGCTCATCATTCATCATATAAAAAAACAGACATCATGGGCCTATCGGTGCTTTATATGGGAAAACTTTATTTCATCTCGTGTTGGATTCAGTTATCTGAAATTTGGCCTCAATTTGACACCTGCTCACACTTCTGACAATGGACATGTTCAGCTCGGTAATTCAATAAACAAATAGTTTTCATATGTGGCCAGCTTTGTTCTTTACAGGCCTTGTGTATTCAGCCCACCACATTGCCATGTTAACCTAATGTGTTATCAAAAACGATGTTTGTTTTTTGTGTTTTGCAGAAAAGCAGTTTTCTCAAAAAATGTTTCTACTTTATAACAACTTCGGTCTCTACATTGAGATCGTTTTACTCAATCTGGATAACTTATGAACAGATCTTTTCCACTCCTCCCATGAAGAAAGTAACCTTCATCGAAAGGTTGTTCAAAATATTTTCACCCAGCCCGTTAAAGGTGAGGAAACGTTTGGTGGATTGAATGAGATGGAATTTGTTTTTGAATTTAAAAAAAAATGATTATGATGCTGACGGACGAAATGAGACTTGGAATACTTTTCCATAAATTACCAGGACATTAATAGATATTGGACAAACATGTATGGTATCTTGGATTTGAACCTGGGTTCAATGCCATTGGTCAGCCATTGGCTCAGATGCAAACACAAACAGGTTAACCCTGCATTCATTTCACATTGATAAACTACTGCACGTCGCTTATCATTCTCAACTTCCAATATCATTACGATGCAGTTTGATACCAGGAGAGGCACTTCGGAATATTTGAGAGGAAAAAGTGCATTGGTTGCTTCCTCATAATTTATTTTAATAAATTGGGTGGTTCATAATTTGTTAAACATTCCCAACGAGGACAACACATCATGTTAGATAACCATTGCTGATGAGGATAACACATAATGCTAGCTAAACATTCTCGATGATAACATCATGCTAGCTAAACATTCTCGATGATAACACATCATGTGAGCTAAACATTCCCGATGATAACACATCATGCTAACTAAACATTCCCGATGATAACACATCATGCTAACTAAACATTCCCGATGATAACACATCATGCGAGCGAAACATTCCCGATGATAACACATCATGCTAGCTAAACATTCTCGATGATAACATCATGCTAGCTAAACATTCCCGATGATAACATCATGCTAGCTAAACATTCCCGATGATAACACATCATGCTAACTAAACATTCCCGATGATAACACATCATGCTAACTAAACATTCCCGATGATAACACATCATGCTAACTAAACATTCCCGATGATAACACATCATGCTAACTAAACATTCCCGATGATAACACATCATGCTAACTAAACATTCCCGATGATAACACATGCTAACTAAACATTCCCAATGATAACACATCATGCGAGCGAAACATTCCCGATGATAACACATCATGTGAGCGAAACATTCCCGATGATAACACATCATGCTAGCTAAACATTCCCGATGATAACATCATGCTAGCTAAACATTCCCGATGATAACACATCATGTGAGCGAAACATTCCCGATGATAACACATCATGCTAGCTAAACATTCCCGATGATAACATCATGCTAGCTAAACATTCCCGATGATAACATCATGCTAGCTAAACATTCCCGATGATAACACATCATGCGAACTAAACATTCCCGATGATAACACATCATGCTAACTAAACATTCCCGATGATAACACATCATGCTAACTAAACATTCCCGATGATAACACATCATGCTAACTAAACATTCCCGATGATAACACATGCTAACTAAACATTCCCAATGATAACACATCATGCGAGCGAAACATTCCCGATGATAACACATCATGTGAGCGAAACATTCCCGATGATAACACATCATGCTAGCTAAACATTCCCGATGATAACATCATGCTAGCTAAACATTCCCGATGATAACACATCATGTGAGCGAAACATTCCCGATGATAACACATCATGCTAGCTAAACATTCCCGATGATAACATCATGCTAGCTAAACATTCCCGATGATAACATCATGCTAGCTAAACATTCCCGATGATAACACATCATGCGAACTAAACATTCCCGATGATAACACATCATGCTAACTAAACATTCCCGATGATAACACATCATGCTAACTAAACATTCCCGATGATAACACATCATGCTAACTAAACATTCCCGATGATAACACATCATGCGAGCGAAACATTCCCGAAGAAAGTGAGTACTATTCTGTTACGTGGTCCCCTCGGTGACTACCTGGTCTCGGTGACCCCCGGACCGTGAGAGGACCTTCGCCAGCAAGTAGTATTATATATATATGAGCTTTCGTAACGCAATCAATAGGAATTCCAATCAAAAGGAAACCCCACACCAAGGATCCGGAATAATCAATGATATATTCCCCGAGCAATCAACCATCAACAATCAGCAATCAATATCACAAAGATGTAAACTCATCTACACTAACTCTAAGATGGCCATCTTATACATTCCTCACGTGAGCCCCACTCCTGACTCCCTCCGTGGTCAATGTCTCTCCCAATGTCTCTCTTCTCTGCACACGGGCGGTTGAACGAACCCCGGGCGGGCGTGCTCCAAACGTGCCGTCTCGTACCGGGGACAGCTGCTGCAGCGCACACCTCCTTGCCAAGCAACGGGGCAAAACCCAGCGCGGCTTCCAACGCGCGCGAGGCCCCAAAGCGCGACCCGTACGCGTCCTTGTAGACGGGGCAACACCAAGCGCGGTTTGCAACGCGCGCGAGGCCCAACGTGCGACCCGTACGCGTCCTTGTAGACGGGGCAAAACCAAGCGCGGTTTGCAACGCGCGCGAGGCCCAACGTGCGACCCGTACGCGTCCTTGTAGACGGGGCAAACTGTGCCGGACGCTTGGTTCCGTGCACGAACTCACGGTGACTTGCCGTGTCAAAAGGTAGTTACACGTCCAGGTAACTCCTCTCGCCAGACGGGTTTCGGAACGCCGCTTTTTCACGCAGCGCAAGGTCGATCCCACCTTTTGTCGGAGCGGGCGAGGAAGAATAAGAATCGTCCTTTTTCCTCGTGTCTTTTCTCTTCCGTTTTCGGTCACTTCCGTTTCCGGCCACTTCCGTTTCCGGCCACTCCCTCAGAAGAGCTCCTGCCCCTCCAACCACAACAACTACACAACAACTTAATATACTACCCACGGATAAGCAAAGACCTGAATGGTAATTCACATACATTCACATAAATATGTAACACTCCCCCCCTTCAAGAAAGAAAGTTTGAACCCAGCGAAAACTTTCGTTGCCGGCCAATTTGGAGAAACAAACCAGATAACTCAACCCCTCCAGATTACTCCCTCTGGACTAAGTACCAACAACGACATTGTCCCTGCCAAATCAAACTCCATCTCATGACCCTCTGACTTTGACCGTCAGTTTCTTGGGAATGAAGGTTAAGGGGTTGATCAAAGATCCAAAGTTAGGCAACTCGATAGCACTTTTTCCGGGAGGCCAAGCCGAGTATTCACTACATGGATGCCTTTAGGAACGCGGAGTTCACGGTTAGTCCGTGCAGGAAAGTTCTCTACATGGGCGCCTTGAGGAACGTGGAGTTCACGGTTAGTCCGTGCATGAAAGTTCACTACATGGACGCCTTTAGGAACGGCGTTCACGGTTAATTCGTGTAGGAATCCTGGCTCGGCGGCTCCGCCGCCTTCAGTGCTTCAACTTCTCAGAACTTCCCTAATAATTATGGTGGGACCACTTGTCCCTGTAGTCCCATGAATAGCGGTCTCCTTCTCGGCCACTACTTTGACAATCCTTCCTTCGGGAGCTGCTGTAACTCAGGGAGCCTCCATAATAATCTTGATTGCGGCCACCACCAAAACTACCACCCAGTTGTCCTCTCCTGTAGACCTCTCGACGCCTACGAAATGCCTTCCCTACTGTTATGGTCCGACCCTCCAAATCCTTGCCATTCCAATTCTTCTCTGCCTCTCTGGCGTCTTTTGTGCTGGCAAACGTGACAAAGCCGAACCCTCTTGACTGCTGCGTTTCCCAGTCTCTTACCAACCGCACTTCCACCAGCGGCCCATATCTGTTGAAGACAGAGGTCAGAACCTCTTCCTCTGTTTTGAAGTTCAGTCCCCCTACAAATAACTTGGCACTTTTGTCGCCATCCCGAGTTGGTGTGGTGTTATTTTCCCTGCTGGGCTCTTTACCAACCCTCTGGTTACCATAAACTTGACCCCCGGCCAAATCATTCCCGATAACCACAGATACACCCTCTACAGGAAGCGTGGCTTGTAAACCGATGGTGACCGGTCCTGACACCAAATCGGACTCCAACTGGATGACCTGAAGGGGAGCACTAACACCGCCCCCGATCCCCTGTAAACGCACACTATCCCCCGTTGCCGTCTCCTCGGACCATGGCAAAATGCCTTCAAGCATTAAAGATTGATGGGCCCCTGTGTCCCTCAATATCCTAACCGGTCTCCGGTTAGTCGAGGCTCCATCCAGTGACACAAACCCCTCTGAAATAAATGGTTGGTAACCCTTTTGATGGCGATTTCTTACGCTAGCCATCGCATTCGGAGTTGTAATAGTCGGACTCCGCTCTGGGTTGTCCCTTTTCATGAGGTAACAACTGGACATCAAGTGTCCAGGTTTCTTGCAAAACGCGCAAGTAGGCCCGGAGGAAAAACTCGGGGTCTGCCTCGGGCCCCCCGAACTATAAGTTTGTCTTGGGCCCGCATCCCTCTGATTTCGAACCGGTGGGGTATCATAGTTGTCCCCATAATCATCTCTAGGCCGCCGCCATGTATGGTCGTTCTCCGCACCTGCTGTTCCCCACCTCCCCTGCGGAGATCTAGGCGAGGAGTTAGGTTCGTGGACCCCTATTCGGTGGGTTAAGGCATAATCATCTGCCATGGTGGCTGCGTCCCACAACTTTGGTACCTTCTTTTCCTGCAGGTACACTTTGATGTCCTCGTGGACACACTGCTGGAATTCCTCCACCAGGATCAAGTCCCGCAATGTCTCGAAGTCTTTCCCGACTCCTTTTGACTCACACCACCGATCAAACATGTTTTCTTTCACTCTGGCAAACTCCACATGGGTCTCACTCTCCCTCTTCCTGGCATTCCTGAATTTTTGCCTGTAAGCTTCCGGAACCAACTCATAGGCTTTGAGGATGTGCTTCTTCAGTACCTCATAATCTGCACATTGGTCCATTGGTAGCGCCGAATAAATTTCCTGAGCTTTCCCCACCAGCACACTTTGCACGAGTATGGTCCATGCCTCCTCCGGCCAGTTTAATTGTCGAGCCACTTTCTCAAAGTGTGGAAAAAATTTCGCGACTTCTTTTTCACTGAACGGTGGAACCAGCCTCACATGTCTGCCCACATCCCAGGTTTTCTGGTTAGGTGTCGACCCCGTCAGCAAGGGTGGTGCCTCTCCCCGTTCTCTCATTAACTCCAGCTCCTTGAATTTGATTTCTTGCTGAAGCTCCATGTCACGTTCCTTTAATTCCCTTTCCGCTTTTCTCTCCTCTGCTTCGAGGTCCCTTGCAGCTCTCCTTTCCTCTGCTTTTTTGTCTTCTAACCTTTCCTGGAGTTCTCGTTCCACTCTCCTTTCCTCTGCTTGTTTCTCTTCCCTCCTCTCTTCTGCTTTCCTTTCTTCTTCTGCTCTTTCCTTTTCTGCTTTCCTTTCTTCTTCTGCTCTTTCCTTTTCTGCTTTCCTTTCTTCTTCTGCTCTTTCCTTTTCTGCTTTCCTTTCTTCTTCTGCTCTTTCCTTTTCTGCTTTCCTTTCTTCTTCTTTAATCCGTTCCTGGCTCCGTAATTGCAACTCCAGTTTCCGGAGCTCAACGTCTTCTGGTTCTTCGGGTAGCCACTCCCAGGCTAACTCGTCCCATGTTCCTAATCCCACCATAGATTGTATCACCGTGGCCTGCAACTCTGCCTTCCTCAAATTAGTTCGGACCTCCAAGTTAAAATGTTTGGCCAATTTCAAGAGGTCCGACTTTAGCAACGCTCGGAACTGTGCCTCACTCGGGGTTACCCCAAAGTTCTGTGCCACGAACGCCATGGTGCCTATCGTTAACACCTGTTACCCTTCACCCAAGACTTTACCCCAATTTCTCAAAAAAAATAAAAAAAATAATTAATAATTAATTAATAATTTTTAATTAATAAAAAATTATTATTTTATTATTTTATACAATTTTAAATCCCGGACGTAGACCCAATTGCGAAACCGCAAATCGTAATTTGGACGAGCCCCCAATTCTGTTACGTGGTCCCCTCGGTGACTACCTGGTCTCGGTGACCCCCGGACCGTGAGAGGACCTTCGCCAGCAAGTAGTATTATATATATGAGCTTTCGTAACGCAATCAATAGGAATTCCAATCAAAAGGAAACCCCACACCAAGGATCCGGAATAATCAATGATATATTCCCCGAGCAATCAACCATCAACAATCAGCAATCGATATCACAAAGATGTAAACTCATCTACACTAACTCTAAGATGGCCATCTTATACATTCCTCACGTGAGCCCCACTCCTGACTCCCTCCGTGGTCAATGTCTCTCCCAATGTCTCTCTTCTCTGCACACGGGCGGTTGAACGAACCCCGGGCGGGCGTGCTCCAAACGTGCCGTCTCGTACCGGGGACAGCTGCTGCAGCGCACACCTCCTTGCCAAGCAACGGGGCAAAACCCAGCGCGGCTTCCAACGCGCGCGAGGCCCCAAAGCACGACCCGTACGCGTCCTTGTAGACGGGGCAACACCAAGCGCGGTTTGCAACGCGCGCGAGGCCCAACGTGCGACCCGTACGCGTCCTTGTAGACGGGGCAAAACCAAGCGCGGTTTGCAACGCGCGCGAGGCCCAACGTGCGACCCGTACGCGTCCTTGTAGACGGGGCAAACTGTGCCGGACGCTTGGTTCCGTGCACGAACTCACGGTGACTTGCCATGTCAAAAGGTAGTTACACGTCCAGGTAACTCCTCTCGCCAGACGGGTTTCGGAACGCCGCTTTTTCACGCAGCGCAAGGTCGATCCCACCTTTTGTCGGAGCGGGCGAGGAAGAATAAGAATCGTCCTTTTTCCTCGTGTCTTTTCTCTTCCGTTTTCGGTCACTTCTGTTTCCGGCCACTTCCGTTTCCGGCCACTCCCTCAGAAGGGCTCCTGCCCCTCCAACCACAACAACTACACAACAACTTAATATACTACCCACGGATAAGCAAAGACCTGAATGGTAATTCACATACATTCACATAAATATGTAACATATACTGTAATTTTTCAGAGGAGAAAGAAAACTTTTTATTATTTTAGTAAACTTATTTTTGACAGTGATAATCCATAAATTTGCGTGAGTACTTGAACTTCCCAGCTTTTTGTCATGATCGTTATGCACTCTGACCTTTGAACTGTCCCACATTATGTGAATGGTTCTTGTTTTATCGTTATTCCCTTCTTGAGTTAAGGGTGTGTGCAGCAGGAGACGGGGTTTGCTGCAATCACGTCCCGTAACCTTTTTTTACCATTTTAGTTTTGTCATCAAATTTTCACCAAAGCTTTTTGATGATCATACGGAGAAGGCAAATTGATAATTTTGTCCAAAGGTCAAAAGTCAGCATCACATAAAATCATCAATTTTCATCCGATTGACCTGAAATTTAAAGTATTTGCATATTGGGTCACTTAATTTGTACACTATTCAAAAGGTAGGAGTCGATTGATTATTATTATTTTGAGATCTAAAGCTCAAAGGTCAAGGTTGTGTAAAATCATCAATTTTCACTTTGCATTATTATTTTTAACCGTTTTCGTTATTTTGAGCTTTCGGAAAAAGACGAAGATGTCTGAAGACAAATGGACGCGGACGGACTTTGGATTGTCAGATGCTTTCGAGTTTGGTTTATATTGATTAAATTAAAATCCTTGTTTTTTTTTCTACTTTGTCCAAACAGGAGAAAACCTTTTACGAATATTTTTACATGGAAGCACCAGCTGGTTTTGAAGTAGACTCCACCGATTGGATTTTGATCATTTGCCTCGTTCTTACCTTCGTGTTGATGCTGGTGCTGTTCGTCCTGGTGCCCCTGGTTATCAATTCCCTGTTCTGGTCTTACAACAGATATAAGGTACGAGAAGACATAGTGTTGAGTGGCTATGATTAGTGTATTTCACTAAAATTCACAATGCATTGAGACTTGTGCTGTAGAAAGCAGGATTTAGTGCAATGTCAGGAGTGTATATCGTGCAGCATGAAGAGTGAAGGTAACTATAATTACTAACCAGTGTACAAATTACATCATCATGAACAGCTGTGGCAAGACAGTAGAGCTGGAAAGCAGGGCAGCTGATTTGTAGGACCTGAGAGAATTATCAAAAGTTTATTCATAGTAAGTGAAAAAATTAGAAACAGAAGTCAGATGAAAGCATTGTTTGCTTGTTTTTGGATATATGATTGAGGCTCATGGAAGAGCTCGAGTAGAATGGAATGAAACAAAATGGAATGGGGGAAACACCAACAGCAGAGTATAAGTAAGAGTGAAATCAAATGGAGGGGGAGAAAGACACGTGGGGGTGAACAAGCTGCGCACAAATTGAATGAAACACAGAAAAAGAGGAACAAATGAGTGCAGGTGAGCAATGATCCTGGATCTAGGTAGTTTCACCAGGAGGTTGATGGTGTAGCTCGTGGGTCCTGCAGAAACCTGCGGGTGAGGAGGGGTGGGAAAACATGGTAAGGACAGAGGGTGGAAGACCAGAAAAGGAGGTGGCAAAAGACAAAGAGCCAAACAACCTGTCTGCGACGGGAAAGTGATAGGCCTAAAGACTCAGCTTCATCGTGGGAGATTCCAATAATCTTAAGGGCCTTGGTTTCCAGGATGTGAGGCAGGGGTGCCAGCCCAGAGGCGAGAGCAGTACTCCATCAAACTGCGGATGAAGGCATTGTAGGTGGATATGAGTTTAGGTGTGCCAAGGAAGGACTTTGTACGACATAGGATGCCCAGTCGGCTGGCTTCGGAGTGACAATGTGACTGACTTTATATGAATTGCATCCCCTTGCAACATGGATAAGCCTGGTGTTGGCTTAGCGGTTAGGGTGCCAGCTTGGAATCCTAGGATCCTGGGTTCAAATCCCGGTCGATCACTGAATTAATACCAGGGGCGTTGACTCAGCCTGTCATCCTTCCGAAGTCAGAAAATTGAGTACCAGTTCACTGGTAATTCCCTGTGTACCACAAGAGGTGACCAACAGGGTTGGTGGCAGGAAGGGCATCCGGCCATAAAACATTGCTTCAAAAAGGGGACCACGGTGCCCGAAAAAGGCCAACCCCTGCTCTGCGGGGAAAAATGGCCTCTAAAGGTTTTTTTTTTTTTTTTTTGCAACATGGCCCATCCACCGCACCTCAGAGCCGACTGTGACCTTAAATGGGTTCTTACTGTCCCTGGCTCTACGGCCATACAGTTTACACATATAAAACTATGTTTGAATAATCCACAACAACAACAACATGCATTTTAAGGCCATTTTCCCTGCTAGAGCGGGGGTTAGCCTTGCGGTCCCCATGACAATCTTCTCCATTTTGCCATATTTTCTGCATCTCCCCTTGCTAACCCCCTTGCCCCACCATCTTTAGCCAAGTCTTTCTCGGTCTTCCCCGTCCTCTACTTCCTTCTACATTCATTTCCATCACTCTTCTCAACCAGTCACTTTCATCCTTCCTCAACCATTGACCAAACCATCTCAACCTGTTTCTCTTCACAGCATCAATCACAGGCTCTATTCCCATCATCTTTCGCAATTCATCATTTGTCATTTGTCATCATTTGACACAACCTTCACCTCTCTCTCAACGATTTTTTTTTTTTTTTTTTTTTTTGTATACTGAATCGAGGCTCGTGAAAGAGCTAACATTTATTTCACAAACAAATCAACCAGACAAACAAAATATACAAAAAGAGGGAGCGGAAGACAAGATGGGGAGAGAAGGGGAAGCACACAACCACAACATTTGAGAGCAGGGAGAAGTGTGGGAGGGAGAGGGCTTGGGGGCAGGAGGCATGGGAAGGGGGGGGGGGGGGGTGGGAGAAGTATAAAACACAAGGGGACCGAAATTAGCGGGGGTAGAAAAGATCAAGGTTTTGGATGGGGGAGGATAAGAGATGGTGGTGAACAGCTGTTTTAAAGACCTGGAGGGTGGAGTGGGATTGAAGAGAGTGAGGGAGTTTGTTCCAGAGGCGGAAGAAAAGAGGAATGAAGGAGTGAAGGTGAGCAGAAAGTCTTGATTTTGGCAGTTTAACCATAAGAGGGTTGCAGGCAGATCTTGTGCGACCTGTAGGAATATTTGGGGGACAGAGCCCAGAGAGGGCTGGGGGGGCAAGGCCAGAGAGGAGTCGGTAGAAGACGGAAAGACCACCAACCTGCCTGCGGTGAGTGAGTGAAAGGCCCTTGGAGTTAGCTTCATCGCGGGAGATTCCAATGATTCTGAACGCTTTGGTTTCAACAGCGTGAAGACGGGCTAGGTGTGAGGCAGGAGCACCAGACCAGAGGGGAGAGCAGTATTCCATAGAGCTGCGGATGAAAGCCTTGTATGTGGTGAGGAGCTCAGGTGTGCCAAGGAAGGACTTCGCACGACGGAGGATGCCCAGTCGGCGACTGGCTTTGGAGGCCAGATTTGAAATGTGGTTTTCCCAGGAAAGATCATGGCAAATAGTGAGACCCAAAAGCTTGAGTGACAGAACTTCTTGGAGAGGATTATTCAGAAAGTGGATGGGAGGGTTTTCCAGTCGGTCTTTTCGGAGAGACATCGTAAGAGTGTGAGATTTATCAGGATTGAAAGACATGTTCCATTTTTTTGCCCAGTCTGTGATTTTGTCCAGGTCTGCAGAGAGTGAGGAGGCTGCAGACTGCCGATCTGAGGGATGAGGAATGGAGCGACAGAGAGTAGAGTCGTCAGCAAAGAGATAGAGAGGATTTTCAAGAGAGTCAGAGAGATCATTGATGAAGACCAGAAAAAGCACAGGGCCCAGAACACTACCTTGGGGAACTCCAGCCTGAACAGGAAGAGGAGATGAGAGAAACCCATTCAGGGCCACACGTTGACTACGACCAGAGAGGAAGTCCGCCAGCCATGCGTGGAGATTTCCATGGATACCAAAGGAGGAGAGTTTGGTGAGCAGAGCAGGGTGCCAGACCGTATCGAAGGCACGTGAAATGTCAAGGGAGACGGCTCTAATTTCCTGTTTGGCGTTGAGGACCTCCATCCATTGTTGAGAAAGCAGAAGCAGCATGTCCAGAGTAGAGTGACCAGGTCTGAAACCAAATTGATGATCAGAGATCAAGCCATTGGAAAAGAGGAAAGATTTCATATCTGAAGCAATGATGGATTCCATGACTTTGCTGATAATTGGGAGAAGGCTGATTGGTCTGTAGTTGCTGGGATCTGTTTTTGCACCTTTTTTGTGCAAAGCGGTGATGTTGGCTGATTTCCAAGCAGATGGCAGATGACCTTGAGCAAAAGAGAGGGTGAAGAGAACAGAAAGAGGGAGTGAAAGAGCGGAAGCACATGATTTTAGGACCCGTGGGCTGATGCCGTCAGGACCAGTTGCAGAATCAGAGTCGAGGGTTGACAGAAACTTTTCCACCTTGTCAGGAGGAAAGGACACAGAGTCCAGGAGCAGCTGGGTACGACTGGGTACGGTGGGTACAGAGAGGGATGGGTTTGGGACACAAGATTTAGACGCAAACACAGAGTTGAGGCACATCGGCACATCCGCACAGATACTCCGCACATCCACCGAACCATTCGCATTTCCACCCTTTCCAGCCTTCGTTGCTGCTCTACGTTCATGACCCATGTCTCGCTCCCATAAATCATAACACTTCTCACACATGCAGCATACACCTTTCCCTTCAGCTTCAACGACACTCCCCTCCTCATCAGCATGCCACTCAGTTCCCGAAACTTCTTCCATGCACATCTCACTCCAGCAACCGTTGCCGAGTCTGATCCACCTTCTCCATTCAGCATGTCTCCGAGGTAGCAAAATGTTTTCACACCTTCCAGCTTCATGCCGTCTCCAAGATCCAACTCAACATTTCCTCCATCTGCAGCTCCCTCTGTGCACACCTTACATTTGAATGTAGCTGCCACACTAGTTAATGAACCCTCTCAGACCACTACATTTTTGATGAACCCACTCAGCGCACATTGTACATTGAATGGAGTTCACTCCTTGAATAATCCACAACCTTCACCTGTTTTTCCAGCACACCAGGTTCATTCTTCTTTCCCAACCTTCACCTCTTTTTCCAGCACACCAGGTTCATTCTTCTTTCCCAACCTTCACCTCTTTTTCCAGCACACCAGGTTCATTCTTCCTTCCCAACCTTCACCTCTTTTTCCAGCACACCAGGTTCATTCTTCTTTCCCTGCAACCTTGTGTTGGCATTCTGAACAACAGTTGACAGGTGTCTGTTACGAGCAACAAGGAAAAGTTCTGCACCCCCAGAGAACTCTAAGATTTTCTGGTGCACTCTCATGCGATTTATGAATACCATATATGATAAGACATGTAAACCTAGAGCAAGCAAGGTGAACATGTATCGGTAAAGCAAAATACGATAAGTATAACACTTGAATAGTGAGGTTGCATTTCCCTGTTGACCAACTGGAGACAGCTGTGATTGTGGATGTTACGATGTGGACCCGAGGTTGTGGGCCCACTGTTTAGAGAGGTTCTGGGTTCAAAGGGTCGAAACGTCCATGATGAATGGAGCCTAGCTGAATTAGATCTGTGAAGGACAGACTTGTGAAAAAGAAACTGTGTGTGTGTGTGTGTTTTTTTTTTTGTTTTTTTTGCAGCAACACGAAACACTTTCTTCAATGGTTTCCATAGGATTAGAAGTTGCATTCTATCTGGATGTTGTGTGGATATCAATCTCGCTTTCCATCAAATGGTTGTGTCCATTACTGCCTAAAAGGAAAACAACCTTCCTTGATTGGATGTACAGTTTCTTTTGGATTCCACCAGAAGAGGTAAGGATTATAATTATGTCAATTATAATTTGGCAGCTTTTTGCATGTACAAACTGGCGACTGTCATTTTTCAATGTGCTTTGATTGATCTTTCTGCCATTGACCTTTTCCCCTCTAGAGTAGACATAAAGCTCATTTCAGAAATAACTTTTCTGAAACTTTTCTGAAGTAACTTTTGTTAAATATGATGTTATATATCGCTTTTCGCCCCATTTCTCAATGGTGAAGAATCACTTAATAATTAAATAATTCTCATATCTGAATCCACATTCAGATCTTCACCAAAATCGAATCTATTTGTCCTTGTCACACACCCAACCCGTCTACCAAGTTTCGTCCAAATCCGTCCATAACTTTTTGAGATATATTGTTCACAGACAGACAGACAGACAAACAGACAGGGGTGAAAACATAACCTCCAGCCCCCTTGGATGGCCGGAGTAATGATGTTGAAATTATGGGAAAAATTCATCACTTTTCAACATTTGCGGAAAATATTTTTTGATTAATTAATGATTAAATTTGAAACAAGGATTACCTGATGAACTGATTAATCATCACCATCCCTAGTGTTGCACTCCATCCATGATGGAGTTAAAGTAAAACGTTTTAGGCTTGGAGGACCTCACCAGGATGTATGGTGAATCATGAAGCATCCCATCATATAAAGGGAATTGTGTGACGCAGGATGGTTGTGGGTAATAATGTTCATGAATAAGATCCCATGGGACATTTCAAAAGTGTGGGCTCTTTGTCTCATCCATGAAGGATGAAGCAGGCACTGGCAGAAGAGTAAATGAGATATAGATATTCAATGCAAGATAAGTAATAAATACGATGCAAGTTGACGTCATTGGAGGAGCAAGAGATGGTGAATCAGAAGTAAATACTGTATATGGCAGGTCAGCTGTTTTAATATGTGGAGATGTGGATATAACAGTTGTGTCATGAGCCAAATGACCTCTTATATTGTCTAACTCAAAGTGTGTGTGTGTGTGTGTGTGTGTGTGTTTGTGTGGGTATATGTGTACGTGTGTGTGTGTGTGTGTGTGTGTGTGTGTGTGTGTGTGTGTGTTGCAGGCATGTACTTTATCCCCGGAATGTTGCTCTGCAAGAGCATTTTTGGAGTGGACATCATCCTGGATTCACTCAATCTCGAGCCTCTTCCAAAGCTGGTGTTTGTCTCTCCTGAACATAGGAGCCATCATTAACTGGGTACACAGTTTCTTTTGGACTTTCCATTTCAATTTTTAAAACGACGATGTTATAATTTTGTTTTTGAAACAGGATGACGAGTGAAAACGTTTCGAGGACAAACAAATCTATAGTATCCCAATAATTGGTTTTAACTGTGATTGCCGAGGCCGTCGCCAGGCTTTTCAAGGTTGTATATCAGCTTAAAATAGGTGGTCCCAAAAGTTCCCTACCAGAAAATTTTGAATCTATATCCCTTCTGAGGATTTCCTGACAAATTATTGGGCATACACCCACCACACGAAGGTGGCAGCATGTCAGGTTGAAGGATGGTAGTGTTTGTTCTTCGAGGTATTAAAATTATTAAATTATTGTCGAAGCTCCCCCCGGGTCGAAAGGCTTCACTCGAATATGAAACATTATAAGTTTGCTGGAGTGTGTTTGCAATCAAAAGTTGAACGTGTCACACACAAGACAGACACTGCGAGGTTCAACAGAATGGTGTTTCTTCTCTCAACTAATGATCGTGTCACACTGGCTCGAGAAAGGTAAAATGAGCCTCAGCGACCGTTTCTTCGAAATATACTCAACATCAAAATAAACGAGAAGAAATTACTAGCTTGAAAAGAAAGTAAATCTTTATGAGGACACTCATTGAAATCCTCCACACCAAAATGAAAAATATTTGAACACAGGTAAAGTTCAGCTATCTTTACTAAGCACATGTCAATAAACAAGAGGTTGCCTCAATCACAAAAATCAAAAAGCATGAACATCACAAGGGGTGGTGCAACAAAAGTCACAGCACTGCAACACAAAGACACGCACCTGAATACAGTCAAAACAAAATGACACAGGAATGGACACAACACTCCTAACAGTCAAGGACAGAATGACAGCAGTCCTCAATATCGTGTGTGTCCTCCCTGAACTGTGATGCAGGCTGCACACCTCCGACGCATGCTCCTCTGTACCAGGCGTCTAATGCGGTCCTGAGGAAGTCTGTCCCACTCCTCCTGCAAGCCTTGAATGAGCATTTGCCGATTGACAGCCATTGATCTCCTCGATGCAAGACGTCGACCAAGCTCATCCCATAAATGCTCAATGGGATTGAGGTCAAGGGAATAATGCATCCAAGGCATCACTTCAATACCCTGTCCCTGGAGGAAGTTGGTGGTCAGGTGAGCAGCATGGGGTCGAGCGTTGTCCTGCTGGAAAACTGCGATGTCAGGATGAGCCTGGAGAAATGGCAGCAGATGTGGTCTCAAAACTTCATTGACATAACGCGGACTAGTGAGATTGCCTTCGATGACGACCAGAGGTGTCCTGAAACGGGTGGAAATGCCGGCCCATACCATCACACTTGGTCCTCTCCAATGATTGATCTGGCGAATACTGCATGATGCATACCTTTCCCCACCTCTGTGCCATACCCGTTGATGCCCATCAGCAGCATGGAGGCAAAATCTGGACTCATTGCTGAACAGAGTCTGAACAGACTCATTGCTGAAGACTGCACTCCACTGTTGCTGTGCCCAGCGGCGATGCTGCAGACACCATCATAGTCTGTTCCGCTGATGCACTGCGTTCAACACTGGACCTCTGCAAGGATGTCTTGCCGCCAGACCCTACTTCTCAAGCGCCTCTGCACAGTAGAAACACTGATGCGGTTGTTGTGGCGACCTTTTGTCACTGCAGCTGTTTGCGTCGCAGGGCAGAAACGATCACGAAGATGCTGCAGCACAATCCAGCGGTCTTGGTTTGAGGTGGTTACCTGTGGTCTTCCTCTTCGTAGACCATCATTCACAGTTCTAGTTCCACCATAACGCCTGGCCAGGTTGGAAATTGCAGGCTGCGAGCAACCAAGACGTTGGGCAATTGTTCGCTGGCTTACACCAACCTCAAGCATCCCAATTGCCCTTAAACGTTGTTCAGATGTCAGGCGTGGCATCTGAATTTTCTTGTTGTTTTCCCGGACAGAAGCCTCCAGGTCTAGAGTGACTATAGACAGCAGTAAATGAATGTCTAACCACGAGAACTGAAGGATTTCATTATGAGGGTCATTATTTAAAGGGAAAGATCCCTATACAGAACCACTCAAGCATGCCATTGTTGATCAACCAGGTGATTGAAGTGAAGTTCCCGTTACATAATCAGCCATTACAATTGAAGAAACGTGTTTGTAAAGCCGCACATTTCAAAAAATGAAAGTGATAAGTTTATTTTGATGTTCAGTTTATATATCGAGATATATATGAGAGCTAAATGTTTGATATATTTGAGAGTGGCGTATAGCTATACAGTCTATTAGAGTGATGTCTGAGTGGACGATGTCGCGAATCCACTGTTGTACACGAGTGTAGTGCCGTGCACGGCCGAGTGAGGTCACTGTGGGCGGGGCCGAGTGAGGCTGCTGTGGGTGAGGTCGCTGTGGGCGGGGCCGAGAGGCCGCTGTGGGTGGGACGGGTGAGGCTGCTGTGGGCGGGGCCGAGTGAGGCCACTGTGGGCGGGGCCGAGTGAGGCCGCTGTGGGTGGGGTCTCACTTTGCTAACAAAACATATAAAGTTGAGCAGTGATAAACAGTACGAAGGGAATGCTCCATCTCAAGGAAAGAAAGGACAGTCAGGTCATGAATCGATTAAAAAATGTTTTCCCCTGATGTTATGTTTAACTAGACTGGACTATTACAAAATGAAGGGGTCAGGTTAGTGGAGAAAACAAGTGACGTGTAATAATAACTACCTTCAACGTATACAAAATGCAACAATAATCACAATATGTTTTTCAGTGGTTTATTACGACACGCTTTTTTCTTCCTATTTAAAAGGCTTTTTTCAATTTCCACTTCATATCATTCCATTTCAAAAAAAATAAATGAATCTCTTACAGTCATTCCTCCCTACATTCTCTAAACTCACCTTCATTCCACCCCTCCTCTATCGTTCTCAAACGGATCTCTGATTTGAAAATCACAATAAACCCAAGTTGTAATAAATGTTCGTTTTTCATAAATCGTCCACTTTCTAAACTCCCCATCACCCCTCCCCTCCCAAACTCCCACCTCACCTCTCCCCTCCTACACTCCCCCCTAACCCCTCCCCTTCAAAACTCCTCCCCTCACCCCTCCTCTTCAAAACTCCACTCTCACCCCTCACCTGCAAAACTCCCTCCTCACCCCTCCTCTTCTAATCTCTCCCCCGCCCCCTGCATTCTCTCTCCAAATCTCCCCCCCTACCACCTCCTTCTCAAAGCTGCCTCCTCCCCACTTCCTCTCCGTTCCATCACATACCTCCACCTCCTCCAACCTTCGACTATGCTCTTCCCCCCCCCCCCCCCCCCCCTCAAACAACACCTCACTGTGCCTCTTCCCATCACCATCAAACCTTTTGTCCTCATCCTTCCTTTTCTCCGAAGGTTGGCAAGAGGATTGCTGGCAGATCTTGTGCATTCTGCAGGAATATTTGGGGGACAGAGCACAGACAGAACAGGGGGAGCAAGGCCGGAGAGGAGTCGGTAGAAGACAGAAAGACCACCTACCTGCCTGCCGTGAGAGAGAGAAAGGCTCTCAGAATCAGCTTCATCACGGGAGATTCCAATGATTCTGAATGCTTTGGTTTTAACCGCGTGAAGCCGAGCCAGGTGTGAGGCAGGAGCACCAGCCCAGAGGAGAGAGCAGTATTTCATTGAGCTGCAGATGAAAGCTTTGTATGTGGAGAGGAGCTCAGAAGTGCCCAGAAAGGACTTCGCATGATGGAGGATGCCCAGATGGCGACTGGCTTTGGAGGCCAGCTTGGAAATGTGGTTTTCCCAGGAAAGATCATGGCAGATAGTGAGACCCAAAAGACTTGAGTGACAGAACTTCTTCAAGAGGATTGTTCAGAAAGTACATGGGAGGGCTTAACAGATGGTCTTTTCAGAGAGACAAATTGAGAGATTTGTCAGGATTGAAGGACATGTTCCACTTGTTTGACCAGTTTGTGATATTGTCCAGGTCTGCAGAGAGTGTCAATCGACTGCAGTCTCAACCCTATCGACTGCAGTCCAGGTCTGCAGAGTGGAATCAGCAGCAAAGAGAGAGGGAGGATTTTCCAGAGAGTCAGAGAGATCATTAATACAACAACAACAACAACATGCATTTTAAAGGCCATTTTCCCTGCCAGAGTGGGGGTTAGCCTTGCAGTCCCCATGACAATCTTCTCCATTTTGCCCTATTTTCTGCATCTCCCCTTGTTAACCCCCTTTCCCGCATTTTTTCTTCTACCATCTTCAGCCAAGTCTTTCTCGGTCTTCCCCGTCCTCTACTTCCTTCTACATTCATTTCCATCACTCTTCTCAACCAGTCACTTTCATCCTTCCTCAACACATGACCAAACCATCTCAACCTTTTCCCCTTCACAGCATCAATCACAGGCTCTATTCCCATCATCTTTCGCAGTTCATCATTTGTCTTCCTCTCTCTCAACGATACTCCGCACATCCACCGAACCATTCGCATATTCCACCCTTTCCAGCCTTCGTTGCTGCTCTACGTTCATTACCCATGTCTCGCTCCCATAAAACAAAACACTTCTCACACATGCAGCATACACCTTTCCCTTCGGCTTCAACGACACTCCCCTCCTCATCAGCACGCCACTCTGTTCCCAAAACTTCTTCCATGCACATCTCACTCCAGCAACTGTTGCCAAGTCTGATCCACCTTCTCCATTCAACATGTCTCCGAGGTAGCAAAATGTTTTCATACCTTCCAGCTTCACGCCGTCTCCAAGATCCAACTCAACATTTCCTCCATCTGCAGCTCCCTCTGTGCACACCTTACATTTGAATGTAGCTGCCACACTGGTTAATGACCCTCTCAGACCACTACATTTTTGATGAACCCACTCAGTGCACATTGTACATTGAATGGAGTTCACTCCGACACCCTTCCTGCACACAGCACATGGCCACTTCCCAGTTCTTTCCACCTCACCACATGCTTTACCACTTGCCAACACCTTTGTCTTTCCAATATTCACCTTCAGACCTTTTGTCTCCATACGGCATGCATTCCTTCCACTTGTTCATCTTTTCCTTCAGTCCATCCATACTTTCCACAATCAACACCAGATCATCTGCATACAACAACTCCCACGGTAAACCCTCCTTTACGTTCTAAGCCAGCACCTCCATCACAGCTACAAATAGTAGTGGACTTAGTACCGACCGCTGATGCACTCCCACCTTCACCTCAAACTCACCACTGCTCCCGTCCTTCGTCCTTACAGCTGTGCGCGCTCTTTTGTACATTGCCATCACTACTCTGATCAACCATTCCTCCACTCCTAACTTCCCCAATGCTCATGTCAATACTTCGCGTGGAACCCTATCGAATGCTTTCTCCAGATCAACAAACCTAAGAAACAACTTCTTCCTCTTCTCCATGTACTTCTCCTGCAACTGCCTCACAACAAAGAGCGCATCTGTCATTCCTCCTCCTGGCATAAATCCAAACTGCATTTCATCGATTTTCATCTTCTTCCTTATCCACTTCTCCAACACCCTTTCCAATACCTTCATTCCATGCTCCAATAACTTTATCGCTCGGTACGAGCTACACTCCAGAGGGTCACCTTTCCCCTTGTATAGAGGGACGAGGGTACTCAGTTCCCAATCCACTGGAATGCGGCCTTCTTTCACCACCAGATTACAGATCTCTGTCATTCTCCTCACACCCCAACTTCCTGCTGCCTTCAACATGTCTCCCACAACTCCCGTCGGCCCTCCCGCTTTTCTACTCTTCATTGCTTTTATCGCTTCCTCAACTTCCTTCTCCGTTATCTTCTGTGCCGGTCCTAAAACTGGGTTACTCTCTATGTTGCCATCCCATTCATTCTCTGTATTCAACAGCATTTCCATATATCTTTTCCATCTTCCTTTAATTCCATCTGGGTCCACAACGATTTGTCCCACTTCATCCTTCAAGCAACTCACCCTCATCACATCACACCTCTCTTTCGCTATCTGCTTTGCAATCGTGAATACCGCTCTCTGACCCTCTTCCGAATCCAAGCGTTCTCCGAACATTTTCCTGCATGCCTCCTGCGCCTTTGCTGCCTCTTTCTTTGCAGCCTTCTTGGCTGCCTTATAACTTTCATGCTCTGCTTTTTCTGCTCCCGTATCCTTCGCCTTCTGCCACTCCTTGAACTTCTTCCTCTTCTCGTCAATCCTTTTTCCAACTTCATCATCCCACCACCATGTTTCCGAGTGCCTCGGTGGTCCTTTTGTCCATCCACATACCTCACCAACGGCTCCCAACAGACTATCTTTCATTGACATCCAACCACTTTCAAGCTCAACCACATCATCCTCTACCCTACTCAACCTCTCTTCTAATGCCTCCCTTACTGTCACCTCTTTCAACCTCCACACCTTCATTCTCGGTTGGTACTTCACCCTCCGAGCTCTCCTCGCACCTTTCACCCTTATGTCGCAGACAACCAAGTGGTGCTGTGAAACAGCCTCCTCCCCCCGGGATCACGTTTGTGTCCTGGAGTCCTGGAGTTTGTGTCCCCCTATCTCGCCTACGCACCATCAGGTAGTCAACGGTTGTCGTCGACCCACCTGACGTGTATGTAACAAGCTTATTATCCTCTTTCTGGAACTGAGTATTACAAATCAACAAATCAGCTCCATCAGAAAACTCCAAAATCCTTTCACCTTCTCCATTTCTCACACCATATCCGTAACCCCCATGAACTCCCTCAAAACCGTCCATACTCCTTCCCACATGTCCATTTAGGTCTCCTCCTACCACAACAACTTCCTTATCTTTCACGTTTTCCATCAGCTTCTCTATCGCACACCAGAACTTGGCCTTCTCTTCATCGCTCCGACCAACCTGCGGAGCATATCACGTCATATACGGCCGCACCGGAAACAAACTGGTTCGACGCCCGCGCTCGAAGGATCGTGAGCGACTGAAATGAATGAATGAATGAATTAATTAATTTGAGACGTCCAATCATTATTGTTTGGAAAATTTGGAAGAGCTTGACTCTAGCTGTTCTCTTGCGAGGGCAAGGAGGAACTTAACACTTAAACTTAGTTTTTGGTCCACCCTGAAGAACGCTCACAGTGGGACGTCAAGGCAACCAAAAGGGACGAGGTTCTCCTGACCACGTGGCCCTAAGTGTGTGAAGCGAGAGGAGTTCCATTAGTGGACCCGCCCGTCCCACCCGAGTTTTGGGCAGTTCCGGTAGGCCGTTTGGAGAGATCATTAATGAAGACCAGAAAAAGCACAGGGCCCAGAACACTGCCTTGAGGAACTTCAGCCTGGACAGGAAGGGCAGGTGAAAGAATTCCATTCAGGGCCACACGTTGACTGCATTCAGAAGGGAAGTCTGTAAGCCATGCCTTGAGGTTTCCATGGATACCGTACGAGGAGAGTTTGGTGAGCAGGGCGGGGTGCCAGACCGTATCGAAGGCACAAGATATGTCAATGGAGACAGCTTTGATTTCCTGTTTGGCATTGAGGACTGCCATCCATTGTTGAGACAGCAGAAGCAGCATGTCCAGAGTAGAGTGACCTGGTCTGAATCCATATTGATGTTCCGAGATCAAGCCATTGGAGAAGCGGAGGAATTTGATGTCAGAAGCGATGATCGATTCCATGTCTTTGCTGATTATTGGGAGCAGGCTGATTGGTCTGTAGTTGCAAGGATCTGTTTTTGCACCTTTTTGTGGAAAGCGGTAAATTTGGCTGATTTCCAAGCTGATGGCAGATGTCCTTGAGCAAAAGAGAGGGTGAAGAGAAACGAGAGAGGGTGAGATAGAGCGGCAGAGCAGGATTTTAGGACCCGTGGGCTGATGCCGTCTGGTCCAGTTGCAGAATCAGAGTCGAGGTTTGACACAAACCTCTCCACCTTGTCAGGAGAGAAGGACACAGAGTGCAGGAGCAGCTTGGTTCAACTGGGTAAGGTGGGTACAGAAAGAGATGGGTTTGGGGACTCAAGATTTTGAGGCAAACACAGAGTTGAGGCATTCGGCTTTGTAACAAACCGAGACAAGATACAACAACACAAAAACACGACGAATCCAGTTTGGAAAGCTCAGCTTTAAGAGGTGGAAATGAGGACCTCAGAGTTCCACCGCACGTGCAGAAAACCCCAAACTGGAAGTTTAGCAGTACTTTGGTTCTGAATTTGTCCCGACCACAAATGTGCAGAGAGGAGTGAGACAATTATTTTACTCTGTGTGTCTGTCTGGCAGTTAACAAAATCGAAAACAAAATCTACCGAGTGTCATAAAGGACACAAACACCAGGTACGAAGAACTAATGTAACACGTTAAATAAGGTGGTGTAAAAGCTGGTGCAGCAACGGTGGTGAACTTCCGGATTTTTTTTGTGACCTTAAAAGTCTCTATTTTATTTCATTTGTATTATATAAACTTAAACACTGCATCGGGTAAGGTGCTCTATCGAATGTCTAGTTCGTATTTAAACTGTAACACTTTTATATGAATCGTTTTTGTGAAAGCTGAGGCTTTGTGGTCCACAATTGTCTCTTATTCCTGTTCTCTTTCATTCCAAACAGAAAACCTTCCGTGCAGGACTAGTCAGGATTTGTCAAAACTTCACCTCACTCGGAATCAAGTACTTCGCTCTGCTGGTCTCTTTATTTCTGCTATTGATGCGAATGGTGGTGGAGAATGCGAATATACTATTCTTGCTTTTGAAAAGCTTCAAGTGGTATGTAGTTATAATGATTATTTTGATGACTTGTAATACCCCTTCCCTCTGAGAGCATCATCGAATGACTATACCAGCTCTGCCATCTTTTTCACCTTCGAAACCCCTTCCCTCCGGCAGTGGTCAGTTGTTAAACTACTTGCACTGTCCCATGTATACACGAGGAAATTCCAAGTGGTCTCTCCACACTTGTGTGGGGGTGGAGAAAGATGAGGTTATTTGGTGTTTATGACCTGACTGAGTACCTCAAGCATGTTTGCAAAATTTGAAGGAAATGGGTCAAGCACTTTTCGATTCCATAAAGTTCAGACATTACCTATATGGTATATATATATGTACATGCAGGAACATTTGCAGTGCAGGAATTTTTTTTGTATACATCGTCAAGACTCGTGAAACGCGAGTACACTGAACGGACCAGGAAGTAACAGACAAAATAGGGAAAAAAAACAAAAGGAGCAGTGGAGAGAGGGTGGAAACACCAACAGCAGAGTTGTAGGCCAAGATAGACGGAATAGGGGCAGGAGAGGATACATGGGTGGACAAGAGGGATACAGAAGGAAACGACAATGAGGAAACACTGGAAATTGGGAAGGAGGAGTGATTGGGACGGCACAGAGGTGGGAGTTAACTCTGGTAGAAAAGACCCTGGTTTTGGATTGGGAACGATCTGAGATGGTGGTGAAAGCTGCCTTGAGGCCTGGAGGGAAGAATGAGATTGAAGAGAATGTGGAAATTGGTTCCACAGAGGAACGAATGAGTGCATTGCTGGGTTGACCAAATTGTTTGGACACCGCTGAGGTTGTGGATCTACCAATAGGGACGGTTTTTTTTATAGGGACGGAGCTGCACCTGTTGTTGATTGTGGCTTGATGTGGTATTTGAACAGGAGACAGCTTTGTTTCCAGGTTTCCCTCCTGAAGTTTCTGCGATCTGGATTTGATGATTCCCACGGATCATTCGGCCAAGCCATTTGAAGCCTGGTGATGTGGGCTGACAAACTTATGTTTGATGCCGTTCCGACGTGTGAATTCGGCGAACTCGGAACTGGAAAAACACGTACCATTATCACTCACGATCATCCTGGGCAGACCATGAGAGGCGAAACAGCGTCTGAGTCTTTCGATGACAATGGCTGACATAGTACCACGCGTCACATAGGCATCGATCCATTTTGTGTGCACGTCCGTGATGATTAGAATCATGCTGCCGTTAATAGGCCTGGCATAATCAAGATGTAGGCGATGCCACGGTTCGCTGGGCTATTCCCAGGGATGCAGTGGCGCTTTCGCAGGTGTATTCCGGGTGCTCTGGCAGGGGTAACAATGTCGAACATGATGTTCGATATCAGCATCAAGATTCGGCCACCACACATAGTTTCTAGCGAGTGACTTCATCTTCACAATCCCGGGGTCACAGTCATGGATTTCATCCATGACCCTGGAACGCAGATTTTCCAGGATCATGACACGACATCCCCAGAGTAGGCAACCATTTTCCATGCTGAGTTCGTTTTTACGTGCTTTAAAAGCCGCAAAAGCTGGGTCACCCTCATGTAGCAAATGCCATCCAAGCTGTACAGCCTGGACAGTTCTGGACAGAACCAGGTCTCGTCGAGTATGGGTGCGGATCTGGCCGGCGTCGACAGCACAATCTTCCAGATGATCCATCAGTGCGATAATGGATCCTGGTGTAGGCGAATCATCAACGGATTCTGGAAGGGGTAACCGACTCATGGCATCTGCATTTGTGACAGACGAACCAGGCTTATAACATATGGTGTAGTCATAAGCAGCGAGAAACGGGGACCATCGGATGATCCTGGGCGGTAGTGTGCCAGACGCCGCCTTAGTTGGACCAAACAGACTGATCAGCGGCTTGTGATCAGTGTGAATCGTGAAATGATGTCCAAGAAGGTACTGGCGAAATTTGCTGATGCCGAAAACGATTCCCAATCCTTCCTTGTCAAGTTGGGAATAGTTCTCTGCCGGGGACAACGTTCTGGAAGCAAATGCAACAGGTCTTTCCGTACCATCAGGCATCACGTGTGATAATACACTCCCCACTCCATACCGACAGGCATCGCATGTCATCACAAGATCCTTCTCTGGATCAAAATGAACGAGAACATGGGACGATTTGAGCAGATCCTTGGAGGTCTGGAATGCTGATTGTTCAGTGGACCCCCAGCTCCAGGAGACTCCTTTCCTCAAAAGACGATAAAGGGGGCCCAAAACGTCGGTCACATTTGGGATGTAACGACCATAGAACTGAAGCAAACCAAGGTATGACTTCAATTCGGTTACGTCTCGTGGAGCAGGAGCATCCTTGATAGCTCGGAGTTTCTCATTTGTTGGGTATGGACCCTCGGCATCAATCGTATGACCAAGGTACGTGACCGATGGCACCATAAACGTGCACTTGTCTCGACGCAAACGTAGGCCGGAGTCTGAAATCTTCTTCAGAATTCTATCCAAGTTTTGTAGATGATCTGCATCCGTACGACCAGTAACCAGAATATCATCCTGGTAACAAACGACGTTGCGTTCGGCAGCAAACAAACTGTCCATGACACGTTGATAAATGTCAGGTGCAGATTTCACTCCAAAACTGAGTCGGTGGTACCTGTACAACCCACGATGCGTGTTGATGGTAAGATACTGTTTCGGATTTTCGTCCAAGCGGAGCTGTAGATAGGCGGATATGAGATCGAGTTTCGTAAAAGTCTTGCATCCCGTGAGCCGAGCGTAGAGGTCTTCGATCCTCGGGATTGGATATTTATCCAATGAAGAACACTTGTTCACGGTCATTTTATAATCTCCACATATGCGGATGGACTGGTCTGATTTTATGACCGGAACAATGGGCGCCGCCCATTCGGCATACTGAATTTGCTCGATGATCCCAAGATTTTCAAGATGATCCAGTTCCTTGTCAATCCGCTTCTGCAGGACGAAAGGGACTGGGCGAGCTCTGCAAAATATAGGATTGGCATCCCCGTCAACACTGAGTTTAGCCGTATGTCCTTTCAATGTTCCAAGCTCGTCCTTGAAGACATCCGGGTACGTATCCAGCACATTTTTGAGTGTGTATGCTTCGGTAGCAGAAACGTTGGCTGGCCGGAGTTGATGAATGCTTTTCCACTTCAGTTGAATTATGCTCCACCAGCTCCTACCTAGTAAGGAAGGGCCCTTTCCAGGAATGACGATCAGTGGTCGGTGAAACTCGTGGTTATCGTAGCCCACCGTGACGTCACATGTACCGCAGGGAACAATCCTCTCATTTGTATATGTGGAGAGTCCATAGGTTGTAGGTTTCAGGTGGGGTCGGTCAGCATCACTCCACAGGTTTGTGAAAACAGCATGGCCTTCATCGAGCGATGAAAGCGCTCGCACAGGCCATTGGCCTGGGGGTGGTAGGCCGTGGTGCGGTGTAGTTTTACGCCGAGCCCTTGCACCACCACGGCCCAGAGATTTCCGAGGTGAACTGGGGGCCGCGGTCGGACGAGATGTCCGAGGGGGCACCGAACCGGGCAACCCAAGTGGCGATTAAGGCTTGCGCCACATCAGCCGCAGACGTCGCCGCCAATGGGACGGCCTCCGGCCACCGTGTGGTGCGGTCCACCATGGTGAGGAGGTGGGTGAACCCCCGCGAGGGGGGCAGAGGTCCCACCAAGTCGACGTGCACGTGGTCGAACCGACGCTCGGGCACCGTAAACGGGGCCAACGGGGCCTGGGTGTGGTGGTGGACCTTTGCGCGCTGGCACGCGAGGCACGTCCTGGCCCAGTCGCGGACGTCCTTCCTGAGGCCATGCCAGACGAACTTCACCGCGACGAGCTTCTGGGAGGCCTTCGTGCCCGGGTGGGACAGGCCGTGGATGGCGTCGAACACTGGGCGCTGCCAGCCAGCGGGCACGATGGGGCGAGGCCGGCCGAGGGAGACGTCGCACAGGAGGGCCGCGCCCGCGGCGTCGAACGGCACCTCGGTGACGCGGAGGCCCGTGATGGCGGTCCGCAAGGCCTGGACGCCGGGGTCGGCGGTCTGGTCCTCCGCCATCCGGGCATAGTCGATCCCGAGGTGGACTGCGTGTGCGACGGACCGGGAAAGGCAATCCGCCACCGGGTTGCCTTTACCCGCCACGTGACGGATGTCCGTCGTATACTCGGACACGGCAGAGAGGTGACGCTGCTGCCGTGCCGACCATGGCTCGGCGACCTTGGCCATCGCAAACACAAGGGGCTTGTGGTCGACGAAAGCCGTGAACGGGCGGCCCTCCAGCAGATGGCGGAAGTGTCGGACCGCCAGGTGGAGCCCGAGCAGCTCGCGGTCGAAGGTGCTGTAGCGGCGTTCGTGCGGGCGAAGCTGCCGGCTAAAAAACGCCAGCGGTTGACAAGCACCACGCACCCACTGCTCGTGCACCGCGCCCACCGCGTAGTCCGACGCGTCGGTGGTGAGGGCGATCGGGCGCCGGGTGCGCCAGCATGGTGGCGTTGGCCAGGGCCAGCTTTGCGCCCGCAAATGCCGCGGCCATCGGCTCCGACCAGGCGATGTCACCTTTGCCCGGCTTGCCCCAGAGGGCCTCGTGCAGGGGGCGGAGGAGCCGGGCGACGTGGGGCACGAAGCGGTGGTAAAAATTTACCATGCCCAGGAACTCCTGGAGCCCCTTGATCATGCGGGGTGGTGGGAAATCCCTGACCGCCTCCACCTTGGCTGGTAAAGGGACGGCCCCGTGCCTGGTGATGCAGTGCCCCAAGAAGTCAATGGTGGCGATGCCGAAACGGCACTTTGCGGGGTTGATGATTAGGCCATGCTGGCCCAGACGTTCGAAAAGCATGCGGAGGTGGAGCAGGTGCTCCTCCCGGGACGCGCTCGCGACTAGGATGTCGTCCAGGTAGACATAGAGGAAAGGTAAGTCGCGCAAGACGCTGTCCATAAGCCGTTGGAACGCCTGGGCCGCATTCTTCAACCCGAAAGGCATTCGCAGGAACTCGAAGAGGCCGAAAGGGGGTGATGACGGCCGTCTTCGGGACATCGCCCGGTTGTACGGGGACCTGGTGTTAGCCCCGGATGAGGTCCACCTTGGAAAACACGGTCGTGTCTGCCAACCGGGTGGAAAAGTCCTGGATATGCGGGACCGGGTAGCGGTCGGGGGTGGTGGCATCATTGAGCCGGTGGTAGTCACCGCACGGCCGCCATCCTCCGCCGGGCTTCGGCACGATGTGCAGCGGAGAGGCCCAAGCGCTATTTGAGCGCCGCACAATACCCAGCCGTTCCAGCGTGGCGAACTCAGCCTTCGCCACGGCCAGCTTCGTGGGCTCGAGTCGGCGTGCCCGGGCGTAGACCGGTGGCCCGACCATGGGTATATGGTGTTCCACCCCATGTTTAACGGCCACCGCTGAGAAGGTGGGCCGCGTGAGGGCCGGGAAACTGGCTAGGAGGCGGGTAAAGTCATCCGCTGCCGGAAGCGTGCAAACTAAACTCGCCAGGACGAAACCCTTCAGCAAGCCGCTTGGCAAGCCGCTCGGTGAGCCGCTCAGTGAGCCGCGCAACGAGCCGCTCAGCGAACAAGCGAGCGAGCTGAAGGTTTCGGCCTGGACGAGACGTCTGCACTTAACGTCGACCAACAGCCCATGCGTACATAGGAAGTCCGCGCCCAGCAGGGCCATTGGCACGCTGGCGGTCACGAACGACCATTGAAAGCGCTGCCCTCTGAACCGCAGTGAGAGGCAACGCTTCCCGAATGTGCGGATGGGTGTACCGTTGGTGGCAAGCAAAGCGGGGCCCCGGCCCGCGGCTTGCTTGTTGGACGTGGAGGCAGGGAGGACGCTTACCTGCGCTCCTGTGTCGCAAAGAAAACGGCGCCCGGACAAGGTGTCCATGATGAACAGGAGGCTGCCGGAATGGCCGATGCTCATGGCCGCAAGTGAGCGACGGTCGTTTCCCGACCTGTCAAAAGAACATGGCGGGCGGCACGTTTTAGCCTTGCGGCCGAACCTGGCATGGTAGTAGCACCAGGTTTGCGGCGGTGGCCCCCGCGGCGGCCGTTTCGGCGGCGGTGGTGGCGGCGGCGGCGGTAGTGGGCGGGGCGTAGCAGCGGCCACGAGGGAAGCAGGGGGCGCTGGAGCCTCCGCACCGGGAGCCACTACAGCAGCACCGTACACCGACTGCGTGTCGCAGGCCGCGAAATACATGTCGGCCTCTCCAGCCAGGGTGCGGGGTTTCGTTAGTTTGGAACCGGCCAGTGCGAGGCGC
Source organism: Myxine glutinosa (assembly GCF_964187855.1). Classification (NCBI taxonomy): domain Eukaryota; kingdom Metazoa; phylum Chordata; class Myxini; order Myxiniformes; family Myxinidae; genus Myxine; species Myxine glutinosa. The sequence continues at coordinate 118,818,168 of NC_136269.1, forward strand.
ATCTGTACAGGTAGCTGGCGTAGGAAAAGTGCTCGGAATAAGAAATCCGGGCGCTGGTCTCCAAGCAGGGACAGCATGAAATTCATCCAGATGGATGGTCGTGTGTCGCCGAGGGCGGGAAGGTCCAGGAGGCAGTCGGCACGTTCGACCTCTGTGAGCCCGAACGTGGCGAGGAGGAGACGTTTGAGTGCCTCGTACTTGTGGTCGCCTGGCGGGCGCCGAAGGATGGACACGACTCGGGCGGCAGTGCCGGGCCCGAGGGCGGCGACCACGTGGTAGTACCGGGTCTCGTCCGCCGTGATGCCTCGGAGCTGAAATTGAGCTTCGGCATGCACAAACCAAACGTCGGCTTGCGCTTCCCAAAACTCGGGGAGTTTGACGGCGACGGCGTTGGTAGCCATGGCGCGTTCGGGGGTCAGCGACGGCTGAACCAATCGGGGTCACCAGTGTGGTGCTGTGCACACACGACTCGATTGCCAGGGAGGTAGGCCACAACGCTTTGGTACAAACAAAGAGTCTTTATTAAGAGCTCGCACTTCAGCACTGGGCGGGCTCGAGCTTAGAGCCCGCATATATGTCCCGAGGCCACGCCTTGCCCCCGGGCGTGGCCGATCGGTCGAAAGGCGGGGCATGCGTTTACGTTCCCCGCCTGGACGCTCGCGCCACCCACTGGTGCGCGGAATTATTGTCCCTTGTGCCCGCCACAAAGGCTTACTTATATATGAAGGCTTACTTATATATGAAGGCTTACTTATATATGAAGGCCTACTTATATATGAAGGCTTACTTATATATGAAGGCTTACTTATATATGAAGGCCTACTTATATATATAGGCTTACTTATATATGAAGGCTTACTTATATTTGAAGGCCTACTTATATATGAAGGCCTACATATATTTGAAGACTTACTTATATATGAAGGCTTACGTATATATGAAGGCCTACTTATATATGAAGGCCTACTTATATATGAAGGCTTACTTTTATATGTAGGCTTACTTATATATGAAGGCCTACTTAAATATGAAGGCTTACTTATATATGAAGGCCGACTTATAAATGAAGGCCGAACTTATTTATGAAGGCTTACTTATATATGAAGGCTTACTTGTATATAAAGGCCTACTTATATAAGAAGGGCTACTTATATACAAAGGCCTACTTATATATGAAGGCCTACATATTCTACATAAATGCAGGTCTGTTTATTTCAGGATATTGTCGACTCGACTCTTAAATGAAAAAAATATATGCAAGTAACTTCCAAATCATTGAATCATTGTATTGTAATCAAAAGAGCGACAGGTTGGCATGCGCTATTCAATAATTACACCTAATTTGTGTCAAGTTATGTGAAACGAGATTGATATGAAAACATTCATGTTGTCTTTGTTGCTAAATTTATTCTGGTTTCTTCAAACAAATCGCGATTTTAGTCCGCGATGTTCTTACCTCATACCAACGCACGCCCGAGTGTATGCGCATGCGCTATTCAAAAAGGCACCCCAACAACAAGAACAACAACGCGGTCCTCTCATAGAGCTGCTCGTCGCAGCGAAAAAGACTGGACCATGTTGAGGGAGGTCTTTGTTATGCAATGAACTTTTATAGAATAGCAAAGTCCAGAAACTTCCAGTGTAAATTTGTCCTTCATCTTAAATACCTTAGGTTTTGAAGCAGCCACTCAGGATAAATTCCAGGTGATTGCGGCTGAAGTGAGACCTCATGGTCGTTTAGCTTCAGGCCCAGATGCTGCTCTTTTTAGAAAAGGTGTCCCTCGTGCTACCATGATGGAACACAGGTTGGTACATCGTCAAATCGGAAAAATGTCCACGTATTTAATTTTCCTTCCACAAGATTGCTTCATCACTGCCATGCATCTGTTCGCAAGGTACAACGCATACCTTTGGCATCAAAAATATCGATGGTTCGATACCCTCGTGCTGCCATGATGGAACACAGGTTGGTACATCGTCAAATCGGAAAAATGTCCACGTATTTAATTTTCCTTCCACAAGATTGCTTCATCACTGCCATGCATCTGTTCGCAAGGTTCAACGCATACCTTTGGCATCGAAAATATCGATCAGACGTGCCGCTGTCAAAATCAAATGTCACGTGCATAAACCTCTGGGTTTCATGGAGATGGAGAACTGTGTGTACGATATGTTCATGCATCATGGCACATTGCATTCTGGGTCTACCTAATGGTTTAAAAAGTTTATAATGACATTCAGAATTCTCTTCTGCTTCTTCTTCTTGCTCTTTATTGGGACTTCAAAATCTATCTATAATTCCAGTAATCTCTGTGTGTGTGTGTGTGTGTGTGTGTCTGTGTGTGTGTTTGTTTGTTTGTCTGTGACCGCTGTTTCTCGACAACCACGGGTCCGATATACTTGCAACTTGCCAGGTATATTGCTGGGGACCCGAGGATGTGCCTTTTCAAGGTTTGAAATTAATCGGACAAGTAGTTACCGAGCTATGTCCAAAAAACGATTCAACCAATCAGAGAGCAGCGAGCTATCACGTGTGCCGAACGTGGCGAACAGACTCTGCCTCGGACGGCACATTTGAGAGCGTATTCATTTATTTCACAACTATGTTGGCGCTATGTTGGCGTTAAACTATGTTTTAAAACTAATAAAAATTAATTTGCGATTCTTTCGCTTTCCTGCGCGTTTGTGCACGCTATGGCGATTTCTTTACCAAACTCCGCAAGCCGTTCGCTTTGGACCAAACCATTTCATGTAAATAGAGGGGGGGGATTGTCACCGTACTCGCAAGCCGTTCGCTTTGGACCAAACCATTTCATGTAAATAGAGGGGGGGGGATATAATTTTAGATATATATATAGTACGGGCATGCCCTAGTTCTCTTAAATTCCGGATTCCTGCTCCTCCTCCTTCCCCCTTTGTTTCAGGTTCACAGTTGTAGTTGCTAACCCTGTGCATATCCATCTATTTTGCGAAACGTGTACACGTCTTTTCCCGTTTTGACCCGCGTGACCACAGGTTCCCACCAGATTTCAATTGATCATGTACCGAGTGGCCTTCGAGTTCTTCCGAGTGCGGATTGAATGAAAATTACAGCCATGCCATGACATTTGTCCATCGCACTCCTCCGCAGACTTCGTTGCCGGGTGGTCGACGGATTTCCAAAAACTGAAACGTCCAAAGAAAACGGCGATGCCACTTCCACCAACCTCACGAGCAAGGTAAGCGCAAATCCGGAGCAGCTCGTTTGAGGTTTCTTCGTACGTTTAACAATTGATATTTGCCAGGTAGGTAGCTGTACAAGCAATCTTTTTGGAGGTGAAAGTTTTAAATCGTTTTGATTGGTGAACGGTCACATGGTACTGAAGTTTAGCTCGTTGATGACATCTCTTCTCCCACAGGTGAACGCGCTGGTGTTTTCCTCTCGGGAGATAGACAGCCTGCTGTCCTGGTATATTGTAATGAAAACGCGACGCTCAAATAAATGTCCTAAATTGGGACGTCCCCACACCAGACTTACAGTGCATTCAGTAAGTATTCAGACCCCTTAACTTTTTTCACATTTTGTTATGTTGCAGCCTTTTGCTGAAATCGTTTAAATTCATTTTAACCCTCATCAATCTACACTCAATACCCCATAATGACAAAGAGAAAACAGGATTTTAGAAAGTTTTGCAAATTTATTAAAAAGAAAAAACTGAAATATCACATTGACATAAGTATTCAGACCCTTAACTCAGTACTTCGTTGAAGCACCTTTGGCAGCGATTACAGCCTCGAGTCTTCTTGGGTATGACGTGACAAGCTTTGCACACCTGGATATGGGGATTTTCTGCTATTCTTCTCTGCAGATCCTCTCAAGCTCTGTCAGGTTGGATGGGGACCGTCGGTGGACAGCCATTTTCAGGTCTCTCCAGAGATGTTCGATTGGGTTCAAGTCAGGGCTCTGGCTGGGCCACTCAAGGACCTTCACAGAGTTGTCCCGAAGCCACTCCTGAGTTGTCTTAGCTGTGTGCTTATGGTCATTGTCCTGTTGGAAGGTGAACCTTCGGCCCAGTATGAGGTCCTGAGCGCTCTGTTTCAGGTTTTCATCAAGGATATGTCTCTACTTTGCTCCGTTCATTGTTCCCTCAACCCTGACCAGTCCCCCAGTCCCTGCTGCTGAAAAACACCCCCACAGCATGATGCTGCCACCACCATGCTTCACCGTTGGGATGGTATTGGGCAGGTGATGAGCGGTGCCTGGTTGCCTCCAGATGTTTCCTCAAAAATGTCAAACAGATGAGGCCAAACAGTTCAATCTTGGTTTCATCAGACCACAGAATCTTGTTTGTCACAGTCTGAGAGTCCTTCAGGTGCTTTTTTGCAAACTCCAAGCAGGCTTTCATGTGTCTTTCACTGAGGAGAGGCTTCCGTCTGGCCACTCTGCCATAAAGCACAGATCGGTGGAGTGTTGCAGTGATGGTTGTCCTTCTGGAAGTTTCTCCCATCTCCACACAGGATCTCTGGAGCTCAGCCAGAGTGGCCATCGGGTTCTTGGTCACCTCTCTTACCAAGGCCCTTCTCCCCCGATTGCTCAATTTGCCCGGGCGGCCAGCTCTAGGAAGAGTCCTGGTTGTTCCAAACTTCTTCCATTTAAGAATTATGGAGGCCACTGTGCTCTTGGGAACCTTCAATGCAGCAGAAAATTTTTTGTAGGCTTCCCCAGATCTGTGCATCGACACAATCCTGTCTCTGAGCTCTGCAGGCAGTTCCTTCGACCTCATGCCCTGGATTTTGCTCTGATATGCATTGTCAGCTGTGAGACCTTATATAGACAAGTTTGTGCCTTTTCAAATCATGTCCAATCAATTTAATTTACCACAGGTGGACTCCAATCAAGGTGGAGAAACATCTCAAAGAAGTCCAGGCACGAAGGGATCCAAAACGAGAAGAAGAAAATGCCGGCCAGCCAGTTCTTTTATTGGTCGTCTCATGACGTCAGCTGTCCGCTCCTCCAATCAGCGTGCCGCTTCTTACTTGCCCTGACGTCATCGGTGGTACCTTGCCAATCGGCGCTCTGCTTCCCCCTCGGCCTTCCTTCCACCAATCAGTGGCCAGCTTCTTTCCCCTGCCTTGACCAATCACGAGTCCCTCCTTACCCTGGCCTTCCCATTGGTCGACACCTGGCCCAAACGTGAGTCCTTTCTTACTCTGGCCTTTCATTGGTCAACTCCCGCGCATTGGTGTGATCTCCCCATCAACCCCTTGACCAATCCATCGCGAGGTGGGCATGGCCTCAACCGGCCTGAACAATGTTTTATCGCCGTGTTGGCACAATGCGTGCGCACTTCCTGCCTGCACTTCTGGTGAGTTTTATTGTGGGGGGAATTTATTTTGTGTGGGTGCTAATGGGCCTGCCTAGTGTTGATTGGTGTAGTGCCATAAGGGACGAAGGATCTCACACAAGAAAGATGCGAATGCATGTTCTTCAGATGCAACACATCCCATGCCTTTCCCACACCTTAAATCTGGTGGTGAAAAAAGCCCTTTCTCAAACCATGGATTTGAATGAGATTCGAGGCCAGTCTCGCAGACTTGTTGCTTTTTTCAGGTCAAGCACAAATGCCACAGAGAAGCTGTCCGCGATCCAGCAACAGATGGGAAAGGCCAAAATGAAGCTCATTCAAGAGGTGGACACAAGATGGAACAGCACATTATTCATGCTTCAACGGATATATGAGCAGCGTGAAGCAGTAGGAGCTGCTCTCGATTGGGTGGACACTAGACTCACTGAACACCAGCATAACCCCCCCCCCCCCCCCCCTGACTAGTGGACAGCTTAAAGCAATCAGCCAGTGCCTCCAGGCTCTTTCTCCATTTTAACAATGTCACAGTTGGTTTTGTGACAATGGTTTTCCACAACAGAACTGTCAGCAGAAAAAGTAGTCACAGCCTCAAATATCATATACCCATAGGCAGGATGATTTTCCAAAACCTAAATGAGAGAGTTCACCGATTGACGTCCCCAATAGCAACTGAATTAATCAACAACCTTGTTACAGACCTCAAGCAATGCTTTGGAGCAGTGGAGTCGATAAGGACACTGGCAAAGGCAAAAGTATTACACCCAAGATTTAAGGTCTTGACATTTGGCAGAGTTCCAATGCTGACACTGCTGTCAAGGACTTGATTGCTGAATGCAGTGCTTAGATACGTTTAGCATCCACACCACCATCACCTGATTCACGTCAGCCATATACATCAGCAGCAGCAGTTGAACAGTCAGGTGAGGAAGATGACATCCTCTGGGACCTTTTGGACAACAAAGTGGGAGAAACTCAGAAGGTCCAGGGTGCCACTGCTGATGACACAGTGGAGATTCAGCGGTTTGTGTCTGCACCATATCTGAGCAGAACAAATGACCCTCTGGAGTACTGGGTCAGACACCAGGTCATCTACCCTAATATCTTCCATTTGTCTATAAGAAATATCTGTCCATTCCAGCAACGTCTGTGCCCTGTGGGAGAATATTCTCCAAAGCAGGAGAAGTTCTTATAGCAAAAAAAGAAACAGTTTAAATCCGAAAACAACAACAGCAACAGGCATTTTAAGGTCATTTTCCCTGCTAGAGCGTGGGTTAGCCTTGCGGGCCCCATGACAATCTTCTCCATTTTGCCCTATTTTCTGCATCTCCCCTTGATAACCCCCTTGCCTGCATTTCTTCTTCCACCACTTTTAGCCAAGTCTTTCTCAGTCTTCCCCGTCCGCTACTTCCTTCTACATTCATTTCCATCACTCTTCTCAACCAGTCACTTTCATCCTTCCTCAACACATGACCAAACCATCTCAACCTATTTATCTTCACAGCATCCATCACAGGCTCTATTCCATCATCTTTCGCAATTCATCATTTGTCTTCCTCTCTCTCAACGATACTCTGCACATCCACCGAACCATTCGCATTTCCACCCTTTCCAGCCTTCTTTGTTGCTCTACATTCATTACCCATGTCTCGCTCCCATAAATCATAACACTTCTCACACATGCAGCACACACCTTTCCTTCAGCTTCAACGACACTCCCCTCCTCGTCAGCACGCCACTCAGTTCCCAAAACTTCTTCCATGCACATCTCACTCCAGCAACTGTTGCCGAATCTGATCCACCTTCTCCATTCAGCATGTCTCCGAGGTAGCAAAATGTTTTCACACCTTCCAGCTTCACACCGTCTCCAAGATCCAACTTAACATTTCCTCCACCTGCAGCTCCCTCTGTGCACACCTTACATTTGAATGTAGCTGCCACACTGGTTAATGACCCTCTCAGACCACTACATTTTTGATGAACCCACTCAGCGCACATTGTACATTGAATGGAGTTCACTCCGACACCCTTCCTGCACACAGCACACGGCCACTTCCCAGTTCTTTCCACCTCATCACATGCTTTAGCACTTGCCATCACCTTCGTTTTTCCGATATTCACCTTTAGACCTTTTGTCTCCATACATTCCTTCCACTTGTTCATCTTTCCTTCAGTCCATCCATACTCTCCGCAATCAACACCAAATCATCTGCATACAACAACTCCCATGTTAAACCCTCCTTTACATTCCGAGCCAGCACCTCAATCACAGCTACAAATAGTAGTGGACTTAGTACCGACCCCTGATGCACTCCCACCTTCACCTCAAACTCACCACTGTTGCCATCCTTCGTCATTTCAGCTGTGCACGCTCTCTCGTACATTGCCATCACTACTCTGATCAACCATTCCTCCACTCCTAACTTCCTCAATGCCCATGTCACTACTTCGCGTGGAACCCTATCGAATGCTTTCTCCAGATCAACAAACCCAGGAAACAACTTCTTCCTCTTCTCCATGTACTTCTCCTGCAACTCCCTTACTATAAAAAGCGTGTCTGCCGTTCCTCTTCCTGGCATAAATCCAAACTGCATTTCGTCGATCTTCACTTTCTTCCTTATCCACTTCTCCATCACCCTTTCCAATACCTTCATTCCATGCTCCAATAATTTTATCGCTCGATATGAGCCACAGTCCAGAGGGTCACCTTTCCCCTTGTATAGAGGGACGAGGGTACTCAGTTGCCAAACCACTGGAATGCGGCCTTCTTTCACCACCAGATTACAGATCTCTGTCATTCTCTTCACTCCCCAACTTCCTGCTGCCTTCAACATATCTCCCACAACTCCCGTCAGCCCTCCTGCTTTTCTACTCTTCATTGCTTTTATCGCTTCCTCAACTTCCTTCTCAGTTATCTTCTCTGCCGGTCCTAAAACTGGGTTACTCTTTATGTTGCCATCCCATTCATTCTCTGCATTCAACAGCATTTCCAGATATCTTTTCCATCTTCCTTTAATTCCATCTGGGTCCACAACGATTTGTCCCACTTCATCCTTCAAGCAACTCACCCCCATCACATCACACCTCTCTTTCGCTATCTGCTTTGCAATCCTGAATACCGCTCTCTGACCCTCTTCCGAATCCAAGCGTTCTCAACATTTTCCGACATGCCTCCTGCGCCTTTTCTGCCTCTTTTTAACAGCCTTCTTAGCTGCCTTATAACTTTCATGCTCTGCTTTTTCTGCTCCCCATACCCTTCGCCTTCTGCCATTCCTTGAGCTTCTTCCTCTTCTCGTCCATCCTCTTTCCAACTTCATCATCCCACCACCATGTTTCCGAGTGCCTCGGTGGTCCTTTTGTCCATCCACATACCTCACCAACGGCTCCCAACAGACTATCTTTCATTGACTTCCAACCACCAGCTCAACCACATCATCCTCTAACATACTCAGCCTCTCTTTTAATGCTTCCCTCACTGTCACCTTTTTCGACCTCCACACCTTCATTCTCGGTTGGTACTTCACCCGCCGAGCTCTCCTCGCACCTTTCACCCTTATGTCGCAGACAACCAAGTGGTGCTGTGAAACAGCCTCCTCCCCCGGGATCACCTTTGTGTCCCGGAGGTGCCCCCTATCTCGCCTACCCACCATCAGGTAGTCAGCGGTTGTCGTCGACCCACCTGACGTGTATGTAACAAGCTTATTATCCTCTTTATGGAACTGAGTATTACAAATCAACAAATCAGCTCCATCAGCAAACTCCAAAATCCTTTCACCTTCTCCATTTCTCACACCATATCCGTAACCCCCATGAACTCCCTCAAAACCGTCCATACTCCTTCCCACATGTCCATTTAGGTCTCCTCCTACCACAACAACTTCCTCATCTTTCACGTTTTCCATCAGCTTCTCTATCGCACACCAGAACTTGTCCTTCTCTTCATCACTCCGACCAACCTGCGGAGCATATCCCGAGATGACGTTCACCAAGAGCTTTCCAATCATCATTTTCACCATTATCAACCTATCACTCACTCTAGTCACACTCACCACACTGTCTACAAACTCCTCAGAAAACAGGACACCAACACCATTCATGCCCTCCAGGCACCCTTGCCACACAAACTTGTATTTCTGTCCCTGCCTACCCTTCACCATTCTCACATCACTTCCCTTCCATCTCGTCTCCTGCACATAACATATGTCCACTCTTCTTCTGATCAATACTTCCACCACTTCTCCGGATCTCCCTGTCATTGTCCCGACATTCCATGTCCCAAACCTCAGAAACCGATCTCCACGTCGGGCATCAGACGTTTCGTTGTCATAAATGGAGTGATTTCCACCCTTGCTTCGACCGGGTTCCCCATCTTGAGTTTTGACGAGAGGGAGTGGGGTCACCCACGGGGTACTTCGGGCTGTACCTTGCCCATATGTAGTTATAATTGTCATGGTTCCCTTTTTGAGGCAATGTTTTTACGGCCGGATGCCCTTCCTGACGCCAACCCTTTTAGTCGCCTCTTACGACCCGCAGGGATACGGTGTACCTATTCTAAACCGGGGTACACACCGGGTTTACAATCCAAAATCCCAAAACACTTGAACAAAAATTTTTCCTCATTAAAAATTCCTGATAACACTCCTTCCCTTATCTAGCCCCAGTCACACTCCCCATCAGAATTCCCTGCTCCATGCACGACTTTCATACACAAATGAAGGTATAAGCATATAAATGCTTTCTTATATATGAAAGTCGACAAATAGAACATAAATGTTGCACATAAGCTTAACTATTGTCACACATACAGTACTTTATTTACACACAAATTATACAATGAAAATGATTAAAATATGACAATATGAAGGCCTACTTATATAGGAAGGCCTATTTATATATGAAGGCTCACTTATATATGAAGGCTTACTTATATATGAAGGCTTACTTATATATGAAGGCCTACTTATATATATAGGCTTACTTATATATGATGGACTTACTTATATATGAAGGCTTACTTATATATGAAGGCCTACTTATATATATAGGCTTACTTATATATGAAGGTTTTTTTTTTTTTTTTTTTTTTTTTTTTTTTGTATACTGAATCGAGTTGGCGCAATGCGTGGGCGCTTCTTGCCTGCACTTCCGGTGAGTTTTATTGTGGGGGGAATTTATTTAGTGTGTGTGCTAATGGGCCTGCCTAGTGTCTATTGGTGTAGTGCCATAAGGGACGAAGCTCTCACACAAGAAAGATGTGAATGCATGTTCTTCAGATGCGACACATCCCATGCCTTTCCCACACCTTAAATCTGGTGGTGAAAAAAGCCCTTTCTCAAACCATGGATTTGAATGAGATTCGAGGCCAGTCTCGCAGACTTGTTGCTTTTTTCAGGTCAAGCACAAATGCCACAGAGAAGCTGTCCGCGATCCAGCAACAGATGGGAAAGGCCAAAATGAAGCTCATTCAAGAGGTGGACACAAGATGGAACAGCACATTATTCATGCTTCAACGGATGTATGAGCAGCGTGAAGCAGTAGGAGCTGCTCTAGATTGGGTGGACACGAGACTCACTGAACACCAGCATATAACCCCCCCTGACTAGTGGACAGCTTAAAGCAATCAGCCAGTGCCTCCAGGCTCCAGTCCAGTCGCGATCCAGTCTCGCAGACTGTTATTTTACGGTAAGACATATGTCGGATACATGGTTTTTATTATATATATATCCTTTGCTTGTAGGCCAATATAATCATTATTTGTATTTAATGAGAATGCTTGCCTTTCCACTGTGCTGGATTCAAGCCTGCTACATCTCACTTGCTTTGAACATGTTTATGGTCCAACTGTTCACAAAGAATGTAACCTAATTAAGGACCAGTTACTCCTATGTGTGAAATATATCTTCCGGCCCTCCTTGAGGTCTGGTTAACATCGGCCCCGGGAGATAGGACTTGAAAGCCTCACTCCCTCGAGGTCAACATTCCTACAGGAAGGGATCTCGGTGGGAGGGATTCAGCCCACTAAGGGTCTCGGTGGGAGGGATTTAGCCTGCTGATTTCCTTTGTTCGAACCCAGTTTCAGCGGAGACTTTTAAATATATTTTACCTATATAAGCGGACCTCGGTTCGCCTGTTCTTCAGGAGGGTCAGCTCTGGGTCAGCGACGCATGCTGTCCATTTTGTGCAGTATATGCTAACCCTTCTCCGCAGCTGCGTATTTGGTTCTTCAATAAACAGCTTGTTACTCCTTGTCCTCGATGTGGAACATGGTTTGATTCCCGACATTTCTGGTACCAGGAGTGGGGTGTGCAGCTCAAGGCAAGGCCAGAGAAGCGAGCTCTGCGAGACGGAGGGAGGTTGTTTGGGGCCGGCGCCGGCACGCTGATTTGTTTAAGGTGAGAATTTTATACCAAAGGGTTATTTCCAAATTTGAGCCTCTCCCTCTCACAGGTTTTGTCCGCTCCTTTGTCATCCGCCCGTGCGTGCACCTCGAACAATTGTAAGTGAAGGCTGTTTTAGCCTTGGAGTAATGGGCTGATTATTGATCTTCCAGGGATAACGTTAAGGGGTAGATCTACCAAGGATAGGGGTCAGTTAGCAGAGAGGGGGAAGTGAGGCTAAGGCTGCCATAGGGCATCGCCGGTAAAGCCAAGAACTTCCCAGGCAGGGCAGTCTAGAGACAAGATGGGGTATGCCATTGCATACCAGGGAATGAATAGGCTGCGGGCTAACAAAGAAGACCCAAGGAACATGGCCAGGAAAAAGGAAATGCGCAGGTACCAGGTAGGCTTGGCAGGAGGGTAGTGGCAACTACAAGGTCAAGCCAGGAAGCTCTAGACAAAGCTCTAGACAAGAGAAACCTTCCCATCCGACTATTGGAAACTGTTCGGGGTGGTGGAAAGAGGAAGCGAGGAGTAGCCTGGCAGGCAGGAGAACCCTGGCCTGGCAGGAGAAGTGCTGAAACTTCAACAAAGAAAACAAGCAGATAAAGCACAGGTAGGAAGGATTGGAGTGGTTTTTGAGATATTGAAAATTGAAGCATTAAAGCTGGAGTATTGAAGCTACAAGGACAGAGGACAATTAAGTAGATAGTCAAGCAAGCGAACGAGCGATGGATGCCGCTGGTTCAGGATCAAGACCCCGTGGTAGTTACCAGACGCCTACCTCCCAAGACCTGGGCCCTGTCCCCGGGCTCCAGGCACCACCCTCCCTGCCCCACCCATTTCACCCCAATTCACCCTTTCCACCCCGTCCTAAAATCCCCTTTCCTTTGAATGGTGTGAGACGTAACATGAATGAATAGGGATTGTTGAACAAGATTGTACAAGGGGACGCGTGTGCATGAATTTATGCTGTAATGTACGTGGTTAGTGACAAGTTGGTCGGATAGGCGTTGTACACGACTCACTCAGGTCGTTGTGCTGTGAATTTTACGACTGTTAACAACGCTGGGTGTGCGCAGTGTTTTGGAATGCGAGCTGGTACGAGATGACAGTCACGTGGTATGAAGAATGTATAAGGGAACGAATGATTCGAAATACGTTGCATCGGTTGGCATGGGAGTGGCTGTTGGGGGTGCATGGTTGGAGTCGATCCGGTGTTCGCGCGACGTCTGAGAGACTCACTGGTATATGAATGAATGAATGAATAAATGTATATGTGGATGTCTGTCATTGACGTGCGAATGAAATTATGCAATGTCGATGAGTACTGGCTACTTGTGTATTGTATGTGTGTATGGGATGAGTATATCTCTGAGGCAGCTCACCTTAATGATAATGTTATGTCACGTGGGACGTCATTGTTTGATTGCATTTTTGGGTCAGAGGTCAAGGGTCAGGTATCCTGTTGTTGCGATAATTTGCGAACTAGAGATGAGATTCTTACCAAATTGGGTATTATGGAATGATGTAAAGGTAAAAATTAAATAGAATATTTTGGAGCTAAACTTCTCGCTTGGAGTGCGAGAGGTAGCGGGAAGCGACCAAGAGGTCATGTGGATTGGTATCAGAAGTGCTCACCGTACTGCTCAGTGATCTAACAGCGCATGTGATTGGTAAAATTTGGAGCGAACATGCGATACAGGTGTGGTACGGAGGTGTGTGAGGAAAAAGCTTGCGCCGAGGAGTGAGTGCGCTGCCAAGAGTGAGAGTGAATGCACAACAGAGTGGTGGTGAGAGTGACACGGAGTACGAGTTGGTTGTGGCTGGTGAGAAGGAATGCACACCTGGAATGGAAGAAAGCACACCTGGAATGGTTGAGCGCGTGTGGGAATGTACACCTGAGTTGGTAGTGGCGCGGGTGCGAGAGGGCACATTGAAGTGCGTGATCGGGTGTGCAGAAGAGTGCACACCCATGGTTGTCACAGAGGATGTGACCGAGGAGTGGGCGCAAGGAGGTGTGTTGATGAAGTGTACGAGCGAGGAGTATTGGTGAGCAAGGGTGTGCGGTGATGATTGGGTGTGCAGAAGAGTGCACACCTGTGGTGAGTGGTACGGAGTATGTACCGGGAGAGAGTGCGCAAGAAGGTGCGTGAGAACTGATTGTCGTTTATTTGTTCGGATGTGGAGCTCTTGCAGAGGCAAGATGGGCTGAGACGGACCAAGTTGCTCACCTTGGGAGGATGACAGGCGGAGTCAACCCACTGGGTGTTAATTTAACGACATGACAGGGACTTAAATCGGGACAAAAGGAAACATATCGTTGGTTGAAACTGAAATTGTGTACGTAATTTGTGAACAGAAGAATATTGATTTCTGAAATTTGTTGTTGTTGTTGTCGTTGATGTTTTGTTAGTTGTTCCAGGGGACTCAGGAAAATAAACAGATTTCCGGTGCCGACCGGAAAGCTTCTGTTACAGTATGCTTTGAATTTAATGTAATCCTGCGCTCCATACGAAGTGCTGAGTACAGTGTGCTTGGTGGAGTAGTTATGCTTGTGAAAGGACATGGTTTGGAGAGGGTGTGTGCCCAGGTGTATTGTGGGATATCAGAACTTGCCGATTATGGGGGTGCGCATCAAGTAGAGATCGGGCTGCATGGTGGAGCATGCCCCCCAAGAAGGGCTGTGAAATGAGGACGGGTGAGCTCGGGTGCACCTGCGGTGAGGTGGGGTGGTCTGGGGTGAATGTTTTACTGGAAGGTGGTGTGGTGTGGGATGTCAACCACAACCTGACGGTGTTGTTCATAGTGGGGGCCTTGTGTTAAAGTTGGGACATGTTGCTAGGGGTCTGGGTGGCTGCACTGTCGGCGTGGTTGAGGTGTGGCTGGCACCTCGTGTGGTTGAAGATTGCAGTTTCACAGAAGGAGAGCGAACAAGGACGGTGGCTGGGCTGTTGATAAACTGCCTGGTTTTATGTTGATTTACGTTGTCGTGGATTTATGTTCAATCTTAACTTTAATTCCTGTAGTCTAGTGCATATGGGACGGGGGAAATGAAAGATGACGTCAGTATGCTCCGAGTTGAAAGGAAGACGAGGTCATCACATTGGACCCCTTCCAATGTCAGAAGGTAATTGGAGAGCTGGGGTGTTGATTTCTGCACGAGGTTGGCATATGCACGAGGATGGCATATGCACAAGGTTGGCATATAGATACTGTGGATTAGACTGCGCCGGTCTGGATAAGTGGTGTCCTTTGAAAGTGAGTTCGAGTTTGGTTGGGTTCTGGGGCTTGTGGTTTGCCTCTGTTATCTGTCTGTCTGTCTGTCTGATTGTAAGTCTGTGGTGCGATTCCATGGAGGGCCAATTGAGTGCTTAGGTGCTGAAGTGATTTAACATCGGAATGCATCTCTCGGAGGACCACCAGCTGTTCCAGGGAGGTAAGGTGTGGAATATAGTGACGTCATCTTCGCTGGAAATGTGGTCGAGAATGGGATGGCAGTGGGGAAGGAATCGTTGTTGTGGTACCGTGTACAATGTCATTGTAGAAGAATCGGGTGGCGAGTGCGGACATGTTAATTGGCCAGGAGGTTGCGGAACTCTGTTTTATGTTGTGGCCTAGTTGTTGACAACATCATTGTCCCATTGTCAACAGAGGGTATCTCTAGACACACCAACAGTGGAAGGAGTAAAACAGGACACCTGCACTCAGACAGTGAGAATTGACGAGAGTGAGTCACAGTTGGTGAGAAAATTGACCAGACAGTAAGACATACGAGAACTATATTTATTTTCAATAAATAGACCAGGTTATTTTCCTTTTATTATTTGTTTATTTACGAAAAATAAATAAATAACAGGGGGAGGTTAATGGTGGTTTGTTGGTGGTAATTCTAGTTGAAATTCTTGTTGAAACAATTTATATTGGGATATTGGGATATTGGGATCCATAGTAGATATTGGGCAACTATTTGGGCAACTATTGGGGTATTGGGATTCATAATAGATATTGGGCAGCTATTGGGCCAGAGAGAGGATGCAGAGAGAGGAATTAGAGAAAATTGGATTGAATTTAAATTGAAATGAAAATTGAAAAGGTGGATTAGGAAAATTGGTTTGCTGAAAAAAATCATGGGAATAATGGCATCTGTTGGATGCAACAATTTTGTGCCCGAACCAATAGTGATCCAAGAGATTATGCCCGAACCAATAGAAGCATGGCTATCCACACCATCCAACCGGTGACCAGGTGCCCGTGAAGCACTTCACCCGCAAGAATGCCCTGGAACCAAGGTGGACGGGACCATTCCAGGTATTGCTGACTACACCAACTGCTGTCTTTTGTGAGGGCAAGACCTCCTGGATCCACGCCACACACTGTAAGTTGGCTATCCAAGCACCAGACACGACACCACAGTAAGGATGTTTTTAGTAAGGATGTTTTTAGTTACAGGTGTAGTGCTACTGATAGCGGTAGCATCTATTGGTAGCGAGGTGAGGTGGGTATCGAGGGAAAATGAGTGGGCGAGGCTAAGACAAAACCTCACCGTGACATGGGGACAGGAGATATCGTTACCATGCTTCGAGGAAAAATTGCACAAAGATTGGATAAATGTGGGTTGGGTGGTGTTGGAGGAAAACATATGGAAACCGGTATTGGATAAGCAACTCGAGACCCTTGAGGGGGGACGAGTCCGCATCAGAGAGTCTGCCAAACCAGGGTACACATGGGGAACCCCCGATTTTAGGCTACAGACACGCACATACCTAGAAAAAGGCACGACTATGCGGATTCAGTGTGAGGGCTGGACGCCTGGCGTGGCACGTCAGAAACCCATATACACACCATGCGTTGAATACATACTCACGCCGCACCCCCAGGACAAGGCCCCCCCAAAAAGGGTGAAAACACAGATTGGAAGGTAGCAAGAGAGGTGGTGACAATTCAGAATACGACTCACTGCTGGTCATGCATGCACTTTCCCCAAGCAGGCATCACTGGAATACAAATGATAGTGCTACCCCTGTCCCTTAACGATCTTTGCTCACAACCTATCGATTCCCCATGTTTAGTCACCACTCTGGAAAGAGAGGGGGTTGGCAATGGTAAGAGTTGTAATCGGCAGTTTAATTATCGCCCTTCAATGATTGCCCATGTGGCCGAGAGGCCTGCCCCCGTCTGGGTCAAACCGCAGAAAGGGATGGTCTGCCTCCAGGGCTCCGGCCACTTGCTTATGGGGGAATCAGAATGTGCCTACACTCTCCCCGGGAGGCTGGAAAGGGGGAGCGCCGGGATTACACTACGAATAATACTGCAAGATAAGCACAACCACAATATAATGGCTATAACATTTTCTAGAGGGGTTAGTAGGATTAATGGGGTGACAAAGGGAATCCAGTGCTTATCCGCCCACCTAGTCCCACCCCATGGGACAATGTTTATATGTGGCGATAAGGCATACCCCTATTTACCAAATAATTGGGGTGGCACATGTTATCTTGGCTCGGTCCTTCCCGACGTCGAGATACTGGATGAGTTAGATCCAAGGTCCCTGGACAGGCGACATAGGAGGTCAGCATGGAATGAAGATGGAACCACTAAACTACACGGAAGCATATGGGAAAAGGTGATAGGTTTCTTCTTCCCAGGAGCGGGCACAGTTATGGATAGTTTTCGGATAGATAAGTTGGCTTTGGCCCTAGAAAAGGTGGCTAACGACACCGCTACAGCCCATGATGTACTATTGGACACAGTAGTTCATATGCGCAAATGGTAATGCAGAATCGGGTGGCTTTGGACAGGCTCCTGGCAGAGAAAGGAGGGGTATGTGGGATAGTAGAGGGAAAATGTTGCACATGCATACCAGATCCAGCCGAAGGGGTGTCAGCCGCAATAGTGAGATTAAGGAAAACTAGCCATGCATTAACGGTCGATCGGATTGCACGTGAGAACTCTTATAAATTTAGCTGGCTCACTGATTGGTTTTCGGGATGGACAGGTACGATAGTAAAGTGGTTGTTGACCGCACTGGCAGTAAATAAAATCGGGGTGGTGATCTGGGGAGCACTACTGAAAGCGTTAGTCCTCCTCTGCGTGAGAAAGTATTTTTCAGGATGGAAAACGAAGAAACGAAGAAAACAGGCGGAGATCTCGCGAGATCACGGCGAGGTCACATCTTTTCGAAGCTGCTCCATGCGCTCACGCTTTCGAAGCTAAGTTATATTTCTCAATTGTGTTTTTGTCGAGACTGTATCTATCTTTCGGTGTATGTACCTATAGCGTATCTTTTGGAAAATTTTCGGTGCTAATTTTTCGTACATGTATACACAATCGTCGGTTAATGGTATCGAGTATTCTGCGGCCTAGTACTCGTAGGCTTAGACTACCGTACCGTCTCCAACCTTGTGGTTTGTTTTTCTCTCAGCGATTCGTCGAATGCGCTGAAATTATTTTCGTTCTCTGTTTCGTACCAGTCGTTCACCCCGTACCTCCTTGTTTAATATCTGTACTCACAAAAAACAAAAAAAAAAAACCCAAAAAATTTTTTTCCTTCCCAGGTCTTATTCGTTTATTTGTTGTTCTTTTTGTTCGTTCGTTCTTCGTTCGCGATCACGCGGTAAGAAATGTATAATCTCTCCCCTGAACAACTATTTTCTCTCATATATTATAACACCCTTTTCTTCTTTTCCTACAAAAGGATGCTTTCGTCTTGCTCACCAAATCTATTCATTCCAAAATATATATATAATACCATCTCTTACAGTTCCTCCTTTCTACATTCCCTAAACTATCCAGAACTCCATCCCTCCTCCAGTGTCCTCAAACGTATTTTTGACTCGAAGGTCTCAAACTCATTTTGCAAAAAATGTTCGTTTCCCATGAATCGTACACTTTTCAAAATCCAATCTCACCCCTCCCCTCTAAATCCTCCCCATCACCCATCCCTTTCAAATCTCCCCCCTTGCCCCTTCCCTCCCCTCCCTCCTAAACTCCTCCCACACCCCTCCCCTCCGAGACTCTCCCTCGCTCCTCCCCTCCTAGACTCCCCTCTCACCCCTCCTCCTCAAAGCATCCTCCCTGCTTCTTCCTCCTTCCAACTTTCACCTTCATCTCCCCAAACCTTCTGCCTTGCTCTTCCCCCTCCTCAAATAACACCTCACTGTGCCTCACCCAATCTCCATCAAACCTTTTGTCCGCCCCATTCTTCCCTTTCTCCAAGCTATTCTGAAATCTCTGACACACCTTCTTACCCTACGCCTCCCCCCCCCCCCTGTTCTGGACCCGATGCTCCCCCTTCCTCTTCATTAACGGTATGGACCTCAAACATCCGGGGCCTTCGCTCAAACTTGACTGACCTCTCCATACAGGTTGCTTCTGACAAACCAGATGTGATCTGCTTAACAGAAACTTTCCTCCTTCATGATGTCTCTGATGCCTTGGTATCTCTCCCAGGTTACTCCCTCCTCCGGTATGATAGACCTGAGCCTCGTCCTGGAGGTGGGGTTGCTATCTTTATAAAAAACTCTCTTCCTCACTCGCCCTCCACTGCCCTCTCTCCACCTCACCCCCAGGAATACCTTTGGCTACGGCTTCCCCTTCGCTCCCACCTTTTGTTCATATGTGTGTTGTACCGTCCACCAATCAGCGATGACTCCATCTACATCTCACTGTCTGATAATATGGACCAACTTCTATCTACCCATCCCAACTCTCTCTTCCTCATATGTGGTGATTTCAATTGTCACCATGCCAGTTGGCTGGGTGTGGGTACCTCTCTCACCAGCCATGGCTCTTCAGCAAAGGACTTCTGCGACTCACTGGGACTGACACAATCTGTCAATTTCCCGACCCGGATCTCAGTCAACGGAGCATCTTCTCTTCTGGATTTGGTTATGACAAAGTTCCCTGAAAATGTCTGCTGCTCTTCTTCTGCTCCAATCGGCTCATCTGATCATGTGCTTGTCAAAGTGGACATCTCTCTGACCATTCTCAGAGAGCCTCCTCAGCGTCGACGAGTCTGGCATTTCACTCAGGCCAACTGGCACGGTCTTCAAGCAGCCATCAATCATCTGGACTGGTCTCCCATCTCTACCGCCACTGACATCAACTCATCCTGGGAATTCTTTCAAAGTAAATTGCTCTCTCTCATGCACAGATTTATACCATCTCGTCTTCAGTTGTCATACCCTTCCTCCCGTCCATGGTACACGGAATCTTGTGGTGAGGCTGTTGCCCTGAAACAACTTGCTTTCGTCTCCTGGAAAGCAAATCCAACGGAAGGAAATCTCATTTCCTTTCACAAAGCCCAAAACAAGTGTGTGTCCACCCTCAGGAGAGCCAGGAAACAATATCTCACCATTCTCAAGACCGAACTCTCTTATCTGTCTCCCTCTTCCAAATCCTGGTGGCGTCTGGTAAAATCTGTTTCTGGTGTTTGTTCCCCCTCCATCCCCTCCCTCACCTCAAATGGCTTAACGGCTGACTCCGCACGTGAAAAAGCTGAATGCCTCAACTCTGTGTTTGCCTCTAAATCTTGTGTCCCAAACCCATCCCTCTCTGTACCCACCGTACCCAGTCGTACCCAGCTGCTCCTGGACTCTGTGTCCTTTCCTCCTGACAAGGTGGAAAAGTTTCTGTCAACCCTCGACTCTGATTCTGCAACTGGTCCTGACGGCATCAGCCCACGGGTCCTAAAATCATGTTCTTCTGCTCTTTCACTCCCTCTTTCTGTTCTCTTCACCCTCTATTTTGCTCAAGGTCATCTGCCATCTGCTTGGAAATCAGCCAACATCACCGCTTTGCACAAAAAAGGTGCAAAAACAGATCCCAGCAACTACAGACCAATCAGCCTTCTCCCAATTATCAGCAAAGTCATGGAATCCATCATTGCTTCAGATATTAAATCTTTCCTCTTCTCCAATGGCTTGATCTCTGATCATCAATTTGGTTTCAGACCTGGTCACTCTACTCTGGACATGCTGCTTCTGCTTTCTCAACAATGGATGGAGGTCCTCAACGCCAAACAGGAAATTAGAGCTGTGTCCCTTGACATTTCACGTGCCTTCGATACGGTCTGGCACCCTGCTCTGCTCTCCAAACTCTCTTCCTTTGGTATCTATGGAAATCTCCACGCATGGCTGGCGGACTTCCTCTCTGGTCGTAGTCAACGTGTGGCCCTGAATGGGTTTCTCTCATCTCCTCTTCCTGTTCAGGCTGGAGTTCCCCAAGGTAGTGTTCTGGGCCCTGTGCTTTTTCTGGTCTTCATCAATGATCTCTCTGACTCTCTTGAAAATCCTCTCTATCTCTTTGCTGACGACTCTACTCTCTGTCGCTCCATTCCTCATCCCTCAGATCGGCAGTCTGCAGCCTCCTCACTCTCTGCAGACCTGGACAAAATCACAGACTGGTCAAACAAGTGGAACATGTCTTTCAATCCTGACAAATCTCACACTCTTACAATGTCTCTCCGAAAGGACCGACTGGACAACCCTCCCATCTACTTTCTCAACAATCCTCTCCAAGAAGTTCTGTCGCTCAAGCTTTTGGGTCTCACTATCTGCCATGATCTTTCTTGGGAAAACCACATTTCCAAGCTGGCCTCCAAAGCCAGTCGCCGACTGGGCATCCTCCGTCGTGCGAAGTCCTTCCTTGGCACACCTGAGCTCCTCACCACATACAAGGCTTTCATCCGCAGCTCAATGGAATACTGTTCCCCCCTCTGGGCTGGTGCTCCTGCCTCACACCTTGCTCGGCTTCACGCTGTTGAGGCCAAAGCTTTCAGAATCATTGGAATCTCCTGCGATGTAGTCAATACCGAGGGCCTTTCACTCACTCACCGCAGGCAGGTTGGTGGTCTTTCTGTCTTCTACCGACTCCTCTCCGGCCTTGCTCCCCCAGCTCTCTCTGTGCTCTGTCCCCCCAATATTCCTTCAGGTCGCACAAGATCTGCCTGCAACCCTCTTATGGTTAACCTCCAAAGTCTAGGCTCTCTGCTCACCTTCACTCTTTCATTCCCCTTTTCTCCCGCCTCTGGAACAAACTCCCCCACTCCCTTCAATCCCACTCCTCCCTCCAGGTCTTTAAAACAGCTGTTCACCACCATCTCTTATCGTCCCCCATCGAAAACCTTGATCTTTTCTACCCCCGGTAATTCACCCCAGAGTCCTTGCAGTGTTCATATGTTTTAATCCTCTCCCACCTCCCCCCAAGTCCTCCCGATGTCCCTGCTCTCAAATGTTGTGTTTGTGTCCTTCCCCCTCTTCCCCCTCTCTTTTGTGTCCTTCCCCCTCTCTCCCCATCTTGTCTGCCGCTCCCCTTGTTTTTTCTGTTTTGTGTGTCGGTTTGTCTTTTTGTGTGATTAATGTTAGCTCTTTCACGAGCCTCGATCTTGTATACAAAAAAAAAAAAAAAAAAAAAAAAAAAAAACCGCTGACAACGACCATAGTCTTGACCACCGAGGCCGTCGACCTGAACGAGCCCCTCGACGAGGCTGATGTGACCGGCGCTTCTGAAGACTGTGTTGATTTATTTGTTAATTGTGATGATTTTGCTGTAAACCCCTTGCGGGAACTGGCTAATGCTTCTTATGTATTACAAGCTCACAGCTGCACACCTCCAACCGATCCAACTCTGGATCTGATTGCGACGCTGGGTCTGGCAGTCAAGGGACCCGACATGGATACTCTGGATCCACAAGCTGATTATGCGTCCATGGAAGACTTCGACATAAAGGAAGTTTCTCTCTTCACTTTGAATACTTCGGATGTTAATGCTCTGTATCCTGACCAGGAACACATGACACAAGATACTGACAACATTATGTATTCCTCAGAACAGCAGCATGTACAAGCTCTCATGAGCATGGACGTCGATTAACTTCGAAGATCTGCAAGGACCACATTTGTGCGAGGTGGGGGGAGTCAGTTCCGCAGGGGAGGTGACGGGCCCTCTGTGGAGCACATCCTCATTCGGACCAGACGCCTTCGTTGCGGATCCGAAACGTTAATAGACCTTCATGTTCCGGACCTTCCCAAACACGCACAACATGACGCACCTTCCAAGGGCATGCGTGGTGCCTTGGGTGCGTGGCATGCCTTTGGGAGACATCCAAGTAGTGTATATATGTTGCTTCTGGGACACTCTCATTTTCCCATTGACTTACATGTTAATTTTCCTCTTAACCTCATTGCCCATTAACACCTCTATTTCTCCCACCCTCATCTTTATGAACCTTTTGTCTATAGTACCTATCCTTAATGTTGTTTATTAGACCACTCAAACATTACAAATATTTGTTTTCCCTTATAGATCTATAATCCTTCTTTTACATATCATCTGGCAGATTATCTTTGACCCACTCAAACATCGACCCATTCACTTACATGTTAATTTTCTTCTCACCTCTTTACGAACCTTTTAGCCTTTTGACACTCAAACAATGATTCCCCCTTGGTCTTATGGTACTCTTACTATCAATGATCCCGAGTAGACCACTCAAACATCGATCCTACAAATATTTGTTTATGCGTGGGAAATAATTTAATTTTTTCATTAACTTTTTTTTACTTTTTTAACACTAACATTAGCTTTAAGAAAGAAAATGTTTAAGTTTGATTCTTTTTCAAGATATTACCATACAAAAAACCGGTTTTTCTTTAAATCTCCTCACTTTTGAGAAATGACTTGCGATAAAACTTGAATCACTTCCCAGAAATCTCCATTGTTTCGTTTCCTGTTTCCTCGAAATGTTAAAGCTGAGTTCTGTTCCCGAAAATACATTTTGGACATTATAAAAAGCCATGTTGAATACAGTTTTGAACATTGGGAATCGACGGATCTGAATGACAACATGGCTTACTCCAGCCTTTACTCTGATGAAGAGTATATCAACTCACTAGGACTTTGGCAAGTTTCATTCAGAATTAGTTTTCAATGAGAGTTTTGTATGTGATTAATTATACAACTCATGACTTAATCCCCCTTTATCATTATTACAGCAATGCGAATATTGTGAATAACCTGGCAGAATATCAAGTTTTTCCTCAAGAGATTCACAACCAACTGAACTTGAACAACCTGCCTGTTTCACCGTTCTTAGACGATTCATGTAAAAGGTATGACACTAAATAAAATACGTTGGTGTTAAATGACGCTGCCTTAGTGTGTGTGTGTATGTGTGTGTATGTGTATGTGTGTGTGTGTTCGTGTGTGTGTATGTGTGTGTGAATGTGTGTGTATGTGTATGTGTGTATGTATCTGTGAATGTGTATGTGTATGTGTGTGTGTGTGTGTGTGTTCGTGTGTGTATGTGTGTGTGTGTATGTGTGTGTGTGTTCGTGTGTGTATGTGTGTGTGTGTATGTGTGTGTGTGTGTATGTGTGTGTGTGTTCGTGTGTGTGTGTGTGTTCGTGTGTGTATGTATGTGTGTGTATGTGTGTGTGTGTATGTATCTGTGAATGTGTGTGTGTGTATGTGTGTGTGTGTTCGTGTGTGTATGAGTGTGTGTGTGTTCGTGTGTGTATGTGTGTGTGTGTGTATGTATCTGTGAATGTGTGTGTGTGTTCGTGTGTGTGTGTGTGTGTGTGTGTGTGTGTGTGTGTGTGTGCGTGTGTGTGATGTTTTGTCAGGCTTACTTCAGCATAGTAATTTCTCCTTATTTTGTTTGCAGTATTAATCTCGAAGACCAAAATTTTGAGTGGGATGATTTTGATCTCCCAAGGAGTGGTTATTTCCTACCAACCTGTGAACCTCTACATTTTCAACTCAACGATCTTGACGCTAAGCTGGATTTTTTCGAGGTAAGCATGTGTGTACGTGTGTGTGTGTGGTTCACCGTTTATAATAGGTACACCATATCCCTGCGCATCGTAAGAGGTGATTCAGGGTTGGTGTCAGGAAGGGCATCCGACCCTATATTAATAATAATAATAATAATACATTTATTTTGTATAGCGCTTTTCAAGACGCTTTGACATGGAACGTAAATATGAAATAAATATCTCTCCCCTCTTGTCTTTAATAGAAAGAGATTCAAAACCTGAAGACATCTGCTGAACCAACCTTTGACTTGTGCTGGGAAGAAATTGATGACTTGTGCTGGGGAGAAGTTGAATGTATACCTCAAGAAAAATGTTTTAATAATATAAAGATTTTAATGTTTTCAATATTTATATATATTTGTTTTGTTTACAATTATTTAATTCTTAATTACAAAAAGAGAATAATAATAATAATAATAATAATAATTCATTTATTTTGTATAGCGCTTTTCCAGAAGCCCAAAGGCGCTTTGACAGAGTGGAAAACATAATGCATAACAATACATGAAAACAACAATTGCAAAAAGACAAGAATCAAGAAAACAAACAGCAGCGATATACGGCATATATATAAGACAAGAATCAAAAAGACAAGACAAGAATCAATAGGGAAATATTTAAAGCAAAAGGAGGGAGAAGGAGAAGAGATAGTCAGGGGTTAAATGCTGTGGGTTGAATGTTGAATGCAGCGTTGAACAGGTGGGTCTTTAGTGATGTTTTGAATGTGGTGAGTGAGGAGGAGTCTCTGATGGTGTGAGGTAGTGAGTTCCAGAGGGTGGGAGCAGCGATGGAGAAGGCCCTGTCCCCCCAGGATCTGAATTTGGTCCGGATGGAGGGGGTCAGGAGGTTGGTACCAGCAGAGCGGAGGTTGCGGGTGGGAGTGTGTCTGGAGAGGAGGTCAGCCAGGTAGGATGGGGCCAGGTTATGGAGGGCTTTGTATGTCAAGAGGAGGATTTTGTACTGGATTCTCTGGGGGATGGGGAGCCAGTGAAGCTTGTAAAGGACGGGGGTGATGTGGTCACGGGTCCGGGAATGAGTGAGTAGACGGGCAGCGGAGTTCTGAATGTATTGGAGTTTATTGGTGATTTTTGAGGGTGAACCATAGAGGAGGCTATTGCAGTAGTCCAGACGGGAGGTGATGAAGGCGTGGATGAGGGTTTCTGCAGCCGTGGAGGAGAGGGATGAGCGGAGACGGGCAATGTTTTTCAGGTGAAAGAAGGCTGACTTTGTGATCTGTTTAGTGTATTTGTCGAAGGAAAGGGTTTGGTCAAAGATGACGCCAAGATTCCGGATGTGAGGGGAGGTGGATACTGGGATACCGTCGATGTTGAGGGCAAAGTTATGGGTGGATTTTGTGAGCGTTTTTGGGCCAATGATGATTATTTCAGATTTATCACAGTTAAGCTTGAGGAAGTTGATTTGAAGCCAGGATTTTATTTCAGTGATGCAGTTTGTCAGGATAGAGTGGGTGTCGGTGGAGACGGACTTGGTGGAGATGAAAAGCTGGATGTCATCGGCGAAGCAGTGGAATTGGAGACCATGACGGCGGATTAAGTGACCGAGCGGGGACAGGTAAAGGATGAAGAGGAGGGGGCCAAGAACTGAACCTTGGGGGACACCTTGGGGGAGGGGAGCAGTGGGGGATTTGCAGTTATTGATGGAGATGAACTGGCATCTGTCAGAGAGGTATGATTTAATCCAAGAGAGGGCAGTGCCGGTGACGTTAAAGGTGGATTCAAGTCGGGTGAGGAGGATAGTGTGATCGATGGTGTCAAAGGCAGCGCTGAGGTCGAGGAGGACGAGAATGTTGAGGTTGCCAGCGTCAGAGGAGAGGAGAAGGTCGTTGGTGATTTTGAGGAGAGCAGTTTCAGTACTGTGATTGGAGCGGAATCCGGATTGGAATGTTTCATACAAGTTATTGGCAGAGAGATGATGTTTGAGTTGAGTGGCTACAGCGCGTTCCAAAACTTTTGACAGAAAGGGTAGGTTGGAGATGGGTCTGAAGTTGTTTAGGGTGTCAGGGTTTAGACCAGGTTTTTTTAGAATGGGGGTAACAGCAGCAATTTTGAGGGAAGGTGGGACGATGCCTGTAGACAGGGAGGAGTTTATTGTTGCAATGATAAGTGGAGAGAGAGCAGGGAGGGAGGCTTTGACAAAGCTGGAGGGGATGGGGTCAAGAGTGCAGGTGGCAGTTTTCATTCCTATGAGGAGTTCAGAGAGGTCAGTAGGAGAGATTGGGGAGAACCGAGACAGGGGATGGCAGGACAAGGGGGGGCAGGTGGTTGGAGGGGGAGCGGGTGCGGCGGTGGTCAAGCTGTTGTAGATGTTGTCAATTTTGCGTTGGAAGAAAGAGAGGAAGGAGATGCAGTTGTCTACTGTGAATGACTGGGTGGTGGTGTTCAGGGGGCGGAGGAGTTTGTTTATTGTCGAGAAGAGTGCTTTTGGGTTTCCGGAGCCAGAGTGGATAATTTATATAAAATAAATGGACGTGGAGAATAAGTGGAGAATAAAGGAAAAGGGACGGGAAGGTGCGTCCCCCTCCCTTGACCCCCCCTCATCCCACCCCTCCCCTCCCCTTGTGTGTGTGGGGAAGGTGGGGGTGGGATGAGGGGGGATCAAGGGTGGGGGACGCACTGGGGGTGGGGGATGATGGGTGTGGTCTGTGTGGGTGGGGTCTGTGTGGGCGGGGTCTGTGTGGGCGGGGTCTGTGTGGGCGTGGTCTGTGTGGGTGTGGCTTATGATTTTTATTTATTTAATTTTTTTATTATTACCACTAATTAAACTAGAACGGGCACTCGGTAGAGCGCATACCTTCGCCGCAGCTACTTTTGTTGCCAAAATAAAAGACTACAAGATCTGTGTAGCAAAGCATTTTGGCATTAGTTTCATACAAATTGGACACAAATTGACCGCGCTATGGTAAAAAGACGATTTTGACCTTTTCATGACCTTGACCTTGACCTTTGACCCGATCGATTCCAAAATCTAATCAAATGGTTCCCGGATAATAACCTATCATCCCACCAAATTTCATGCGAATCGGTTGAATACTTTTTGAGTTATGCGAATAACATACACACACACACACACACAGACATACAAATAAATACACAGCGATCAAAACATAACCTTCCGCTTTTGCGAAGGTAATTAGCTAATCTGGGTGGGGTGAATAGAAATGTTGTTTAATGAATTATTAGCTTTGTTTTTTGTAATTCTTGTGAATAAAATGCCCCTAATATTTATTCCCCATTCATATCAAATAATTTGTAGGTCCAAGGGACTGTATCCATTACATCAATGATTTTAAATAATTCACGAGTCCATTTTTGTGTATAACCTTTTTCAAAATGGCTTTTCCATTTGTATATTCTTACAATATCACCAACTTTGAACTTGGGCTTTCTCAAATTAATCTGCTTTTCATATTCTAATTTTGTAAATGTTTCTGATGGTTTTGATTTTGTTGATGAATGAACTGTATTATTGTAATTATCGACAATATTCTGGATTAAATACACCCATTGTTGAGAACTGAGCTGTGTGAATTTTTTATATAATTTTTCTTTTAAAGTGCGATTAAAACGCTCAATAACAACTGCTTTTCCTTCATTAAAGGTGCTGTATAATTTAATACCCTCCCCCTTTAGAAATTTCATAAATATTTTGTTATAGAACTCTGTTCCCTCGTCAGTCCATAACTTCTTTGGTTTTCTATGACTTTTATTAAATATTTGTTGGAAGGCTAGCATTAAAGTATCACCCTTTTTATTTTTTAAGGGAACAACCCAAGCAAATCTACTCCTCAAATCAATAACGGTTAAAGCATACCTGTATCCCTTATCATTATTTAGTTCGATTAAATCAGCAGACCATATGTGGTCAGTGTCTTTGGAATAAACCTTCCTTCTTTTAAACTTGGTGATTATAGGTTTGTGTAATTCTTCGGCCAAAAGCTCCTCAGTCTTGATGACATCATTAGAGCCTAATAGTTTTTTGAGGAATAACCAAGACCAAGTTTCAATTTAGCACTTATCATTTTTTTGGACAATAAACCTATCAACTTTCTCTCTCAACGTAGGATTTTGTATCAAAGACAAATTATACAACATTTCTCTGTCTGCTTCATGTTTTTCATCCAATGTAGTGGTATTCCCATAAGCAATATCATGTTTCATACACACTTCATCAACCCTATTTATAGGTTTAGACCAAGGTTTAGGATTGTCAGCCTCATCTAATCTTTTATCCAAGTTTGTTCCTGGACCACAGAAAGAATATCCAGGTAGATGTAGTTCCCCAGGAATTCCAGTTGTTGTAAATTTACTTCCTGACAGAAACTTTTGTATGTCTCCTCCACTTTTAGGAGAGATGAATTGACACTTTTTAGAGCCACACACTTCACATATTCCTTTTTGATAAACTCTATTATTTTTAGCTTTAACATGAGATATTTTTAGATTTAGTTTTCTTTTTACATTTGAGACAATAACTCATATTTATTTATCAGAAAAAGTCCGACAGAGTATCAAAACCTTTTTGGTTTTCAACATATACATTTCTATCTTAATTTTTAAAACATAAAGAATCCTTAGGAATGCCTTCACTCTCTCCTCCATTTATTTACAAATAAAAACCAACTAAAGTCAATAGCATCATCAACCACATAATCTTTGTCTTCTTCATGTAAATCTCCTCGCTGAACTCATCTCAACCATTTTTAAAATCATTATCTTAGTAAGAGTCGTTAATTCTTTATTTTCCTCTTCGGTGCGTTGAGATTGATTTATTTGCTGTAATACACTCAATCTTTTACGAATCTCACTGATTTCCATCTTTTTATATTTTTCCTCCCTCTCTCTTTGCTCCCTTTCCTCCCTCTCCTCCTCCTTTTTCTCCCTCTCCTCCTTCTCCTTTTTCTCCCTTTTCTCCCTCTCTTCCTTCTCCTTTTTCTCCCTTTCCTCCTTCTCCTTTTTCTCCCTTTCCTCCTTCTCCTTTTTCGCCCTTTCCTCCTTCTCCTTTTTCTCCCTTTCCTCCTTCTCCTTTTTCTCCCTCTCCTCCTTCTCCTTTTTCTCCCTCTCTTCCTTCTCCTTTTTCTCCTTTTTCTCCCTCTCCTCCTCCTTTTTCTCCCTTTCCTCCTTCTCCTTTTTCTCCCTTTCCTCCTTCTCCTTTTTCTCTCTTTCCTCCTTCTCTTCTTCAACTCCTTCCTCATCCCTTGCTACCCTTGAGTTTGAGCCCCAAAGAATATTATACATATACTCATCTGGATTTTGAGATATTCTTGTATCTATAATTATTTTTCTCATAATAGGATACCAATAAGATTTGTTGATGATTTCTAAAAGAGTTTTATATTTCATAACTTTGAGAAGTTCATTTTTATTTAATATTTTAAACAAGTCTCTATTTGTGGGTTTAGCAATATCAGTATAAGGCCAGTTTTTTATGACAAAATTCCCATGTATATGTTCCAAATCATAAGGTATGTAATACCGAGCACCCTTTTCTTGTAGGTATCCTTGAATACAAAAATTATAATTCTCTTGTAGTCTTCTTCCTGCCATTTATGTATCAGAAATATATGTGAGATTAATATTATGACAGGTAATACCACCCCATCTTTCCACTACCAAATCGGTTTGTATTCCTCGGCTTTCTATCCTTATCTCATGACCTTCCTTCTTTGTCATGCTAACCATCGCTATACTATCATATATTTTTCTTTTCTTAAAACCATGTATTTGTTGTTTATTAATTGTACTTCCACATAAATCCTTATCCTCACCAAGTGGATAATATTCTTCTTTACGAGACTGATTAAAATCATGTAGGTCTTGTATGTTTATTGAAAAAAACCAATTATACCCTAAATCAGGCATATCATACCCCCATTTATAAATTCGCATATTAACTATATGTCCTTTATAAAAGTCAATTGTAAGCAGGTAGTTAAATTCAATGAGGAAAGGTGTATGGTCAGTATAACCAGGTGTTATGTAAATTTTACTTGTTTAACAAAACGTGCTGTTTTCTTTAAATATATATATTGTGATAAATCACTAAATCTAATTAAGTCATTCGCATCTGTAGGGTTTGGATAATTGATTAATTTATAAGTATTCTTCATATTAATATTTTTACTTATACTATATTTTTGTCGTTCAGCCTGTGCCTTTGTATAATAATTTGATAAATCAATATCCTGAGAGGATTTTCCAAAGATAGAACCATCTTTTCCAACATGTCATTTATATTAGATTAAAAATGATATCATAAAAATTTTCATTATTGTTGAGTTGAAATAATACATATAAACATAATTGACCACAACATTTAGAATTAATTTCTTGAACTTGAAATGTTTGATAAACACCATTCTGTAAGAATTGTATTACTTCAACAGGTGGTGGCATACCATAACTATCAAAATAATATTTATCCTGACTATTATGAATACAAACCCAATGAGAACCATTCTGTGTGTCTAAATTCATAATAATATTATTTGTATTCTTATTTATATGTATTAATTCATCTCTCATACAAATAACCACATTATCAATTTTTAGTGTTTTACAATACTTAGCTAGTTCTATATTTGACGTTGTATTCTTTCCAAATTGTTTAAACCATTTATCCATTTATTTATGAGAAAGATACAATCCATTACCCCGTTTAGTTAGTTTAACACCCGCTTGAGCGATAGAGGAAAGCATATCTCCAACCAACAATCTAGCTTTATCAGGTAGACTTTCAAGTTTTTGAGCAAAATCTACAATTACACCACTTCCACTAATTTGTTTCTCCAACTCCTTGTTATGTCTTTCCAATTCTTTTTGAGCTTTTAGTTGTGCCTTCTTTTCGTTAGCAGTTTTTACCGCTGCTGAAATACCACCAGTCAATGCTCCCGCCGCACTTAAACCAGCAAATAAAGGAATTAGAAACGGGAGAAATCCTCCTCTTGACTCGTCTATTGAATATTTCTTTAACATAGGTTTTGTCATTTTAATTTTAAGTGAACCAGTATCATTTAGTGTTTTTACTTGTGTGTGTGTGAGTAAAACATCAATTCTTACAGCTCTTTTTCTTTGAATTGTATTAACATTAATAATACAAGGCTTTTGATTTTGAATACAAGATGTTAATTTATTAAGATTGATTTGATTAACATATACCCCTACCATTTATTTATGAGAAAAAATATATGTGATATTAATCATAACACCATTATCTGTATTAATCTGTAATTCTGTTTCTTCCAAAAGCAAACAATATGCATTAACCTCTTCACTCTCCCCTCTTTCAATGTATAGAGAAGTATCCACTCTATTAGACTTTATAGTTTCTTTTTGAGAACTCAGGTCAATTACGTAGATCGTATAAAGTTTTTGAAACGCAACCATATCCAAAATAGGGTCATTATTACCGTTGCTTTCACACACCTTTTGGTAAGACTTGTAGGCTTCCGCATAATCATTTTTTTCCCAATCTATCTCACGGATAAAATGTGCAATCAAGAGAAACCCGAAGTTGTTTCACCTTAGCATTATCACTCAGCGCATTATTCTTATCAGTACCTTCATCTCCATCTGGTTTCTTAAAAATGAGCCATAGGTATCGTGGCTTTCCTTGAAGAACACCTAAATTCCAAGTGTAGGTAGTGTGTTCCAGTTTAACGTGTTGACATCTTCTTTTAAGGTATGATACTGTTGCGGATATGAGGATGGCATTTTTAAAATTGTATTGTATTGGAAATGGTGATGAACATTGTTTGGATATGGCCCCTCCTGCCTCCGGAGTTGTGTAAAGATAAAAAGGGCGTCTCGGTAGTTAATTCCATAAACACCACATTGCAGGACCCGATAAAACCCTTGTTCAGTAGCTTATATCTTATTATGTGTTTTAGAGTAAGGCCTTGTCTTCCATTAGAATAATACTCCATTGCACTGAGTGAAAAAGAGATAGATTCCCTTCATTCCCATTCCCAAAAACCTCCATTCCCCCTTTCGTCGATTGGCAATTACATCCCCTCCAATTGCCGCCATTGACCACGAGGCAGGGTCGGAGAAGAAAGGCGTGTCTCCACCTCGTCATAGAGGGGAGGAGTGAGCCAGCCCCACTCGACCAACCATGAACAAGGGGTTTGGCTAGAGAGGGCGGAGGAAGAGCGATCGGGGAGGTTCGCAAAGGTTGAGGGGCGGGGCCTATATAACCCGCTGCGGGGCGTTCCCAAGGGGAGTAAAAGAGTTGAGTTGAAGGGAGGAGACGAGAGATAAGTCCAGGAGTTGAGACAAGGAGAGAGGAGACAAGAGCTGGGTCGAAAGAGATGAGCTTTTACAAGGACAGAGAGACGAGTACAAAGGAAAGAGCTGGGTCGTCAGAGAGTTGCGCTTTTACTGAGTCCAAAGAAAGAGCTGGGTCGTCAGAGCAGATGCGCTTTTACTGAGACAAGCAGCTCTGACCCGTGAATCCGCGCACATGACAGGCTCGGTGGCATCAGCGGCCGTCGAGGTCCAGCCCGACGTCCCGTGCGGGATCAAGCTCCAGCCAGCTCCGTGCCGTCCTCCCCCCTCCAGCCACACACCTCCTTCCAGCAATCCACTCTGCAATTCCCCGCGTGAGTCAGTGTCTTTGTTTGTTCTGTCCGGGGTAGTAAGTAAGCCTGTTAGATAAGCTAAATATTTCACTGTGTCACCTGCGTCTCATGTCCCTGTAAATAAACGTGACTGCTTTCTTTTTGCTTATGTGTGTAAATAATAATAAACCCAGTTACTCTTCTGTACGTCTTCTTCCTCTTTGCATTCGGTCGCTTTAGAGTTTTCCAGATTGAGCAGCTGCGGCGCGATACGGCCAAGGTTTGGGTAAATCGGGTTTTAGTCGGGGAATAACTGTTCGGCCGCGGTTACACCACCGCTCGGTCAAAATAACATCTAATCCACGGTCCGTAACAAATTGGTGTCAGGGAGTGAGATACGAAGCCCGAAGCGCGCTTAATGCGCTCAAAATTACGAGCTGTTGGAAATTTGTGTTGTAAAGCAAAACCCGAATTTTGAAATCGCGCCATGGCTGGTCAAGGCGATGGGATGCCGGTGGGAGAGATAGACGGGGTTGAATCGACCCAGGACCTCGGGGAAATGTATGTGGAGGAAAGGGAGGAGGAGAAAAATGGCAATGTGGTTGCGGAGGTTTCAGACGCACAAAATGGCGCTCTCGCGCACGTGGTTGAGGGGGCCACGGCCGCGGAACCAATGAGCGCGGCCCAAATACAAGCCTTCATGGCCCAATTCATGGTGGAAATGCAGAAAAAAAACGACAGTATGGAACAAATGGAAAACAGAATAAGGGCTAATAGTGAAAAAATGGAAGACAGAAGGAGGGCTGATAGTGAGAAAATGGAAAACAGAATGATGGGGGCCCTTATGGGAGAAATGGGGAACCGGATGGAGGCTCAGAGTGAGCAATTGGGGGTAATGAGGGACGAAGCGAGGGGTACCGGTGAGGGATTAGACAAGAAATTTGAGGGATTAGACAAGAAGTTTGAGGGGTTAGACAACGGGATAAAAGAGGTAAAGAATGGGTTAACGGGGGTGGAAAATAGAATGGCTGCCCAGGAGAATCAGTTAGAGGGGGTGAAAAATGGGTTAATTGGGTTAGAAAATAGGATGGAAGACAAATTGCGGGAAATAGGGGAGCAATCCGCCCGGGAAATCGAACAGATGGGGAACCAGATAGAGGAGGTGAAAATCGGGTTAGAAAGTAAATTGGATGCTCAGAGGGATGAATTGGGACAGATGAGGGCGGCATCTACAAAAGAGAGGGAGGAGATGAAAGAGGAGATACGACGAGGTGTAAGTGAGGAGGTCTCGGGGGTACGCGAGGAGGTAAAGCGAGGTGAAAAGCGTATGGAGAAAGAGGTGAGAAATGGGACGGCAAAGTTACAAGGGGGAATAGAATATCTGACGGAGGAGGTGGAACAGCTGACAGAGGGACAAACGGAGTTAGTGGAGCAGGTTCAAAGGAACACTGCGGTACTAGGAGGGTTAAAGGCGACACAAAAAGAAATTAAAAATGACTTAATAGCGACACAGAGGCAATGTCAGATGGTACGTGAGGGACTGACAATGAGGTTGGATGAGGTAACAGAGATAATGGAGACGAAGGACCGGCAGGTGAGGACGCACATAGAGACGGTCACGGTAGCCTTAGAGGACGAAATTGAGGAGACGCACCGGGAAATAAAAGAGGTGAAGCAAAAATTAAAGGAGGTGTTAGAGGGGGTGAGTGAAATTAAGAAGAGACGGACAGAAACTAAAAGAGAAATCCAGGAGGAGGTGATGGAATATGTACAAGGTCGGTGCTCAACTCATAATGGTGTGCTCACTAACCAAATAAAGAGTTTGCAGGTGGTGAAGGAGGTGCGGAGACGAGGTGCCAAGGTGAGTGGCGATATACGAGGAAATGTACATGATGTGAGGGGAGCTTCAGTCGGTTTGGGGATTGATGTGGATCCGGGTGTTCGTGAGAGGCCGTTGGTGAAGTGTGCGGCAGGTACGGTGTGCGAAGGAGGAGGTGTGCGAGAATGTCCGACTCTGGGGTGTGTGAGGAAAAAGTTCGCGCCGAGGAGTGAGTGTGCTGTCGAGAGTGAGTCGGTCGTAGCGTGTGTGCGAGGGAGCACATGGAAGCGCGTAGTGAGGAGTGTTACAGAGGATGTAACGGAAGCATGCATGCCTGTGGTGAGTGTTACAGAGGGTGTAACGGGGGAGTGTGTGCAAGAGTGTGCGCGAGAAGGTGTGTAACGGACGGGTGCATGAGGAAAGAGTGCACTGGCGAGAGTAAGGGTGAGTGCGCGACCGAGAGTGGAGGTGAGAGTAGTAAGAGTGACACAGAGCGTGAGTTGGTTGTGACAGGTGAGCGAGGATGTACACCTGGAATGGAAGGATGCACACCTGGAAGGGTAGAGCGTGTATGGGAATTGCATGCTGGAATTAGTAGTGAGGCACGTGGTTGGGTGTGCGAGTGAGAGCACACCTGTGATTGTCACAGAGGAGGTGACCGAGAAGGGGGCGCGAAGAGGTGTGTTGGTGAGGTGTGCGAGCGACGAATGTGTGCCAAGGTGTTCGGTGGTCAGGTGTGTGACCAAGTCTGTGAGTGGAATGAGTGTACCTGGGTGTGTAAGAGAAGGTGCAATGACCAAGAGCAGGGAGATGGCTGGATGCATGAGCAAGAAAGGGGTAGCGTATGCATGTAAGCATGCAGGTGAGGCATCGACGGTAACCGGGTTAGCGGTTAGAGCGACTTATAGCCGAATCGGGCCCTCGGTGCGCGTCGGGCAGCTTCGCGTGCCGCGAGGACCAGCGGGGATCCGAACCACGGCGGGTTCGAAAGGACCGCCGTACGTGATCCACGCTGGGCCGCGTTTGGAACGGCCGCGTCCGTGCTCCACTAGGCGGAGCGGGCAGCCCGATAGGAAGGGTCGTCATGGCGACCCCTTTTTGTTGACGCGTTCCAGCAGGTCGAGATCGGGCCATGGGATGGCTCCGTGCCGAGGTGGTGCGTGGGATCTCGGCCCGGGTAAGCCCCCGTCCTTGCACCGAATGCGGGACGTATCCAGCCGCTGGCACAAAACAACCCGCATTCATTGCTCGGCTTTACGAAGCCGGGCTGTAGAAGTGAATTGGCGCACCGAGAGGCATTAGTAAGTAGACGGGTGATGAGGTTAGTGTTTTGGACCCGAAATTAGAAAAACAAAATTTGATGATTGGCAAAGGATTGGCAGAGTGATGATTGGTAATGGTACAGTGATTGGCAGATGATTGGCAAATTTTTGATTTGTGGAAATTTGATGTGCAAAATTGGTAGTGGAACGTCCCGGATGTGGTGGGATGGCAACTCTGTCATCCCTCACAAGGGGGGCAAAGGAGCACTAGTTTATGGGGTTGATGGCATTGAAAACTAGCCCGGGTGGGTTAGGATATATCGTGTGTAGGGATCTAGCGAAGATGACATTAGGTAACGGTAAGATTAGTTAGTGACAAGGATACCTGTAGTGGGGACGCAGGTAGATTAGAGTGGATGATAATGACATGGGAGCGCAATAGTTTAAAGGGGCGACTGGGAAGCGCAAGTTTCAGAGGGGAGTAGTAAGATGAGATGATGCCGTGTGTTTGAGGATTGGAAGTGCATTGTGAAAAGTGTGTAAGGAACAGGTGTGATTGCACAGGTGTGCAACTGAACAGGTGTATGGAGCAGTGTATGAGTGAGAAGAATAGTGAAATGAGTATTGTGTTGACCAAATGGTCCAGGAAGGAAGGAGGGTGCAGGTGGCACCAGGTGTGAGTGCACAGGTGTGCACCAACAGGTGAATGGAGGATGGTTGTGTGAAATACAGGTGTATGGAATAAATGGTAGTGTGGAGTATATGGAGTATTGGAGTGGATGGTCGTGGAGTGAGTATGGTGGAAACTGTGGAGTGGAGTGGATGGTGCGAAGGTGTGAATGGGGGAAGAGTGGACCCCCATCACGAATACCCGGGGCGGGTAGTGTAAGTGTTAGGTAGAGGGTATAGGTAAATTGTGGTTGGATATTGGCATCTGTGGTGCGGGTGACAGAATGGTATTTGGATGGGTGCATTAGTGTTGTGGAAATGGCTGGGCGTGTCGCCTGTTAGTGTGTGTAGTTGGTTTGGGCACTCCACCACTGTGAGGATGTCGGCCAGGTGAGGCCGCAGGTGTGCTCTGGGAGCCGGTAGAGTTGTTGTGGATGGGGCCCGAGGATCCGGAGGACGGACCCGGGTAGCCCAGTGCCAGAGGGCACCGAGTGGGGTGACAGAGCCAGGAGGGGCCTTCCCCAGTTAGTTAGGTTAGGGTGAGGAGCTAGGTAAGCTCGGGTGGCAACTGCAGTGGTGGAGGTGTGCAGGTGGGTAGACCTGCTGGGAGAGCTACACGTCACAGCCCAGAAATTGTGCAAGGGCACCGGGAGATGAATCGGGGGAGTGAGACCCCAAATTGAGAAGCACCACAGTTTGGTCAATGGGAATTGGTTTTTAGAATCCATAGTGTAAGTTGGCCAATGGATTGGCAGGAAAAGACCCCGGGTAGAGTAAAGAGTGTTAAAGTCATTTAGAGGGTAGATAGGATGAAGGATCTCCTTGCACCATCTGCATCCACTCACCTGAGGTGACAGGTACTCCACACCATGCCATGTTTTGATTATTTTTTATTGTGCAGATGTTTGGAATGTGAGACGCATCATGACGTGGGTGTGACATTGTGCTTTGTTGTTCCATCTCTTCCTCCTTATGAGGATTGATGACGAATTGGGTGATGGCAAATTTTGGCTAGAGGGATTGTGGTGACGAATTTGGTGTAAGGGAATATGGGGAGACGTGACAGTAGCGACGAATTTGTAAATGTGTAGATTTCATAAATATGGGGTAAGGGCAAGGGTAATGTTGGTGACAGCAGGGGGGTGATGTACGGTAGGGACGAGCTTTCTCACTTCGCCCTCCGTACGCATTTCGCCTTGCATTGCCTTATTGATGTGTACCCTTGTGACCTTACCCTCGCTCATTTGTCTTCCCCCTTTTGTCTCCCACATGACCTGTGCGCCATTGGGCGCTGAGGGGAGCGTGCGTGAGTCAGCCATTGTGCGCCCGGAACCCTCAGAACCAGCTGTCTGCATCGATGCACCACATGATGGACCACATGTTTGTGGCCGAGCACCACTTATGGACCCCATGGGTTGGGGCATGGCCCCTCTGCTGGAGCCGGCCATGAGGGCCCGAAATCTTGCTGGCGGACCTTGGCCACAGGGCACCGATGCCCCACAGGTGAACCACACTAGTCGGCCCTGTGGGCCATAAATAAAATAAATAAAAATGGACACGTTGGGTGCATTTCATGTTCAGTTCAAATAGGCCGCCAGTAAGAAAATGAAGGAAAATGACAACAACTGGAAGAAATAATAATAGCCAGCAGAGGGAGCCGAAGAGCAAGAGATCTCCTGCAGGGTTAGGGGTTGTTTGGTTATTTTTATTATTGAACATTGATGAACAGTGATGACTGCACCGATTGGTGCTTGGGGGTGTATTGGTGCGTTTTTGGGTGCTTTCATGGTGCGTCGATGCAGAGCAGACTGTCTCCCCCCAGAAAGAACAATTACAGGTCCTGGGTTAGTCTTGTAAATAAAAGTAGCGTCAAGTGTAAATAATGCTCCCCACCGTCAATGTATAGTTTGAAGACCATTCCGCAATTCGGTTAACTGTGGGCGTAAGTCTGTTAGGCAGGGTGCAATGGAGCAGCGGGACACATTTATTTATGTTTTAAAACTGTCGCACTCAGGGTCAGGTTAAAAGTAGAGGGAACTACACCTACGTGTCACACTAAA
This sequence comes from Myxine glutinosa, assembly GCF_964187855.1. NCBI lineage: Eukaryota > Metazoa > Chordata > Myxini > Myxiniformes > Myxinidae > Myxine > Myxine glutinosa. The sequence goes on from NC_136269.1 coordinate 118,857,090, forward strand.
TAAAAGTTGTAGGCCCGGAACGTGCCTAAGAGGAGGAGGGTGCAGTGTTGCGGATATGAGGATGGCATTTTTTTTATTGTATTGTATTGGAAATGGTGATGAACATTGTTTGGATATGGCCCCTCCTGCCTCCGGAGTTGTGTAAAGATAAAAATGGCGTCTCGGTAGTTAATTCCATAAACACCACATTGCAGGACCCGATAAAACCCTTGTTCAGTAGCTTATATCTTATTATGTGTTTTAGAGTAAGGCCTTGTCTTCCATTAGAATAATACTCCATTGCACCGAGTGCAAAAGAGATAGATTCCCTTCATTCCCATTCCCAAAAACCTCCATTCCCCCTTTCGTCGATTGGCAATTACATCCCCTCCAATTGCCGCCATTGACCACGAGGCAGGGTCGGAGAAGAAAGGCGTGTCTCCACCTCGTCATAGAGGGGAGGAGTGAGCCAGCCCCACTCGACCAACCATGAACAAGGGGTTTGGCTAGAGAGGGCGGAGGAAGAGCGATCGGGGAGGTTCGCAAAGGTTGAGGGGCGGGGCCTATATAACCCGCTGCGGGGCGTTCCCAAGGGGAGTAAAAGAGTTGAGTCGAAGGGAGGAGACGAGAGATAAGTCCAGGAGTTGAGACAAGGAGAGAGGAGACAAGAGCTGGGTCGAAAGAGATGAGCTTTTACAAGGACGGAGAGACGAGTACAAAGGAAAGAGCTGGGTCGTCAGAGAGTTGCGCTTTTCCTGAGTCCAAAGAAAGAGCTGGGTCGTCAGAGCAGATGCGCTTTTACTGAGACAAGCAGCTCCGACCCGTGACTCCGCGCACACGACAGGCTCGGTGGCATCAGCGGCCGTCGAGGTCCAGCCCGACGTCCCGTGCGGGATCAAGCTCCAGCCAGCTCCGTGCCGTCCTCCCCCCTCCAGCCACACACCTCCTTCCAGCAATCCACTCTGCAATTCCCCGCGTGAGTCAGTGTCTTTGTTTGTTCTGTCCGGGGTAGTAAGTAAGCCTGTTAGATAAGCTAAAGATTTCACTGTGTCACCTGCGTCTCATGTCCCTGTAAATAAACGTGACTGCTTTCTTTTTGCTTATGTGTGTAAATAATAATAAACCCAGTTACTCTTCTGTACGTCTTCTTCCTCTTTGCATTCGGTCGCTTTAGAGTTTTCCAGATTGAGCAGCTGCGGCGCGATACGGCCAAGGTTTGGGTAAATCGGGTTTTAGTCGGGGAATAACTGTTCGGCCGCGGTTACACCACCGCTCGGTCAAAATAACATCTAATCCGCGGTCCGTAACAATACATTTAGTGGTTTCTTTGAGTTAAGTCTTCTATTTAACATCTCTTCCGTTTTAAGATTAGGAGTATATTCACTAATATACCAACACAAATCATTAATAACAAATTTTTATTGTCACCAAAAGCATTTTGAGCCCCAAAAAGCAGTCTATTTACATTATCATTCCTTTGTAGTTGCAATCTAATTTTAAGCCCATACAAAACTTTATCATAATCACAAAATCCAAATATACCTTTAAGAGGTACTGCTACGGTAAAACTATTCTCTGCTTTTGTTTCATCATTATACATTGCCTTCCTTTGACTATAACCAGGGTCAGCATTTGTTCCCGTTGACATATCAGGAATAAAACCTTCAACAGCTCCCTTACCCATTCTATCACCAAACGAATATAGTGTAGATTTCATCATTTCAGATGTAGCAGAGACATAATCAACCGCTTCAACCTCTTGTGTTCCAATATACAGGCGAACACTATCAAACATTTTCCAGAAGAAATCATTTACGAGTGTAGCATTAGTATTATTTGCAGCCTTAGTGAATTTAAATTTACACAGCAAGAAACTATCAGCTATATTCAAGTAAGTTTGTTGATTATTTATTTCAAAACTTTTTGTTCCGTTTGAATTCCAGTCTGTTCCTGTTATAGCATTTACCTTAAAATAGTCTTCCTTTTTCGTGGAGTTTGAAATGATAATTGTATCATCCAAATCATAGATACTATCAATCGCTTCCATACTTGTATTTATATAGTATTAAAATCGTTGAAACCCTGACCCAAGTATTTTAATGATTTTTTGTCGTTCTTGTGAAGATAGTTGAGTTTTACCTTTTTTTATTTCTTTGATTGCTTGTAATTTATGAGACTCCTTTTGAGCATCTTTTATACTCTTTATAGCACCCGCAACGGAGCCCACGGCAGAAGCAGTTGAACCAATTAAGTCTTTATGTTTAAGGATCGTTGAACCAATACCCATTAGAGTATCAATTATCCCATCTCCTTTATTTCTAAATTGATGTCCCACACCCCGTTGTCTCTTTGGTTTATAGTATCCTCTACCAAGAAACATACCTTCACCCTTATAGTATGGTGAAAGGAACATCCCATCCCCTGTAATTATTTTATATTTTCCCAACTCGTGTTTTCTCACAATAACCATTATTTATTTATCAAAAAAAACTTCACGAAGGTGAATTCTGATGGATATAATTTCTTCATTAAAGGAGATCATACGATTATCTTGATCTGTTATCCTAAAATTTACTCTGTATATGGTTTTTCCTGACACAGGTAAATAGACAAGATTTTTTGGTTCCATATTGAATTTATAACCAATCGGTGTTGAGTATGCGCTGAATGAAAATATTGTATTTGTTCTTATTCCATCGTTATAAGCACCATCAATCAAATCACAATGAATTAATACTGAATTTATACCGGAGGATATTTGAATGACATTATCACTGTAAGACGTCCCGTTAGTTTCAATCTTTTTTGAAGAGAAACCCAATAGCTCTCTGAACGAATTTTCAATCGTGAAATCAAATTTATAATTATTTTTAAGTTTAATCGTTGATTTTGAAGTGTGTTTTTGAATATCTATTACCATATTTTTTGGTTCATCACCTTTTTCTTTCATAAGGCAAGAGACTTCTGAAGATATTTGAGAAATCTCGTAAGCTCCGGGTGAAACGGTTATAGTTTTATATCCACTTCCTGGATTATAACTAAACTTGTTGTTTTTCTCTGTGATATTAAACAAGGTATTATAAGTTTCCATCGACAATAAAGATGCCTCATATGAGGTAAGGGGGCCAAGTTGTAGTGGGTAAGAGGGAATGATGCTGTGTAATCACTCGTTGTAAAATTAAAACTAAGAATTGTGCTTCTCATCTTATTTAATATCTAATAAAATATCTTTGTATTGACATTTATTAATTATTTTCATATTCATCAACTGATCTAAAATGGCGGATGCTTCATTAAAACAATTGTTGTTTCCAGCCTTCTTACTACCTAACAACAATAATAACCTATTAACTAATTGTGATGGGTCATTTGGAAGAAAGCTAACACCCGAACCAAGCTTACTTAAAGCATCAATAATATGTTTCTCCTTCTCATTCTTCTTACTTTTACCAGCAACAGAAACTCTATAATCAAGTGCGTTTAGTAAATCAATATATACCCTATCTTCCTCTCTTTCCATATCAAGTGGTTCCTCAAAATATTTTGAACCGCTGAATCCGGAGTTTGTTAGAAGAAACATTAATCTTGGAGATAATTCAACATTTGGTTGAGCAGAACTCAAGAACATCAATTCATCATTAAATATCAATAACTTTTCTTTCACAAGATGGAACTGTGCTGGTTCTTCTGTTGGAATGAGACCTGCTCTGGTTTTTGAACCCGCCGAATACTCATTGTTTTGAAGAGCTTCCACAACATAATTAGGGGGTTGATTTACCTCCTCAAGTTTCCGAAATAATCCCTCGTCATCATATTCTAATTCACCAAGTTCTTGCTCTGTCATTTGACTAAAATCTTTGATCATTTGAAGTTTTTTTGGAGTAAATTCTACCGTGGGGACTGTAGGTGAGTGTTGAGTTTTCAAAAGTGGTTTAAAGAATTTCTCTTGTTTTCTTTCAAAGACTTCTTTGCCAGTCAGTTTTTGTCTCCGTTTCTTCTTTATCCCTTCCTGTTGTTTAACAACTTTTGAAACTAATTGTTGATGTTCCTTAAACTTTCTTGCTCTTTCTTCGGCATTCATTTAGTATTGAAAAATATCATTTAATGAATTGTAAAGGTCAATGGGAAAATTTTCCTTTTCTTCATCATTATAGTAAGTGTGTTGAAATAAATCCTTTTCTTTAAATATTTCATCAAATTCTTTATTGGTATTAATACGAGTTGTTATTTCTTCTTCACTAACACTTGTATCTCTGCTTTTCATACGTTTGTGTTGAGTCTCCTCATCGATATCAAAACCGAATGATAAAATCTTAACTCCATCACCACACAATTGTTTAATAATTTGTCTCATTCCTTCAGGATTAGTTTCTAAAATCCCAAGACCATTAGATTTTACTTTATTTAACTCACTCTTACAATGTGAATATTTTGTAGAACCAAGAGAGACCTCCTCAAATATTTGACCTTCGTTCCTCAATCGCATTGTCCCTGTTTTCCCTGTTTGTCGTCCCAATTGAGTCCCTGTTTGTCGTTAAAGGCGGCGAAAAGGGTTGGCGTCAGGAAGGGCATCCGGCCGTAAAACATTGCTTCAAAAAGTGGACGAAAAAACAACAACAACCACGGTTCCCGAAAAAGGCCAACCCCCGCCTTGCGGGGAAAAATGGCCTCTAAAGGTGGTTCCTCAATCGCATATGTTCCTCCATTGAAATGTAGTAATAATCTTTCCCTTCTACTTCTCCTGGTCGCTTTGCTCTGGTTGTAGTACTCACAAAACAAATCATAGGGTGTTTTTTTTTAAAACTTACAATCTTTTCATTTTTACTATTCAAGAGTTTAGATTTATGAAAGTTCTTTCCTGAAGCAGATTTACCCACAAGATTAATAATAATAGTTATCATTTATATATGTAATTATGTTTAAAATAAAAATACATCCTTTAATATCTCATCTTGTTTCACAACAATATATTTATATTTTCCAATCGTGTGTTTCATATAATTTTCAAATTCTTTTTTTACTACATAACGTAGAGCAATTATCTCTCCAAAAATTATTTACATCTATTGAATTTAACTTAAATAAAATAAAAGTATTGGCATTGTTTCTTATTGAGGGAGTTGAAAATATGACTAAATAACCACCTTTAGAGGCCATTTTTCCCCGCAAAGCGGGGGTTGGCCTTTTTCGGGAACCATGGTTGTTGTTGTTGTTTGTCCCCTTTTTGAAGCAATGTTTTACGGCCGGATGCCCTTCCTGACGCCAACCCTTTTTTCCCCTTTTTTCCGCCTTTAGCGACAAACAGGGAATTACCAGTGAACTGGTACTCAATTAGCCGACCTCGGAAGGATGACAGGCTGAGTCAACCCCCCTGGCGTTAATTCAGCGACCAACCGGGATTCGAACCCAGGATCCTAGGATCCTAAGCCGGCACCCTAGCCGCTAGCCCAACACCAGGGTTGTTTCTTATTGAGCGTCGAGGGAGTTGAAAATATGACTAAATACATCTGACTAAGATATGAAAATATGAAAATATTTTTTTGAAATATTTGAATAATATTCAAATAATAATAATAATTGAAAATATTTGAAAATATGAAAAACAAATTTTTATATATTTGAAAAGATATGAAAATATGAAAATATGACTGACTAAGATAAATACAATTACAAGAAGAATGTCTCCCTCTTGTATAGTAGCTGTCCATTACTGTTTGGTTTCTCTCATTAACACAATCATCAAAGATGACGAGGTTCTTATTTGATTTATCTAAATCTTGAGGTGAAGGTATATCATCCGTATTATCACTGAGAATACAAGTTATGGGTTTTGGTTTCGATTTTGATTTCTGTGTATCACAAAATAATTGTATTATATCTTCAATATTATAATCATTTAGTTTGTTTGTTTTTTTTTGTTTTTTGTATACAAGATCGAGGCTCGTGAAAGAGCTAACATTAATCACACAAAAAGACAAACCGACACACAAAACACAAAAAACAAGGGGAGCGGCAGACAAGATGGGGAGAGAGGGGGAAGGACACAAAAGAGAGGGGGAAGAGGGGGAAGGACACAAACACAACATTTGAGAGCAGGGACATCGGGAGGACTTGGGGGGAGGTGGGAGAGGATTAAAACATATGAACACTGCAAGGACTCTGGGGTGAATTACCGGGGGTAGAAAAGATCAAGGTTTTCGATGGGGGACGATAAGAGATGGTGGTGAACAGCTGTTTTAAAGACCTGGAGGGAGGAGTGGGATTGAAGGGAGTGGGGGAGTTTGTTCCAGAGGCGGGAGAAAAGGGGAATGAAAGAGTGAAGGTGAGCAGAGAGCCTAGACTTTGGCAGTTTAACCATAAGAGGGTTGCAGGCAGATCTTGTGCGACCTGAAGGAATATTGGGGGGACAGAGCACAGAGAGAGCTGGGGGAGCAAGGCCGGAGAGGAGTCGGTAGAAGACAGAAAGACCACCAACCTGCCTGCGGTGAGTGAGTGAAAGGCCCTCGGCGTTGACTACATCGCAGGAGATTCCAATGATTCTGAAAGCTTTGGCCTCAACAGCGTGAAGCCGAGCAAGGTGTGAGGCAGGAGCACCAGCCCAGAGGGGGGAACAGTATTCCATTGAGCTGCAGATGAAAGCCTTGTATGTGGTGAGGAGCTCAGGTGTGCCAAGGAAGGACTTCGCACGACGGAGGATGCCCAGTCGGCGACTGGCTTTGGAGGCCAGCTTGGAAATGTGGTTTTCCCAAGAAAGATCATGGCAGATAGTGAGACCCAAAAGCTTGAGCGACAGAACTTCTTGGAGAGGATTGTTGAGAAAGTAGATGGGAGGGTTGTCCAGTCGGTCCTTTCGGAGAGACATTGTAAGAGTGTGAGATTTGTCAGGATTGAAAGACATGTTCCACTTGTTTGACCAGTCTGTGATTTTGTCCAGGTCTGCAGAGAGTGAGGAGGCTGCAGACTGCCGATCTGAGGGATGAGGAATGGAGCGACAGAGAGTAGAGTCGTCAGCAAAGAGATAGAGAGGATTTTCAAGAGAGTCAGAGAGATCATTGATGAAGACCAGAAAAAGCACAGGGCCCAGAACACTACCTTGGGGAACTCCAGCCTGAACAGGAAGAGGAGATGAGAGAAACCCATTCAGGGCCACACGTTGACTATGACCAGAGAGGAAGTCCGCCAGCCATGCGTGGAGATTTCCATGGATACCAAAGGAGGAGAGTTTGGAGAGCAGAGCAGGGTGCCAGACCGTATCGAAGGCACGTGAAATGTCAAGGGAGACAGCTCTAATTTCCTGTTTGGCGTTGAGGACCTCCATCCATTGTTGAGAAAGCAGAAGCAGCATGTCCAGAGTAGAGTGACCAGGTCTGAAACCAAATTGATGATCAGAGATCAAGCCATTGGAGAAGAGGAAAGATTTAATATCTGAAGCAATGATGGATTCCATGACTTTGCTGATAATTGGGAGAAGGCTGATTGGTCTGTAGTTGCTGGGATCTGTTTTTGCACCTTTTTTGTGCAAAGCGGTGATGTTGGCTGATTTCCAAGCAGATGGCAGATGACCTTGAGCAAAAGAGAGGGTGAAGAGAACAGAAAGAGGGAGTGAAAGAGCAGAAGAACATGATTTTAGGACCCGTGGGCTGATGCCGTCAGGACCAGTTGCAGAATCAGAGTCGAGGGTTGACAGAAACTTTTCCACCTTGTCAGGAGGAAAGGACACAGAGTCCATGATCAGCTGGGTACGACTGGGTACGGTGGGTACAGAGAGGGATGGGTTTGGGACACAAGATTTAGAGGCAAACACAGAGTTAAGGCATTCAGCTTTTTCACGTGCGGAGTCAGCCGTTAAGCCGTTTGAGGTGAGGGAGGGGATGGAGGGGGAACAAACACCAGAAACAGATTTGACCAGACGCCACCAGGATTTGGAAGAGGGAGACAGATAAGAGAGTTCGGTCTTGAGAATGGTGAGATATTGTTTCCTGGCTCTCCTGAGGGTGGACACACACTTGTTTCGGGCTTTGTGAAAGGAAATGAGATTTCCTTCCGTTGGATTTGCTTTCCAGGAGACGAAAGCAAGTTGTTTCAGGGCAACAGCCTCACCACAAGATTCCGTGTACCATGGACGGGAGGAAGGGTATGACAACTGAAGACGAGATGGTATAAATCTGTGCATGAGAGAGAGCAATTTACTTTGAAAGAATTCCCAGGATGAGTTGATGTCAGAGGCGGTAGAGATGGGAGACCAGTCCAGATGATTGATGGCTGCTTGAAGACCGTGCCAGTTGGCCTGAGTGAAATGCCAGACTCGTCGACGCTGAGGAGGCTCTCTGAGAATGGTCAGAGAGATGTCCACTTTGACAAGCACATGATCAGATGAGCCGATTGGAGCAGAAGAAGAGCAGCAGACATTTTCGGGGAAGTTTGTCATAACCAAATCCAGAAGAGAAGATGCTCCGTTGACTGAGATCCGGGTCGGGAAATTGACAGATTGTGTCAGTCCCAGTGAGTCGCAGAAGTCCTTTGCTGAAGAGCCATGGCTGGTGAGAGAGGTACCCACACCCAGCCAACTGGCATGGTGACAATTGAAATCACCACATATGAGGAAGAGAGAGTTGGGATGGGTAGATAGAAGTTGGTCCTTATTATCAGACAGTGAGATGTAGATGGAGTCATCGCTGATTGGTGGACGGTACAACACACATATGAACAAAAGGTGGGAGCGAAGGGGAAGCCGTAGCCAAAGGTATTCCTGGGGGTGAGGTGGAGAGAGGGCAGTGGAGGGCGAGTGAGGAAGAGAGTTTTTTATAAAGATAGCAACCCCACCTCCAGGACGAGGCTCAGGTCTATCATACCGGAGGAGGGAGTAACCTGGGAGAGATACCAAGGCATCAGAGACATCATGAAGGAGGAAAGTTTCTGTTAAGCAGATCACATCTGGTTTGTCAGAAGCAACCTGTATGGAGAGGTCAGTCAAGTTTGAGCGAAGGCCCCGGATGTTTGATGTCCATACCGTTAATGAAGAGGAAGGGGGAGCATCGGGTCCAGAACAGGGGGAGGGAGGGGTAGGGTAAGATGTGGAAGAGGAGGAAGAGGTAGGGAGAGCTGTTGAAGGTGTGTCAGAGATTTCAGAATAGCTTGGAGAAAGGGAAGAATGGGGCGGACAAAAGGTTTGATGGAGATTGGGTGAGGCACAGTGAGGTGTTATTTGAGGAGGGGGAAGAGCAAGGCAGAAGGTTTGGGGAGATGAAGGTGAAAGTTGGAAGGAGGAAGAAGCAGGGAGGATGCTTTGAGGAGGAGGGGTGAGAGGGGAGTCTAGGAGGGGAGGAGCGAGGGAGAGTCTCGGAGGGGAGGGGTGTGGGAGGAGTTTAGGAGGGAGGGGAGGGAAGGGGCAAGGGGGGAGATTTGAAAGGGATGGGTGATGGGGAGGATTTGGAGGGGAGGGGTGAGATTGGATTTTGAAAAGTGTATGATTCATGGGAAACGAACATTTTTTGCAAAATGAGTTTGAGACCTTCGAGTCAAAAATATGTTTGAGGACACTGGAGGAGGGGTGGAGTTCTGGATAGTTTAGGGAATGTAGAAAGGAGGAACTGTAAGAGATGGTATTATATATATTTTTTGGAATGAATAGATTTGGTGAGCAAGACGAAAGCATCCTTTTGTAGGAAAAGAAGAAAAGGGTGTTATAATATATGAGAGAAAATAGTTGTTCAGGGGAGAGATTATACATTTCTAACCGCGTGATCGCGAACGAAGAACGAACGAACAAAAAGAACAAATAAACGAATAAGACCTGGGAAGGAAATAATTTTTTGGGGTTTTTTTTTTTTTTTTTTTGTGAGTACAGATATTAAACAAGGAGGTACGGGGTGAACGACTGGTACGAAACAGAGAACGAAAATAATTTCAGCGCATTCGACGAATCGCTGAGAGAAAAACAAACCACAAGGTCGGAGACGGTACGGTCGTCTAAGCCTACGAGTACTAGGCCGCAGAATACTCGATACCATTAACCGACGATTGTGTATACATGTACGAAAAATTAGCACCGAAAATTTTCCAAAAGATACGCTATAGGTACATACACCGAAAGATAGATACAGTCTCGACAAAAACACAATTGAGAAATATCACTTAGCTTCGAAAGCGTGAGCGCATGGAGCAGCTTCGAAAAGACGTGACCTCGCCGTGATCTCGCGAGATGATCAACCGATAATGAAGGATAATTCATTACTCCTGGATAATGAATTTATTTGAAGTTTAAATAAACCGATAATGTCTTCCTTTTTAAGACCTGCATTAAAACCCTGTGAGAGTAGTTGATACTCGGGTTTAAAACTAGACTTTGTAAAAATTATTAAATTATCATAATCTAAACAATTAGGACCAAGGAGCATCTTTAAAAGTAAACAGGTTTTTCCACATCTGCTTGAACCAACTATTAGACATCTCAATGAATTTGGAATGTTTTTATGGTTATTAAATTTTATCTTATTTTCCCAAACGGGTAAAAAATCATTCATTTATATATTTGAAAAACAAGTCATCTAACTTTTTTTGAGCTATTTTAGAAACTCTATATTTTATCCTGAGTTCGGGTTTAATTTCAAAATAATTCATTATTTTATTTATATAGTATCTTGTATTAACATTTCCATTAAAATTATTTTGAATAATAAATATCATTAAACCCTTATACATTTCCTCAATACAAATAGTCTCTTCCCTTGAAAGAAATGGTGTATTATCATCACAATACTTAACATTCATCTCTCTTATTAATCTTGTAAAGTAATTCATTTTTGGTTCTAATTTAAAAGAGTTATATATATATATTTTTATTTATTATCATTAATTAAAATTAAATCACAGAAAATACATTGTTTATATGAACCCTCATTATTAAGCCCTATTCTATCACAAGCCGGACAATTCTCTAATTTATCATATGGAGAGTCTGGAAATTCTAAATATCCTTCTATCATATTTATATAGTAAATTTTTACTTAAACTAAACACAAGTTTATTAGCTAATAAATACAATGTTTCAAAGCACAAAAGACAAATTTCAATCAATCTCTACTTCGGTGGAAGATATAGAAAAATATGTCAAAGATGTTAAATTGAACAAAGATAAATATGGAAATTTTTGGGTAAAACCAGTTATGGAAAATAACATGAGCCCCTCTATTTCATTTAAAGGAAGAGCTCTAACTATACCTGGAAAGACATCCATTAAAGTAAATCTAACAAAAGTTTCTCCTCTACTCCTGGCAATTTATTCAAAGCTTGAAAAAGTGATCGATCGCGATACTTTGAAAAAGAATGATAAGACCATCAACAATACTCGTGGAGAAATTTGTATTTACTTTAATAATCCAAAGGGTGTAGATCTAAGTAAAATGAATGATGTTAATATTTCTGGTGAAATGTCATTTCGTTCTATGATAGTTAGAGATTATTTAAAGTTAACTTGTGATATTAAAAATGTAGAGATTGAATCTGTTAATGAAAGAAAGTATATAGATATTGATGGGAATATTTTTCCTGCTAATTAAATATGAGTCATTACAGCAGTGAAGATTTTACTATTTTATTGAACTCGGACGACAGTAATGATAGTATTTCATTGAACTCGGACGATGGTGATGATAGTATTTCATTGAACTCAGATGATAGTTATGATGCTAATAGTTTGTGCTCAAATGATAGTTATGAGAGTAGCTTTATTGATGACTCTGAGTATGATTCTGAGTATTCATGTGATAGTTATGACTCAGATGATTCTGAGTGAAAAAGTGTTTTAGTTTAAGTATAGTTTCATATATAAAAAGCCTGTAAAAAGGCACTTTCTTCTATAAAGTGTTTTACTTTCAGCACAGTTTCATCTTTAAAAAAGCCTCTAAAAAGGTGTTTTACTTTAAGTATAATTTTGCTATATAAATATGATCAAAGCAACGTATTGCGACGTTTGTGAACAAGAATATAAACAATACAAAAGACACCTTAAAACTAACAAACACACATTTAATCTACTTCACCTACTATCTCCTATTCAGAAGGAAACAAAACACTGTTCTGCCTGTAATAAAAATATCCTCAAGAAAGGCTTCGAAATACATCTTAAAACAAATCAACATTTATCAAATTTTATCACAACTAAAAACTCTGATGGTGCATTCAAAGGACATATTAAAATAAGTCTTTAACTTCAAACCTCCTGAACCAGAGTCTATAGTTGATGCTGTAGAAATAGTTAAACCTGCTGTTCAAACGTTGATTGAAAAAACACAAAGAAATGAAACCACTTAAATTTTATATGGGAGTAAAATTAGAAATGACAAAGGACGATGGAGTTATAGATACACCATACATGAGAACTGAGCCACACTTTATATCTTCATATCAAGATTTTAAAACATCAGGAGTCTATGATGAACTTATTAAACAAGAGCAAGATGTGGATAATTCAATCGTAGGAAGTGGATTCAATATAGGAAAAATTATTTACATAGACATTCATATTCTTAAATCAGATCCTCTAAAAGCTTCTTCTTACATTGATTTACCCAGTGTTATCAAAAATAGAAAAGCAGTTATCAATATCAAAAATAAAGACAATAAATGTTTTCTCTGGTCTATTCTAGCACACTTACATCCTCCACATTTTCATGATGAAAGAGTATCTCATTATAAAAAATATGAGAATACATTAAATACAAAAGATCTAAAGTTTCCGATGACTTTAAATGATATTCCTAAATTTGAAAAGTTGAATAATTTATCAGTTAATGTTTATGGTCTAACAGAAACAAACAACATTCAGGTTTTAAAGCTTTCTGACAATTGTAAACAAACTCATATTAATCTTCTATATTTTAATTCAGACGAAAATTCACATTATACATACATCAAAGATATTACAAAATTAATAAAACCACAAGTATGTAAAAGAACAAATAAAATATATATTTGTATGCGTTGTCTTAACTTCTTCCATACACAAGAAAGATTAGATAAACATTCAAATTATTGTGGTGAACATAAATCAACGGTAATCAACATGCCTAAAAAAGGCTCAAAGATCACATTCAAAGATGAAAAGAAAACAATAAAACATCCATTTGTTATATATGCTGATTTTGAAAGTATTTTAGAAAAAATTGATACTGCTTCTCCAGATCCAAAAGAATCATACACAAATAAATATCAAAAACATACTCCTTGTGGTTTTTGTTATTACTAGGGCATGCCCGTACTATATCTATATCTAAAATTATATCCCCCCCCTCTATTTACATGAAATGGTTTGGTCCAAAGCGAACGGCTTGCGAGTACGGTGACAATCCCCCCCCTCTATTTACATGAAATGGTTTGGTCCAAAGCGAACGGCTTGCGGAGTTTGGTAAAGAAATCGCCATAGCGTGCACAAACGCGCAGGAAAGCGAAAGAATCGCAAATTAGTTTTAATTAGTTTTAAAACATAGTTTAACGCCAACATAGTTTGCCAACGTGAAATAAATGAATACGCTCTCAAATGTGCCGTCCGAGGCAGAGTCTGTTCGCCACGTTCGGCACACGTGATAACTCGCTGCTCTCTGATTGGTTGAATCGTTTTTTGGACATAGCTCGGTAACTACTTGTCCGATTAATATGAAACCTTGAAAAGGCACATCCTCGGGTCCCCAGCAATATACCTGGCAAGTTTAAAGTATATCGGACCCGTGGTTGTCGAGAAACAGCGGTCACAGACAAACATACATACATACATACATACATACATACATACATACATACATACACACAGAGATTACTGGAATTATAGATAGATATCAAATCATCCGTTGGTGTTGAATATAACAAGTTAGAGGTGTATAGAGGCTCAAATACCCCAGAGGAGTTTGTGAAACGACTAGAAAAAGACTGTGTCCGATTAACCAAGATAATGAGAGAAACCAATAAACCAATGTCCTTAACAAGTAAAGAAAAAAGAATTTAGACAGCCAAAGGTTGCCTGTCATATTTGTGAGAAGAAAATTGGTAAAGGTCTAAAGGTTAGAGACCATTGTCATCTCACTGGTAAATATAGAGGTCCGGCTCATCAAAGTTGTAATATTAATTATCAACTCCCCTCTTTCATTCCTGTCTTTCTTCATAACAACGCTCATTATGATACACATCTATTTATCAAGGAACTCTCAAAGACTTCTGGAAGTATCTCAGCAATTCCAAACACGGATCAGAAATACATTTCATTCACAAAAACAATTCACACATCTCCTATTACTCATATCAGATTTCTTGATACATTTAAATTCATGGCAAGTCCATTGGCTAACTTGGTTCAAAATCTAAAAGAGTTTCCATGTCTTTCAGAGTATTTTTTAGATAAAGATTTTTTAACACAAAAGGGAATTTACCCCTATGACTATATGGACTCATTTGAGAGATTCAATGAAACACAACTTCCTTCAAAAGAAAATTTCTATAACAAATTAAACAACAGTCATATATCTGATAAAGATTATATACACGCACAAAATGTTTGGAAAAAATATAACATCAAGAATCTTGGCGAGTATCACGATTTGTATCTCAAAACTGATGTGCTTTTATTGGCCGATGTATTTGAAGCCTTTAGATCTGTTTGTCGCACTGGATATGGATTGGATCCTGCTCACTACTACACAGCACCTGGATTGGCCTGGAGTGCGATGTTGAGAATGACAAAACAAGATTTGGATTTGATAACCGATGTTGATATGCTTTTGATGATTGAAAAGGCAAAAAGAGGTGGAATTTCACAAGTCTGCTCGAGTAGATACGCAAAAGCAAATAACAAATATCTTCCAAATTATGATTCAACGAAAGAGAGTTCTTACTTGATGTACTATGACGCAAATAACCTGTATGGCTGGGCAATGTCTCAGGCTCTTCCTTATGGAAAACTTAGATGGGTAAAGGAAAAAGACTACAAAAAGGTTTTACAAGATGTATGTATCTCTACACAAAAAGAATTGGATAAAGAAAAAGTTGGTTATTATTTTGAAGTTGATTTGAAATATCCAGAGGAACTTCATAACCTACACAAAGATCTCCCATTTGCTTGTGAAAAGGAAAGTCCAAAGAAGGAGTGGTTAAGTGATTATCAACAATCATTTAATATAGGTGAATCAACAGAAAAATTACTTACTACATTATATAACAAGAAAAATTATGTTCTACACCAAAGAAATTTGCGACAATATTTATCAAAACGTCTAAGAGTAGAGAAGATCCATAGGGTTCTAAAGTTCAATCAGTCATTGGTTAAAGGGGTACATTGATTTTAATACACAAAGAAGAACAGAGTCAAAAACAGATTTTGAGAAAGACTTTTATAAATTGATGAATAATGCAGTCTTTGGTAAGACTATGGAAAATGTGAGGAAAAGACAAAATATCAGACTATCAACATCTTGGAAACAAGCATCAAAATTAATTAATAGACCGAGTTTTACTAGAGCTGAGGTCTTTACTGAGAACTTTTGTGTGATCCATTTGATTAAAGAGAGTATTGAAATGGACAAACCTTTTTATATTGGAACATCAATTCTTGATTTATCAAAGTCATTAATGTATGATTACTTTTATAATAACTTGAGGAAGAAATATCAAAATGATGTTCATCTACTTTATATGGATACAGATAGTTTTATTTTGCAAATTAATACTGATGATGTTTATTCAGACATGAAAAAGGACATTAATATCTATGACACTAGTAATTACAGTCCAGAGAGTGAGTTGTTCTCTTCTAAAAATAAAAAGGTGATTGGAAAGTTTAAGGATGAATTAGGAGGAAATGTCATGAGTGAATTTGTGGGATTGAGGTCTAAGGCTTATGCTTATAAATACATTGTGAATAACGTTGAAAAGACTGATAAGAAGTTAAAAGGTGTAAAGAAAAATGTTATTAAAGAAACAATAAACTTTAAGGATTATTATAACTGTTTAACAACAAAGAAAGAAGAGTTTAGAAAGATTAATGGAATAAGAAGTTATAAACATAAATTATATTCAGAAGAGGTGAATAAGAAAGCATTGGGGGCTTTTGATGATAAGAGGTTTATTTTAGAAAATGGAATTGATAGTCTCCCTTATGGTTATATAAGTATATAAGTGATAAGTTAAAAAGGGGGGGTTAGGGATTTTAACGGGCTACCGCCACCTTTTTACTATTATATAAATGATAGAACCAAGTACCAACCAGACAAAAGAGTGGAGGTGTAATCAACCTTGGTATATAAATGGTAAACATAACGAATGTGAAAAATATCAAATAGGTATAATTGAAAAGACAACTGGTAAAAAAATTTACAAAACAAATAAGAGAATTAATTTCAATACCGGTGAATTGGGTAAAAAAGATGGAAATATTTTTGAGTTGACGGAAAACTTTGATGGTTGTCAGGAAAATATATACTTTAATTTTAAAATGGTATGTGGCACTGGAAGCGCTCAGACAAGAACATTGAGGGAGGTTTATCATTTTATCTCAGCTCAGTTAAAATATCTTGAAAAAGAACCAAACTCAAACCTCTTCTTTAATAATATATTAGATGGTGAAGAGAGTTGTAGGAGAATTAAATTATTTCCCACGCATAAACAAATATTTGTAGGATCAATGTTTGAGTGGTCTACTCGGGATCATTGATAGTAAGAGTACCATAAGACCAAGGGGGAATCATTGTTTGAGTGTCAAAAGGCTAAAAGGTTCGTAAAGAGGTGAGAAGAAAATTAACATGTAAGTGAATGGGTCAATGTTTGAGTGGGTCAAAGATAATCTGCCAGATGATATGTAAAAGAAGGATTATAGGTCTATAAGGGAAAACAAATATTTGTAATGTTTGAGTGGTCTAATAAACAACATTAAGGATAGGTACTATAGACAAAAGGTTCATAAAGATGAGGATGGGAGAAATAGAGGTGTTAATGGGCAATGAGGTTAAGAGGAAAATTAACATGTCAGTCAATGGGAAAATGAGAGTGTCCCAGAAGCAACATATATACACTACTCACCCACATCACACAATCCTCTTCAAATAAAGCCCATTGTGGCCACACACACCACCATGCTCTTTGCTTGCGAATAAAGCCCGTTGTGGCACGTTGTCTCTTTGGATACGTTGCCTCGACGAGACAAGAGGAGGGATATGTCGGATACATGGTTTTTATTGAATAAATATCCTTTGCTTGAAGGCCAATATAATCATTATTTGTATTTAATGAGAATGCTTGCTTTTCCACTGTGCTGGATTCAAGCCTGCTACATCTCACTTGCTTTGAACATGTTTACGGTCCAACTGTTCACAAAGAATGTAACCTAATTAAGGACCAGTTACTCCTATGTGTGAAATATATCTTCCGGCCCTCCTTGAGGTCTGGTTAACATCGGCCCCGGGAGATAGGACTTGAAAGCCTCACTCCCTCGAGGTCAACATTCCTACACGAAGGGATCTTGGTGGGAGGGATTCAGCCCACTAAGGGTCTCGGTGGGAGGGATTTAGCCTGCTGATTTCCTTTGTTCGAGCCCAGTTTCAGCGGAGACCTTTTAATATATTTTACCTATATAAGCGAACCTCGGTTCACCTGTTCTTCAGGAGGGTCGGCGAGGCATGCTGTCCATTTGTGCTGTATAAGCAAACTCTCCTCCGCAGCTGCGTATTTGGTTCTTCAATAAACTGCTTGTTACTCCCTATCCTCATTGTGGAACATGGTTCGATTCCCGACACTTCCTGCCTGCACTTCCGGTGAGTTTTATTGTGGGGGGAATTTATTTATTGTGTGTGCTAATGGGCCTGCCTAGTGTCTATTGGTGTAGTGCCGTAAGGGACGAAGGATCTCACACAAGAAAGATGTGAATGCATGTTCTTCGGATGCGACACATCCCATGCCTTTCCCACACCTTAAATCTGGTGGTGAAAAAAGCCCTTTCTCAAACCATGGATTTGAATGAGATTCGAGGCCAGTCTCGGAGACTTGTTGATTTTTTCAGGTCAAGCACAAATGCCACAGAGAAGCTGTCCGCGATCCAGCAACAGATGGGAAAGGCCAAAATGAAGCTCATTCAAGAGGTGGACACAAGATGGAACAGCACATTATTCATGCTTCAACGGATGTATGAGCAGCGTGAAGCAGTAGGAGCTGCTCTAGATTGGGTGGACACGAGACTCACTGAACACCAGCATAACCCCCCCTGACTAGTGGACAGCTTAAAGCAATCAGCCAGTGCCTCCAGGCTCTTTCTCAATTTTAATGATGTCACAGTTGAACTGTCAGCAGAAAAAGTAGTCACAGCCTCAAATATCATATACCCATAGGCAGGATGATTTTCCAAAACCTAAATGAGAGAGTTCACAGATTTACGTCCCCAATAGCAACTGAATTAATCAACAACCTTGTTACAAACCTCAAGCAACGCTTTGGAGCAGTGGAGTCGATAAGGACACTGGCAAAGGCAACAGTATTAGACCCGAGATTTATGGTCTTGGCATTTGGCAGAGTTCCAATGCTGATACTGCTGTCAAGGACTTGATTGCTGAATGCAGTGCTTAGATACGTTTAGCATCCACACCACCATCACCTGATTCACGTCAGCCATATACATCAGCAGCAGCAGTGGAACAGTCAGGTGAGGAAGATGACAACCTCTGGGACCTTTTGGACAACAAAGTGGGAGAAACTCAGAAGGTCCAGGGTGCCACTGCTGATGCCACAGTGGAGATTCAGCGGTTTGTGTCTGCACTATATCTGAGCAGAACAAATGACCCTCTGGAGTACTGGGTCAGACACTCGGTCATCCACCCTAATATCTTCCATTTGGCTATAAGAAATATCTGTCCATTCCAGCAACATCTATGCCCTGTGGGAGAATATTCTCCAAAGCAGAAGTTCTTATAGCAAAAAAAGAAAGTTTAAATTCGAAAACAACAACAACACAACATGCATTTTAAGGCCATTTTCCCTGTTAGAGCGGGGGCTAGCCTTGCGGGCCCCATGACAATCTTCTCCATTTTGCCCTATTTTCTGCATCTCCCCTTGTTAACCCCCTTGCCCGCATTTCTTCTCCCACCACCTTCAGCCAAGTCTTTCTCGGTCTTCCCTGTCCTCGACTTCCTTCTGCATTCATTTCCATCACTCTTCTCAACCAGTCACTTTCATCCTTCCTCAACACATGACCAAACCATCTCAACCTGTTTCTCTTCACAGCATCGATCACAGGCTCTATTCCCATCATCTTTCGCAATTCATCATTTGTCTTCCTCTCTCACAACGATGCTCTGCACATCCACCGAACCATTCGCATTTCCACCCTTTCCAGCCTTCGTTGTTGCTCTACGTTCATTCCCCATGTCTCACTACCATAAATCACAACACTTCTCACACATGCAGCATAGACCTTTCCCTTCAGCTTCAACGACACTCCCCTCCTCATCAGCACGCCACTCAGTTCCCAAAACTTCTTCCATGCACATCTCACTCTTGCAACTGTTGCCGAGTCTGGTCCACCTTCTTCATTCAGCATGTCTCCTCGGAAGCAAAATGTTTTCAAACCTTCCAGCTTCACACCGTCTCCAAGATCCAACTTAACATTTCCTCCGTCTGCAGCTCCCACTGTGCACACCTTACACTTGAACGTAGCTGCCACACTGGTTATGACCCTCTCAAACCACTACATTTTTGATGAACCCACTTAACGCACATTGTACATTGAATGGAGTTCACTCCGACACCCTTCCTGCACACAGCACACGGCCACTTCCCAGTTCTTTCCACCTCACCACATGCTTTACCACTTGCCATCACCTTTGTTTTTCCGATATTCACCTTCAGAACTTTTGTCTCCATACATTCCTTCCACTTGTTCAACTTCTCCTTCAGTCCATCCATACTCTCCGTAATCAACACCAAATCATTTGCATACAACAACTCCCACGGTGAACCCTCCTTTACATTCCGAGCCAGCACCTCAATCACAGCTACAAATAGTGGTGGACTTAGTACCGACCCCTGATGCACTACCACCTTCAACTCAAACTCACCACTGTTCCCGTCCTTCGTCATTACAGCTGTGCACGCTCTCTTGTACATTGCCATCACTACTCTGATCAACCATTCCTCCACTCCTAACTTCCTCAATGCCCATGTCACTACTTCGCGTGGAACCCGATCGAATGCTTTCTCCAGATCAACAAACCCAGGAAACAACTTCTTCCTCTTCTCCATGTACTTCTCCTGCAACTGCCTTACTATAAAAAGCGTGTCTGCCGTTCCTCTTCCTGGCATAAATCCAAACTGCATTTCGTCGATCTTCACTTTCTTCCTTATCCACTTCTCCAACACCCTTTCCAATACCTTCATTCCATGCTCCAATAACTTTATCGCTCGATATGAGCCACAGTCCAGAGGGTCACCTTTCCCCTTGTATAGTGGGACGAGGGTACTCAGTTCCCAAGCCACTGGAATGCGGCCTTCTTTCACCACCAGATTACAGATCTCTGTCATTCTCTTCACTCCCCAACTTCCTGCTGCCTTCAACATATCTCCCACAACTCCCGTCGGCCCTCCTGCTTTTCTAATCTTCATTGCTTTTATCGCTTCCTCAACTTCCCTCTCAGTTATCGTCTATGCCGGTCCTAAAACTGGGTTACTCTTTATGTTGCCATCCCATTCATTCTCTGCATTCAACAGCATTTCCATATATCTCTTCCATTTTCCTTTAATTCCATATGGGTCCACAACGATTTGTCCCACTTCATCCTTCAAGCAACTCACCCCCATCACATCACACCTCTCTTTCACTATTTGCTTTGCAATCCTGAATACTGCTCTGTGACCCTCTTCCGAATCCAAGCGTTCTCAACATTTTCCTACATGCCTCCTGCGCCCTTGCTACCTCTTTCTTTGCAGCCTTCTTGGCTGCATTATAACTTTCATGCTCTGCCTTTTCTGCCCCTGTACCCTTTGCCTTCTGCCACTCCTTGAACTTCTTCCTCTTCTCGTCCATCCTCTTTCCAACTTCATCAATTCACCACCATGTTTCCGAGTGCCTCGGTGGTCCTTTTGTCCATCCACATACCTCACCAACGGCTCCCAACAGACTATCTTTCATTGACTTCCAACCACTTTCAAGCTCAACCACATCATCCTCTAACATACTCACTACTCAGCCTCCCATTAAATGCCTCCCTCACTGTCACCTTTTTCTACCTCCACACCTTCATTCTCGGTTTGTACTTCACCCGCCGAGCTCTCCTCACACCTTTCACCCTTATGTCGCAGACAACCAAGTGGTGCTGTGAAACAGCCTCCTCCCCCGGGATCACCTTTGTGTCCCGGAGGTGCCCCCTATCTCGCCTACACACCATCAGGTAGTCAACGGTTGTCGTCGACCCACCTGACGTGTATGTAACCAGCTTATTATCCTCTTTCTGGAACTGAGTATTACAAATCAGCTCCATCAGCAAACTCCAAAATCCTTTCTCCTTCTCCATTTCTCACACCATATCCGTAACCCCCATGAACTCCCTCAAAACCGTCCATACTCCTTCCCACATGCCCATTTAGGTCTCCTCCTACCACAACAACTTCCTCATCTTTCACGTTTTCCATCAGCTTCTCTATCGCACACCAGAACTTGTCCTTCTCTTCATCACCCCGACCAACCTGTGGAGCATATCCTGAGATGACGTTCACCAAGAGCTTTCCAATCATCATTTTCACCATCATCAACCTTTCACTCACTCGAGTCACACTCACCACACTGTCTAGAAACTCCTCAGAAAACAGGACACCAACACCATTCACGCCTTCCGGGCACCCTTGCTACACAAACTTGTATTTCTGTCCCTGCCTACCCTTCACCATTCTCACACCACTTCCCTTCCATCTCGTCTCCTGCACACAACATATGTCCACTCTTCTTCTGACCAATACTTCCACCACTTCTCCTGATCTCCCTGTCATTGTCCCTACATTCCATGTCCCAAACATCAGAAACCGATCTCCACATCGGGCATCAGTCGTTTCGTCGTCATAAATGTAGTGATTTCCTCCCTTGCTTCGACCGGGTTCCCCATCTTGAGTTTTGATGAGAGGGAGTGGGGTCACCCACGGGGTACTTCGGGCTGTACCCTGCCCATATGTAGTTGTAATTGTCATGGTTCCCTTTTTGAGGCAATGTTTTTACGGCCGGATGCCCTTCCTGACGCCAACCCTTTTAGTCGCCTCTTACGACCCGCAGGGATATGGTGTGTCTATTCTAAACTGGGGTACACACCGGGTTTAAAATCCAAAATCCCAAAACACTTGAACAAAAAATTTTCCTCATTAAAAATTCATGATAACACTCCTTTCCTTTTCTAGCCCCAGTCACACTCCCCATCAGAATTTCCTACTCCATACACGACTTTCATACACAAATGAAGGTATAAGCATATTGTTGGGGTTTTGAGAACCCTGCACTTTGTAAATTGTTGTAAATATACCCTTTGTAAATAATTCTCTTTGTAAATACCTCCATTTCATTGTTAAGATCAAAGGTCGTCCCCTAGTTAGTCCATGAACAACACATGGCGAACCATAGGCCCTCTTCATAGTTATTTCATTATTATGTGTTTCAGGTAAGGCTGTGTTTCCAATAGTTTGACTCTACGTTGCATTAATCAAATAAGATAGGCCCCATTCCGTCCATTTGCTCTCTCTCTCCAAATTGTGGTACGTCGTTGCCAGCAGCCAGAACTCCATTACGCATGAGGCCAAGGAGAGGAAAAAGGGGGCGGAACGCTGAGGAAGAGGCGTGGCCCTGTCATCAACCCGCCAGGGGCGTGGTCGGTAAGCCTTAACCACCAACCAGCACCGCGGTGAGTGAACCGGTAGGCGTGCCATCGGAGCCCGCGGCTTGATACGGCCTCGAGTAATAAAAGCAACTGCAAGGGACTGCTTGGCCAGTGGAGTGAGGGAGTTGGAGTGAGAGGGTCCGAAGAGAGTTGAGTGAGGGAGTTGGAGTGAGAGGGTCCGAAGAGAGTGGAGTGAGGGAGTTGGAGTGAGAGGGTCCGAAGAGAGTTGAGTGAGTGGGACGAACAAGGTACGAGAGCCGGTGAGAAGGCAGGAGAGACGAGCTGCGTGGAGCTGCGTCAGAAAGCCCTGCCGTGTGAAACCATATACGTGGGACTGCCGCCGGCTCCTCGTTTTTCCAGCCCGGAGCGTGGATTTGCAGCGGACCTCCTCGCTGAGTTTTCCCCCGAACCTTCCTCCAGCCATTCCTGCCTACAATCCCCCTTTGTCGTGTAAGTCCGTTGTCTGTCCTTTTTGTTGTCTGGGGTTCCATAATTAAGACTGTTTAAGGCTTGCCCTGTGTATCTGCTTCTTCTTCGCCCTGTATATTACTTTCGTTTCTCTTCCTTTGGTTTTCTGTCCATAATTAATAAATGTCTGTATTTCTTACCTTTGGTTTCTTCTTTCTCATCCGATCGCTTTAGTCCCTTCTTCCATTGAATACCTGTGGCGCGATTTTGGCCAAACGCTTTATAATCGGGTCTCGTCTCTTGGTAACGGCCCGAGTCGCAGCTCGCTTCGCTCAACGCAATCCAATCACGCTGCGGCCCGGGTGGAAGTATTTCCTCGCTTACGGCCGGTGGTAGTACTTAGGTATTAAGACAAATTGGGCTTACAACCCTACTTACCATCGACCGGATGTGACGTCATACCCCCAGGACCAGTCGGACGGCCAGCTGAACAGGACAAGGGGATTAACCCCCCCTTGCTAACGGGAGTGCCGTCCCCCGGATCCGCAACAATTGGTGTCGGGGAAACGGATTTGAGACCCGAACCAAATTTTTAAAACATCTTAAATTTGCTTAAACATGCTTAACATCTAAATTTTAAAATCGTGCCATGGATAGTCAAGGTGATCGGATGCCGGTAGGGGAGGTAGAAGAGGGGTTAGAGGCAACCCAGGACCCCAGGGAGGAGGAGAACAATGAGGATGCGGTAGAGGGGGTTGCAGGCGCACAAGATGGCGGCGCCTCGCACGAGGTTGCAGCAGCACAAAATGGCGCCTCGCACATGGCGGCGAGGGCCACGCCTGCCGCACAAATGGGGGTTATGGATGTGCAATCCTATCTGGACACTTTCATGGCACAAATGAGGGCCTATATGGTAGAGTCGGGGAGTAAGATGGATGCAATGAGAAACGAGATGGGAAACCAAATTGGAGGATTAGAAAGTAGAATGGGGGGGGCATTAGAAAGCCAAATAGGGGGG
The DNA here is from genome assembly GCF_964187855.1 of Myxine glutinosa. Lineage (NCBI taxonomy): Eukaryota > Metazoa > Chordata > Myxini > Myxiniformes > Myxinidae > Myxine > Myxine glutinosa. The sequence continues at coordinate 118,881,375 of NC_136269.1, forward strand.
CTAGAAGGCAAATTGGGAGGATTAGGGGGCCAACTGGAGGACGTGGGTAGTCAAATAGGGGAACTAAAAGACGGGTTAACGGGGTTGGAAAATAGGATGGCCACCCAGGAGAACCAAATGGAAAGGGTGAAGAATGGGTTAGAGGGGTTAGAAAACAATATGGAAGGCAAATTGAGGGAAATAGGGGAGCAATCCGCCCGGGAAATTAAACAGATGGGGAATCAGATAGAGGAGGTAAAAATCGGGTTAGAAACCAAATTGGACACCCACAAGGGGGATTTGGAGCAGATGAGGGCGGCATCTACCAAAGAGATGGGGGAGGATATAAGGCGCGGGGTGAGCGAAGAGGTCGCGGGGGTACGCGAGGAGGTAAGGCGGGGTGAGGAGCGCATGGAGAAAGAGGTGAGGAACAGCACGGCTAGGTTACACGGGGGAATAGAAGACCTGACGCGGGGAGTAGAGCAGCTGACAGTGGGACAAAAGGAGTTAGGGGAGCAGGTGGAAAAGAACACGGCGGTAATAGGGGGGTTGAAAGCGACGCAGAAAGAAATAAAGGAATTAATAGCGACGAAGAAGGAATGTCAGACGGTACATGAGGGACTGACGAGGAGGTTAGAAGAGGTGGTAGAGGCGATGGAGACAAAAGAACAGGAAGTCAGGACGCACATAGAAACGACCAAGGTGGCCTTAGAGGAAGAAATTGAAGGGGTGCACCGGGGAATAAAAGAGGTGAAACATAAGTTAGAGGAGGTGGAAGAAGGAGTGAGTGAAATTAAAAAGAGACTGAGGGAGACTAAGAGAGAGATAAAGGAGGAGGTGATGGAATTGGTGCAAGGTCTGTGCTCACAGCGTGATGATGTGCTTACTGACCAAATAAAGAGTTTGCAGGTGGCGGAGGAGGAGCGAAGGAGAAGAGGTGCCGAGGTGAGTGGCGATATGCTCGGAAATGTATATGGTGTGAGGGGAGATTCAGTGAGCTTGGGTGTTGGTCTAGACCCGGGCGTTCGTGAAAGGCCGCTGGTGAGGTGTGCGACTGGTGCAGAGTGTGTGGAAAGAGGATGTGTGCAAGGATGTCCGACTATGGGGAGTGCGAGGGGTATTGGTGAGCAAGGGTGTGCGAGTATGGAATGGGTAGCGGGTTGCGGAGGGGCGACCCAGGCATCGACACAGACAGGGGTAGTGTTCAGAGGGATGGGGGGTGCGCACGAGAGCCCCCCGGAAATAGTGTACTGTGGGGGCCCAAACAGTTCGGCCCCGTGCTAACCCCGCAAGGAGCGACGCACGGGGTCCGGCCTTCGGGCACCCACAAGGTCCCACTCGCGCAGTATGACGGCAAGAGTGATCTGAGGGCGTACCTGGCGCAGTTCGAATATGTATGCAGAGGCAACGGTTGGAATCCGGACGAAGGTGGAGTACACCTTGTGGGGGCACTGCGTGGCGCGGCGGTGGAGGTGCTGACAGCTTTACCACCGGGTGCTCTCACCCGGCCAGCCCTCCGCGCAGCCTTAATTAATCATTTTGGCATTGAACAGCAAAGCGAGCTTGTTAAAGCTCAGCTTGCTCAGCAAAAACGCAAGCCCCAGGAGACCATCGGGGAACTTGCCCATGACATTCGCTGCGCAGAAGGAATCGCACACGCGGACATGGCAGCGAGCTCCCAAGAAAGCCTGGCGCTGGACCACTTTATCCAGGCTCTTCCGGATCCGGAACTCCGACAACAGCTCGCCATGTGGCGCCCGCAGACCATGAGCCAGGCGGCTGACGCTGCAGCGCGTTGGGAAGCAGCGAGGCTCCTGGCCCGGGGAGGCGAGCGCCACACAGTGGCGGTGCGTCAGGTGGGGCCCGTGACGGGTAGCGGCCCCCCTAGGGGGCCCGCCCCAAAAGGGGGCCCTGACCTGGAGAGCATGGTCCGGAGGCTGGTGGACCGGCGCCTGGCGGGACCTGGACCAAGGCAGGCGGCCCCGGCGGTGGCACCCGGTGGGCCACGACAAAGTATGCCAATTCGGACATTCTGGGGGGGGGGGGGGGGGGGAATTTGGAATACCGGAGGCAAGCACCTTACCAGGTGAGGTGCTATAATGGTGCTCGGCTGGGTCACCGTGCGTGGGAGTGTCGAGCTCCGCGCCGCGACGCTGCCCGGCAGCCGATGCCCTCAACTCCGCCCCGTATAGATCGGCATAGCCAACCTCAGACATCCCCCCCCCCCCCCCCCCCCCGCGCCAGAGCCCGGGAAACTAGAAGGTGCCGAGCATGCAGGGCAGTGTTCGGCGATAGGGGATGGAGAAGAGCCCTCAGTGACGCGACAGGTCATTCATTGTGGCCAAATTGGAACAGGTAGCCTCACAATTCGATGCAAAATTGCCGGCGTGGGGGTAGATGCCGTAGTGGACACAGGAGCTAGTGCCACGATCATCAGCCCTGTGATCCTCAATTCGAGTGCAGACGGCTGGGATAAAATCCAGCGTCTGAAAAATCATAGTTTGCAGCTGGCTACCGGGGTAACGGCCCCGATCATAGGGCGTGGTTTTGTGACCCTCAAGTTGGGGTCGGTAAAGAGCGAGATAGAGGTTTGGGTGGCGGTGGTGTGCGACCCATGCTTAATAGGATTGGATTTGTTGACTGCCAGCGGTTGTAAAATCGACTTGTGCCGGGGGATCCTACAAGTGGGAGTAGAAGAGCTACCATTGGAGGGGGTGAGCACGGCCGAAAGGGTGGAGCTGGAGGCTCCTGAGGCCGTGACCATCCCTCCGAGGGCCGAGGCCATAGTGCCGGCCCGATGGTTAGCTCGCCCAACATGGCAGGAGTCCTGCGGCCTGGTCGAAACGGTGGCAGCGCAACCCATACCTGGCTTAATCGTGAGCCGCACCCTTGTAAAAACGGACGGGCCGGTGGTGGCCGTCCGAGTAATTAATATTAGCACAGAACCACGCACTATAGTGAGGGGCACGAAGGTAGCTGGCTGCACCCCAGTTAAAGAAGTCGCGTTAGTGAGGGGCGAGAACGTCCAGCCGAGCCGGCCCCAGGGGGAGCCTTCAATAAATAGTAGGAATTGGCCCGATCCCATTTGCGAGATGGTAAATCGAAGTAGTGTAGAGTTGGGAGGTACCCAGAGGGAGGCCTTGCACAAACTAATTGGATCCCATTTGGATATCTTCTCCTTGTCCCCCGAGGATATTGGACGTACGGGCCTGGTGAAACATCAGATCCACACCGGTGAGGCCCGGCCTATTCGTCCCCCACCCGACGGCTCCCTTGGAGCAAGAGGGAGGAAGCTGACGAGCAGGTAGAAAAAATGCTCGATGCAGGCGTCATCGAGCCCTAGGGAAGTCCCTGGATGTCACCCGTTGTGCTGATCAAAAAGAAGGATGGGACCACGCGTTTCTGCGTGGACTATCGCCAGCGAAACAACGTGACACTCAAGGACTCATATCCCCTGCCAAGAATTGATGACACCCTCGATGCCGTTGTGGGCTCAAATTGGTTCTCAACTTTGGACCTCAAGAGTGGGTATTGGCAGGTGGAGATGGATAGGGCAGGGAAGGAGAAAACGGCATTTTCCACAGGTAAGGGGCTGTATCAGTTCACTGTGATGCCGTTTGGTTTGTGTAACGCCCCCGCCACCTTTGAGCGATTAATGGAACATGTACTAGGCGGCATGCCATGGCAATCATGCCTGGTATACCTGGATGATGTCCTAGTACATGCCAAAACATTCCCCCAGGCTATAGCTAATTTGGACCAGGTGTTTGGGTGCCTCAGACAGGCAGGGTTGAAGCTGAGTCCGAGCAAGTGCACTTTGTTTGCTAGAGAGGTGGCCTATCTAGGTCACATTATCGGTCGCGAGGGGGTAAAAACAGACCCAGGCAAAATTACAGCGGTAGAGGAGTGGCCCGCACCAGGTACCATCAAGGAGGTGCGGGGATTTTTGGGACTCTGCTCCTACTACCGGCGCTTTGTGGCGAAATTTGCAGAGTTGGCCCGGCCCCTTCACCGGCTTACGGAGAAGGGGACGCGATTTAATTGGACAAGGGAGTGCCAAGAGGCCTTCCTAAAATTGAAGGGGTGTTTGACATCCGCACCCATTCTAGCTTACCCCACTTGTGACGGCACCTTTACCCTGGACACGGATGCAAGCCAGGAAGGATTGGGCGCAGTTTTGTCGCAGACACAGGAGGGCGTGGAGAGAATGATTGCTTATTATAGTCGGGCCTTGAGTAGGCCCGAATGAAATTATTTCGTCACCCGCAAGGAATTATTGGCTATGCTGGCTGCCATGAACCATTTCCACCCATACCTGTATGGGCGGAAATTTTTGGTTCGAACTGACCATTCCTCCTTGCAATGGCTCCTTCGGTTCAAGGAACCGGAGGGCCAAATTGCAAGGTGGTTGGAAAAGTTGCAGCAGTACGATTTTAATGTGACCCATAGGGCCGGGAAGGCCCATGGTAATGCTGACGCACTCTCTCGGCGTCCTTGTCTGGGGGAAAACTGTAAATTTTGTGCGACACACGAGGAGAGGGAGCAATTGGGCGATTCTGCCCCGATCCTCGTCGTCCGTGCAACCCGGGTGAGAGGGCCAATTTTGCCACTAACCGCAGATGAAGAATTTGGAACTTTGGCGTGGAGCATGGCCCAGCAGGAGGATCCCGTCCTGGGACCGGTGTACGAATGGGTCAAATTGGGGCAAGGACCTAGTGGGGAAGAGGTCACGCCCCTCGGGGCGCAAACAAAGGCATATTGGGCTCAGTGGCAGGCCCTGGAATTGAGGGAAAACATCTTATATCGCAAGTGGGTGGAGGTTCCCTCTGAGAGAACTTCCTGGCTGGTGATAGTCCCTGACAAATTTAAGAACGTCATATTACAACAGGTGCATGGTACCCGCTCCGGCGGCCATTTGGGCAGGACAAAGACAACATCTCGGGTCCGCCGGAGGTTCTATTGGGTTAATATGGGGCGCGATATCCAGGACCGGTGTCGGAGATGCGACGCCTGTACTGCTAAAAAGGGACCAGCACGGAGGATGAGGGCCCCCCTTCAATTACACCAGGTGGGGGCCCCCCTTGAGCGGGTGGCTATGGATATTCAAGGACCGCTACCCCGCACCCGCCAAGGTAATAAGTATATCCTCGTTGTAATGGACTATTTCACCAAGTGGCCGGAGGCCTACGCTTTCCCCAACCAAGAAGCCGGGGTGGTAGCGCAGGCCTTCGTGGAAGGATTTGTATGTCAGCATGGGATTCCACAGGAGCTGCACACTGATCAGGGACGAAATTTTGAAAGCCAATTACTAAAAGATGTGTGCAGACTCCTGTCATTTAGGAAAACACGTACCACGCCCCTAAGACCCCAATCTGACGGGATGGTGGAAAGGTTCAATCGAACATTGGTCCAATAACTGGCCTTGTTCACCACCACCCATCAGGATGACTGGGACGAACATCTCCCATACTTATTGATGGCCTACCGAACTAGCCAGCACGCGGCCACCGCATGCAATCCAGCGTTGCTTATGTATGGGCGGGAGTTGCGGGCTCCCGCCGACTTGCTATGCGGTCCCGTGCCAGACACCACGGATATCCCGCCGAGGGAGGGTTACGCACGTCACCTGGAGGAAGGCATGGAGAGGGTCCATGCCTTTGCCCGCCGCCAGCTCCATCTGGCGGGGGCCAAGATGAAGCGTAGGTACGACCACCAGAGCCAGGGGAGCCAGTAAGCTCTGGGGATGAAGATTTGGTTCTTTAATCCCCGGAGGCGGAAGGGTAGGTGCCCAAAACTCACCTCCCCCTGGCAAGGCCCGGGCGTCGTCCTGTCGCAAGTCTGTGATGTGGTCGTAAAGATCAAAATGGGGCCACGAGCCCTCCCTCGGATCGTCCATGCCGACCGGATAAGACCTTACACCGGCGAGCAGGCGCCCTCGTGGATTGCCTCGGCTTTAGATGCCGAGGCAGGACCCAGTACCTCTTGTGAAGGGGGCTCATAGTGCCAGAGGACTGGGGGAGTGATAATGGGAGATGCCCGATGTGGAGGGATGGTAAATTCGCCATCCCTCCCATACCGGGCACATGAGCAATAGTTATGGGGTTTTGGCAGTGTAAGCTCGCCGAGGGCGGGCTAGGATAAATGTATAGGGACCTAGAGATGACAATAGGTAACTGTAGAATTAAGTAGTGACATTGTACAAGTAGTGGGGATGTAGAATATATTAGTGGATGATAAGGACGTGGTATGTGCAATAGTGTAAGGGATGACTGGGGATGCACTAAGTTAGAAGGACACCAGGTAGTTTAGATGATGCAGTTGTGTTTGTGGTGAGAGTGATGAAATGAGGAATTGGTATGAAAGTGCACGGTAGTGCTGGTTATGAAATGAGGAACTGCTCGTGAGAGATGTGTGTGTGTGAAGGAGGTGATTGAGCAGCGTATGGTGAAAGGGTGTGATTGTGCATTGTATGGAGTGAATGGTCCTGGAGGAAGGAGGGTGCAGGGAGCACCAGGTGTGATGGAACAGGTGTGCAAGTGAGCAGGTGTGCCAGTGAACAGGTGTATGGAGAATGGTTGAATGGAATAGCTGGTCTGGAGTAAATGGAGTATGGAATGGATGGTGTGGAGGGAGTAGTGTGGAATATGTGGAGTGGAGTGGTTGGTGCGAAAGGAGTGGATGGGGAAGATGGACCCCTTTCACGAATACCCAGGGAGGGTAGTTTAAAAGTAGGTAGAGGGTATAGGTAAATTGTGGTTGGATATTGGCATCTGTGGTGCATGTGGTAGAATGGTGTTTGGATGGGTGCATTAGTGAAGTGGAAATGGCTGGGCGTGTGGCCTGTTAGTGTGTGTGTGGTTAAATGGGCACTCCGCCACTGTGAGGATGTCGGCCAGGTGAGGCCGCAAGTGGGCTCTGGGAGCCAGTAGAGTTGTTCAGTGGGGCCCGAGGATCCGGAGGACGGACCCGGGTAGCCCAGTGCCAGAGAGGGCACCGAGTGGGGAGAGCGCCAGAGGGCCTTCCCCAGGTAGATAGGTTAGGGTAAGGAGCAGGTAAGCTCGGAGGCAACTGCAGTGGCGGAGGTGTGCAGGTGAGTGGACCTGCTGGGAGCACCACACGACCCAGTCCTGAAATTATGCAAAGGCACAGGGAGTTGAATCGGGGGAGTGAGACCCCAAATTGGTGAGCGCCACGGATGGTCAGTGGGAATTGGTTTTTAGAACCACATAGTGTAAGACGGCCAATGATTTGGCAGGGAAAGACCCCGGGTAGAGTAAAAGTGTTAAAGTAATGTAGAGGATAGTTAGGATTGAAATCTCCTCGCACCATCTACAGCCACTCACCTGAGGTGATGACAGGACTCCACACCATGTGATTTTTTTTGTGCAAATGTTTTGGAATGGTAAGATGCATCATGACGTGGGGGTGACATTGTGCTGGTTGTTCCATCTCTTCCTCCTTATGAGGAATTGATGAGGAATTTGAATCAATGGCAAATTTGGTTAGAAATTGGGATTGTGGATGAATTTGGTATTAGGGGAGATATGGGGAGGACGAGACGTAGTGACAAATTTGTAAATGTGTAAATTTTGTAAATATGGGGTAAGGGCAAGGGTAGAGTAGGTGACAGGGGGGGTGACGTACAATAGGGATGGGCTTTCTCCGCTCGCTCCCCATGCGCACCTCACTATGCATTGCCTTGTTTTAATGTGTACCCTTGCGCCCTTACCCATCGCTGACTCTGCTTTGTCTTCCTCCCCACCCATGGACCGTGGTCTTGGGCACTGAGGGAAAAGTGTGCAGGCGTCGCAGTTGTGTGCCCGCATTCCCGCTACCAGCTGCCTGGACCGATGCACCACTTTATGGACCGCACGTTTCTGCGGCCAAGCACCACACAGATGGACCACACATTTGTAGCATGACCCCTCTGCTGGGACCGGCCATTGTAGCCAGAAGTCTTCCCTTGCAGACCTCGGTGAGGTGGCACTAAGCCATGCGGGTGGACCACCATAGTTGGCCCCTGCTGGCCATAATAAAATTTTAAAAAACGGACACGTTGTGTGCCTTTTTTATTATCCATCAAATAGGCCGCAAGCAAGAACAACAAGATCAAGAAGAACAACATCAAGACCATCGGCCCAGCAGAGCGAAGAAGACGTCGGGCACCATTTTGTTTTATTGACATTTGAATGTATGACTGTGCACTGGATGGTGCTTTGATGGTGGTGCTTTGATGCTTTTTGGTTTTTTGGTGCTTGCATGCTCGGGGATGCATTGCAATATCAATTCTGCATCCCCGGGCATGTGAAGGTGGTGTATCGGTGCAGTGCAGTGCATGCTTTTCCTCCCTCCCGCAGGATTCTTTTTGTTTCCCAAGAAAGACAGGTCCTAGGTTGCAGTGTAAATACAAAATAGTGTCTTGTAAATAATGCTCCCCACTGTAAATGTGTAGTTTGAAAATAATTCCGCAATTCGGTTATCCTGTGGGTGTGAATCTCTTAGGCAGGATGCAACGTAGCAGGGGGACATACTTAATTGTGTTTAAAACTGTCGCACTCAGGGTAAGGTTAATAGTAGAGGGCTATCACACCTGAGTGTCACATTAAGTTAAAGCTTTTTCTGTCCGGGACGTGCCTGGAGGAATGAGGGTGCTGTGTTGGGGTTTTGAGAACCCTGCACTTTGTAAATTGTTGTAAATATACCCTTTGTAAATAATTCTCTTTGTAAATACCTCCATTTCATTGTTAAGATCAAAGGTCGTCCCCTAGTTAGTCCATGAACAACACGTAGCAAACCATAGGCCCTCTTTGTAGTTATTTCATTATTATGTGTTTCAGGTAAGGCTGTGTTTCCAATAGTTTGACTCTACATTGCATTAATCAAATAAGATAGGCCCCATTCCGTCCATTTGCTCTCCCTCTCCAAATTGTGGTACGTCGTTGCCAGCAGCCAGAACTCCATTACGCACGAGGCCAAGGATAGGAAAAAGGGGGCGGAACGCCGAGGAAGAGGCGTGGCCCTGTCATCAACCCGCCAGGGGCGTGGTCGGTAAGCCCTAACCACCAACCAGCACTGCGGTGAGCGAACCGGTAGGCGTGCCATCGGAACCCGCGGCTTGATACGGCCTCGAGTAATAAAAGCAACTGCAAGGAACTGCTTGGCCAGTGGAGTGAGGGAGTTGGAGTGAGAGGGTCCGAAGATAGTTGAGTGAGGGAGTTGGAGTGAGAGGGTCCGAAGAGAGTGGAGTGAGGGAGTTGGAGTGAGAGGGTCCAAAGAGAGTTGAGTGAGTGGGACGAACAAGGTACATGAGCCGGTGAGAAGGCAGGAGAGACGAGCTGTGCGGAGCTGCTTCAGAAAGCCCTGCCGTGTGAAACCATATACGTGGGACCGCCGCCGGCAGCTCGTTTTTCCAGCCCGGAGCGTGAATTTGCAGCGGACCTCCTCGCTGAGTTTTCCCCTGAACCTTCCTCCAGCCATTCCTGCCTGCAATCCCCCTTTGTCGTGTAAGTCCGTTGTCTGTCCTTTTTGTTGTCTGAGGTTCCATAATTAAGACTGTTTAAGGCTTGCCCTGTGTATCTGCTTCTTCCTCTTCACTGTAAATTGCTTTCGTTTCTTCTTCGGTTTCTTTGGTCGTGTAAATAATTAAAAAACACCTGTTATTTCTTACCACTTTTGGTTTCATTCTTCCCCGATCGCTTTAGTCTTTTCTTTCAATTGAGTACCTGTGGCGCGATTTTGGCCAAACGCTTTATAATCGGGTTTAGTCTCTTTGTAACGGCCCGAGTCGCAGCTCGCTTCGCTCGGTGCAATCCAATCACGCTGCGGCCCGGGTGGAAGTATTTCCTCACTTACGGCCGGTGGTAGTACTTAGGTATTATGACAACTTGGGCTTACAACCCTACTTACCATCGACCGGAAGTGACGTCATACCCCCAGGACCGGTCGGACGGCCAGCTTAACAGGACAAGGGGATTAACCCCCCCTTGCTAACGGGAGTGCCATCCCCTGCATCCGCAACAATATAAATGCTTTCTTATATATGAAAGTCTACAAATAGAACATAAATGTTGTATATAAGCTGAACTATTGTCACACATGCAGTACTTTATTTATACACAAATCATACAATGAAAATGATTAAAATATGACCACATCAAGGCCTACTTATATATAAAGGCCTACTTATATGTGAAGGCTTACTTATATATGAAGTCTTACTTATATATGAAGGCTTACATATATATGAAGGCTTACATATATATGAAGGCTTACGTATATATATGAAGGCTTACTTATATATGAAGGCCTACTTATATATGAAGGCCTACTTATAAATGAAGGCTTACTTATATATGAAGGCTTACTTATATATGAAGGCTTACTTATGTATGAAGGCCTACTTATATATGAAGGCCTACTTATATATGAAGGCTTACTTATATATGAAGGCTTACTTATAAATGTCGGCCTACTTATATATGAAGGTGAAGGAGCTGTGCTCCAACTCGAATCGAAAGAATGGACGCGACAAAAAGCTGGAATTCGTCCGAGTTTCTTTATTGCATCAAATCAACTCGGGTAAAACCGAAAAAGCCCGTTTATCGGGCAGCATTATATACAAGCACTCGAATATCTCATGCCGGAGCGTTTGCCCTTAAAAGGCGCGACTGGGCCTGTCCGGGAGACCTGGGCGAGTCTGGACATGCCCGGGAACGGTGAGACTGGGTGTCGCCGGACGGGCCGGGCGAGCCCGGGAAAGGCGGGTCCGTGCATGCCCGGGAAAGGCGAGACTGAGCGTCTCCGGGCGGTGTGGGCGAGCCTGGCACAGCGATCGCTCCGTGGTTGCGTCCTCGGCAGGTGTAAGGCGATTGTGTATGTTCAGCGGCAACCGGTACACACACACCCCCCAGAATCGACTTGCACCGGCAGGGTCAATTAAAGGGGGGTCCTGATGACCCGGCCGAAGCGACCCCTGGAGGGTCGTGGGGGGGGGGGGGGTCCGGTGTGGGGGTGGGTGGTCGAGCGGGAGGCACCGTGGTCAGGGGGCGGCCTCGCCGCGGAGGAAGGGCCAACCGAGGTGGTTGGTCGATGTCCACGTGCGTCGGCTTGAGGCGGTCCACCGAAATCCGGTCCGACCTGCCGCCGACGTCGATGACGAAGGACTTGTCGTCCCGTCGCAGGACCCGGAAGGGCCCGTCGTACGGCGGCCGGAGTGGCCCCCGATGTGCGTCATGACGCACGAAAACGTACTCCGCTGTGCGAAGCGCTGGGGGGACGTAGGACTGGGGGTCACCGTGGTGGGACGTTGGCACGGGGGCAAACCGTCGGGCGGTCTCCTGGAGGTCCGAGCGCTGGCGAGCTGCGGACCAGGTACTGGTGGCGTCGGGCACGAATTCGACTGGGACGCGTAGCGGCTGGCCGTAGACCAGCTCGGTGGGGGATGCCCGGAGGTTCTCCTTGGGGGCCGTGCGGAGGCCCAAAAGGACCCACGGTAGCCGGTCGGTCCAGCCGCCGTCCTGAAGGCCGGCCATGAGCGCGGCCCTCATGGAATGGTGGAACCGCTCGCACAACCCGTTGGCTTGGGGGTGGTAGGCCGTGGTATGGTGGAGCCTGACCCCCAGGTTGCGGGTGACCGCGCCCCACAGCTCGGAGGTGAACTGCGGCCCGCGGTCCAAAGAGATGTCCGCCGGTGCGCCGAAACGGGTGACCCAGGTGGCGATGAAAGCCTGAGCCACGTCGGCGGTGGTGGTGGAGATGAGGGGAACGGCCTCCGGCCACCTGGTGGTCCTGTCCACCATGGTGAGCAGGTGTGTGAAACCCCGTGATGGGGGGAGGGGGCCCACCAGGTCCACGTTGAAGTGGTCGAAACGCCGTTTGAGCACGGTGAAAGGTGCCAGCGGGGCCTGGGTGTGTCGGTGGACCTTGGCCTGTTGGCAGGCCGTGCAGGTGCTGGTCCAATCGCGGACATCCCGTCGAAGGCCGTGCCAGACGAATCGCGCCGACACCAGCTTCTGGGAAGCTTTCCGGCCCGGGTGGGAAAGGCCGTGGAGGGAGGCGAAGATGCGGCGTTGCCAGGTAACGGGCACGATGAGGCGCGGCTGGCCTTGGGAGACGTCGCAGAGCAGGACAGTGTCCGCGAAGGGGACGTCGGCCAGGCGGAGGCCCGTGTCCGCCGCCCGGAGGGCTTGCACCGTGGTGTCGGTGGTCTGGTCAGCCGCCATAAGCGCGAAGTCCACGCCGAGGTGGACCGCGTTCGTGCTGGCCCGAGAAAGACAGTCGGCCACGGTGTTGTCTTTGCCGGCGACGTGCCGGATGTCCGTGGTAAACTCCGACACGGCGGAGAGGTGGCGCTGCTGGCGTGCCGACCACGGCTCCGTGACTTTGCCCATTGCGTAAACCAACGGCTTGTGGTCGACGAAAGCCGTGAAGGGTCGGCCCTCCAGGAGGTGGCGGAAATGGCGAACGGCCAGGTGTAGACCGAGGAGCTCGCGGTCAAACGTGCTATATTTGAGCTCGTTCGGCCGGAGTTGCCGGCTGAAAAAAGCGAGTGGCTGCCAAACCCCATTCACCCATTGCTCATGTACGGCGCCCACCGCGTAGTCGGAGGCATCCGTGGTGAGGGCGATGGGAGCGTTGAGCACCGGGTGAGCGAGCAGTGTTGCGTCGGCGAGGGCCCGCTTTGAGCTTGTAAATGCCGCGTCCATGGCTGCGGACCAGACGACGTCGTGTTTGGCCGGCTTGCCCCGGAGGGCTTCGTAGAGGGGCCGCATGAGCCGAGCAGCGCGGGGCACGAAGTGGTGATAGAAATTCACCATTCCGAGGAACTCCTGTAGGGCCTTGATGGAGCGGGGACGCGGAAACGCGGTGATGGCCTCGACCTTGGTAGGCAGCGGCACGGCCCCGTTCTTGGTGGTGGTGGCCCAAAAAAATCAACGGCCGTCGTGCCGAAGTGGCATTTGGCCGGGTTGACGATTAGGCCGTGCTCGCTGAGGCGCCCGAACAGTGTTCGGAGGTGGAGGAGGTGCTCGGCCCGGGACGCGCTGGCGACGAGGATGTCGTCCAGGTAGACGAAGAGGAACGGCAGGTCGCGCAGCACGCCGTCCATCAAGCGCTGGAATGCCTGAGCCGCGTTCTTGCGGCCAAATGGCATTCAAAGGAATTCGAATAAGCCGAACGGCGTGATGACGGCCGTTTTTGGGACGGCAGCCGGCCTGACAGGTACCTGGTGGTATCCCAGTATCAAATCGATCTTCGAAAAAATGATCCGTCCTGCCAAACAGGCGGAGAAGTCTTGAATGTGCGGGATCGGATACCTGTCGGGGGTGGTAACGTCGTTAAGGCGGCGGTAGTCGCCACATGGGCGCCAGCTGCCCCCCGGCTTCGGTACGATGTGTAGTGGCAAAGCCCACGCGCTATCGGAGCGCCGCACGATGCCGAGGTGTTCCAAAGCGTCGAACTCGGCTTTGGCCACGGCGAGCTTGGCTGGGTCGAGGCGGCGGGCTCTGGTGTAGACCGACGGGCCCGTGGTTGGTATGTGGTGCTCGATACCATGTCGTACCGCGACGGCCGAAAACGTCGGCCGCGTGAGGGCCGGTAACTCCGCGAGCAGGCGAGCAAACTTGTTCGCCGCCGGGAGGGCGCATGCTAGTTCGGTCGGCGCGGAGCTGCTCAACGTGCATGCCATGGAGCTGAAGGTCTCGGCGTTGACGAGGCGACGCCGTTTGACGTCAACCAGCAGCCCATGTGCGCAGAGGAAGTCGGCGCCCAGCAGAGCCATGGGCACGCTTGCGGTCACAAAAGTCCAATGAAAGCGCTGGCTGCCGAAGCAGAGGGTGACGTTGCGCGGGCCGAAGGTGCGGATGGCCGATCCGTCGGCCGCCACCAAGGAGGGGCCGCAAACCGCGGACTGCCTGTCCTGATCGGAGGCGGGTATGTCGCTCAGTTGGGCGCCGGTGTCACACAGGAAGCGCCGTCCGGACGCTTTGTCCCTGATAAAAAGTAAGTTGCCCGTGTGGCCGGCGCTCATGGCGGGTAATGAACGCCGGCCCGGCCGTTTCCCGACTTGCCGAAAGTGCACGGGGGTCGGCATGTCCGGGCCTTTTGTCCGAACCTGGCATGGTAGTAACACCACGCCTGGTCAGGTGGAGGCCCCGGTCGTCGTGTTGGAGGCGGTCGGTGCGGGGTAGCGGCCGCCAATTGCGCTGGCAGTTCGGCCGCCGACCGTGCCGGGTGCTGGGGCACCATGGGCATTGCTTCGGACGGCGGCGGGCTCCAGGTCGCTGCCCCGATGCGTTGGCCTGCCGAGGAGATCTTGTCGGCTTCCCTGGCGAGGGCGCGGGGATCCGTGATCTGCGTGCTTGCCAGGGCGAGGCGTACCTGGCTAGGCAGCTGACGGAGGAACAGCTCTTGAAAAAGAAAATCCGGGGCGTGCTCCCCGAGCAACGAGAGCATGTAATCCATTCGCTCGGACGGGCGCGTGTCGCCGAGCTCGGGCAGGTCGAGCAGGCGCCGTGCGCGTTCCACCGATGAGAGGGCGAAAGCATCGAGGAGGAGCTTCTTGATCGCGCCGTACTTGTCAGCGGCTGGCGGGTGCTGGAGGAGGCTGAGGGCGCGGGCCGCGGTGGCTGAGCCGAGTGCTGCTACCACGTGATGGAAGCGGGTGTCGTCGGCGGTGATGCCTCGCAGGGCGAACTGGGAGTCCGCCTGGGCGAACCAAACCGCCACGTGAGCCTCCCAGAAGGTAGGCAGTTTGAGGGCAACTGCCGTGTCCATGTCGGTAGGTCACCAATGAAGGAGCTGTGCTCCAACTCGAATCGAAAGAATGGACGCGACAAAAAGCTGGAATTCGTCCGAGTTTCTTTATTGCATCAAATCAACTTGGGTAAAACCAAAAAAGCCCGTTTATCGGGCAGCATTATATACAAGTACTCGAATATCTCATGCCAGAGCGTTTGCCCTTAAAAGGCGCGACTGGGCGTGTCTGGGAGACCTGGGCGAGTCTGGACATGCCCGGGAACGGCGAGACTGGGTGTCGCCGGACGGGCCGGGCGTGCCTAGGCATGCCCGGGAACGGCGAGACTGGGTGTCTCCGGGCGGTCTGGGCGAGCCCGGCACAGCGATCGCTCCGTGGTTGCGTCCTCGGCAGGTGTAAGGCGATTGTGTATGTTCAGCGGCAACCGCTACAAAGGCTTACTTATATATGAAGGCTTACTTATATATGAAGGCTTACTTATATATGAAGGCTTACTTATATATGAAGGGCTACTTATATAAAAAGGGCTACTTATATATTGTTGGGGATATGGGAATCGTGTGTGTAATTTGGTGTAAATTTTCCCCTTTTGAATGCTGTAACTCTAGTATAAAGATCAGAGGTCGCCCTTAGTTAATTCATCGCATACACGTAGCAAATCTTAAGTTCCCCTCGTAGTTATGTCCTTAATACATGTTAGTATAAGGCTCTGTGGTCCATTAGTTTCATTGCGTTGCGTCAATTAAATAAGACAGGTCCCTCCGACGCCCCATGGCATCTTCCAAGTGCCAGGTTTGCCAGGTTTGCCAGGTTTGCTGCAATTGACTCCTTTAGCCACTTTGCTGCATTTTCATCTCCCGTCCACTTTGCTGCATTTGACTCCATTACGCACGAGGTCACCTCGGAGAAGAAAGGCGTGTCTCCACCTCGTCATCGGGGGGGGGGGGGGGGGGGGGAGGAGTCAGCCAAGCGTGAGGAACAAGGCATGGCTTTGCCAATGCCTCATCAAGAGGGGCGGGATCGGTGAGCCCTCGCAACAATCAAGGCCGAGGCGAGCTCACCGAGGGGCGGATCCAACGCACGCGGGTTGATCCCAAAAGCACGTCATAAAAGAGCAAGCGCGGGGTTTTATAGGAGAGAAGCGGACACGAATGGTTACGTGCACGGACTGCCTCAACATGCTGCCCCCTTGCGCTGGAGCTTGCGCCGCCTCGTGTCGTCTTGGGCCCTGCTGACTGCGGAATCGACGTGAGAAAAACCAGCATCATGCCACCGGCCCTGACACCTTCTCGAAGCGACCTCCCTGGACCGTGCCCCGTCCTGCTGGCATTCAATCCAATCGGTCATTTCCCCCGTGTAAGTGTGCCCGTTTGTCCGTCTTTCATGTTGTCTTGGGGTTATAAGTAAGACTGTTCATAGATAAGTTAATAATTGCACTGTGTCTTCTGATTCTTCCATTTCCTTGTATATTACTTTGATTGCTTTTCTTCCTTTAGTTGTGTGTAAATAATAATAAATCCTGTTATTCCCTACTTTGTCTTCTACTTCTTCATGCTCTTTCGGTCGCTTTAGAGGTTTCCATTATTGCACACCTGTGGCACGATTTGGCCAACGTTTAGGATCGGGTTTAGTACTGTTAATGGCTCGAACTTCGGGTTGCTAAAACCGCTCGGCAACTAGTCCATCTAAAACCGGGGTTCGAGCGGTACTTGTCTCCCTGGTCTGCGGAGGGACGGATAAAGGTATTCGGGATAAACCCTGGACCCATAACCCTGATCCGTTCCATCCCGCGGGAGAGCGTTACAAGTACCAGGACTGGGGAGACGGCCAGCTTAACAGGACAAGGGGCTAATCACCCCTTGCTAACGGGAGAGCCGTCCCCCGTATCCGTAACAATATGAAGGCCTACATATTCTACATAAATCCAGGTCTATTTATTTCAGGATATTGTAGACTCTACTCTTCAATGAAAAAAATATATGCAAGTAACTTCCAAATCGTTGAATCATTCTATTGTAATCAAAACAGCTATAGGTTGGCATGGCAACCATTGTGCAGGTTTTGATGGGCCTAATGTTAATGCCTCCCGCCTCCCCCTACATTGAAGTTCCTTGGAAGGGAGCTCGTGTTACTTAATTACTTGCAAAATGGAAGATATTTCAAGTATATTGGTCGGTTGCGATTGTTATTCTGTCTATTTGTCACCGGCCTACAGGTCACAATTCTAAACCGATCGTCACGAAACTTCGTCGAGGTCGTCACAATTGAGAAGTATATTGATTTTGAGGTCATAGGTGGTTGGGTTAGTCTGGTCATCTGGAGGTAAAATTTCTAAAATCGCCATTTTAAATCCGATTGACGTGAAAATTGAACAGCATTTGCACATTGAGTCACTAAATTGAGAAACTAACTACTTTTTTTTTCTTTTTTCTTTTTTTTGTATACAAGATCGAGGCTCGTGAAAGAGCTACCATTAATCACACAAAAAGTCAAACCGACACACAAAACACAGAAAACAAGGGGAGCGGCAGACAAGATGGGGAGAGAGGGAGAAGGACACAAACACAACATGTGAGAGCAGGGACAAAAGTCAACTCAAGGTCAAACTTCCAAAATCATCAATTTTCATCTGAAAACCCATAAATTCTCATCCGATTGACTTGCAAATTGAACAGCATTTGCATAGCGCCGAACTGAATTGGGAAGCCAACTATTTTTAAGGTCAACTCAAGGTCAAACTTCTAAAATAATTTTTCATCTGAAAAATCGTCACTTTCATCTTATCGACCCGAGCTTTGATCAAGATGGTCAATTTTAATCTTGAGGAAATGGAAATTTGCTGCATTAATTGAAACCTTTTTAGGGGGCGGGGGGGGGGGGGAGGAGGTTGCAAGCATCGTGCTCTGCATGACGTCTTCTTGTTATCTTATTATAATAGAGCAAACGTATATGGTTCGCCACGTATGTTTATGTGCGACGAAAACGTCTTCTTCTTCTTCAAATAAAATTCTCACCCTCTTAAGTAACCCTCTTAATTGCGTTAAGACGGCTGAGACCCCTCAGACCTTTGACGACCCTTTAATTCCCCCAAGACCCTTCAGACCGCCAAGACCACGAAGACCCAAAACACCCCGAAGACCGAAAACACCCCGAAGACCCAAAAGACCCAAAACACCTCGAAGACCCAAAACACCCCAAAGACCCAAAACACCCCGAAGACCCAAAACACCCCGAAGACCCAAAACACCCGGAAGACCCAAAACACCCGGAAGACCCAAAACACCCCGACGACCCAAAACACCCCGAAGACCCAAAACACCCCGAAGATCCAAAACACCCTGAAGATCCAAAACACCCCAAAGACCCAAAACACCCCGAAGACCCAAAACACCCCGAAGACCCAAAAGACCCCGAAGACCAAAAAGACCCTGAAGACCAAAAAGACCCCAAAGACCAAAAATACCCTGAATACCCAAAAGACCCTGAAAACCCAAAAGGCCCCTGAAGACCCCACAGACCCAAAAGACGCCGAAGACCCTTAAGACCCAAAAGCCTCTGAAGACCCAAAAGACCCTGATGACCCAAAACACCTCAAAGACCCAAAATACCCTTAAAGGCCCAGAGGATCCAAAAGACCCTGAAGACCCAAATGGCACTGAAGACCCAAAACACCATGAAGATCCAAAAGACACCGAAATGGTCAAAGATGCCTACCGCTCTGGAACGACGTGTGGTGAGGCGCGCGGAGCGCGCCGTCACGCCAGTTATATTAACAAAGAACCAGGTGCTATACACGTGTTCAATATTTTTCACTTCCGGGTTAACGACAAACCCACGTGGTCACGTGTACGCAATGGCCGTTCAACCGGAGGATATCGTGAGGGAGCCGAGCCTGCGACATCTGACCGCGGCGGATTATGGGCGACCTAAGCCGAAGCAACGGCGGTCGCTGCAGGACGCGGTCCGACCGCACATCGACTCGTTCGACTACGTTCTGTTGGAGGGAATGGCGCAGGCGGCGCAGGTTCGAGGGGACCCTGATAGTGATACTGATAGTGATACGATAGTGATAACGGTTCGGTGCTCGGTGTTACCCGCTCGCGTGCTTTGTTAACAATAACATGGCGCGTGTGTCTCTGTGGCGATGCAGGCTATCCCCCCGGTGGTGTTCGCTCATGATGACAAGCGCGTCTCCTTGGTGTTTCTGGACGCTCGCCTGAGCCCGGCGCTCGTTTCCGCGGGCTCCGTGTGCCACGACATGCGGGTTTTCCCGGCCGAGTGTCGGGGCAGGAGAACGACGTACCGGGGGAAACTGATGGTGGGTCTGACTCTGACAACTGCGCGGATCGGAATAATTGGAGCACGTCTGTTTATTACGTACGCGTATATTGTGGCGGAATGCTGTGGAGGAGGAGGAAGAAGAGGAGGAGGACGAAAGGGGTGGGTCGATCGAAGCCCAAAACAAGACTGAGAACCACTAATTATATTATAAAGGGATACAGAGAAAAAGAAGAGGAAGAAAAACGCAAAACCTTCACCTGGTCCTGAAACAAGGAAACATCTTCACCGGGCCACTGCAGAGGAGGGGGATAAATAGAGGGGGGGGGGGAGGGGTTCTCTACATAAATAGGGGTTCAACCCCATTGTGAATGTGTATGTCTGTCTCCACTTACCCTATTGTGAATGTGTATGTATGTCTCCCCTAACCCCGTTGTGATTGTGTATGTCTGTCTCCCCTAACCCCATTGTGAATGTGTACGTCTGTCTCCCCTAACCCCATTGTGAATGTGCACGTCTGTCTCCCCTAACCCCATTGTGAATGTGCACGTCTGTCTCCCCTAACCCCATTGTGAATGTGCACGTCTGTCTCCCCTAACCCCATTGTGAATGTGCACGCCTGTCTCCCCTAACCCCATTGTGAATGTGCACGCCTGTCTCCCCTAACCCCATTGTGAATGTGCACGCCTGTCTCCCCTAACCCCATTGTGAATGTGCACGCCTGTCTCCCCTAACCCCATTGTGAATGTGCACGTCTGTCTCCCCTAACCCCATTGTGAATGTGTATGTCTGTCTCCCCTAACCCCATTGTGAATGTGTATGTCTGTCTCCCCTAACCCCATTGTGAATGTGTATGTCTGTCTCCCCTAACCCCATTGTGAATGTGTATGTCTGTCTCCCCTAACCCCATTGTGAATGTGTATGTCTGTCTCCCCTAACCCCATTGTGAATGTGTATGTCTGTCTCCCCTAACCCCATTGTGAATGTGTATGTCTGTCTCCCCTAACCCCATTGTGAATGTGTATGTCTGTCTCCCCTAACCCCATTGTGAATGTGCACGCCTGTCTCCCCTAACCCCATTGTGAATGTGCACGCCTGTCTCCCCTAACCCCATTGTGAATGTGCACGTCTGTCTCCCCTAACCCCATTGTGAATGTGCACGTCTGTCTCCCCTAACCCCATTGTGAATGTGCACGCCTGTCTCCCCTAACCCCATTGTGAATGTGTACGTCTGTCTCCCCTAACCCCATTGTGAATGTGCACGTCTGTCTCCCCTAACCCCATTGTGAATGTGCATGTCTGTCTCCCCTAACCCCATTGTGAATGTGCACGTCTGTCTACCCTAACCCCATTGTGAATGTGCACGTCTGTCTCCCCTAACCCCATTGTGAATGTGCACGTCTGTCTCCCCTAACCCCATTGTGAATGTGTATGTCTGTCTCCCCTAACCCCATTGTGAATGTGCACGTCTGTCTCCCCTAACCCCATTGTGAATGTGCACGCCTGTCTCCCCTAACCCCATTGTGAATGTGCACGCCTGTCTCCCCTAACCCCATTGTGAATGTGTACGTCTGTCTCCCCTAACCCCATTGTGAATGTGCACGTCTGTCTCCCCTAACCCCATTGTGAATGTGCATGTCTGTCTCCCCTAACCCCATTGTGAATGTGCACGTCTGTCTACCCTAACCCCATTGTGAATGTGCACGTCTGTCTCCCCTAACCCCATTGTGAATGTGCACGTCTGTCTCCCCTAACCCCATTGTGAATGTGCACGTCTGTCTCCCCTATCCACATTGTGAATGTGCACGTCTGTCTCCCCTAACCCCATTGTGAATGTGCACGTCTGTCTCCCCTAACCCCATTGTGAATGTGCACGTCTGTCTCCCCTAACCCCATTGTGAATGTGCACGTCTGTCTCCCCTAACCCCATTGTGAATGTGCACGTCTGTCTCCCCTAACCCCATTGTGAATGTGCACGTCTGTCTCCCCTAACCCCATTGTGAATGTGCACGTCTGTCTCCCCTAACCCCATTGTGAATGTGCACGCCTGTCTCCCCTAACCCCATTGTGAATGTGCACGCCTGTCTCCCCTAACCCCATTGTGAATGTGCACGCCTGTCTCCCCTAACCCCATTGTGAATGTGCACGCCTGTCTCCCCTAACCCCATTGTGAATGTGCACGTCTGTCTCCCCTAACCCCATTGTGAATGTGTATGTCTGTCTCCCCTAACCCCATTGTGAATGTGCACGTCTGTCTCCCCTAACCCCATTGTGAATGTGCACGCCTGTCTCCCTTAACCCCATTGTGAATGTGCACGCCTGTCTCCCCTAACCCCATTGTGAATGTGCACGTCTGTCTCCCCTAACCCCATTGTGAATGTGTATGTCTGTCTCCCCTAACCCCATTGTGAATGTGCACGTCTGTCTCCCCTAACCCCATTGTGAATGTGCACGCCTGTCTCCCCTAACCCCATTGTGAATGTGCACGCCTGTCTCCCCTAACCCCATTGTGAATGTGCACGCCTGTCTCCCCTAACCCCATTGTGAATGTGCACGCCTGTCTCCCCTAACCCCATTGTGAATGTGCACGCCTGTCTCCCCTAACCCCATTGTGAATGTGCACGCCTGTCTCCCCTAACCCCATTGTGAATGTGCACGCCTGTCTCCCCTAACCCCATTGTGAATGTGCACGTCTGTCTCCCCTAACCCCATTCTGAATGTGTATGTCTGTCTCCCCTAACCCCATTGTGAATGTGCACGTCTGTCTCCCCCAACCCCATTGTGAATGTGCACGTCTGTCTCCCCTAACCCCATTGTGAATGTGTATGTCTGTCTCCCCTAACCCCATTGTGAATGTGCACGCCTGTCTCCCCTAACCCCATTGTGAATGTGTACGTCTGTCTCCCCTAACCCCATTGTGAATGTGCACGTCTGTCTCCCCTAACCCCATTGTGAATGTGCATGTCTGTCTCCCCTAACCCCATTGTGAATGTGCACGTCTGTCTACCCTAACCCCATTGTGAATGTGCACGTCTGTCTCCCCTAACCCCATTGTGAATGTGCACGTCTGTCTCCCCTAACCCCATTGTGAATGTGCACGTCTGTCTCCCCTATCCACATTGTGAATGTGCACGTCTGTCTCCCCTAACCCCATTGTGAATGTGCACGTCTGTCTCCCCTAACCCCATTGTGAATGTGCACGTCTGTCTCCCCTAACCCCATTGTGAATGTGCACGTCTGTCTCCCCTAACCCCATTGTGAATGTGCACGTCTGTCTCCCCTAACCCCATTGTGAATGTGCACGTCTGTCTCCCCTAACCCCATTGTGAATGTGCACGTCTGTCTCCCCTAACCCCATTGTGAATGTGCACGCCTGTCTCCCCTAACCCCATTGTGAATGTGCACGCCTGTCTCCCCTAACCCCATTGTGAATGTGCACGCCTGTCTCCCCTAACCCCATTGTGAATGTGCACGTCTGTCTCCCCTAACCCCATTGTGAATGTGTATGTCTGTCTCCCCTAACCCCATTGTGAATGTGCACGTCTGTCTCCCCTAACCCCATTGTGAATGTGCACGCCTGTCTCCCCTAACCCCATTGTGAATGTGCACGCCTGTCTCCCCTAACCCCATTGTGAATGTGCACGTCTGTCTCCCCTAACCCCATTGTGAATGTGCACGTCTGTCTCCCCTATCCACATTGTGAATGTGCACGTCTGTCTCCCCTATCCACATTGTGAATGTGCACGTCTGTCTCCCCTAACCCCATTGTGAATGTGCACGTCTGTCTCCCCTAACCCCATTGTGAATGTGCACGCCTGTCTCCCCTAACCCCATTGTGAATGTGCACGCCTGTCTCCCCTAACCCCATTGTGAATGTGCACGCCTGTCTCCCCTAACCCCATTGTGAATGTGCACGCCTGTCTCCCCTAACCCCATTGTGAATGTGCACGCCTGTCTCCCCTAACCCCATTGTGAATGTGCACGTCTGTCTCCCCTAACCCCATTCTGAATGTGTATGTCTGTCTCCCCTAACCCCATTGTGAATGTGCACGTCTGTCTCCCCCAACCCCATTGTGAATGTGCACGTCTGTCTCCCCTAACCCCATTCTGAATGTGTATGTCTGTCTCCCCTAACCCCATTGTGAATGTGCACGTCTGTCTCCCCCAACCCCATTGTGAATGTGCACGTCTGTCTCCCCTAACCCCATTGTGAATGTGTATGTCTGTCTCCCCTAACCCCATTGTGAATGTCTGTCTGTCTCACCTCATGGGGTGTGTGTGTGTGTGTGTGTGTGTGTGTGTGTGTGTGTGTGTGTGTGTGTGTGTGTGTGTGTGTGTGTGTGTGTGTGTGTGTGTGTGTGTGTGTGTGTGTGTGTGTGTGTGTGTGTGTGTGTGTGTGTGTGTGTGTGTGTGTGTGTGTGTGTGTGTGCGTGCGCGTCCATACTGAGAGGTTCAGTTGTCATTATTATTTTATTTCTCGTAGTTAGTTTGATAGAATGGTGCAGAAGAAGTGCACACCTTTGGGCTGTCTGGTTTGGGTTTGATTCTTCATCTGACTGTAAGCTGTCCAGGTGTTCGCAGACGAGGCGTTGCATCACTAAGTACGCCATTACTCGGATGGACATTAAACTGGACGTCATGTCTGCCAGCATTAGCTGGTGCCCGAGTGGCTGTTAAAGATCCCACGGTGTTCCTCCCAAAATAAGAGACGAGCTATCAGCAGCACCGTGAATACACAATTACAACTTCCTGCTCTCACCGACAAGGGGGCACTGCATTTGAAACACAGCCGTGCTCCCAGCAATGATGCAAGCCATCAGCTACGTGCTGCACACACAATAATAATGACATGTTGTTACCTGTGTATCGTGACGTCATCGCACGGATTTTCTTTTCCTTCAGGCGGACATCAGCTGGTCAGTGAATGGAATACCGCAAGGTATTGCAAACCACTGCTTAGGACAAATACCTATAATGGTGAAATCTCAGGTGTGCCATCTTCGAGGGATGAGTCCCAAGGAGCTTATTGAGCATCACGAGGAGGCTGAGGTAATGTGTTGAGCGAGACTGTGACTTGCAGCCATGTTTGCACCTGCTGTTTGCTTGTTTTGTGCTCGTCCGTCATGACACTTTGGAGACGTCTCGGAGCAGCTCGGATCTAAACTCTCAGGGATCCTCCGTCATGTTGTTTGCAGGAGATGGGCGGCTATTTCATTTGCAATGGCAATGAGAAGGTCATCCGGATGCTCATCATGCCACGCAGAAACTATCCCATCCCGATAAAGCGTCCCAAATGGAAGACCCGTGGGCCGGGTTTCACCGAATATGGTACGTGCCGTGCCACACATGTCCTTCGCCCGGCGCACATGAGGTGCAACAGGGTGGCCCAAAAGTCGCTTTACCCATGGCATCCCGAGTGATTTTAATTTAGCGGGGGTAATACAACTTTCACACCGCCCTGTACAATCTCCTCCGTGAGATTTGCATGAACAATGAACATACTGCATGAAAAAAAAGGGACAATACCCCTGGGTGCTCACCTGGTAGAATAAAGCAGGGTAGTACACTGGCTGACGGTATTTTGAACAGTATCACGGTATTTTAAACCAATTTCAGTGGTTGCTCGGAAACAGGGTGGCATGTAGAATCGTACTAACGTAATCGTAAGACTTTAAATAACAAAAAAAAATCCCTATTTTGGGGGAGCAATCCTCCCTCCCAACCCCCTCCACCTTCCCCCCTCCGTAAACTCCCTTAGACCCCGATCGTTCTGATGGCACAGACAAACTTTGGTACATCATAGGTGATAAAGATCATGGTCGAGTTTCATTGAAATTGTGTGTGTAGATTCCGAGAAGCAAGCAAATACCATTTTTGGGGGGGGGGGGGGGGGGTGGGGTAGTAGATCCCTTTGGTCCCGATTTATATTCGTGATGCCGTGAACAAACTTTGGTACATAAGGGTGATTACGGTTGTGGTGAAGTTTCATCGAAATCGTGTATTAGTTTCAGAGAAGAAAGCAAATAACTATTTTGGGGGGTCAAACCTGGACCCACTTCAATCCCCGGTAGACCCCCTTAGGCCCCAATTTTTTTTTTTCATGCCGTGAACAAACCTGAGTTGCAACATACCAAGTATCATATGTGCCAAGTTTGTTCCTAATCCCATCAGCAGTTTCAGAGAAGAAGATGCAAGAGTTGACTGACGGACTCACGGACTCACGGACAGACACGGACTCACGGACAGACACGGACTCACGAACTCGCAGACTGACGACATGCCATCCCATAAGCTCCCCGGAACTACGTTCCAGGTGAGCTAACAAGTTCATGTTTCTTTTTCTGTCTCACGCTCTCTGTATATGTCTGTCTGTATTCCCTCCCTCCCTGTCTGTCTCCCTCCCTGTCTGTCTCCCTCCCTGTCTGTCTCCCTCCCTGTCTGTCTGTCTCCCTCCCTGTCTGTCTGTCTCCCTCCCTGTCTGTCTGTCTCCCTCCCTGTCTGTCTGTCTCCCTGTCTGTCTGTCTCCCTCCCTGTCTGTCTGTCTCCCTGTCTGTCTGTCTCCCTGTCTGTCTGTCTGTCTCCCTCCCTGTCTGTCTGTCTCCCTCCCTGTCTGTCTGTCTCCCTCCCTGTCTGTCTGTCTCCCTCCCTGTCTGTCTGTCTCCCTCCCTGTCTGTCTGTCTCCCTCCCTGTCTGTCTGTCTCCCTCCCTGTCTGTCTGTCTGTCTCCCTCCCTGTCTGTGTCTGTCTCCCTCCCTGTCTGTCTGTCTGTCTCCCTCCCTGTCTGTCTGTCTCCCTCCCTGTCTGTCTGTCTGTCTCCCTCCCTGTCTGTCTGTCTGTCTCCCTCCCTGTCTGTCTGTCTGTCTCCCTCCCTGTCTGTCTGTCTGTCTCCCTCCCTGTCTGTCTGTCTCCCTCCCTGTCTCTGTCTGTCTCCCTCCCTCCCTGTCTGTCTGTCTCCCTCCCTGTCTGTCTGTCTCCCTCCCTGTCTGTCTGTCTCCCTCCCTGTCTGTCTGTCTCCCTGTCTGTCTCCCTCCCTGTCTGTCTCCCTCCCTGTCTGTCTCCCTCCCTGTCTGTCTCCCTCCCTGTCTGTCTCCCTCCCTGTCTGTCTCCCTCCCTGTCTGTCTCCCTCCCTGTCTGTCTCCCTCCCTGTCTGTCTCCCTCCCTGTCTGGCTCCCTATCTGTCTGTCTGGCTCCCTGTCTGTCTGTCTGGCTCCCTGTCTGTCTGTCTGGCTCCCTCCTTCCCCGTCTGTCTGTCTGGCTCCATGTCTGTCTGACTCTCTCCCTGTGTCTCTGTCTGTCTGCATGTGTCTGGCTGTCTGTATGTGTTTGTCTGTCTTCCCTTCTCCCCCTGTCTCTCTATGTCTGTGTGTGCATATGTGTTTCTGTTCCTTTCATTTTGCTTATTTAATTTTCTTCTAAAATGTTTTCATTTCAAACATGTGACATGACTAATGTTGACTGTGCTTCTTCGGGTCAGGCCTGTTATGGTTAAATGGTAATCGGTGGTGATAATCACATGAGGTGTGTTCACACCTCTGCTATTAATGTTTGTTTAAATTGTCAATATTGCCAGAAAAATGTGTGGTTGCCCTTGGATATTTTAAACCACGTACGGTGAGGTAGGCATGTAGATTGGATTCATTACCCATCCACGTGACACACTAATGTGGTGTTCCTTTTCTTCCTTTACCTTTTCAACCCCCCTCTTCCATTTTTTTTTTTGGGGGGGGGCAGGTGTGTCCATTCACTGTGTTCGTGATGAGCACTCGGCCATCAATTTGAATCTTCACTACCTGGAGAGTGGTTCGGTCATGTTGAACTTCATCTTCAGGAAGGAACTCTACTTTATACCTTTAGGATTTGTTCTACGGGTACTTGTTGTTTTTTTTTGTGGCACAGACACAAATTGACTTTGAACTTCCTATGTAGTTTTCCAGGCATTTTGTTTTCGAAACTTGTGTATCCTATTTTCTCTTGGGAAAATGAACGAAAAAATTTAAAACGTTTTGCCTATTCCAGGAATCTCAAATTGAATCCAAACATTATCACAAACATAACTAATTAACAATAAGGACACAAATCCAGGGCAATACTTTGAAAGTGATGACATTTTGGTGTGACAGCAAACCTGCAAAACTCTTGAGTTTGCAGCTGACATACAATGATCAAATCCCCAGCGGAATAATATAGATACATACTTTGCTTCTTATATCCGAAGTATATCCATAACAATGTCTGTCTGCCATATTTTACTCAGATTCTGGTTGGGTAGGAGACGGCACACCAGTTAATAATTATTTGGGAAAACATTTTCTTGCTAGAATATTTTGTCATGTATTGGGTTACTTATGTGACGCGTCCTCCTCTGCACACTGTCCTCCTACCTTACCCAGCTCCTCCAGTATACGTGCACTAACCCCTTCCTGTATTCTTCCACCAATCCCTTGCTCATTAAACCCCCAAGTCCACTTTTTCCCCACACTTTCACTCTTTAGTTTCTCTTTTGTCCACGTCTGTGGAAACGTCTTCCCGAGTGGGTTCAATCCTCCGTCTGTCCAGTCAGGTTCTTCCACACCGATCTTGACAAACCATTTCTGTATGGACTTCGCTTTGTGCATGGGGGCATTGTCATGCTGAAACAGGAAAGGGCCTTCCCCAAACTGTTGCCACAAAGATGGAAGCACACAATCGTCGAGAATGTCATTATAATGTGTAGTGTTAAGATTTCCCTTCACTGGAACTAAGGGGCCTAGCCCGAACCATGAAACAGCCCCAGACCATTATTCCTCCTCCACCAAACTTTACAGTTGACACTATGCATTCTGGCAGGTAGCGTTCTCCTGGCATCCGCCAGACCCAGATTCGTCCGTCGGACTGCCAGATGGTGGAGTGTGATTCATCACTCCAGAGAACGCGTTTCCACTGCTCCAGAGTCCAATGGTGGCGAGCTTTACACCACTCCAGCCGACCCTTGGCATTGTGCATGGTGATCTTAGGCTTATGTGTGGCTGCTCAGCCATGGAAACCCATTTCATGAAGCTCCCAACAAACGGTTGTTGTGCTGACGTTGCTTCCAGAGGCAGTTTGGAACTCAGTAGTGAGTGTTGCAACCGAGGACAGACGATTTTGATGTGCTACATGCTTCAGCACTCTTCAGCAGTCCCGTTCTGTGAGCTTGTGTGGCCTTCCACTTCGCAGCTGAGCTGTTGTTGCTCCGAGACGTTTCCACTTCATAATAACACTTACAGTTGACCAGGGCGGCTCTAGCAGGGCAGAAATTTGACGAACTTTCTTGTTGGAAAGGTGGCATCCTATGACGGTGCCACGTTGAAAGTCACTGAGCTCTTTAGTACGGCCCATTCCACTGCCAATGTTTGTCGATGGAGATTGCATGGCTGTGTGCTTGATTATATATACCTGTCAGCAATGTGTGTGGCTGAAATAGCCGAATCCACTAATTAGAATGGGTGTCCGCATACTTTTTAGTTGTGTGTGTGTGTGTGTGTGTGTGTGTGTGTGTGTGTGTGTGTGTGTGTGTGTGTGTGTGTGTGTGTGTGTGTGTGTGTGTGTGTGTGTGTGTGTGTGTGTGTGTGCGTGCGTACAGTCACGTGAAAAAGTAAGTACACCCCATGTAAAGTTTTGACTTTTTCAATATATTTCAACATACAGCTATTTGATCTTCATTTCGACAATATTGATAGATAAAGGTGATATAATATAACAAATATAATGAAGAATTTACATTTTGTAGTCCATTGTATAATTTAAATAAACATAAATGCAAATTTTGCATGCGGAAAAAGTAAGTACGCCCCGACATTTATCACTACTTCAAATACATAAAATTAGAATCAGGTGCACCAGCTCAGGTGCAAATGATTAGAACATCGTTAGAGGGGATCTTGGAGGAAGGAACCTGTCTTATTTAAACCTCAGACATTTAGTTTGGTTTGCTCTTTGTTGTTGAAGTGTGCGGCGTCTCCATGCCTAGATCAAAAGAGCTCTCTGAGGCCTTCAGAAAGAAGGTTATAAATGCCTACGAGTCTGGGAAGGGATTTAAAAAGGTCTCCAAACAATTTGAAATCAATCATTCGACTGTCCGGAAGATCATCTACAAGTGGAGAAGATACCAAACAACTGCCAACTTGTTCAGGCCAGGCCGCCCCAGCAAGTTCAGCCCGAGAGCAGACCGCAAGATGCTGAAAGAAGTCTCTAAGAACCCCAGAATGTCATCACAGGACCGACAGGTAGCTCTGGCCACTGTTGATGTCAAAGTGCACGAGTCAACCATAAGAAAGAGGCTGCACAAATTTGATCTGCACGGGAGGTGTGTCAGGAGGAAACCTTTGCTGTCCAGAAAGATCATCAGGGCAAGACTAAAGTTTGCCAATGAACACCTAGGCAAAGACCAGCACTTCTGGAACAATGTGCTCTGGACAGATGAGTCAAAGGTAGAGCTATTTGGCCACAGTACCAGAAGACATGTTTGGCCAAAACCAAAGACAGCATTTGACCACAAGAACCTGATACCAACTGCAAAGCATGGTGGTGGCAATATTATGTTTTGGGGCAGCTTTGCTGCATCAGGGCCTAGGCAGCTCACCATCATAGAATCCACAATGAATTATTCATTGTACCAGAGGGTGCTTGAGGATAATGTGAGGCCATCTGTCGGAAAGTTGAAGCTCAACCGAAGGTGGACCTTGCAACATGACGATGACTCTAAACATACCAGTAAATCCACCAAGGAATGGCTGAAAAGAAAGAAATGGAGGGTTCTGGAATGGCCAAGTCAAAGCCCGGATCTAAATCCCATCGAGATGTTGTGGGGGATTTGAAATGAGCTGTGCATGCAAGAAACCCCTCAAACATCGCACAGCTGAAAGAATTCTGCATGGAGGAGTGGGTAAAAATTTCTCCCAGTCGATGTCAGAGACTGGTAGACAGCTAAAAGAAACGCCGACTTGAGGTTGTTTCTGCCAAAGGGGGCAATACCACCTATTAGAGCCAAGGGTGTACTTACTTTTTCCACATGCGAAATATGCATGAATGCTTATTTAAATTATACAATGGACGACAAAATGTAAATGTTTCATGATATTTGTTATATTATATCACCTTTATCTTTCAATGTTGTTGAAATGAAGATCAAATAGCTGTATGTTGAAATATGTTGAAAAAGTCAAAACTTTACATGGGGTGTACTTACTTTTTCACGTGACTGTATATATATATATATATATATATATATATTTATTTATATATATATATATATATATATATACATATATATATATATATATATATATATACGCACAACAACAACAGGCATTTTAAGGCCATTTTCCCTGCAAGAGCGGGGGTTGGCCTTGCGGTCCCCATGACAATCTTCTCCATTTTGCCCTATTTTCTGCATCTCTCCTTGTTAACCCCCTTGCCCGCATTTCTTCTTCGACCATCCTTAGCCAAGTCTTTCTCGGTCTTCCCCGTCCTCTACTTCCTTCTACATTCATTTCCATCACTCTTCTCAACCAGTCACTTTCATCCTTCCTCAACACATGACCAAACCATCTCAACCTGTTCCTCTTCACAGCATCCATCACAGGCTCTATTCCCATCATCTTTCGCAATTCATCATTTGTCTTCCTCTCTCTCAACGATACTCCACACATCCACCGAACCATTCGCATTTCCACCCTTTCCAGCCTTCGTTGCTGCTCTACGTTCATTACCCATGTCTCGCTCCCATAAATCATAACACTTCTCACACATGCAGCATACACCTTTCCCTTCAGCTTCAACGACACTCCCCTCCTCGTCAGTACGCCACTCCATTCCCGAAACTTCTTCCATGCACATCTCACTCCAGCAACTGTTGCCGAGTCTGATCCACCTTCTCCATTCAGCATGTCTCCGAGGTAGCAAAATGTTTTCACACCTTCCAGCTTCACACCGTCTCCAAGATCCAACTTAACATTTCCTCCATCTGCAGCTCCCTCTGTGCACACCTTGCACTTGAAGGTAGCTGCCACACTGGGTAATGACCCTCTCAAACCACTACATTTTTGATTAACCCACTCAGCGCACATTGTACATTGAATGGAATTCACTCCGACACCCTTCCTGCACACAGCACACGGCCACTTCCCAGTTACTTCCACCTCACCACATGCTTTACCACTTGCCATCACCTTCGTTTTTCCGATATTCACCTTCAGACCTTTTGTCTCCATACATTCCTTCCACTTGTTCATATTTTCCTTCAGTCTATCCATACTTTCTGCAATCAACACCAGATCATCTGCACACAACAACTCCCACGGTAAACCCTCCTTTACATTCCGAGCCAGCACCTCCATCACAGCTACAAATAGTAGTGGACTTAGTACCGACCCCTGATGCACTCCCACCTTCACCTCAAACTCACCACTGTTCCCGTCCTTCGTCCTTACAGCTGTGCGCGCTCTTTTGTACATTGCCATCACTACTCTGATCAACCATTCCTCCACTCCTAACTTCCTCAATGCCCAGGTCACTACTTCACGTGGAACCCTATTGAATGCTTTCTCCAGATCAACAAACCCAAGAAACAACTTCTTCCTCTTCTCCATGTACTTCTCCTGCAACTGCCTCACAATAAAAAGCGCGTCTGTCGTTCCTCTTCCTGGCATAAATCCAAGCTGCATTTCGTCATTCTTCACTTTCTTCCTTATCCTCGCCTCCAACACCCTTTCCAATACCTTCATTCCATGCTCCAATAACTTTATCGCTCGATACAAGCCACAGTCCAGAGGGTCACCTTTCCCCTTGTATAGAGGGACGAGGGTACTCAGTTCCCATCCACTGGAATGCGGCCTTCTTTCACCACCAGATTACAGATCTCTGTCATTCTCTTCACACCCCAATTTCCCGCTGCCTTCAACATATCTCCCACAACTCCTGTCGGCCCTCCCGCTTTTCTACTCTTCTTTGCTCTTATCGCTTCCTCAACTTCCTCCTCGGTTATCTTCTCTGCAGGTCCTAAAACTGGGTTACTCTCTATGTTGCCATCCCATTCATTCTCTGCATTCAACAGTATTTCCATATATCTCTTCCATCTTCCTTTAATTCCGTCTGGGTCCACAACGATTTGTCCCACTTCATCCTTCAAGCAACTCACCCCCATCACATCACACCTCTCTTTCGCTATCTGCTTTGCAATCCTGAATACCGCTTCCAAATCCAAGCGTTCTCCGATCATTTTCCTGCATGCCTCCTGCGCCTTTGCTGCCTCTTTCTTTTCGGCCTTCTTGGCTGCCTGTTCACTTTCATGCTCTGCCTTTTCTGCCCCCATACCCTTCGGCTTCTGCCACTCCTTGAACTTCTTCCTCTTCTCTTCAATCTTCTTTCCAACTTCATCATCCCACCACCATGTTTCCGAGTGCCTCGGTGGTCCTTTTGTCCATCCACATACCTCACCAACGGCTCCCAACAGACTATCTTTCATTGACATCCAACCACTTTCAAGCTCAACCACATCATCCTCTACCATACTCAGCCTCTCTTTTAATGCCTCCCTCACTGTCACCTCTTTCAACCTCCACACCTTCATTCTCGGTTGGTACTTCACCCGCCGAGCTCTCCTCGCACCTTTCACCCTTATGTCACAGACAACCAAGTGGTGTTGTGAAACAGCCTCCTCCCCCGGGATCACCTTTGTGTCCCGGAGGTGCCCCCCTATCTCGCCTACTCACCAGCAGGTTGTCAACGGATGTCGTCGACCCACCTGACGTGTATGTAACAAGCTTATTATCCTCTTTCTGGAACTGAGTATTCCAAATCAAATTATATTTATATTTGCAGTCAAAGAAAGCTCAAAATCTTAGTATAATATATTGCTCAATTAATTTCCAAATGCAATTACAATAATAAATCATGACAAAAACAACTGCAACAGTACAACAAAATCTACGATCGGAACGATCAAAATTGTACAAAGAGAAGCATTCAACAGCCAACTCAAGTAACTCCATCCACAACCACCCATTGACCACTTAAATAATGCCGACTTCCATTAAAAACACAAACGGAAAACTGTACAAACTAGAACGGCACTCAGTTGAGCGCATACCTCCGCCAAGCTGAACAGTTTGTTTTGTATCCCAATGATCGGCCGGATCTGGATTCAGACCTGCACCAAAATCTAATCGGCTTGTTATTGTCACCTAACCAACTTATTCACCTCGTTTAGTCATACGTCATTCATAACTTTTTTTAAATACCATGTTGTATATCGCTTTTCACCCAATCCCTCAATGGTGTGTACCCCGGTTTAGAATAGGTACACCGTATCCCTGCGCATCCTAAGAGGCGACTAAGGGTTGCCGTCAGGAAGGGCATCCGGCCATAAAAAAACATTGCCTCAAACAGGGAACCATGATTGTCATGGGGCCCGCAAGGCTAACCCCCGCTCTAGCGGGGAAAATGACCTTAAAACAATCATTCATTCATTCATTCATTCACCCAATCCCTCAATGGTGAAGAATCACTTAAAAATTAAAAAATTCTTGTTTCCGAATCCATATTCAGATCTTCACCAAAATCGAATCTATTCATCCTGGTCACCCAGCCACTCGGTCCACCAAGTTTCGTCCATAACTTTTTGAGATATTGTGCTATGTATCAGTTTTAGCCCCATCACTCAATGGTGAAGAATCACTTGAAAATTAAATAATTCTCGTATCCCAATCCATATTCAGATCTTCACCAAAATCGAATCGATTAGTCCTTGTCCCACACACAACCTGTCACCAAGTTTTGTCCAAATCCGTTCACAACTTTTTGAGATATTGTGCTACGTATCGTTTTTGGCCCTATCTCTCAATGTTGAAGAATCTCTTTAAAAAATGATACTAGCCGGATCCGAATCGGGATCTTTACCAACATCTAATCATTTCGTCCTTGTCACATATGCTACCTCTCTGCCAAATTTCGTCCGAATCCGTCCACAACTTTTTGAGATGTCTTGTTCACAGACAGACAGACAGACAGACAGACAGGGGTGAAAACACAACCTCCATCCACCTTTGGTGGCGGAGGTAATTAATTCAACAATCCACTGGTTTTGCACGTCACACCTCTTAGCCTCCAAGCATACCTCACCTGTTCATAAAACATGTTATGGGTGGATATTATTTTGCATTTATATGGATTTAGTCTTCGTTAAAACTCATTCATGAGAAATTTCACTTATTATCTTGCTTTTGTCTCAATTATAATTTCTCCTCTTGACCCTCATCTTCCCGCTCCGTCCCTCCACAGGCTCTAGTAGACCTTCCTGACTTCCATTTGTGCCAAGAGTTGCTGCGGGGTAAAGAAGATAACTCGTTCCTGCGCTCATGCGTGGTGAACATGTTGCGAATGGTTGGCGACGACGGTTGCATCACTAAGAACCAGGCTTTGTCCTACCTGGGTGAGCGTTTCCAGGTCAAACTTCAACTCCCAGAGTGGTACACAAATGAGGAGATCACAGAGTTTCTCTTCAGGTGTGGTGGTTTTTGGTGAATTATTTATTTTATTTTATTTTTTGGTTTTAATTTTTTTTGCTTAATCTTTGCAAAAAATTGCCAGATCCTGGATCAGCTTGTAACTCGGATAAGTGTAATTTTATAATTGTTTTTTATTTATTTAAAGTTTGTATTTTGGTCACGTTCACCACTGAAAGCGATTGAAACTTGGTACAGAAAATCCCACTTTTCCAATTCCACTACACATGAGCAGCAAGTTATTGATATTGTGGGTACTTTTGTTTTCTAAACTAATTTTCCCACAGAGGTAGAGAATTTGCATGTTTACGCATGCTGAAGCACAATGGCGAAGCGGTGATGTGGGCTACGTAAGCACCGTACAGGTTACTTGAGCAAATGCAATCACTCTCGCAAAGAAAAAAAAAAATTCATTAAAAAAAAAAAAATTCAAAAGTTTTTCAAAAAACAACAATCGATTTGCAACTCTCAGACTTCACAAACATGGGTCTGCGTAATCAAAATTTTCCTGCGATTTAATTTTCGGACTGAGTGACATGAAAACATGCTCACGTGTTTTTAAATTGGCGCAGCGGGCACAAGACACGACAATCAATGATGTTAACCATGGGAAACCCAAGCAAATGTTTTCATAAGGAGAAAACAACTTTTAGTGTATCCGGACCTTAAAAAAAAAAAAAGGGAATCAAAACACACTTCTATAATATAAAAGGAGCTTGGTAAAGGCATGCGTGCGTGCGTCCATCTATTCGCTCCGTCAACAATTGTCCTATAGGGGATTTATACGCCGTACGTATGCTCACCATCAATTCTGATCGCCATCTTTTCATCAATCAGATGCTCGACAATCTGCAAACGATATGATATAGTTGAGTAAGGTGAGGATAGATGGGCCGGTTTCAATTTACATTAAAACAAAAACTTTTCTACTTCATCTTCTTCTTCATTTTAATAATGGTGAGTCTCATTTAATCCCATTTCTCATATATATTAGTTTCAGAAAACCCTTGCTATATTCAACACTTTTTCTTTCTATATTTCCATTTTATTAATATAACGGCCAACTGCTCTACGGGGACAAATGGCCTCTAAAGGTGGTACTACTAACGGTAATATATCGCTCTATCAAACAGTATTTCTGATTATACACCCACCGCCTTTTAAAGCATCACAATGCAGGACGCTCTACTTGCAACAGGTGAGAAAACGATATGAACAAAAAGGCAGCTGATATTGAAATAATTTATTTGCACGATTTTTAAAGAGTGAAAGTTAATTTTTATGCCTCCACCATTTAATTAATCCATTTCGGGTTGTCAAAGTCGCCGGAAGCATAATGTTTTCGGGTTGTCCGTCCGTCCGGGCTAAACCTCGTTTTCTCAGTAATCGCATATCCGATTGAGACAAAACTTTGAGAGTAGGATCAACACCCATGTAGAATGTTTTTATGATGATTGTGATGTCATAGGTCACGTGGTATCGCAGCCATCTTGGATTAAACTCAAATAAGTAAAAAATTATTTCTCGGAAACCACTTATTGAAAACAATTATTTGAACTTGGCACATTGTCAAGTACTCCCAATGGGGGAAGTAAAGTATGATAATGATGACATTATCATTGAAGTGGTATACCAGCCATAAATGTTTTAATCGAATTCCTTATCCTAAAAATCTGAAATTTCATGCACATGATTCATGACCCATTTTTATTGAAATATTACATTTATGATATCATCGGTCACATGGTTTGGCAGCCATATTGGATTCAACCTTAAACCTTAAAAAAACACCTCCCAAACCACCAAAGCAATTGACTCAAAACTTTACGTGTGTCACTGACTAGGCGTGGCGATTAAAAGTTGATCACAAAAACGTCATTGGTCACTTGGTGTGTCAGCCATATTGGATTGAAGGAAAATATTAAATGATTATATCTCAGAAACCACTTACTCTCATTGATGTGAAACTTTACAAATGTCATCTATCACCGTTGCTGCATATACAACAACAACAACAACATGCATTTTAAGGCCATTTTCCCTGCTAGAGCGGGGGTTAGCCTTGCGGTCCCCATGACAATCTTCCCCATTTTGCCCTATTTTCTGCATCTCTCCTTGTTAACCCCCTTGCCCGCATTTCTTCTTCCACCATCTTTAGCCAAGTCTTTCTCGGTCTTCCCCGTCCTCTACTTCCTTCTACATTAATTTCCATCACTCTTCTCAACCAGTCACTTTCATCCTTCCTCAATACATGACCAAACCATCTCAACCTGTTCCTCTTCACAGCATCAATCACAGGCAATATTCCCATCATCTTTCGCAATTCATCATTTGTCTTCCTCTCTCTCAACGATACTCCGCACATCCATCGAACCATTCGCATTTCCACCCTTTCCAGCCTTCGTTGCTGCTCTACGTTCATTACCCATGTCTCGCTCCCATAAATCATAACACTTCTCACACATGCAGCATACACCTTTCCCTTCAGCTTCAGCGACACTCTCCTCCTCATCAGCACGCCACTCAGTTCCCGAAACTTCTTCCATGCACATCTCACTCGAGCAACCGTTGCCGAGTCTGATCCACCTTCTCCATTCAGCATGTCTCCGAGGTAACAAAATGTTTTCACACCTTCCAGCTTCACGCCATCTCCAAGATCCAACTCAACATTTCCTCCATCTGCAGCTCCCTCTGTGCACACCTTACATTTGAATGTAGCTGCCACACTGGTAAATGACCCTCTCAGACCACTACATTTTTGATGAACCCACTCAGCGCACATTGTACATTGAATGGAGTTCACTCCGACACCCTTCCTGCACACAGCACACGGCCACTTCCCAGTTCTTTCCACCTCACCACATGCTTTACCACTTGCCATCACCTTCGTCTTTCCGATATTCACCTTCAGACCTTTTGTCTCCATACATTCCTTCCACTTGTTCATCTTTTCCTTCAGTCCATCCATACTTTCCGCAATCAACACCAGATCATCTGCATACAACAACTCCCATGGTAAACCCTCCTTTACGTTCTGAGCCAGCACCTCCATCACAGCTACAAATAGTAGTGGACTTAGTACCGACCCCTGATGCACTCCCACCTTCACCTCAAACTCACCACTGTTCCCGTCCTTCGTCCTTACAGCTGTGCGCGCTCTTTTGTACATTGCCATCACTACTCTGATCAACCATTCCTCCACTCCTAACTTCCTCAATGCCCATGTCAATACTTTGCGTGGAACCCTATTGAATGCTTTCTCCAGATCAACAAACCCAAAAAACAACTTCTTCCTCTTCTCCATGTACTTCTCCTGCAACTGCCTCACAATGAAAAGCGCATCTGTCGTTCCTCTTCCTGGCATAAATCCAAACTGCATTTCGTCGATCTTCACTTTCTTCCTTATCCTCCTCTCCAACACCCTTTCCAATACCTTCATTCCATGCTCCAATAACTTTATCGTTCGGTACGAGCCACACTCCAGAGGGTCACCTTTCCCCTTGTATAGAGGGATGAGGGTACTCAGTTCCCAAGCCACTGGAATGCGGCCTTCTTTCACCACCAGATTACAGATCTCTGTCATTCTCTTCACACCCCAACTTCCTGCTGCCTTCAACATATCTCCCACAACTCCCGTCGGCCCTCCCGCTTTTCCACTCTTCATTGCTTTTATCGCTTCCTCAACTTCCTTCTCAGTTATCTTCTCTGCCGGTCCTAAAACTGGGTTACTCTCTATGTTGCCATCCCATTCATTCTCTGTATTCAACAGCATTTCCATATATCTTTTCCATCTTCCTTTAATTCCATCTGGTTCCACAACGATTTGTCCCACTTCAACCTTCAAGCAACTCACCCCCATCACATCACACCTCTCTTTCGCTATGTGCCTTGCAATCCTGAATACTGCTTTCTGACCCTCTTCCGAATCCAAGCGTTCTCCGAACATTTTCCTACATGCCTCCTGCGCCTTTGCTACCTCTTTCTTTGCAGCCTTCCTGGCTGCCTTATAACTTTCATGCTCTGCTGTTTCTGCTCCCGTACCCTTCGCCTTCTGCCACTCCTTGAACTTCTTCCTCTTCTCGTCAATTCTCTTTCCAACTTCATCATCCCACCACCATGTTTCCGAGTGCCTCGGTGGTCCTTTTGTCCATCCACATACCTCACCAACGGCTCCCAACAGACTAGCTTTCATTGACATCCAACCACTTTCAAGCTCAACCACATCAGCCTCTACCCTACTCAGCCTCTCTTTTAATGCCTCCCTTACTGTCACCTCTTTCAACCTCCACACCTTCATTCTTGGTTGGTACTTCACCCGCCGCGCGCTCCTCGCACCTTTCACCCTAATGTCGCAGACAACCAAGTGGTGCTGTGAAACAGCCTCCTCCCCCGGGATCACCTTTTTGTCCCGGAGGTGCCCCCTATCTCGCCTACGCACCATCAGGTAGTCAACGGTTGTCGTCGACCAACCTGACGTGTATGTAACAAGCTTATTATCCTCTTTCTGGAACTGAGTATTACAAATCAACAAATCAGCTCCATCAGCAAACTCCAAAATCCTTTCACCTTCTCCATTTCTCACACCATATCCGTAACCCCCATGACCTCCCTCAAAACCATCCATACTCCTTCCCACATGTCCATTCAGGTCTCCTCCCACCACAACAACTTCCTCATCTTTCACGTTTTCCATCAGCTTCTCGATCGCACACCAGAACTTGTCCTTCTCTTCATTGCTTCGACCAACCTGTGGAGCATATCCCGAGGTGATGTTCACCAAGAGCTTTCCAATCATCATTTTCACCATCATCAACCTATCACTCACTCTAGTCACACTCACCACACTGTCTACAAACTCCTCAGAAAACAGGACACCAACACCATTCACGCCCTCCGGGCACCCTTGCCACACAAACTTGTATTTCTGTCCCTGCCTACCCTTCACCATTCTCACACCACTTCCCTTCCATCTCGTCTCTTGCACACAACACATGTCCACTCTTCTTCTGACCAATACTTCCACCACTTCTCCTGATTTCCCTGTCATTGTCCCTACATTCCATGTCCCAAACCTCAGAAACCGATCTCCACTTCAGGCTGCACCCTGCCCATATGTAGTTGTAATTGTCATGGTTCTCTTTTTGAGGCTGTTTTTTTTATGGCCGGATGCCCTTCCTGACGTCAACCCTCTTAATCGTCTCTTACGACACGCAGGGATACGGTGTACCTATTCTGACCAGGGTACACACTGGGAAACGTTTAAAACATGGAAATTCGGGGGGGGGGGGGGGGGGGGAAGCCATCACGGCTGCGGTTTAAACATATTCCAACAATATCCCAACAGAACCATGAAAAACAATCTGGGAAAAGTCTCCAAGTGAGAACGTGGATTTGAGAAAGAAGGAGCAGAGGCGGAAGAAAAACGAGATACAAGGGGCGGGGCACAAGTCGAGACGAGGCGGAGAGCGAACAAGCAACGTGTCCGGGAGGAGAGAAAGAATCAATATAGAATTCTTTGTCTAGGGAGGTGAGGTGAGGGGGAGAAAATAAAATAAAATAAAAGAAACGAGCAATACATTGAAGGAAAGAACCCAAATCGACAAAACACCGACGGGGGGAGGGAAGCCCCAAGTTACCGGGCCGCGCACGAGGTACGACCCAGAAAACGATTAACTGCACACATGTTTGTACGAATTACAAACCAATACCAACCAGAAACACACAATAACACGTACACAGCAAAATAACCAGTGGAAATTTGACAAAGACAAGAATGGGAAAACACTTAAACTTCGATGCCGTGGAGAGCTCGAAGTACGCTTCACTCGCCCGATAGTTTGACAATTATGACATTGTAGGTCACATGAAGATGGAAGATCTTCTACTGGAAGATGGAAGCCATCTTCAATAGAACAAGCGTTACGCTTAGGTCCCCCGTCGTTGAAGTGATGCGAGGTGACAAAGTGGAAGATGCAAGGCGGCCATCTTGGATTTTGACATGGTGACCCGATTTTCAATAGCGTTCTTCCTTATGCCTGGAAACACCCACACACCAGATTAGAAGTTGGTACTTCGTTTATTTTTCAATATATTCCACTTGCAAGGTTCAGACATACATGGCGGCGGCCATCTTGGATTTTGACGTAGCGACCCAATTTTCAATAGCGTTCTTCCTTATGCGTAGATACACCCACACACCAGATTAGAAGTTAGTAGAGTGTTTATTTTTCAAGATATTTCGCTCACAAGGTTCAGACATGTATATGGTGGCGGCCATCTTGGATTTTGACGTGGCGACGCAATTTTCAATAGCGTTCTTCCTTATGCCAAGCTACACCCACAGACCAGATTAGAAGTTGGTAGTTCGCTTATTTTTCAAGATGTTCCGCTCACAAGGTTCAGACATACATGGCGGTGGCCATCTTGGATTTTGACGTGGGTTGCACCCACACACCAAATTAGAATTCGGTCCTGCACGGACGCGCGCACGCACGGACGCACGCACGCACGCACGGACGCACGCACACACGGACGAAGGGGAAAACCATAGTCCCCCTTTCGCTCCGCGGTGCGACGGGGGACAAAAACTAACCTTATCCGATCAGTACGAAACTTCACAAACATGATCCTCTACCCATACATATGCAGAGTTTACATTTTTGATGTCATATGTCATGTGGTTTGGCAGCCATATTAGGTTGGAAGAGATATTTTTTAAAAACCCCTCTCTGAAACCGCTTCACCCATCGATGTGAAACCTGTCCAGTCTGGTGAAAATGTGATACTTGAAAACAGCTGAAGGTATTTAAATCAAACTTGTTTAT
Source organism: Myxine glutinosa (assembly GCF_964187855.1). NCBI lineage: Eukaryota > Metazoa > Chordata > Myxini > Myxiniformes > Myxinidae > Myxine > Myxine glutinosa. The sequence goes on from NC_136269.1 coordinate 118,922,728, forward strand.
TTTAGGACAGTGAACAAGGGCATCTACTTGTTGTGACGGGCAGGGACTACGCGGAGGCTTATTGGCGACACAGTCGCATTGCTCTAGTTTATTCTTTTTTCCGTTATGCCTTGCTTGTTTCTGACCTGCTGCACTAGCTACCTTAAAGTCGTTTATACATGCTCTCCATAAAATGTTGTTGTTTTTTTGAGGAAGGGGCCCTTTCATTCTAAATAAGAAGAAAAATATTTAATCCTTTTGTTTTTAAGCAGGCTAAAAAAAAAATTTGTTTTCCTCTTGCCCCTTTGTGACCTCAGTCAATGCCTGTGCATCCATCTAAACACCAATATGGAAAAGTTTCAACTACTGTCTTTCATGACCCAGAAGCTGTTTACCTTCGCCGAGGGCAAGTGTGCCGAAGAAAACCCCGACAGCTCCTTGACTCAAGAGGTGATGACCTCCGGTCGTCTCTACCTCATGTACTTAAAGGTAAGGATCGACCTTCAATTCAACTCCATGTTTGGAGACTACATATGTCGACTTTATTCATCTGCTTCCAGGGTTGTTTTTTTTCTAGTATGTACAGACTAGAAAAAAGATGGATACAGAATGGAACTAACTCTTAGGAGGGAAATTGGAGATTTGGAAGGAGGAGGGATTGGGGTGGGGAGGGCGGTGAGAGTTAACAAGGGTACGAAAGATAATGGTTTTGGATTAGGGATGGTCTGAGAGGGTGGTGAACAGCTGTCTTGAAGACCTGGAGGGTGGAATGAGAATGAAGAAGATATGGAAGTTGGTTCCACAGGTGGGGGGGAAAAAAAAAAGGAACAAATGAGCGGGGGTGAGCAATGATCCTGGATTTAGGTAGTTTCCCTAAAGGGGCCCTGCAGAAACCTGGCGGGGGTGGGGGGAGAACAAGACGCAAGACAGAGACCACCTAGTACAGCGGATAAGCTCTCATATTTTAACAAATTGTGCATTTTTTGAGAAAAGCATGAAATTTCTAGCATAGTTAGTATATACCATAAGGTTTATTTTCAGATGTGGAGGGAAGTCAGATTTGACCTCTGAGGACCGTGAGAGGTCAAATCCAAAATGGCCGCCAGTCCACCGGGTCTAATGTTCAAACGTGCTTAATTTTGGAACCAAACTGCGGATCCGCATTGAGCTGCGGATGAAAGCCAGTCGCCGACTGGGCATCCTCCGTCGTGTGAAGTCCTTCCTAGGCACACCTGAGCTCCTCACCACATACAAGGCTTTCATCCGCAGCTCAATAGAATACTGTTCTCCCCTATGGGCTGGTGCTCCTGCCTTACACCTAGCTCGGCTTCACGCTGTTGAATCCAAAGCTTTCAGAATCATTGGAATCTCCCGCGATGAAGCTATCTCTGAGGGCCTTTCACTCACTCACCGCAGGCAGGTAGGTGGTCTTTCTGTCTTCTACCGACTCCTCTCCGGCCTTGCTCCCCCAGCTCTCTCTGTGCCCTGTCCCCCAAATATTCCTGCAGGTCGCACAAGATCTGCCAGCAACCCTCTGATGGTTAAACTGCCGAAATCTCGGCTCTCTGCTCACCTTCACTCTTTCATTCCTCTTTTCTCCCGCCTCTGGAACAAACTCCCACACTCCCTTCAATCCCACTCCTCCCTCCAGGTCTTTAAAACAGCTGTTCACCACCATCTCTTATCTTCCCCCATCCAAAACCTTGATCTTTTCTACCCCCACTAATTCACCCCAGATCCACCTTGTTTGAAATTCCAACTTCTTTCCTGGAAGTCCTGGCAGTGTCCATGTGTTTTATACCTCTCCCACCCCCCCTTCCCATGCCTCCCTCCCAAAGCCCTCTCCCTCCCACAGATCTCTCGATGTCTCCATGTCTCTCGGTCCCTGCTCTCAAATGTTGCGTTTGTGTCCTTCCCCCTCTCTCCCCATCTTGTCTACCGCTCCCGATGTTATTTGTTTTATGTGTCGGTTTGTCTGTTTGTCTTTCTGTGTGATTAATGTTCGCTCTTTCACGAGCCTCGATCTTGTATACAAAAAAAAAAACCAAAAAAAAAAAAACAGCTCTAGCCTTTCTGTCACGAACTTGGTGTACTGCTCCTCACCAAGGGTCTCGATCCTTCTCAGTTTCAGCCACTTGGGTGTCCATGATGTCCCTTGTGTCAATGACTAGTAGGTTTTGGCTGTGTTCTAGAAATGGATTCCCCATCTCTTCCAGCACTGTCACAAGTGCCTCAACCTCCTTCAGGAATACTGCTTGTACTCCAGGTTGCTGGTCATGGTGATGGTGGCCAGTGTCACCAGCACCATCCTGTTGCTTTATGGCCTGTTCCTCAAACTCTGGTGATCCTGGCAATTTCTGGCCCTGCTACCATCCAGTGTCTGAGTGCTCCGAGATTGCCAGTCAGTCCAATAGCCCCACCAGAACCTTTCACCATTGCATTGTTCTGCTCATGGGACTGGTCAAGTGCCATGGCAGAGAACTTGTTGCTGGTTTTGTGCACCACAAAATTTTCAGACTTGAATTCTGCTAGGACATCTGGGTGTTTTTCAGCAAGAGTAGTCATGTCACGGATGTGTACGGGAAGCCATCTGGAGTAATGCGTGTGATCTAGGGCGAACATCCAGGGCATGATCTGCGTCAGGGATTCCACGTACAGCTGGAAGTTACCTTCACGAAGTGACCTGATGTACCGCAGCAAGAGAAGCTCCAATGACAGGGTCTTAAGCCAGTAGTCAAAGTGGACACTGGCCTTTGCTCGCTGTATGCACCACTCCTCAAAAGGCGGAGTATCTGGTTGCATGGCATCAGTATCATCGGATGTGCAGTCTTCACTGTAAGCTTGTTGGAGGAGTGTATAAAGGCTTGCAGCTGTGACCTAGTGTGCATGGCGGATCTTGGTGACATGGCTGGCATGTATGAAGGAATTTGCTGTTCCGGAACTTGCAATGTCAGCCTGTACCAGGGCGTTCGTCCAGCCACTGCTTTCCAGCCAGTCTCCCAGAAACTTCAACGTGGCCATCTCGATGTGTGATCCCAAATGAATGGGCACCCCCAATTTATTTGGAAATTACACCTATAATGTTTTTCTACACTATTTGGTTCCAAAATTAAGCGCGTTTGAACATTAGACCCGGTGGACTGGCGGCCATTTTGGATTTGACCTCTCACGGTCCCCAGAGGTCAAATCTGACCTCCCTCCACATCTGAAAATAAACCTTATGGTATGCACTAACTATGTTATAAATTTCATGCTTTTCTCATAAAATGCACAATTGTTGTTATCCGCTGTACTAACCCACCAATCTGTGATGGTGAAGTGGTAAGCCAATGCACTCGGCTTCATTGTGGAAGATTGCAATAATCTTAAAGGCATTTGTTTCCACGGCGTCAAGCTGAGCAAGATGTGCGGCAGGTGATCCATTCGGGGTGTGGGGGAGTGAGCATCACTCCATCAAGCTGCGGATGAAATCTTTGTAGTTGGATTGGAGTTCAGGTGTGCCAAGAAAGGACTCTGTACAAAAGAGGATGCCAGTTGGTGGCTTGCTTTGGAACTTTGAAATGTGGTTTGACTAAGAATGGTAATGGCTGAGAGTGAGACCCATGAATTTGAATGACTCAACTTACTGAAGAGGATTGCCAGTTATCACAATATACTAAGTCTTTTTCAAAATGAGTGAAGCTTTGTTTAATTTTGCTCAGTATATTGTACGCTGTGATAATTTATGAAAGGATGACTTCAGTTAGTCAACTTGCATGTGTATCCTCTGATTAGAAACAAAGTTGCGACACTTTGGCTGTTTTGTAAGTCTGTTGGCCTTGGCAAGGTTTTAAGCATTGTGAAAAGGGTGTTTCCTGTGGCAAATTGACCTCCAGTGGATCCCGTCTTGAGAGACCCCTGGGATGAGTGACTACCTCATTTCCGCCCACCTACTTGATTCACGGATTAATTTTGTTTTGAAAACCTGGTTACACCATCTTGGAGCGTTGTGGCTAGAGCATCCGCTCTGAGTCTGAGAGGTCGGCGGTTCAAACCCATACCTGGATGATTCATACTGCAGACTAAAGATGGTACATGCTGCTTCCTTTCTTGACACTCATCATGACGTCGGTTGACATTCCGTGGGGTGAGAGATTTTTTCCGAAAAATGTCCCATTGACTGCGGAGAGAAACGCGCCGCCATTATATGACACCACCAGCAGCCATTGTGTTCTGGGTAATAACTCTTCCCCCAAGGCGTGTGTGTGTGTGTGTGTGTGTGTGTGTGTGTGTGTGTGTGTGTGTGTGTGTGTGTGTGTGTGTGTGTGTGTGTGTGTGTGTGTGTGTGTGTGTGTGTGTGTGTGTGTGTGTGTGTGTGTCCGTTGCCTCAATGAACCGTACAAACTGTAAAAGAAGAAAAACACAGACGAGTACAGATACATTCAGAGTACACCGCCGCTATGCCAAATAAATAATTATCCTTCGGCACCCGGAAATACACCGTACAGCTCAGAGACTGTCTTGGGTGGGAAAGGTGTACAATAATTGATTGATTAATTGCATAATTCAAATCAATAAATAATGATCATAAAATATTTTCTTTATCAATTGGCTAATAGCATACCTAAACTACCAGTGCTTCATCCGAAGCTTACTTTTTGAAAATTAATTAAATAAGTCATTCATCGAAAAAATGAAATCATTGCTTAATCAATATATAATAAATTGACTCATTGATTGATCAATAAATCAAAAATATCCTTTATAGCCACATCACTTGGTTATTGTCGTGTCCAAATATCAGCTTCTTAGCTCAAAAGGTGCCTGAGATATTGCCCAGATGAGAAAGAAAATAAATAAATGATTACTAATGCTAATAAATAAATAATAATCATAAAATAATTAATCAATTGGCTAATATAATACCTAAACAACCACCGTTGTATCCAAATCTGTAACTTAAAAATTTTATATTAATTAAGACATTAATCGAGTAATTAAATAATTAATCGATAAATTGATTAATCAATAAATCAAAAATAGCTTTTACAGCCAAATCACTTGGTCATTGTCGTGTCCCAATATCAGCTTCCTAGCTCAAAAGGTGCCTGAGATAATGCCCAGAAGAGAAAGGAAATAAATAAGTACTTAATTAATCGATAAGAATTAAATAACTCCTCAATTAATTGATTCATCAAAAAACAAAAAAATACCTTTTTTGCCAAAGTACTTGCTCACTATTGTGCTGAAATTTCAGCTTCCTAGCTCAAAGGATGGCTGAGATATCGCCCGGACAAACAAACAATAAAACAAGAAATAAAGCGGAGTGAAAACTGAGTACTCTCTTTCAGCGCGCGTCGTGCAGCGCCTGGAGATGGCATAGGAAAGGAGCGGTATACAAAAAGAGGAACCACCTGCTAACCGTGATAAACATTCATGAAGTCTGGTGAAAGTTATGGTGACTTTGGTTAATTTGCTGAATGTGGGTTTTGGAAAGCCACTTGTCCAGTTTCCTGGGAAAAGTATCAATGAATGCCAGACAACTATTACAGATGTCTATGCTTGGTGGATTCAGTCGTTTTTATGATACTATTTTTTGTTAGTTATACAGTTTGTTCCTAAATTATCTTTCCTATTTTGAATGTGAATAAAAAACTAATAGACATACAGGTATGGAGTTTGCACCATCTTGTTTGTAGCCTGACCCAAATAATTTGTATTTCACCGTTTCCTTTTTGGTGTCTCTCCAATGTAGAGTAACTCCGACAAATGTTGTAACTTGCGAAAAATGTGTGACTGTGGACATGTTGCGGTGAACGTAGACGTAAATGGAATATTGGACATTCTGAAAGTCATTAATTGTGCACTTGTGGAAGTCTACTGACGTGTTGAGAAAACTTTAATTTCAGCTATGAGATGGTGTAAACTGCATGCTTGTATGTCTATTAGTTATTATTAGTCCCCTACCCGGAGGGAACTATAGGCTTGCTCTCCGTCTGCCTGGCCGTCCGGCCGTCCCACCTGTTGTTTTTCTGCACTGTTTTCCCATACCATTTAACATATCCCACTGAAATTTGGTACATGGCTTTATGATAATAATTTACAGAACGAGTTCAAGTTTCAGGTCATTTTATCGATTTAAAAAAATTTGTTAAAGAAAATTTAACATTAATTGGCACCGGTAGGGGCGTGTATTGCCAAGCGATTCTCACTTTTGTTTTTCTGGTACACCCTTTCCCGATGAGAGTGGCAAGAAGGGTCATTCCTCTCTGGGATATATAGATTACAGTAGATCTAGGATCAGCCTGAAGAACATCGTGGGTGTGTTCATTTACCAAGTTTCTTGTAGAGCGCTCGCCAGGTGGTTTAAGCATTCAATAAAACACTCTATTTAAAACCGCTGATAAGGAACTTCTGGCTTGGCAAGCACTAGCAAGCTGCTTGGTAACTGAACACACCCCAGGTTTCCTCCCTTTCATTTTAGTGTTAAACAGCATTAGTGACTGTTTCAAAAGGTAAATCAAATGTGTTTGTGGTTTATAATATTTTTACGTCTGGTAGGGTTGCTCCCACAAAAACGGCACGATAAGCTATTTGTACATGTCAACACCCCTTAGGGGTGTTGGTTTGTTCACCCCTTAGGGGTTTGTTCAAGGAGAAAACACCCCTTAGGGAGAGGGGATATTATGACTTTTTGAAAATTAACTAAATAAGTCATTCATCGAAAAAATGAAATCATTGCTTAATCAATATATAATAAATTGACTAATTGATTGATCAATAAATCAAAAATATCCTTTATAGCCACATCACTTGGTTATTGTCGTGTCCAAATATCAGCTTCTTAGCTCAAAAGGTGCCTGAGATATTGCGCAGATGAGAAAGAAAATAAATAAATGATTACTAATGCAAATAAATAAATAATAATCATAAAATAATTGATCAATTGGCTAATAGAATACCTAAACAACCACCGTTGTATCCAAATCTGTAACTTAAATGTTTTTTTATTAATTAAGACATTAAACGAGTAATTAAATAATTAATCGATAAATTGATTAATCAATAAATCAAAAATAGCTTTTACAGCCAAATCACTTGGTCATTGTCGTGTCCCAATATCAGCTTCCTAGCTCAAAAGGTGCCTGAGATAATGCTCTCAGAAGAGAAAGGAAATAAGTAAGTACTTAATTAATCGATAAGAATTAAATAACTAATCAACTGATTCATCAAAAAACAAAACTCTTGTATTTTGGTATATGGTAAAAATATGATTATTGTTATTATTAATATTGTTTTGTCATAACATTAATATTATGCGATTATCATTAGTTTTGTTATGCGAAGCATCCTTTGAAAAATGCCCATTGGTGGGGAAAGGTGTGTATCTTAACATGGATGTACACCTCAACACGCATCCTTATTGGTGGGGAAAATCCCCTTGGGGAGGGGGGCAAATGAATTCGCTACAACCTTCATTGTGTGACCCATAGTCCTCCTGTCAAGTTTGGTTGAGGTTGGATAAGTAATGACCGAATGTATCGCAGTCAAAAATCATCAGACAGACAGACACCAAATTGCGTATTTTAGTGTGATTATTATTATTATTATTATTATATAAAATAGGAAAGGTTATTTTGGAGCACCCAGGATGTTGCTATGTACAAACCTGCCTGGATGGGATCATGTGACACAATTTGCTGAAGAATGAAGAAAAAATCCCCCCGATTCGTTTTGGTGATTTCGGTGAAACGCCAGACAAGACTGGTAATTCACGGATATTTCAACAAATAGATGATATCGACATTAAAATGTTGAATATGATTTGTGAGATTACATCTACAGTTTTATCCTGGAGTTGTTGGACGTGAAGGTTTCAGGTGGATTAAAAGAAAATCAGTCTTGGGGCAGGGGGAGGGTGAAGGAGAGGTTCAGGTTGGGGAAAGGGCCCAAAATTCTAAATGTGTATCGTATAGTGCCATCTAGTGGAAGCCGGTGTTACAAATCATAAAACTAGGGTAATTATCCCATCTGAAGGAACAGGTTCTTTACTGTGCTGGAAATAAAAGTCGTGTTTTGTGTATCTGTCTGTGTGTGAAACGCTAATCCCACCCACACGACTGGCCCAATTGCCACCAAAGTTGCCGCATACACCAAATTGGACCTCCTGGTGAGCATGGGCCACTTGGTTTGGGCCCCTAAGTGCGCATCTGCACATGCGCAGATCTATCTCCTGAATCCTTTGACCTGGGAAAGTCCAACGTTGTAGGATGAAAGCTCAAACGTAACAATGATCGTTGTGCATGACACAAGTCTCGTTGGACAGGTGGCCGTTGTGTAAATGTTACTTTACGTAGGTTTTACGTGCGGGACAATTTTTTGTGGCCACTAAAAGACAGGTGGCCGTTAAGACATGTTTCACTGTATGTACGTACATTCTCCTTTACACTCCAGAATCTTTACCCCACGCACGCGAAGGGAAAAGTAGGGTTAAGCAATTGGTCCATGTCCGCTAGTTTGTCTTATCAGTTTATGTTTGTGATGGAGGAACAGCTTATTTAAATCAAATGTTATATTTTGAACACTAATCGGAATATGAATAGAAAGGCAAGTCTTTCAAAAGTTAAGTTGTCTTTCTGCCTCGGATACCTATCGTCCAAACTGACCCAGCCTTTGATTGCAAGACCTCAATTCCCCCTTCAACTCAGCTTTGCAATATCCATTAACAAGGCTCAAGGACAATCCATACAGGTGGTTGGACAATACTTGACAACTCGTTGCTTTTCTGATGGGCAGTTTTATGTTTGACGCTCTCGTAGAGGCGATGAAAAAAACAAATAAATACATTTACATTACTTTGCACCAGAAGGCAAGACCAGGAACATTGTTTACGAAGAGGCTCTTTGATGTAGCTATTTCATTTTGTGTGTGTGTGTACATGTTATGCAATGTTTTTAGGAAAATACAAGTTTTTATATAAATATTTTTGTCCTCTTTTCCTTTTACTTGTCAATTCTCAATTTTTCCCTTGCGCAACGCTGGGTAGCCCTGCAACTAAATAATAATTATACGAGATCCTTTACAAGGAACTCTAATGCTGGAGTAGGCCTTCAAGCCTGTGCAATGGCTGTTTGTCCGTGCTCTATCCTTTTAAATGCTGAGTGTCGAACGAGGAAGCATCAAGTCCCATTTTAAAATAGATTGTTTGGTACGACTCGGTCAGGGTTCCAACCACCGACCTCCCATACTCAGGGTGGACGCTCTAACCATTATACCACAGAGTGTGGTTAAAAACGATTTCTTTTTCCATTGTCCAGTGTGGGTTTTATTCCCATGGCTGCTCGCTCTTGCCAACCTTTGATCATGCATGGCATGGTGATCATTGATCACATGGCAGTGGAAATCTGCATTAAACGAGTGTCGTGAAAATCAAGCTCAGACACGACTTGACCTCTGGGTAGGTTTAATATCATTTAGATCTGAAGTACATCCTGTAAAAATACATTCATGCAACAGGCATTAAAATCAGAGTATTTCATGAGCAATGGTCGATTCAATATGGCAATGTTCCAATAGAGAGGACAGTCAGCGCAGCATTTAGGGGCGTACATACAATTCAAACTACAGGACTATGTCACAGTGAGTTCCGCTGGAGTGTCCGTGCGCCCCGGTTGTCCCGGGTCTTATAGATGCCCCTTTTGAAGCGAGCACACCCTGGGTTCACCTTGGTATAATTTCACTACATTCTCCCCGCCGTTAGAACTATACTGCCGCTCGGCAGGTTGCAAGCAAGCATCAGCAATAATCGAATGGGTCACGTCAATCCACGTTAGTCGGTCCACCCGTAGCGGTCGGGGCGGCGAACTTCCCTGCCAGTTCGTGTTCGGAATCTACCGGGCACGGCGTCCCCAAGCCCGGAGTCCCCCGCGTCGGAATAGCCGCCGGAGGTGGGAGTCGGAGGGGGCGCCCCAGCGCCTTCGGGCACGGGAGTGGGGAACGACGGAAGTAACAGTGGTAGTTCCATAGGGGAAGCTTCGGTAGAGTCCATAGACTCGTAGACGGGTTCGTCGATATCCCTGTCGTCGTCCCCACATGGGGCGAGATGGCGTATGGAGACAGTAGACTCGCGGCCATCCGCCGTTAACACGCGAGCATGCTCGGGATTAGCCTGGAGGACCTGCACCTTGTCAACAAGGGGGTCGTACTTGCTAGCGCAAACCGCTCGTTTGAGATAGGCGGGCCCCGGTTCAGCGAGCCAGCTGGGTAAAGATTGGATACTGCCGGAGCCTCTAGGGTGGTGGAACAGTCGTTCGTGAGGAGTCTGGTTGGTGGCGGTACATAGGAGAGCCCGGATCGAGTTTAGAGCGGCAGGTAGCGACCACGCCCATTTATCGAGGCCTCGGCCGAGGGTCCGGAGGCTCAGCATGACGGCCCTCCATATAATCCCATTAAAGCGTTCGATCTGCCCATTCGCTTGGGGCCGGTACGGGGTGGTGTAGCTCGAAGCGACATTATGCTGGAGCAAGTAGCCCCTCACCTCCTGGGACAGGAACACCGCACCCCGATCGGTATGCACGTAGGCCGGATACCCGAACATAGAAAACAAATTCTGCAGGCACCGAATAACCGTGGCAGCCGACATATCCCCGCACGTGTAAGCAAAGGGGAATCGTGAATACTCATCGACGATAGTGAGCAGATAGCTTGAGTTGCTCGACATTGGCAGCGGCCCTTTGAAGTCCATCGCCAAGCGCTCCCACGGTCTAGTAGCCCTAACGAGTGTCCCCATAGGAGGGTTATAAAAACGCGGTTTGAGTTCCGCACAGATCGCGCAATCACGGCAGATGCGGCGGATGTCCTCAATCGAGTACGGCAGATTGCCCTCGCGCACAAAATGCGCGAAGCGCGTTACCCCGGGATGACACATAGTGCCATGCAAAGTGCGCAGCCCCTCCAAAGTTACAGCCCCCGCGCAAGTGGCCGGCCTCGATAAGGCGTCAGCGACCAGGTTATCCTTCCCCGGGCGGTATTTGATGGTGTAGCAGAAGTTGGCGAGTTCGATACGCAAACGGGTGATTTTCTCATTCTTAATGCGCTGAGCATGTAAGGTGTCGTACATAAACGCAACGCTCTGTTGGTCCGTGACGATTTGGAAACACCGCCCAAGCAGATACGGCCGCCATCGCCGAATTGATTCGACGATCGCGTACGCTTCCTTTTCGACAGACGAATGCCTCCGCTCGGCGGAGGTGAGAGTCCGCGAGAAGAAAGCCACAGGGTGGCCCCCTTGGGAGAGAGTCGCCGCTATCGCATGATCTGAGGCATCACTCTCCAAAACGAAAGAGGCACTCTCGTCAATCGTCGCGACAGCGGCGCCAGCGATGTCGACTTTAAGGCCCTCGAAGGCCGCCAGGGCGGCCGGGCCCATGGGGAAAGTGTCGCAGGCCACGAGGGGGCGGAGCTTCGCGGAGAAATTTTGCACCCACTTTGAATAGTGGGCGAACAGCCCTAGAGCGCGTTTCAGTGAAGCCCGATCGCTAGGCGGAGCCATATCGAGCAAAGGGCGCAGACGCTCCTTATCCGGAGAGACGGAGCCATGGGTCACGGTGTACCCCAAAAGGTCTACCGTGCGTAGAGAGTATCGACACTTAGCCGCATTCATGGTTAGGCGATATTTCCACGCGACCTCGAGGAAGCGTTTCAGATTAGCGTCGTGATGCTCCTGGTCATACCCACAAACCGTAAGATTGTCCAGATAGACAAAGACATCGGTCAAATTCTCCTTCGCAACGAGGTCATCCATAGCCCTCTGAAAACAAGCGACTCCGTTAGTTACCCCAAAGGGAAGTCGCGTGAACTGGTACAACCGCTGACCTGATTCAAAGGCTGTAAAGACGCGATCAGCCCTAGAGATAGGGACTTGATGATACGCACTACGCAGATCGAGAGTGCTATAAACGGAATACAGGGCCACCTGGCGTACCAGGGCGTCCATCCCCGGTAAGGGGTAGGCATCCAGCTGTGTAAAACGATTAATCGTCTGCGAATAGTCGATTACCATGCGCCGGCGGTGGGCCTCACTCCGCACCACTAAGACTTGGGCCCGCCACGGTGACCTACTGTGTTCTATAATACTGTCCTTTAAGAGCAGGGCCGTTTCTTCCGCAATGAATTGCGCGTCCGTGCGAGAGTAGCGCCGCGATTTGACGGCAACAGGGGTACAATCAGTGGTCAGGTTGGGGAACAGTGAGAGAGGCTCTATGTCCATTTGAGCGAGGGCGCACACAGCGAGCGTGTCCGGCCCACCGAAGTCTATTTCCAAACGTCCATGCCGCTTAAGGAAATCAAGTCCTAACAGAACGTCAGCGCATAAAGCAGGTAATACCATGAGATACACGTCCGGGAACGTGCGTCCCTTTATCACAAGTTTCAATCGACACGCCCCTTTTGTGCTCAACCGAAGTCCCTGAGAGGCCATGAAGATCCGGCGGGTTGTCCCGAGAACCGGCCACCCATGTTGATGCACGAGTCGCTGATCGATAAAACTATCCGTGGACCCCGTGTCAATCAAAGCTTGCGCAAAAACGCCCGCGACCGTGAGCTGAATGATGGCCTGCGCAAGGCCGGCAGACCCGGCAGGTATTGTACCGGCCGGGCGAGAAGATCGCGCCTCGCGGGTGGATCCCACGCCGGCTGCAATCCTTCGGGCAGCGTCGGCAGGTTGGGCCTCAGCAGGAGCATTGAAGTCAGTTGGCTCATCAGCAGATTCATTTGCTAGAGTGGGTGTGTGTAGGTCGTAAGAGCCGCCGCCAGATGGCGCTCGAGTCACGTGAGAAAGATCTCTGCCGTCTGCAGATTCATATGCCAAAGTGAGTGCATGTAATTCGTAAGAGCCGCCGTCAGATGGCGCTCGAGTCACGTGAGAAGGATCACTGCCGTCTGCAGATTCATATGCCAAAGTGGGTGCATGTAATTCGTGCTGCGTTTGCCGCACATCGAGAGGAGTTTCCACAGCAGGAGCATGTCGCTTGTTTGAAGTAGGCGTTCGAACGCCAGTCAAGGTCGGTCGCGCTGCGGCCGGTCGCGTTCGCGCCATTTGTTTCGGCGGCCCGGTGTATCTCACCAAGGTCGGGCGTGTAGCCAGAGGCCCGCGAGAAGGAGAGCGGCTCATCAAAGCCGAGTGAGGCGCCCCCTCCGGCGCTCGATCCGTTGGCTCCGCGATGAGCCCATTCAAGGTCGCGCGGGGAGGCGTGCCCCGAGCGGCCTTCCTGCAGACCTTTGCAAAATGGCCCTTGGTGGAGCACAGGTGGCATGTAGCCTCCCGAGCCGGGCATTCAGAGCGAGGGTGCTGCCGATTCCCGCAAAAATAACATTTTGCATACCGGTCAGGCCGTGGCCGGGCAGCAGTGAGGCCGGAAGCGGAGTTCGCTTCAGGAGCACCCGGAGTCTCGGCCGTGGTGGTCGGGTCCTCCTCCGTATCCTCGGCGGTAGCCCTCTCCGGTCGCGCGAGTTGAGAGGCCCCCGCCACGACTCGTGGGTGATCGTATGTGGTGGATTGTTCTCGGGCATCTGTATATACTCGCGCCAGCCATAGTGCTTCTGTAAATGTCAGATCCGCGACCTCCAGGAGTCGGAGCCGCAAGACCCCAGAACTAATTCCGGAGATGAATGAATCTCGGAGCAAGTCGTCCTGCACTTGCTCGTGGGTCCGTACGTCCTGCACGCAGTCCGCCAACAGGTAGCGCAACTCCTGCGCGTAGCGATCGATCGATTCAGATGGTTGTTGTCGCCGCTGGGATAGTTGATGCCGGCCGTGCACAGCGCTCCGTGTTTTTACATATAAGCGCTTCAGCTCGGCTAGTGCCGTAGCGTACGTCTCAAATCGAGCTATGTTCCGGAACACGGTATGATAGACCTTCGACTGTAACACGAACAGCTTCATCGCAGCGGTGGGCTCTGTTTCGTGAGCAGCAAAATAATTCTCCAGCGTTTTGAGCCAGTGAGTGAACTCCGATGCTGATCCCTCAGCTTGAGAGTCGGCTCCGAGAATTGGTACCACGATCATCTTGTGGTCAGCCATTCCGGCGATCTAAATGATATTAAATGTCGTGAAAATCAAACTCAGACACGACTTGACCTCTGGGTAGGTTTAATATCATTTAGATCTGAAGTACATCCTGTAAAAATACATTCATGCAACAGGCATTAAAATCAGAGTATTTCATGAGCAATGGTCGATTCAATATGGCAATGGTCCAATAGAGAGGACAGTCAGCGCAGCATTTAGGGGCGTACATACCATTCAAACTACAGGACTATGTCACAGTGAGTTCTGCTAGAGTGTCCGTGCGCCCCGGTTGTCCCGGGTCTTATAGACGCCCCTTTTGAAGCGAGCACACCCTGGGTTCACCTTGGTATAATTTCACTACAACGAGTTTAGGGCATCCTATGTCGTACAGTGAACTCGTATAGTTCGTTTGTGGTTTTTATGGTGAAAAATTGGAAAGTGGGGCACCGTCTTGTTTTGGGTTCAAGACTTATATGCAGCCATTGATTGCATACTTATGTGTACCTTCATACATTTTCACATATCGATATGTGATACCTGTTGTCATAATCGTCATGACATCTTGCCTCAGGAAAAGATGGAGGGTTGGCTGAGTAACATAAAGATAGGCTTTGAGAAGCGTATCCAGAAAGTTGGCTCCTTCCCCTTGGATGTGGACAATATGACCCGGCTCTTCAGCCAAGCGTCGGACATCTCCCGGCCAATGGAGTACCTGCTCGCTACCGGCACCCTGCGGAGCAAATCGGGTGAGTATGCCATTTGGACGAACACTGGATTGGAACTCTTGTATTGAGGAATCTTGTATTGAGGATTGGAACCTGCTGAGAGTATTAATTAATCGGCAGTTTTTATTTATTTATTTATTTAAACGTTTTGACCTGAGTGAGATGTTCACAACATTACACACAATCATGTGATTGCCGGGATCATCCCAAAAGTTATGTCACACCACCTACTCTACTTTAATAATCGACGTAGTTCTCACATTGTTATTCGTATCACATTGTTCCACATGAAATCTCCATCCTCCTCGATGTACTTCGTCCGGCAGTCGACCAATCTCTTTATCTCAGCACGGAAGCCTTAATAGAGCGGATGTGGCTGTGTTAACTTCTTCAGTGGATGTACAAAGCTTTTATTTCAGGGAAAGTATTTGGCATGCTGGGTTTGGAAGGCATTTTTTTTCTGCATCACTGTGAATGTAACAAGAGTTCAGACGCCATATTTACTGAAGCTTTCTGGCATCACATTGAGTGAGAAACATTTTATTCACAAGACACGTTAGCAAATAACAAGATGGTTATTATAAATCACATGTAATCTCATTTTGTGATCCCATGGAGTCTTAGACCTTTCACCGAAAACACCAGCAAGTTGCCCGTGCCCACACGGGATTCTAAATTGGGTCGGGATGAAGGCGGCAAAAATACAAATGGCGTCTTCTGTCATCGAGCCGAGAAGCTGGGAGCGATAATTCACAATTATTGCCACATCTGATGCAATTTAAATGCTCTAATGATGGCGAGATGCTCCACTTTGAAACTGGTTGATGTGCAGTATGTGGATGTTTGATGCTTGGGTCCATTATATAAATTTGTATCGCCATCAAAAGCAGTGACCAATTGCGAATTAATGGTAGGATTGCAGGTGGTGAGAGACCTTTTCGGATGATCCTCGTCAGCTGTTGTGTGAGTGGTACCGATTTGAAGGCACCGGCGCTGATGCATTTCCTTTCTTGTCCACGCACTCAGGACTCGGTATGATGCAAGGCTCCGGCCTCGTCGTAGTTGCAGACAAGCTGAACTCTTGGCGTTACTTGTCACATTTCCGCAGCGTGCACCGTGGTGCTGCCTTTGCCGCCGTGCGCACCACCACGGTGCGTCGGCTCTTACCTGAGGCTTGGGGATTTCTGTGCCCCGTGCACACGCCAGACGGTACACCGTGCGGTCTGCTCAATCACATCGCAGCGCTTTGTACGGTCTCGTCTGCTCCAGCAGGCGCGCTGGGCCTGCCCACGCTGCTCTGCTCGCTAGGTACGACGCACCTGTCTCAAATAAAATCTACTGTACAAGATGGAGCTAATTGCACACTGACTCCATCTCACGGTTTGGCAGGAATGGAACCGGTGGATGGTTGTTTAAGGACTTCGTATTCTAATTGCTACCCTGTGCTGCTGGATGGTGTGGCAATTGGTTGGCTGCCGAAAGATGTTGCACCTGTCGTAACCAACGCATTACGAGCGTACAAGGTGAATCATTTTACTACAGTCTCCTTTATGTGCTAATTCTGGCCTTGCTTTTGACTCTGACTCTCTCCCTGTTGTAATTTTACCTGGCATGACAAGGCGGGCAACTATCCCGAAAGCCTTTGGTAATTGGCCATTTAACAACAACATTCAGAGTACAAGACCAGGTTTGCCAGACTTCCTCCAAGTTGTGGTTTTCCACCTTTTAAATAATTTTCCCTCCAAATTAATTATTATTGTCGTGCAACCGCGATTAACACCACAGTTGCGGAGGCCGATTGCGAGGCTTTAAACTCCCGAGGCGAAAACTCAATAGCGGATTCCAATCAAACCAAAACCAAAGCGCGCAAGATGGAGGGGAATGGAAAGGGTCCCGCAGCCTTAACTATTAAAATCCAACAGGAAACTGCGTTCAGATATATACAGAAAATAATACAAGGATTTATTAACGGTTCCGAGAACAAAGAAATATGATGCTCTAAACCCCCGATATGGAGTACTCCCACTCGACAGAGTTATTAAACAAACCACAGGGCAGACGACGAAATAAACAGAGGGTGTGTGTGTGTGCGTTCTTAGCTTTGCTCGCTCGGGAGCGTGGCGTGGAGATAGTGCAGGCCTCGGGTGGCTAGGCCCTGACACGTTGGCGGGAGGGGTCTCCCCGACGTGACTCGCTCGCCGGCCCCAGTCCTCTCGCCCCGCAACTCTCAAACGCTCGCCCTGTCCGAAGGACCACGGTTTCTGGGGCTGTCGTCTCTGCCCGGCGCTTTGGAGATCGTGAGTGGTTGGCGATGGTACGCAAGAGGCCACGAATACGGCCACCAACAGGGCGAACCTCGGCACAACAGCCGCCCACGCGATCCGATCGCAGGGAAGATGGAGGGAACGAAGGCAGGAAAGAACAAGAGGGAAAAAAATGTCCAGTGCACTCCATCACGACTGAATCCTTTCAGCTCCCCCAAATGGTGTCTGCTCTGCCTCGTGTCCAACTCCGAAGTCCTCTTCTTCTCCTTCGTGTCGTCACTTCCCTCACGCACCGTCCCGCTCTCTCCTGACGTCCATTCGTCCGCCCTCCCCCATGACGTCAAAAGATCCACCCCCTTCTCATCGTGTCTCAGCAGGGTGTGTCCCAGCCTGCCCGTTTTGGTGGGTGTTGTTTCATTGATGTGAAAGGGAAGGGAATTAATTAATGTAGGTGCGCTAGGGGCATGAATTCCTACTGTCTAGGTGCGGTGCCAAAAGGGACATTGGATTAACCACAGGGGTGGGAAAACACACAAAGTTACCCTTATCGCCCTAACTACTTAGCACTTCCTGTCCCCGTACAGAAAATATATACGCAATTATCCCGGCATATGCCTACACATACTAACTTAAAGGTACATAGTGGGTTCTAGCTATCGCGACATCCCGGAGCATTTTACCTACTCAGATGTACTCTGCTCTACATATTGCTCTCCCAAATTCATAACAATTCCCCCCCCCCCCCCCCCCCCCCCCGGAAACGTAGCTCCTGCAAGGTTCACCGCAGGCGCTACCATTCCAGCCTTAACACTTACTGTCACACACTTAATTAACCTATGAAATAAATCAGGAAGGGCTGTGGGAAGTGAGTCGGACTACCTACCTACACTTCCTTACCATGCTAAACCATCATGCAAGTATGTACATTTTCTTCATTGTTCCTGCGGAGGATTGGGAACTGAGTACCCTCGTCCCTCTATACAAGGGGAAAGGTGACCCTCTGGAGTGTGGCTCGTACCGAGCGATAAAGTTATTGGAGCATGGAATGAAGGTATTGGAAAGGGTGTTGGAGAGGAGGATAAGGAAGAAAGTGAAGATCGACGAAATGCAGTTTGGATTTATGCCAGGAAGAGGAATGACAGATGCGCTTTTCATTGTGAGGCAGTTGCAGGAGAAGTACATGGATAAGAGGAAGAAGTTGTTTTTTGGGTTTGTTGATCTGGAGAAAGCATTCGATAGGGTTCCACGCAAAGTATTGACATGGGCATTGAGGAAGTTAGGAGTGGAGGAATGGTTGATCAGAGTAGTGATGGCAATGTACAAAAGAGCACGCACAGCTGTAAGGACGAAGGACGGGAACAGTGGTGAGTTTGAGGTGAAGGTGGGAGTGCATCAGGGGTCGGTACTAAGTCCACTACTATTTGTAGCTGTGATGGAGGTGCTGGCTCAGACCGTAAAGGAGGGTTTACCGTGGGAGTTGTTGTATGCAGATGATCTGGTGTTGATTGCGGAAAGTATGGATGAACTGAAGGAAAAGATGAACAAGTGGAAGGAATGTATGGAGACAAAAGGTCTGAAGGTGAATATCGGAAAGACAAAGGTGATGGCAAGTGGTAAAGCATGTGGTGAGGTGGAAAGAACTGGGAAGTGGCCGTGTGCTGTGTGCAGGAAGGGTGTCGGAGTGAACTCCATTCAATGTACAATGTGTGCTGAGTTGGTTCATCAAAAATGGAGTGGTCTGAGAGGGTCATTAACCAGTGTGGCAGCTACATTCAAATGTAAGGTGTGCACAGAGGAAGCTGCAGATGGAGGAAATGTTGAGTTGGATCTTGGAGACGGCGTGAAGCTGGAAGGTGTGAAAACATTTTGCTACCTCGGAGACATGCTGAATGGAGAAGGTGGATCAGACTCGGCAACGGTTGCTCGAGTGAGATGTGCATGGAAGAAGTTTCGGGAACTGAGTGGCGTGCTGATGAGGAGGAGAGTGTCGCTGAAGCTGAAGGGAAAGGTGTATGCTGCATGTGTGAGAAGTGTTATGATTTATGGGAGCGAGACATGGGTAATGAACGTAGAGCAGCAACGAAGGCTGGAAAGGGTGGAAATGCGAATGGTTCGATGGATGTGCGGAGTATCGTTGAGAGAGAGGAAGACAAATGAGGAATTGCGAAAGATGATGGGAATATTGCCTGTGATTGATGCTGTGAAGAGGAACAGGTTGAGATGGTTTGGTCATGTATTGAGGAAGGATGAAAGTGACTGGTTGAGAAGAGTGATGGAAGTTAATGTAGAAGGAAGTAGAGGACGGGGAAGACCGAGAAAGACTTGGCTAAAGATGGTGGAAGAAGAAATGCGGGCAAGGGGGTTAACAAGGAGAGATGCAGAAAATAGGGCAAAATGGAGAAGATTGTCATGGGGACCGCAAGGCTAACCCCCGCTCTAGCAGGGAACATGGCCTTAAAATGCATGTTGTTGTTGTTGTTGTTGTTGTTGTTCCTGCGGAGGGAGGAAACAAACAACACACCAAAACTCCTACCTTATCCACAAACTTAACCATCTTTCCAAAAGCTCAAAACTCTAACCTTTGTACATACCCCGGTCTACAGAATGCGTCCCCCGGTGGATGCCACAAGACACAACCTTACCTGCGGGGCCATCCCCGTGCACCCCCTAAATTTCCACGGGCCCTGTCCAGATGTTGCAGGTGAGTGACATGGCTTGGTGGATTTCGCCCACATTCATGCAACACAGACCCCTTAACCGCTCATCCTCATTCCAAAACTCATCATTACATTCCAAAAATTAATAAAGCTCTTACTCAATACACCCCCCTGTGGGACCATGGCATTGATGTCATATCATATGTGCGCATTCCTCAACTAGGCAGCGGGGAGGTACCGCACAAAAAGATGGTGGGGGCACATCAGGCTGTGGTGCCCGC
The DNA here is from genome assembly GCF_964187855.1 of Myxine glutinosa. NCBI lineage: Eukaryota > Metazoa > Chordata > Myxini > Myxiniformes > Myxinidae > Myxine > Myxine glutinosa. Next base: position 118,942,681 of record NC_136269.1, read on the forward strand.
AGTCCCAAAAACAAGTCAACCGACTTACAAGTTCATTGCCCCCCCCCTTTACCTCTTGGCCCCGTGACAGCCCAGCAGCCCCTTTCCGCCATTACCTCACCGGTGAGGGTCTCCACACACACCAGGCTCCCTTGCCTCCTGCTTCCGCGCAGCAACACGGGTCACCGGGGACAATCCTCACCCCGCGGCGCCCAACCAGACCCTCCACCGACGAGCTCCAATTTCCAGTTACCACCAGCTGCCAGGGGTAATTGCCGCAGAGGGGGGGCCGCATGCATCGCTCCTCAGAGCTTGCTCTGTACCTGCGGACACACACACCTTCCCCACCCACAAGACCCCAAAACACAGTTCCTCCCCCGCTGCCATTCAATTCTCCACACAACTCAGCACAATTCCATCGATGATGGTAGTACAAAAGATGTTTCAAAGTATGCCATGGCCTGCTACATGTGAAATCCCATTCACAGTTCAAATCATTGAATCATTACACATTTCCATTTCCAAAACACATTTCAAAACTCAATAATCACCACTCGCTCATATTTTTCCAACCTCACGACCACATCAAAACACATAACCACAACACAAAAACATACGCCACCCACAAGACACTGTGTGGCCCCCATTCCATCCCCTCACCGGCCATGTCATCACTCTCACCCGCCTCCCAACTCCAAATTACATGTCCCCAATTTCCAAAGCAAGTCCTGAAGCCTGGGACAGTACTCCTCAAAACACTCACCTCAAGTGCAGGTAGTTGCAGGTTGGTTGGGTCCAAGAGTGTCATCCACCACAAATTCCCAAAATTTCACATTGGGCCTACCAAATACTTCCAAATTTCTCTTTTGTCCCCACTACACTGGCAGGTATGTGGATCCGCATCCAACGGTGATCATCACTACACAACCACCTGTGGCCACGACAGCTCTGCACCTCTACCGTGCAAGGGTCATCGGGACAAGGTGAGCCGTCAAAACGCCAACATGGCCCATGAGTGTCCATAAGGGTGCGACCCACCATCCATCCTTCGGCCCCCCTGCGAGGAACACAGCTGCACCAGCCCCAGCTGGCCAATGTGGTGAGCACTTGCTGCCACAACACACACTACCGCACACACAACCTCGGCCCCGGGGGGCACGGTCGCAGTATGTGGCATCCCTACAGCCACGTCCTCTGCACCTCCCCATCATCCCCCAGTCCGACTACAGAACTGCAGCCCCCCCAGTGCTCACCCACACTTGACCACACCAAGGTCCAGTCAACAGCCATGCTCCACCAGGAGACCCACCCAGAAGACATGGTCCACACACCTCAGACACGCACAGCACCACGTTGACCCAAAGACCACACAACTGCATCCCCATCATCCCGCGTCCCAAATATCAGCACAGTTGCCCCCGCAACCAGTTGAAAGCTGTGTCTTGCTACCCTATTAATTTCATCACAGCCTCCAACACTTTGGTCTGCACACCTGGATCAATAATGGCGTCACTGTACAGTGTCCACCATTTCTCTTCACAAAATTCACCCTTAAATTGCATCTAACCCACAGATTACCCATGCCAAACATTTTTCACATTTCACTAACCTCACCAAAGAAAGATGCTTTGCCATACACATGCTAGCCGAGCATGGCCCATATGCTCAGCTCGTTCTAGTTTCCCGCACACTCTATTGCTATTGGCCCAGGCCGAGGTGGTGGTCCTCTGTCTGGCACCTGTGGACCTACTGGGGGCCACCTCCTTTCTGGGCTGCGAAGCCTGTCAGGAGGTGGGGGCCCATATGGTTGTCGACAATTCCTCTGACTGTGCCCTCTTCTCCCACATCTAAAACAAGTCCCCAAGAACGGACCCCTCCGGTAGCCAGGCGGAGCACCCCTTTCTCCCGGCCCAGCCCGATAAAAATCAGGCCGTCCCGATGGCAAACCGGGACCAAACTGTAGTGACTCGCTCCCTGCAAATTTGCCCCCGGTCAAATTTGTCAGCTGGCGGCTGATTTCCCCTTAACATTCGCCCTATGTCATCCTCTGGCTTTTCCTGATCCCGCACCTCGGCCTGCCGTACCGTCACAGGTGCCCTCTCCGATGCGCGGTTCGACCTTCTCAAAAAGGTCAGTCTCGCCGCGCATTCCACCGCCCGGTGCACCGTGGGTGGGTCCTGTAACTCCACTAACGTCCACCTCGGGATCAGGAAGAGCCGCCATAAATTTTTCTATCGCCAGCTTGTCCCACGCCTGTGCTGGTAGGTCCCTGTATGCTATCCTCACAGATTGGTATATATCCTGGGCCAGCTCCTGCAACGTCTCGTTAGGCTTTTGCCTGCGATGCAGCAGCTGTGCCCTGACCAGGTCGCACCTTGCGCCTGTCCCGTACCTGTGATTCAAGGCCTCACAGATGGCCTTGCTGGTCAATATTCCCTCTGGGACTACGTTTAACACGTCTGCGGCTGACCCCCGCAGTGTCGCCACCAGATTCCCCATGCGCTCCCGCTCTCCCCAACCATTGAGCTGAGACACGCACTCAAATTGTGTCAGGAAAGCCTCGAGGCTCCCTGATCCGTCAAAATGTACGAGGGGGATTGTTTTTCCAGAGACTCTACTCCCCGATTCCTCTCTGTCCAAATCCAGTCCGGGGCCAAAACACCCCCCCAACTGGGTATTCCGTTTCGGAGCCTCTGGTGTCCAAATGTGGCTCGTGGTGAGGCTCTCCTGGGTCACCTTAATCTGATCCTGAAGATGTTTAACCGACCTACTCACCTCTTCCCTCAGGCTCTCTTGAACCCGACCAACCTCCTCCTTGATGGTATTGTCCCAGGTCTCCAGTCGCTCCTGCATAAAATCGCTCACCCTTTCATTATCCATTTGCGGCCCCCACAGGCCTTTCTCAATTAACCCTTGCTCCTGCTCTTTTATGCGGGTTTCCAACCCTTTCACCTCCTCGGCCAATTTGCCCCCCTGTTGTTTGAGCAGTCCCCATTCCTCACTCTGCTGTCACGTTCTGGCATCCACCCGGCCCCGATAGCTTTCCAGGTCCCCATTTGCTTTATCAATTCGACCCTCCAACGCTTCCCCCTTTCGGACAGCCTGGGTCACGCCCTCCTCTATTTTTGACATTAATTCTGTCCGTATCGATTCACTTGCCACCCCTATGGCTTTTTCCATCTCCCCCCTTCTAGTTTCTACTTTATCCTCCAATTCCCCCAGTCTGCCCGTAATTTGGTTTTGCACACTCCCTTCTATGCCATCAATTCGTTTCCCCAGCTGTTGTGCCATTTCCCCAATTTTTCCTTCCAAATTTTCATCCTTTCCTTCATTTGTTCATTCACTTTTCCCTCCAATCCCTCAATTTTGCTGTCCATCCCTTCGATCTGTTCTTTCAAACCCTCCTTTAATCTATCCATTTGCCCCTCCATGTTTTTGGTTTGGGCATTAATTTTGTTCTCCAATTGCTCGTTCTGAGCATTCATTTCCCCTTTTAATCCATTCATTTGGTCACTCATATCCTTCATTCCTTCCCTACATTCGTTCCCTGGGACTCCATTTTGTTTTTCATTTCTCCCATCTCCTTACTCATTCCCTCAATTTTATTTTCCAACCCACTTTTCATTTCTCCCATATCCTTACTCATTTTGTTTTCCAGCCCATCAATTTTATTACTCTGAGCATCCATTAATTCCTTTTAAAAATTCATTAAGGCCTGGTCGCTCTGGGGGCCGTCCCACTTGTTCCCGGCTCCCCGGTAGGGGAGGGGCATAAGTTGGTGCTCGGGACGAGGGAGGTTCCAAGGCTCACCTCTACATCTAATTCCCCTATTTCCGGCTCACTCCCGACGCTGACGGAAGCCTCGCTGCGTACCTCCATTTCGTCAATCTCCGACATCCGCCTTCCGGAAGATTGTTTCCCGCGCGCGTATTTATTTTAATTCCAGAAACGCAATTTAAATTTGACGAAGACTCGATATCGTGCTCCCTATGCCCAATTGACTATCAGCATTAAATTTCTCCGCCTTGCCTGTAAAAAAATTTGCGTTCGAACGTCGGGCGCAATGTACGCCCGACCGTGTCGATGTCTCGCCGCGGACAAAAAAATTGTCCGACAGGTTCGAATCCTACACTCCTGGCACCAAATGTCGCGCAACCGCGATTAACACCACAGTTGCGGAGGCCGATTGCGAGGCTTTAAACTCCCGAGGCGAAAACTCAATAGCGGATTCCAATCAAACCAAAACCAAAGCGCGCAAGATGGAGGGGAACGGCAAGGGTCCCGCAGCCTTAACTATTAAAATCCAACAGGAAACTGCGTTCAGTTATATCCCTCTCAGGACCAAATTAATAATAACTGTAGGAAAAATCTGATATTTGAGGAAAATGATCCAATGGGAAGGTTATTTACGATTTTATGGAAATTTTTTATGTGACCGTTACATGCAGTGCATTATGGGATGTTGCATATTTGCAACATTGGTCCGATTGGGAATTTTACAATGAATAAAACAGGTCTTATGAAGTTTGAATTTATTAAAAGTGTGGTCATCATATTCAGTGAAACGGTCTTTTACATGTTCAGGACAGTAGTTAAGTCTGTATTATGGATCAATAACATAATAAGAAAGCAAAATCAAAAGTTCAGTCATGCCCTGAAATTTACTTTTTCGTGTGATACTCTAAGTAACAGTTTTTGTCCTTTGTAAAGCACAACAGCACTTTGCACTTTTGGCAGGCCATTTGTGTGTAACCCTTGCTGCACAGCCTGCATCGTCCACGTTTTTCAGCATGGGTAGGAAAGTGATCGAGTCGATCGAGCCTGACATCAGCAGAAGGTGCGACGGTTCTCTGCTGTGGTGGTAGAGGCGGGGTGGGTGGAGGACTTCCATCTTCCAAAGAGGATCTTCCTCTTTTTCTACTGCTCCCGTCAGCGTGTTTCCCTACTTTGATAAGTGCGTCTGCCACTTCGGCGCGGAAGTCGAGAAGTGGCATATACTTCTGCTGTTTCTGGTTGAGGTGACGTCGGTAGAGGAGCCAGCCATTGACCAGAGATAGGTCAATCAAATAGTACAAAATACGCAGTTACCAACGGCGTGGGCGAATACCAATCCGATAAAGTGCCATGAGCATGTCTGCCAAGTCCACCCCACCCATGCTGGCATTGTAGACCTTGACAAGGTGGGGTCTGTCCACCTCAACAAAGTCCTTCTTTACTTTTGACCACCTTCTGCATTTATCCACGGGATCCGGCCCAATGTAGGATGATGTCAGCAATACTGCCTTATTGTCATACCACTTGACAATGGTCAATGCTGTGGTTGTTTCATATTTGACGTCAAACGAGCCACGCCCAGCTTTACCCAGTTCCTTGTCAGTTTTGAGGACACATCCACGCAAGCGGTTGCGGTTTATAGTAGCAACTGCTAGAATCCCCATTTTCTTCAATTCCACAAGTAGTTCAGGTGAAGTAAACCAGTTGTCGAAAAAACACTTGTAGTTCAGTCCTTTTGGTATCTCTGCTAGAAGACGCAGTACTACTTCTCCACCCACACCTAATCCACGTTCATTCGCCACAGTCCCTTTGCCAGTATAGATTTCAAAGTCATAGTTTATTCCACTCACACCTGCCCTAGTGAAAACCTTTATCCCCCATTTGTGCGGCTTGTTTTTTATGTATTGTTTCATGCTACTTCTGCCTTTGAAAGGGATCATTTGTTCGTCGATTGAGTTGTTTTCTTCTGGTTCCACTTTCAAACAGTTTGCACGAACCTTCTCGAGTACTGGACGAACCTTGAACAACGGATCGTAACCAGGGTCACCTTTTTTTTTCAAATTGGTATTGTCGTTCATATGGATATAGGTTCTAAGGTGGTCAAATCTTTTTCTGCTCATAACTCCTGCGACTGCTTCATAACGCGTAGTTTTTCGCCAGTACATGCGATAAGACGGCATATGTACTACAGTCATCATAATGTGCATGCCAATAAATTGCTCCATTTCAGCAGGAGTACTTTTCAGTTCTGGGGCATTCTTCATAACTGCATACAGGTTGGATTGTTCAGCTATAAATTCAAATACAGATTCGTCCATGAAATGGTCAAAATACCACTTTGGACTGGGTATTTCGTCTGGCGGAGGAGAAAATGCGTGTCCCCGGAATGTTGAATCTACATAAGCCTCTGGGGGTTTCCTTTGCCTCCAGATAAATTCTTTGTTGACTCGAGCTGGTACTGGCTGGAGTTCTTCTTCATTATCTTCATTGTCATTGACTCTGACTCGGTGGACTTGATGGATTTAAATATCTAGATGACTCGGATCAGCTCTTGCCATTTGTTCCAATGTTTCATCATCAAGGCTAGCATCTGAGTTGTCTGTTTCGCCATTTTCGTCGAAATCAGGATCAGTATCTTCATCGTCTGGCAAGGATTCATCGTCAGAAATGGCACCATCAGGAAGACAAACCATCTCAATCACCTCATCCGTCGTATATCTTCGTCGGCCAGCCATGATACCAATTATAAAGCCTGCAAGAACAAACAACAATGTCAGAAACACTGCCCGGAATGAATACTCTTGGGTACCGAATTGCCAGGGGGGTTGGAATAAGCGGGGGGGTTGGAAAATTATGCCCTGAATAATAATTTTATAGAGATTATGCCCTGAATAATTCCCTTTTGTAATTAACAAACATAGGGGAAAAGAAAACCACCATATAATACATTGTAATACACAACACATGCAATCCAAAACAATAAACACATGACATCAATTGTTACCTGTATGGGCAAATGTTGCATATTTGCAACATCAAAATACACCAACCCCTAGGAATATGACCAACTGATATTATATTTCTTAACTCACATCTACTTTATCTATACACATTCAAGATTTCTCTTATACAGTATTGCGTTCAATAATGCAGATGATTCTTATGAAACTTACCTGAAACAGAAGCCTACAAAATCACCGATCCGGCAAGTATGGTGGCCGACATATTCAATGTAAGACAGACCAGCCACCTGGCGAGTTGCCTGGAAGCTGTCAGTTGCAATCCTGCAACAAAGTCCCGCACTGGCACCTAAACGTTTAGAAACACTAAAAAAAATGCAAATACTGGCAATTAACTAATTGGCAATTAGCTGTTGCAAATTTGCAACGCCTGCCCGGAAAGGGTTTACAGAAAATAATATAAGGATTTATTAACGGTTCCGAGAACAAAGAAATATGATGCTCTAAACCCCCTATATGGAGTACTCCCACTCGACAGAGTTATTAAACAAACCACAGGGCAGACGACGAAATAAACAAAGAGGGTGTGTGTGTGTGTGTGTGTGTGTGTGTGTGTGTGTGTGTGTGTGTGTGTGTGCGTTCTTAGCTTTGCTCGCTCGGGAGCGTGGCGTGGAGATCGTGCAGGCCTCGGATGGCTAGGCCCTGACACGTGGGCGGGAGGGGTCTCCCCGACGCGACTCGCTCGCCGGCCCCAGTCCTCTCGCCCCGCAACTCTCAAACGCTCGCCCCGTCCGAAGGACCACGGTTTCTGGGGCTGTCGTCTCTGCCCGGCGCTTTGGAGATCGTGAGTGGTTGGCGATGGTACGCAAGAGGCCACGAATACAGCCACCAATGGGACGAACCTCGGCACAACAGCCGCCCACGCAAGCACGCGATCCGATCACAGGGAAGATGGAGGGAACGAAGGCAGGAAAGAACGAGAGGGAAAAAATGTCCAGTGCACTCTATCACGACTGAATCCTCTCAGCTCCCCCAAATGGCGTCTGCTCTGCCTCGTGTCCAACTCTGAAGTCCTCTTCTTCTCCTTCGTGTCGTCACTTCCCTCACGCACCGTCCCGCCCTCTCGTGACGTCCATTCGTCCGCCCTCCCCCATGACGTCAAAAGATCCACCCCCTTCTCATCGTGTCTCAGCAGGGTGTGTCCCAGCCTGCCCGTTTTGGTGGGTGTTGTTTCATTGATGTGAAAGGGAAGGGAATTAATTAATGTAGGTGCGCTAGGGGCATGAATTCCTACTGTCTAGGTGCGGTGCCAAAAGGGACATTGGATTGACCACAGGGGTGGGAAAACACACAAAGTTACCCTTATCACCCTAACTACTTAGCACTTCCTGTCCCCGTACAGGAAATATATACGCAATTATCCCGGCATACGCCTACACATACTAACTTAAAGGTACATAGTGGGTTCTAGCTATCGCGCCATCCCGGAGCATTTTACCTACTCAGATCTACTCTGCTCTACATATTGCTCTACCAAATTCATAACAATATTTTGTTGATTTTTACCCTCTTCCTGCTCACCTCCACCACTCTTGATATCCAAAGAGCTGCAGAGATCACTTTAAGGTTAGAAATGCATTACAATAGTGTCACTTTGTTGTCTTCTGCAAACCTCACCCAATGCATCGTCAAATGGTGACAGTGTAGGAGCTATGCTCCAACGTAAATCGGAAGAATGGACGCGACAAAAAGCTGGAATTCGTCCGAGTTTCTTTATTGTGTCAAATCAACTCGGGTACTCTGAAAAGCCCGTTTATCGGGCAGCAATATATATACACCTTATCCCGGAGCGTTTGCCCGGGAAAGGTGAGAGGGGGCGTGCCCGGGCGTCCTGGACGAGGCCTGGCAAGTCGAGAGCGGGCATGCCTGGGCGTCCTGGACGAGCCCGGCATGGTGATCGCTCCGCGTCCTCGGTAGGTGCAAGGCGATTGTGTATACCCAGCGGTAGCCGCTACACACGTCCCCCCAGAATCGACTTGCACCGGCAGGGTCAATTTAAGGGGGGTCCTGATGACCCGGCCGAAGCGACCTTTGGCGGGTCGTGGGGGGGGGGGGGGTCCGGTGTGGTGGTGGGCGGTCGAGTGGGGGGCACCGTGGACGGGGGGCGGCCTCGCCGCGGCGGAAGGGCCAACCGTGGCGGTTGGTCGATGTCCACGTGCACCGGATTGAGGCGGTCCACCGCAATCCGGTCCGACCTGCCGCCGATGTCGATGACGAACGACTTGTCGTCCCGTCGCAGGACCCGGAAGAGCCCGTCGTACGGCAGCCGGAGTGGCCCCCGATGTGCGTCATGACGCACAAAAACGTACTCCGCTGTGCGAAGCGCTGGGGGGGACGTCGGACTGGGGGTCACCATGGTGGGACGTTGAAACGGGGGCAAACCGTCGGGCGGTCTCCTGGAGGTCAGAGCGCTGGTGAGCTGCGGACCAGGGACTGGTAGCGTCGGGCACGAATTCGCCCGGGACGCGTAGCGCCTGGCCGTAGACAAGCTCGGCGGTGGACGCCCGGAGGTCCTCCTTGGGGGCCGTGCGGAGGCCCAAAAGGACCCACGGCAGCCGGTCGGCCCAACCGCCGTCCTGAAGGCCGGCCATGAGCGCGGCCTTCATGGAGCGGTGGAATCGCTCGCACAACCCGTTGGCTTGGGGGTGGTAGGCCGTAGTACGGTGGAGCTTGACCCCCAGGTTGCGGGCGACCGCGCCCCACAGCTCGGAGGTGAACCGGTCCGCGGTCCGATGAGATGTCCGCCGGTGCGCCGAAGCGGGCGACCCAGGTGGCGATGAAAGCCTGCGCCACGTCGGCGGTGGTGGTGGAGACGAGGGGAACGGCCTCCGGCCACCTGGTGGTCCTGTCCACCATGGTGAGCAGGTGTGTGAAACCCCGTGATGGGGGGAGGGGGCCCACCAGGTCCACGTTGACGTGGTCGAAACGTCGTTCGGGCACGGTGAAAGGTGCCAGCGGGGCCTGGGTGTGTCGGTGGACCTTGGCCTGTTGGCAGGCTGTGCAGGTGCTGGTCCAATCGTGGCCGTCCCGTCGAAGGCCGTGCCAGACGAATCGCGCCGACACCAGCTTCTGGGAAGCTTTCCGGCCCGGGTGGGAAAGGCCGTGGAGGGAGGCGAAGATGCGGCGTTGCCAGGTAACGGGCACGATGGGACGAGGCTGGCCTTGGGAGACGTCGCAGAGCAGGACAGTGTCCGCGAAGGGGATGTCGGCCAGGCGGAGGCCCTTGTCCGCCGCCCGGGGGGCTTGCACCGTGGTGTCGGTGGTTTGGTCCGCCGCCATAAGCGCGAAGTCCACGCCGAGGTGGACCGCGTTCGCGCTGGCCCGAGAAAGACAGTCGGCCACGGCGTTGTCTTTGCCGGCGACGTGCCGGATGTCCGTGGTAAACTCCGACACGGCGGAGAGGTGGCCCTGTTGGCGGGCCGACCACGGCTCCGTGACCTTGGCCATTGCGTAAACCAACGGCTTGTGGTCGACGAACGCCGTGAAGGGTCGGCCCTCCAGGAGGTGGCGGAAATGGCGAACGGCCAGGTGTAGACCGAGAAGCTCACGGTCAAACGTGCTATATTTGAGCTCGTTCGGCCGGAGTTGCCGGCTGAAAAAAGCGAGTGGCTGCCAAACCCCGTTCACCCATTGCTCATGTACGGCGCCCACCGCGTAGTCGGAGGCATCCGTGGTGAGGGCGATGGGAGCGTTGAGCACCGGGTGAGCGAGCAGTGTTGCGTCGGCGAGGGCCCGCTTTGAGCTTTTAAAGGCCGCGTCCATTGCTGCGGACCAGACGACGTCGTGCTTGGCCGGCTTGCCCCGGAGGGCTTCGTAGAGGGGCCGCATGAGTTGAGCAGCGCGGGGCACGAAGCGGTGATAGAAATTCACCATTCCCAGGAATTCCTGCAGGGCCTTTATGGAGCGGGGACGCGGAAACGTGGTGATGGCCTCGACCTTGGTTGGCAGCGGCACGGCCCCGTTCTTGGTGATGTGGTGGCCCAAAAAATCAACGGCCGTCGTGCCGAAGTGGCATTTGGCCGGGTTGACGAGGCCGTGCTCGCTGAGGCGCCCGAACAGTGTTCGGAGGTGGAGGAGGTGCTCGGCCCGGGACGTGCTGGCGACGAGGATGTCGTCCAGGTAAACGAAGAGGAACGGCAGGTCGCGCAGCACGCCGTCCATCAAGCGCTGGAACGCCTGAGCCACGTTGTTGAGGCCAAACGGCATTCGCAGGAATTCGAATAAGCCGAACGGCGTGATGACGGCCGTTTTTGGGACGTCGGCCGCCCTGACAGGTACCTGGTGGTATCCCCGTATTAAATCGATCTTTGAAAAAATGACCAGTCCTGCCAAACGGGCGGAGAAGTCTTGGATGTGCGGGATCGGATACCTGTCGGGGGTGGTAGCGTCGTTAAGGCGGCGGTAGTCGCCACATGGGCACCAGCCGCCCCCTGGTTTTGGGACGATGTGTAGTGGCGGAGCCCACGCGCTATCGGTGCGCCGCACGATGCCGAGGTGTTCCAAAGCGTTGAACTCGGCTTTGGCCACGGCGAGCTTGGCTGGGTCGTGGTGGCGGGCTCTGGCGTAGACCGGCGGGCCCGTGGTTGGTATGTGGTGCTCGATCCCATGTCGTACTGCGACGGCCGAAAACGTCGGCCGCGTGAGGCCCGGGAACTCCGTGAGCAGGCGAGCAAACTCGTTCGCCGCCCGGAGGGCGCATGCCAGTTCGGTCGGAGCGGAGCTGCTCAATGTGCATGCCAGGGAGCTGAAGGTCTCAGCGTTGATGAGGCGACGCCGTTGGATGTCCACCAGCAGTCCGTGTGCGCAGAGGAGGTCGGCGCCTAGCAGAGCCATGGGCACGCTTGCGGTTACAAAAGTCCAATTAAAGCGTTAGCCGCCGAAGCAGAGGGTGACGTTGCGCGGGCCGAAGGTGCGGATGGCCGATCCGTTGGCCGCAACCAAGGAGGGGCCGCAAACCGCGGACTGCCTGTCCTGATCGGAGGCGGGTATGACGCTCAGTTGGGCGCCGGTGTCACACAGGAAGCGCCGTCCGGACGCTTTGTCCGTGATGAAAAGTAAGTTGCCCGTGTGGCCGGCGCTCATGGCTGGTAATGAACGCCGGCCCGGCCGTTTCCCGGCTTGCCGAAGGTGCACGGGGGTCGGCATGTCCGGGCCTTCTGTCCGAACCTGGCATGATAATAACACCACGCCTGGTCAGGTGGAGGCCCCGGTCGTCGTGCTGGAGGTGGTCGGCGCGGCGTAGCGGCCGCCAATTGCGTCGGCAGTTCGGACATCGACTGTGCCGGGTGCTCGGGCGCCATGGGCGTTGCTTCGGACGGCGGTGGGCTCCAGGTCGCTGCTCCAATGCGTTGGCCTGCCGCGGAGATCTTGTCGGCTTCCCTGGCGAGGGCGCGGGGACCCGTGATCGTCGTGCTTGCCAGGGCGAGGCGTACCGGGCTAGGCAGCTGACGGAGGAACAGCTCCCGGAACAGGAATGCCGGAGAGTGCTCGCCGAGCAGCGAAAGCATGTAGTCCATTCGCTCGGATGGGCGCGTGTCGCCGAGCTCGGGCAGGTCAAGCAGGCGCCGTGCGCGTTCCGCTGATGAGAGGGCGAAAGCGTCGAGGAGGACCTTTTTAATCGCGTCGTATTTGTCAGCGGCTGGCGGGCTCTCGAGGAGGCTCAGGGCACGGGCCGCGGTGGCTGAGCCGAATGCCGCTACCACATGGTGGAAGCGGGTGTCGTCGGCCGTGATGCCTCGCAGGGCGAACAGGGAGTCCGCCTGGGCGAACCAAACCGCCGCGTGAGCCTCCCAGAAGGTAGGCAGTTTGAGGGCAACTGCCGTGTCCATGTCGGGTCACCAATGTAGGAGCTACGCTCCACGTAAATCGGAAGAATGGACGCGACAAAAAGCTGGAATTCGTCCGAGTTTCTTTATTGTGTCAAATCAACTCGGGTACTCTGAAAAGCCCGTTTATCCGGCAGCAATATATATACACATTATCCCGGAGCGTTTGCCCGGGAAAGGCGAGAGGGGGCGTGCCCGGGCGTCCTGGACGAGGCCTGGCAAGTCGAGAGCGGCATGCCCGGGCGTGTCTGGACATGCCCGGGCGTCCCGGACGAGGCCTGGCAAGTCGAGAGCGGGCATGCCCGGGCGTCCTGGACGAGCCCGGCATGGTGATCGCTCCGCGTCCTCGGTAGGTGCAAGGCGATTGTGTATACCCAGCGGTAGCCGCTACAACAGTAATATTACCCGAAGCTTGTGTTAATGTCACCTTCACCTTAGGCTTCATGATGGCGTAACGGTTCAGGTGATTGGCAATTAGGATATTGAGGTCCTGGTTTCAGGCCCTGCTTATGCCAAAATAACACCTGGTGGGTTGACTCGGCCTGTCATCCTGCCGAGGTTAGTAAAATGAGTACCACCTCGCTGGGAGTGAGCCAGTCGAGTATCCTGTGTCGGAGGGGCCACCTGTCCAGGATTGTAACCACCTGCCAATGAAACGGGCCCTGTAGCTGTATGTGCCCAACGGCACGAGGAGGGTCATAGTCATCCACACCTTATCCCGACTTTCCTGGCGTGCATTTTGCAGGTTCGTGGAGAAAAAGTTCCCAGCTGGATGGAGATTGTTCTCGTGCCGATGCTGGATGAGCCAGGCCTTTATCCTGCACTTTACCTGTTCACCAACCCTGGAAGGTTGTTACGGCCTGTGTGGAACCTGGCGCTCGATACTCCAGAACTTATTGGCACCTTTGAGCAGGTCTTGAAGCTTTCGTCTTAGAGGTGTCCTTGTGGAGTTTATTTTCAATGCAAGTTGCAGCGAGTGTTCATTATAATGAGTAAATTAATTGTTTTATTTATTTATTTTGTGTGTCTCTTAAGTTCCCTGTTTGCCTCCTTGTTATTTGGTAATTGTAATCTTGCATGTGGATCACAAGTTTGAATTTCATTTGTGTGTGTGTGTGTGTGTGTGTGTGTGTGTGTGTGTGTGTGTGTGTGTGTGTGTGTGTGTGTGTGTGTGTGTGTGTGTGTGTGTGTGTGTGTGTGTGTGTGTGTGTGTGTGTGTGTGTCGAGAGATATGTGTGTGTATATATATATATATATATATATATATATATATATATATATATATATATATATATATATATATATATATATACAGTCACGTGAAAAAGTAAGTAAACCCCATGTAAAGTTTTGACTTTTTCAACATACAGCTATTTGATCTTCATTTCTACAATATTGATAGATAAAGGTGATATAATATAACAAATATCATGAAACATTTACATTTTGTAATCCATTGTATAATTTAAATAAACATAAATGCAAATTTGGCATGTGGAAAAAGTAAGTACTTCCGTTGAATTTGGGGACGACTAAGAAGAAGACCTTTGTTGGTCGAAAGCTTGTCGAAAATGAAAGATCGACGTCCTGAAGCTACGTCCGCGTCTGATTTAATCTCCCGATTATTTATTTAATGCAAATGAGACGCCCTGCTCGTACTGTGGAGTTTCTACTATTTCTCACAGTTATATATATATATATATTTCCCCATATCCCTCCCTCATTTAGGGATAAATGAGTGGCAGTTCATTATTTATTTATTTTTTAATAGGTTGCATTTTATTGTCACTTTCGCATTTTCCTGAAGGCATTAAAATCGACCACAAGGGATGGACGAGACAAAGTGGGTTTGGCAAATTATCCCATTGCCCTGAAGGTCATTAGTGAGATAGCTTGTCTTTTTATCATAAACAATCTGTCAGTGACATGATAATTCTCCCCAAGACTAGCTTGGTTTTCTAGATACTTAGAACCCAAATCCCGAACACCACTACCTTCAGCAGAATTTGAACCCACAATGTCTGGGATGCTAGTCCAGAGTCCGCACCACAGCCATCATACCCATGTGTAAAACGTGTTTGAAATGTTTGATGTTCGTACGCACCCTTGGTTACTGGATCTGGGATGCAACAAAGCATGAATGTATTGTGATCAGGTATACTTGGATGTGGCGGTGCGCGCGCAAGAGGTGATTCCAGGGTTGAGCACCCACCAAGAGCTCTACCCCCACGCAATGCTCAGCATCATCGCAAACTTCATTCCGTTCTCGGACCATAACCAGAGCCCGAGAAACATGTACGAGTGTCAGATGGGTATGCTGTCAGTTGCTCTCGTTTTATTTTACTCTCTATGCACCATCTACATGCAACCCCGGTATCCTGTAACTCGGATTTGAGTTGTGTTTGAATTACAGCAGAAGTGGCTTTAGAGCTTTATCATGTGGATAGTTGATCGAAATACCCAGGCACACTTTAGGGTAATCTACATATTACGCACCGACTGAGGAGGGTAATCTTATTTCTTTTTACTACATGGTCTAGACTCGTGGAAAAGCTTTGACATAGAACAAATCATGACACAACATAAGAAAGGGAACAGTAGGCGCAAGGGGAAATGCCAATAGCAGGGCAGTGGGAGAAAATAGACTGAGACATACAAACAAGGGAAGCAGGTAACAATGACGGGTAAGGGAGAACGCACAGTGTGGACGAGATGGATACACAAGCAAAATGTTTGGGAGGGGTTGGTGGTAGTGTAACAAGTGTAGAAAAGATAATGATTTTGGTGGGGGATGACGATAGGGTGGTGAACAGCTGTCTTGAAGACCTGGAGGGATGAATGACATTGAAGAGTGTATGGAATGTGGTTCCACAGGTGGGGAAAAAGAGGAATAAATGAATGGTGGTGAGCAGTGCTTCTGGATTTAGGCAGTTTAACTAGGAGGGGGTTGCTGCTGGACTGCGGGCGTCTTGCAGATACTTGATGGGGACAAAGGATGGAGAGGGCAGAGGATACAGGTCTTGACAAGGCACCATCAGCTTTTAGAGGAGGGACACAAGTTTGAAACCTCATTCTTGAGATTGTACAGATGTTTTTTGGCTGTCGACAGAGTAGACACACTTATTGTGAGCTTTGTGGAATGATCTGAGGTTGTCTTCAGTTGGATTTGCCTTCCAAGAGGGGAATGCAAGTTGTTTTAAAGCAACTGCCTCGATTCAGAGTACCAAGAGTGGGAGGATGTGTGAGATCATTGAAGAGATGGGATGAATCTGTGCATTAGAGAGAGCAGGTTTCTGTGGAAGAATTCCCAGACTTAATTAATATCAGCGGCAGCGGATATGGGAGACAAGTCCTGATTTGTAAATAAACAAATAAATGTTTTAACTACGAATGCGCGAAACGAGAATGTAGAAGCAGGTCACTGTTATGAACCGCGAATATGCGGGATCCTCGAATGTTGGGACCGCGAATGTCGAGGTCCGACTGTACTTTAAACTTATATAGAAGTTAGCTATTTAACCTCTCTCCGTATCTGCGTGTGTGGCCGTCCCTCCATCTCTACATATGTGGCTGTCCCTCCGTCTCTGCATGTGTGGCCATCTCTGCTTGTGTGGCCGTCCCTCCGTCTCTGCGTGTGTGGCTGTCCCTCCATCTCTGCGTGTGTGGCCGTCCCTCCGTCTCTGCGTGTGTGGCCGTCCCTCCGTCTCTGCGTGTGTGGCCGTCCCTCCGTCGTCTGCATGTGTGTCCGTCCCTCCGTCTCTGCGTGTGTGGCCGTCCCTCCGTCTCTGCGTGTGTGGCCGTCCCTCCGTCTCTGCGTGTGTGGCCGTCCCTCTGTCTCTGCGTGTGTGGCCGTCCCTCCGTCTCTGCGTGTGTGACCGTCCCTCCGTCTCTGCGTGTGTGGCCGTCCCTCCGTCTCTGCGTGTGTGGCCGTCCCTCCGTCTCTGCGTGTGTGGCCGTCCCTCCGTCTCTGCGTGTGTGGCCGTCCCTCCGTCTCTGCGTGTGTGGCCGTCCCTCCGTCTCTGCGTGTGTGGCCGTCCCTCCGTCTCTGCGTGTGTGGCCGTCCCTCCGTCTCTGCATGTGTGGCCGTCCCTCCATCTCTGCGTGTGTGGCCGTCCCTCCGTCTCTGCATGTGTGGCCGTCCCTCCGTCTCTGCTTGTGTGGCCGTCCCTCTGTCTCTGCGTGTGTGGCCGTCCCTCCATCTCTGCGTGTGTGGCCATCCCTCCGTCTCTGCATGTGTGGCCGTCCCTCCGTCTCTGCTTGTGTGGCCGTCCCTCCGTCTCTGCGTGTGTGGCCGTTCCTCCGTCTCTGCGTGTGTGTCCGTCTCTCTGTCTTTCTTTCTCTCACTCTCTCTCTCACTCCCTCTTACTCTCTGTCTCTCTTACTCTCCGTCTCACTCCCACTCTCTCTCTCTGTTTCTCCCTCTCTGTCTTTCCCTGTCTGTCTTTCTCTGTCAGTCTGTCTCCGTCTCTCACGCATGAGGACAACTTCAATCTTCTCCCCCCCATCCCCTTTCCCTTGTTGGTCACATAGGTAAGCAGACGATGGGAATGCCTTTGCACACCTTCCGTGACCGCACTGATAACAAACTGTACCGGCTGCAGACACCACAAAGCCCCCTGGTGCGCCCATACACATACGATCACTATGGCATGGACGAGTACCCCCTCGGCACCAATGCTGTCGTTGCCGTCATATCTTACACAGGGTATGACATGGAGGATGCTATGGTGAGTATTGTTTCGTCTCTCCTCCAGCATGCATTAATCTACATGTTTTACGACCAACATTGTGCTGTTGATTTTCTTAGATGTTTTTTGCACATGGGGAAGAAATGAATTTTTTTACATCAGGACGAGGTTAGAGAAAGGATTTTAAATTTTTTTGGGGACCAAATTAGAGAAATTTGGGGATTTGGGAATTTTGGGGATTTTGGGGAAATTTTAATTTTGGGGCCGATGGGACCGATCCACAGATGGGTTCCAACAATTACATTACAATGATACATCTTTATTAACTTTATAAATTGTACATCAAACATCTTTATGCTTCATGTCATACATCATTGAAATGAATAAAGTGAAATGTAATAGAGAGATAAAGATTTAAAAAGTTGTGTGAATCGTCTCCAATCGCCGGCGGTCTTATTGCAGTCTTGCGGACGTCGGAGTACACCGCCACCCGGCCCCAATGCAGTCGCCGCGATCCGCCATCGGTCGTAATCTAGCCGCCAGACTGTCGCCACGCTGCCGCCGTGCATCCGCAATGCAGTCGTCGTCGATCTTCGACAGTCGCCATCCCACTCGGGGCGTCGTCGCAATGCAGGCGCAATGTGGCCGCCTGCAGTCGCCATACTGCCGCCTGACCATATTTGACCGCCCGACATCGCCAGTAGTCGCCGAAAAATCTTGATCGCCGGCAGTCGCCGGTAGTCGCCAAAATATCCGCCTATGTGTGACCTAGGCATTAGGCTTGTAAAACTACTTTTTGAAGAAGTGTGTCTCTTCAAAAAGTATTTCACTCTGGATATGCCAATGTTTTTGTGGAAATGCCATTGTGTTATTCTCTCCAGTCTGCCAAGATGGCAGCCATCTTGTGCTCTCTCTTGTACCCCCACATGAGCATATTATGCTCTTTATAACCTTCCTCTCTATGTGTCATTCACAATTGCCTATATCTACGAAAAGTATATTTTGTTCACAAAACTTTGCTTATTTGCAACAGTACATCAGATCGTGAAATTTTACGCCGCAAAATCAGAGTCGAACTAGAACGGCACTCGGTAGAGCGCATACCTCCGCCAGGCTGAACAGTTTGCATTTTGTATCTCACTGATGGACCAGACCTGGATTCGGACCTGAACCAAAATCTAATCTGCTTGTTCTTGTCACCTAACCAACTCGTCCACCTAGTTTTGTCATAATCTGCCCACTGGTTTTAGAAATTTCATGCTATATATCATTTTGTATCCCCATCACTCAATGGTGAAGAATCACTTGAAAAATTAAATAATTATCGTATCCAGATCTGTATTCGAATCTTCACCAAAATTGAATCAATTCTTCCTTGTCACACACCAAACCTCTCCACCAAGTTTCGTCTGAATCCGTCGACAACTTTTTGGGATATCCTGTTTACAGACAGACAGCCAAACAGTCAGGTGAAAACACAACCTCCAGCTACCTTCAGTGGCGAAGCTCATAAAACTAAAAATTACAAATCCAGTTCTGTAAATATGTGTTGTAGTACAGCAAGTCACCGATTTACTTCGTGGGTTTTTTTCCGTGTAGTGGGTTTACAATTTTCACATCTACATCATGTTTGTTATAAATTTGGGGGAGGTGGATGAGTTGCTTGGGAAAACAATTTGGTCACCTTAACTTAAATTTGGTCAAAGAGGAATACACAGATTTAAAAAAAAAAACATGACTTTCAGGTACACCTAATACATATTAAACATGCTAAATAGCCCAGCAGATATGTGAAAAAATTGTGCTTTTGGTGATACAAGCATGAAATTTTGAACACTGATAGAGCATACTACTAGGAAGATTTTTGGATATAGGGGCATTCAAATCTTTTCCTAGGGACAAAATGGCGGCCATTTTAAAAATGGCCGTTTACGGATAATAAGATACACAGTACCGATGTCTATAAAACTAGATTTACTTATTGCTCAAGCACACCTATGATGTTTTTTCACGTAAACAGGTTGTAAGATCATAATTAAATGTCAACAAACTCACATAACATTTATTTGGTCCTTATTCTTTACAAAAATAATTACTTTTTGAGCTATTTTGAGCAAACTCCAGAAACACAATGGAAATGAAGTGAAAATGCCACATTAACGCTGTGGAAGTGACTTTCACTATAAAACAGTCTACAAAACAGTCTTCCACATGTTTGTGTATATGTAACAGGTGTGTTATTCCTCCTGTATACTATCGTGTGCACTCCCCTGCACAGTGACACAGAGCTGAGCACTGGAGTGCGGCCTTAACACACTTGCACTGTTTCCTGCAACCCTTCTTGCATCCACATCTAATCAATTGTCGGCATGCCTCAGTTGCCTCTGTGAGGGTTGTCCAATATATCCCCCAGCCGTTATTACTCTGTTTCCAACCCCATTCACTTGGCGATGGGAGCTCAGGTGCGCAAATCATCATCTGGCCCCAACAAAAGCCGGCTTGGTAGGCAGCTCTCTTGATGTGTTGTCTGAGGGCTTCTTGCGTTGGTGGGATAGCCTCTATTGATCTACCAGTCTGGGTGAAGAGATGCTTGCAGGCATCGTTAACATGTTCCTGGCTGCTTGTTCGATCGTAGAGCAGAACAACAAAACGCTCCAGTGGATCCATGTTGTCATTTGCAGTTGAAATGGTTGGTGTGGCAGCCAGTGCGCAGAAAGCTGAGGTGACCTCATCATAGGCTTTCCATGTTTCCCATGCTGTTTTCTTCCCCCTTCCGCCGAAGCAGGACACGGTGTCACACCCAGTGAAGGCGTGGAAGAATGGCAACCCTCGGCACTTGTTTGGTCCCAGTGCCACAGCCATCTCGTGAGCTGCCAAGTGCCTGAAATTCTTCCCTGTGCCAAAAGCAACCCAGAGTTCATCGATGTCAAGATATCCCGTTGCTGCCACTGCAAGGATCAAAACATCTGTGTCCACTGTGCGGATTGACACCTTGGTATAGCCCTGTCTGACTGCATCTTGGACATGGAGTAGTATCCTTGTATCTGCCTCCTCGTGACTACACGGGGAAAGACCAGTAACATCTCGTGGCTGTGTACAAAAAACTTCTTTGTGGTTTGTGGTGACGATTTGCTTGTCAGTCTCAATGTTTGCTATCCTCGTTGCTAGAAAGTCAAACAACTCCACCTTGTTCTCGTCTATGCGAAGGAAGGCCTGCCAGTTTCGAGGGATGGAACTAGATGGCTCAACTCGTCTCCTGGTGCCTTTACCCCTCGTCTTCCTGGTGTCGGCTTTCAAACTGTCTGGGAAATATTCATCCCAGATAATATCAACCCTGCTCTTATTTTGTATCTGAGATGTGATGTATGGCAAGAATACTAGTGATGCATACTCAGAGAAGGTCTTCACATTACGAGGTGCCAGCATGTTCACGATGGCTGCTCCATCCAGGATCATGACTTCAACAGGGGGGCTTACATCATCATTTTCCCGTGAGGTGATCAGATCTTCTAAGCACCCAACCAGATCAGACTTGGTTCCAAGCCGGATTTTGCCCATTTGTGACAATGCAGGGGGACAAGCTTGGTTTTCATGTGCAAAGAATTCATCAAGATCTCCATTCCGTGTCTGGGATGCAATAAACAGCCTGGAGAACAGAACGCAGTCATTCTTCAGAGATACCACCTTCAACTCTGTTCTTGACTTCTCTCTGACTGGGGGTCGGCTGAAGAGAGGGAGATTGTTTCTTTTTATTGGGTCAGTGATAGGCTTTGTCTGATGTACAAGCCTCTCGTTCACATATGTGTCATACTGTTCTTTTCCCAGCTTCTCGATCTGGTAAAGGGTGTTGATGACTGCTGGGTCTGCCAGGTCTCTGCTGTCTAGCACCAAGAGATCTTTGCTGTCGTCACAGAATGGGTTCCCCATCTCTCCTATGACACGGGTGAGTGCTCTCACATCTCGAGCAAAGGCTACCTGCGTGTGCTTTGTCTGTTCATGGTGTTTTAGTTCAGTTTTCCTAGTTCTTTTTTCTGTTGTGGCCTCGAACTTATAGATCAGTTTGGCCATCTCTGGACCAGACACCATCCATCGGCGCAAAGCTGCAGCATTCTCCGTAAGACCTACAGCCCCTCCATCACCTTTCACCAATGCATTATTTTGCTCGTGTGCCTGGTCTAAGGCTATGGCAGAGAATGCACGTGTAGTCTTCTTCATGGTGAAGTTTCCTGCCAGAAACTGTGCGTATACAGTTGGATGCTTTGTTGCAAGTGTCACCATGTCGCGCAAGTGAACTGGGATCCACCTGGCATAGTTTGTATGTCCCAAGGCGAAGAACCATGGTACAAGCTTGGTCAGAGCATCAGTGTACAGTTGGAAGTTTCCTTCATGGACGGATCTCACATAGATCAGGACTGCCAGTTCTAGCTGCATAATTAGGAACCAGAACTGAAACTGTGGACTTGCATTGGCTTGTTCACCGCACCAGTCATCTAGTGGTATCGTATCCTGTCCCTCATCTAGTCCACTGGTGTACTGGCTGTAGGCTTCCTTCAGGAGAAGATAGAGAGTACTGGCTGTGACTTGGTGTGCTCGTCGTGTGCGTGTCACATGGGTCACTTTCAGGAAGGAATCAGCAGTACCACTTGTAGCAACCCCTGCAAGCATCAGAACGCCTGTCCACCCACTGCTATCCAGAAG
Organism: Myxine glutinosa; assembly: GCF_964187855.1. Taxonomy (NCBI): domain Eukaryota; kingdom Metazoa; phylum Chordata; class Myxini; order Myxiniformes; family Myxinidae; genus Myxine; species Myxine glutinosa. Next base: position 118,964,665 of record NC_136269.1, read on the forward strand.
GTCACCGAGGGTTTTCCATGCTGCCATCTCAATATGGAGTCCACCAAAGACCATGACGAAGTGATCTTCTCCGTGTGTTTCTGGCCATCTCCATTGGATCTGTTTGGCAAGTGTGTACAGTGGCTGATCAAGTGTGATTACAGGGATCTGACCTGGATTCAGAATATCGATTGCTTTCTTGATGACATCCATGGAGTGACGAATCATTGCCACAGATTTTGCCTGGTCATAGAAGAGAGGCAGCAATGAAGTTAAGGCCACACTACACTCTGGTTCTTCTGGAATAGACTGCTTGCTGGCATGGTATCCAGCCCATGATACTGTCTCGTCTCCCTTAAGTGGTGTGTCAGATAGCACTGTCTTCTCCATCTGCTCCAGCCACCTGTCAAAATGCAAGATAATGAACACAATTAAGAACAAACAAGTCCACACAAGTTAACAAGTCTTGGTTATTTAGGTACACATATAACTGTCCACAGTTCAAACACAATAATCAGTTACCTGTACTCAATCTGCATTGCTTCAGGGATGAGTTGGCAGTTGCTTTTGTTGGGACCCGCTAGCTTGGGTACAGGTGGGTCACATTTACCCAGAACAACAGGAGGTACGATGGTGTATGACTGTGGCAGGTGTGCATCTGTTGTTGATGTGTCATCTGGGTTTACCCGTTGAACTCCACGGCTATCGCTATTTGGGTGCTGGAAAAGTGAAATGCCAGTGCCATGGAAGGAGTCGTGGGCACTTGTTGAACTGGGGTTATGATCAATGTTATCCACTGCCCCAGTTGTGAAGAGGTCACTTTTTAGCTCAGGGGGGCAAACTGTACCCTCATTTTGGAAGAAACGGCAGATTCTGTTCCCCAAGTCCGTGGAGATGCTAAGCACCCTGTCATAGGAGATCGAGAGACCCAGGTTGAACATAGTATCAACCAGGTCTCTTTTTCGAGTCTTTGTGTGGATAAGGGTGCCCAGGTACACAGGCAGGGGAGTCTCCCGATTGTGACTGTGCCTCGTGGACGTGGTAGTACTGCTACTCTCTCTGCGGCGTGAGTAACTGTTGAACATAAGGAGTTGTGAGATTGTGAGAGTAGGTGTTGATACCGACGAGTGGCTTGACTGCTCTTGGATGTTAGGACCATTCAAGATCATAGAAACTAGTGATACAAGCGAATTAGGTACCGAATGTTCTTGGCAGTGGGCTTCAAATGAACCACTAAATGTTGAGTTCATTTTCAACATGTCTCTACGAACTATATTTGCGGCTCTAGCAAGACAAACTCCATCACTGTCAGTGTCGTGATCACATGCCTTCTGAAGGGCTGAGCCAACATCCTGGTTGAAAGCAAGCAGAATATCTCGACCGGACATGTGCTCCTCTAGGTCTGGAAAATATGTCATGATTCGATCTTTGAGTTTGGTGGAGTGGACACGCCTGGTCAAGACTGTTCCAAGCTGTTCCAGCCTGGTGGTGTATAGTCTTGCTAGGTCTACCAGCTTGAACACTGGTGTCACAAGAGCATCTGTGCGGGCATCATCGATGTAGGACACTAGCTCTCCAAGTGCTATACCGTGATTGATATCATCTTGTTCATTCAGTGTTGTGCTTGTGGCCCTTGCTTTGTTATAAAGTGACACCAGACACTTCACGTGGTACTGTGTGCATCTTGTGCTATAAGGTCACCTGCACTCAGTTTAGCAAGAAGTGCCTGATCTCCTAGTTTCAGGGCAGCTGTCCTGACATGTTTATCGAGGTCGAAGGTGGAAGCTTTTCGCAGAGAATTAGTACCCGCTGGTTTGTCACAAAAGAAACACTTTTCAGGCTGTGGCTGTGTGTGGTCTACATGTACTCTGTGACGGGTGTACTTTATTGAGACACTTGCGGTTTCTTCACTAGACGTTTCTCTTTTTTGTGCCCGATGCAGTTCAGTTTTGTTGTATTTCAGTCTGCATGAATCATGCCACTTAGCCTTGTGGCTCTGGAAGGTTGACTGGATACCTTCACCATCGTCCAGGCGGGACAGTTCTAGAGATTTTGGCAGGCAGCCCATCTGGCTGAAGGTGAGGAGATAATCTGCAAGAGTTTGGTATCCGGACCCTGTGGTTCGCTTGGAATCAGCTGGACAGGCAAGGGCCTCATCGGTGACCTCCTGACATAACACACACTTCTCCCAATCTGTCAGATAAGGCATGTTTGTTCCAGATGTACTAGGGCTTTGGGGGTCTAATAGCTTGAAATTTTTGTTGGCCATTGTCAATTAAGCATTATCCACCACCACCATCCAATCAATATACAAATTGGGAACCAAATCTAGGTAGCTACTACAGTCAATGAGCGAAGGTGCAGTGCAGTCGAGTTATCATCTGAAAAAGAAATACATACATTATTATCATAAATATAGTAATTCGCTTTCGTAACTTTTCACTAGCCTTGCATTGTTCCTTATAGTCACCTAGTCTATGATAGGAAAGTTCATAAAGCTACATCAAAGTTGTTCATATAAAGGTATTGAACCAAAATTACACCCAGGAGAAATCAGATAGTCATGCAAAGTTAAATAATTAAACCGCTAGACCAGTCCTGTCTATTGCAATGGTAAACCATTTGTTCTGCCCCTTATAGGCCACCGTAGATTCCAATTTTGAACCCAGTATGAAGGTATTGCATAGCATGTACATGACAATTTATAATATGCTCATTACATTGTGTTTCAATAGCAGCACAAATGACAAGTCTGAAATAATAGGTAAATATGTCCTTCTTAGCCGCCATTTTGTAAAATGGCCGCCATTTTGGGCCAAGGAGAAATCTGGAATGCCCCTACATCCAAATTTCACTGTAAGGGTATGCCCTAACTGTGTGCCAAGTTTCATGCTTGTATCATCAAAGGCACAATTCTACCACAATTCTTCACATATCTGCCGGACTAAAAGTACATACTTGATTACACTTCACGACATGGCAGAACATGTGAGATTGGGAGATAAAGCGACGCGGCATATATTGAGCGTTTCTCCACTAGTGGGAAACGCAATGTTGTCGCTTCTGCACTGGCAGACGTTGCACTACTGTACTTAAACATTTCGCAAGGTGCACCACAGTATACTGTACTGTAGCGGTTACCGCTGGATGCACACAATCGCCTTGCACCGGCCAGAACACGGCCAGACGCGCCTCTCCCGGGCATGCCCGGACTCACTGTTCCCGGGCACGCCCGAACCTCCCGGGCACGCCCGGTCTCGTCTTTCCAGTGCTCGTCCAGAGCGCCAGGGCACGCCCAGCCTCGACTTGCCAGGCCGCAGCCAAACACGCCCGGGCAGGTCCAGACTCGCCTTTCCAAGGCTCGCCCTTGACACCCGGGCATGCCCGGTATAGCTTTTGCCGGGCAAACTTCCCGACATAAATGTGTATATATATTGCTGCCCGATAAACGGGCTTTTGTCAGAATACCTGAGCTGTTTTGTTTCAATAAAGCAACTCGGACGAATTCCGTCTTTGGTCGCGTCACTTCTTTCGACTCGCGTTGGAGCGCCGCTCCTTCACTGGTGACCTACCGACATGGACACGGCAGTGACTCTTAAACTGCCTTCCTTCTGGGAGGCTCACGCGGCTGTTTGGTTCGCCCAGGCGGACTCCCAGTTCGCCCTGCGAGGCATCACCGCGGACGACACCCGCTTCCACCACGTCGTGGCAGCGCTCGGTTCCGCCACCGTGGCCCGCGCCCTGAGCCTCCTCGAGCACCCGCCGGCTGCCGACAAGTATGACGCGCTGAAGACGCTCCTCCTCGACGCTTTCGCCCTCTCACCGGCGGCATGCGCACGGCGCCTGCTCGACCTGCCCGAGCTCGGCGACACGCGCCCGTCCGAGCGCATGGACTATATGCTCTCGTTGCTCGGTGAGCACTCTCCGGATTTTCTGTTCCACGAGTTGTTCCTTCGCCAGCTGCCTCACCCGGTACGCCTCGCCCTGGCTGGCACGTCGATCACCGATCCCCGCGCCCTCACCAGGGAAGCCGATAAGATCTCCTCAGCGGGGCCAACACATCGGCGTGGCTACCTGGAGCCTGCCGCCGTCCGAGACGACGCCCGAGTGCCCTGCGCGGTTGGAGGCCGAACTGCCGGTGAAACTGGCGGCCGCCACGCCGCACCGACTGCTTCCGACACGACGGCCGGGGCCTCCACCTGACCAGGCGTGGTGTTATTACCACGCCAGGTTCGGACACAAGGCTCGGACGTGCCGACCCCCGTGCACTTTCGGCAAGTCGGGAAACGGCCGGGCCGGCGTTCATTCCCAGCCATGAGCGCCGGCCACTCGGGCAACTTGATTTTTATTCGGGACAAAGCGTCCGGGCGGCGTTTCCTTTGTGACTCCGGCGCCCAACTGAGCGTCATACCCGCCTCCGAGCAGGACAGGCGGGACGCCGTTTGCGGCCCCTCTTTGGTCGCTGCTAATGGCTCGGCCATACGCACTTTCGGCCCGCGCAACGTCACCCTCTGCTTCGGCAGCCAGCGCTTTCAGTGGACCTTTGTGACCGCCTGCGTCCCCATGGCAAACGTCGTCGCCTTGTCAACGCCGAGACCTTCAGCTCCCTGGCGTGCACGATGAGCAGCTCCGCGCCGACCGAACTGGCGTGCGCCCTCCCGACGGCGAACGAGTTCGCTCGCCTGCTCGCGGAATTCCCGGCCCTCACACGGCCGACGTTTTCGGCCGTCGCAGTGCGGCATGGGATCGAGCACCACATACCCACTACGGGCCCGCCGGTCTACGCCAGGGCCCGCCGCCTCGACCCGGCCAAGCTCGCCGTGGCAAAGGCCGAGTTTGACGCGTTGGAGCACCTCGGCATCGTGCGGCGCTCCAATAGCGCGTGGGCCTCACCACTGCACATCGTGCCAAAGCCGGGGAGCGGATGGCGCCCCTGTGGCGACTACCGCCGCCTCAACGACGCTACCACCCCCGACATGTACCCGATCCCGCACATCCAGGACTTTTCCGCCCGTTTGGCGGGACGGGTCATATTTTCCAAAATTGACCTGATACGGGGATACCACCAGGTACCTGTCCGGGCGGCCGACGTCCCGAAGACGGCCGTCATCACGCCGTTCGGCCTGTTCGAATTTTTGAGGATGCCGTTTGGCCTCAAGAACGCGGCCCAGGCGTTCCAGCGCTTAATGGACGGCGTGCTGCGCGACCTGCCATTTCTTTTCATCTATCTGGACGACATCCTCGTCGCCAGCACGTCCCGCGCCGAGCACCTCCTCCACCTCCGAACACTGTTCGGTCACCTCAGCGAGCACGGCTTAATTGTCAACCCGGCCAAATGCCACTTCGGCACGACGACCGTTGACTTTCTGGGCCACCGCATCACCAAGACCGGGGCCGTGCTGCTGCCGACCAAGGTCGAGGCCATCACCACGTTCCCGCGTCCCCGTTCCATCAAGGCCCTACAAGAGTTCCTCGGCATGGTGAATTTTTATCACCGATTCGTGCCCCGCGCTGCTCAGCTCATGCGGCCCCTTTACGAGGCCCCCCGGGGCAAGCCGGCCAAGCATGACATCGTTTGGTCCGCGGCCATGGACGCGGCCTTCGCGAGCGCAAAACGGGGCCCTCGCCGACGCAACGCTGCTGGCTCACCCGGTGCTCAACGCGCCCATCGCCCTCACTACGGACGCCTCCAACTACGCGGTGGGCGCCGTCCATGAACAATAGGTGGACGGGGTTTGGCAGCCACTCGCTTTTTTCAGCCGGCAGCTCCGGCCGAACGAGTTAAAATACAGCACGTTCGACCGCGAGCTGCTCGGTCTATTCCTGGCCGTTCGCCATTTCCGACACCTCCTGGAGGGCCGCCCGTTCACGGCTTTTGTCGACCACAAGCCGTTGGTCTACGCAATGGCCAAAGTCACGGAGCCGTGGTCGGCCCGCCAGCAGCGCCACCTCTCCGCCGTGTCGGAATTCACCACGGACATCCGGCACATCGCCGGCAAAGACAACGCTGTGGCCGACTGTCTTTCTCGGGCCAGCGCGAACGCGGTCCACCTCGGCGTGGACTTCGCGCTCATGGCGGCCGACCAGACCACCGACACCTCGGTGCAGGCCCTCCGGGCGGCGGACACGGGCCTCCGCCTGGCCGACATCCCCTTCGCGGGCACCGTCCTGCTCTGCGATGTCTCCCAGGGCCAGCCTCGCCCCATCGTGCCCGTTTCCTGGCAGCGCCGCATCTTCGCCTCCATCCACGGCCTTTCTCACCCGGGCCGGAAAGCTTCTCAGATGCTGGTGTCGGCGCGTTTCGTCTGGCACGGCCTTCGACGGAACGTCCGCGACTGGACCAACGCCTGCACGGCCTGCCAGCGGGCCAAGGTCCACCGCCACACCCAGGCCCCGCTGGCACCTTTCACCGTGCCTGCACGGCGTTTCGACCACGTCCACGTGGACCTGGTGGGTCCCCTGCCCCCATCGCGGGGGTTCACCCACCTGCTCACCATGGTGGACAGGACCACCAGGTGGCCGTAGGCCGTGCCCCTCACCTCCACCACCACCGCCGACGTGGCGCAGGCGTTCATCGCCACCTGGGTCGCGCGCTTCGGCGCACCGGCGGACATCTCGTCCGACCGCGGCCCACAGTTCACGCCCGAACTTTGGGGCGCGGTCGCCCGCTCGTTGGGGGTCACGCTGCACCGCACCACGGCCTACCACCCCCAAGCCAACGGGTTGTGCGAGCGGTTTCACCGCTCCATGAAGGCCGCACTCATGGCCGGCCTTCAGGACGACGGTTGGACCGACCGGCTGCCGTGGGTCCTTTTGGGCCTCCGCACGGCCCCCAAGGAGGACCTCCGGGCGTCCGCCGCCGAGCTCGTCTACGGCCAGCCGCTCCGCGTCCCGGGCGAGTTCGTGCCCGACGCTACCAGTCCCTGGTCCGCCGCACACCAGCGCTCGGACCTCCAGGAGGCCGCCCGCCGATTTGCCCCCGTGCCAACGTCCCGCCACGGTGGCCCCCAGTCATACGTCCCCCCGGCGCTTCGCACAGCGGAGTACGTCTTTGTGCGTCATGACGCGCACCGGGGGCCACTCCGGCCGCCGTACGACGGGCCCTTCCGGGTCCTGCGACGGGGCGACAAGTCCTTTGTCGTCGACGTCGACGTTGGCGGCCGGTCGGACCGGATCTCTGTGGACCGCCTCAAACCGGCGCACATGGACGTCGACCGACCACTTACGGTTGGCCCTTCCTCCGCGGCGAGGCCGCCCCCCGTCCACAGTTCCCCCCGCTCGACCGCCCACCACCACGTCGGACCCCTCCCCACGACCCTCCAGCGGTCGCTTCGGCCGGGTCATCCGGACCCCCCTTAAATTGACCCTGCCGCTGCAGGTCGATTCTGGAGGGGCGTGTGTAGCGGTTACCGCTGGATGCACACAATCGCCTTGCACCGGCCAGAACACGGCCAGACGCGCCTCTCCCGGGCATGCCCGGACTCACTGTTCCCGGGCACGCCCGAACCTCCCGGGCACGCCCGGTCTCGTCTTTCCCGGGCTCGCCCAGAGCGTCCGGGCATGCCCGCTATCGCCTTTCCAGGGCTCGCCCAGAGCGTCCGGGCATGCCCGCTATCGCCTTTCCAGGGCTCGCCCAGAGCGTCCGGGCATGCCCGCTATCGCCTTTCCAGGGCTCGCCCAGAGCGTCCGGGCATGCCCGCTCTCGCCTTTCCAGTGCTCGTCCAGAGCGCCCGGGCACGCCCAGCCTCGACTTGCCAGGCCGCAGCCAAACACGCCCGGGCAGGTCCAAACTCGCCTTTCCAAGGCTCGCCCTTGACACCCGGGCATGCCCGGTATAGCTTTTGCCGGGCAAACTTCCCGACATAAATGTGTATATATATTGCTGCCCGATAAACGGGCTTTTGTCAGAATACCTGAGCTGTTTTGTTTCAATAAAGCAACTCGGACGAATTCCGTCTTTGGTCGCGTCACTTCTTTCGACTCGCGTTGGAGCGCCGCTCCTTCAGTACTATACTTTTAAAAAATATCTGAAAGATGTTATATCGGGCTAGCACGACTTCAATCGATGATTGTCCCATCATGTATTAACAACATTCTATAAAAACGACACAAATACACTGTAAATCGGTGACTTACTGGATATAAAATAAAGCATAAATGTATGATTAGTTTTTCACAAAAAGGATACAGAAATTTCCAAAATACAAGAGTTACTCTTCCTCTCTTAAATGAAGTTTGCCATTAAGGCTAAGGTCCTTGCATACAAAATTATTTTTATCCGTTTAATCACGATAATACCCGTTTTTTTAAAGGCCATATTTCCGGGAGGGAAGAAGAAGAAACGGACTTGGATCTTTAACATAGCGATTCCAATGATATGACAGCATAAACCCTTTCGAGTTTAAAATAAAGCACGATGGACACGGAAGGAGCACACAAAATTATATATAGCAATACTTCTCTATTCTTCTTCTTCTTCTCTATTCTTCAATACTTCTCTATTTAAAATCAATACAATACTTCTTCTCTATCCCTATCAAAGCCTGGTGTTGGCTTAGTGGTCAGGGTGCCGGCTTGGGATCCTAGGATCCTGGGTTCGAATCCCGGTCGATCGCTGAATTAACGCCAGGGGGGTTGACTCAGCCTGTCATCCTTCGGAGGTCGGCAAATTGAGTACCAGCTTGCTGGGATGAATGATCCCGGTGTGTACCCCGGTTTAGAATAGGTACACCGTATCCCTGCGCATCGTAAGAGGCGACTAAGGGTTGGCGTCAGGAAGGGCATCCGGCCATAAAAACATTGCCTCAAACAGGGAACCACGATTGTCATGGGGTCCGCAAGGCTAACCCCCGCTCTAGCGGGGAAAATGGCCTTAAAACGATCATTCATTCATTCATTTCATTCACTTCTCTAAGAAATTGAAAAAATTATAATAGTACATGGAAGGAACACACAAAATTATATGTAGCAATACTTCTCGAAAAAATAGAACATTTTATAATAGTACATGGAAGGAGCACACGAACATCAACAATGATAGCAACAACAACAACAACTACGTATTGTAAAAAATCTTTTTTTCACATGTTTCACTTCATTTTACCCCCTATTGACACTCACAGATAGACATGCAATTTGTTTGTGAAGTACCGGTACAACATGCTGTCTTTTGATTAAAGCGATCGGCGAAGCGACAAGTAGACACAGCGAGTACCAAAGAAAATGAAAACTTTTTTTCATGAAATAAATCTTGTGCAAAAGGAAACATAATTATCCACAAATAAAGTGAAATGGGGTTGATCTGGACATTCTACGACTCTCCGCTATACTTTGTGTCGTTGTTTATTGTCTCGCAGTTTTAGCCACCTCTTCCTGTCCAAACCTGTTGTTTCCTTGGTAACATGTCTCCCGACAGAAGAGTTTTATTGCTCTTCCACAAGCTTCAACCTTTGTATGAAAGAGTGTGGCATTATGGCGACGGTGACGTGGTTACCAAATCGTCTTTACTGCGTGGCGGTTTTTGTCAGAGTCTGGTCTGCTACACACTGTGTAATTAACATGTACAAGCTCGTTTAAGCACTGATTGCCAGGAGTATGAGTGGATTTCTGATGCCGTTGCCTTTTCCCTGCGACCCCATAACCATAGGTGGTCAACAAAGCAGCATGGGATAGAGGTTTTGCCTATGGCAGCATCTACAAGACGGAAATGCTGGATCTCTCACATATCGTTATTGGACAAGACGTGGTGTTTGGCCTCAAGCCAGGAAAGGCCGGCGGGGTTGATCTGGATTCTGACGGGCTTCCCCCGATTGGCACTCGACTCCATCACGGTGCACCCCACTATGCTTACATCAACCTGAGCACCGGCGAGTGTACTATTGCCATGTACAAGTGGGTATTTGAGCAGGAGCACCATTTGTTGCTTTTTGGTGATGCGTACTTGTGGTTGATTGTGGTTATTAGCACAAAATCATGTTACGGGTTCTCCGGCCGGGTCACGAGGGGCTTACTCGGACCAGCTTCCTGACCTTTGACCCTGAGACCGACGGACCACGGATAACCCTGTAACCAGACGGGTTGCTGGGCAACCACAGGCGCTATCTGAAACAACTAAATCTGTTAAGGTCCCCATGCCCAAATCTCACGTTACCTTCCTGGTGATTTATTTATCCCAGATAAAGCCTGTACCCTCAATGCTTCTGCTCACTCCAGGTTACGGGCAGCCCAGCGATTTGCTGTCAGCCAAAGTACTGGTTACCACCTGCCATAGCAAACCAGTGGGTTACCGCCTCCCATCTACTCGTGACATACAATGTCTAAGGCTCTAAGCAATGGACAAAACAGACGATCGAGCAGGTTTGGAAGGCTTTGGTAAGATTTACGAAAGACACGTATTTAAAAACGATTTTTCATAAAGAAGCAGTGTCACAAAGAACAGTCTTGAACCATAACACATAAAGAACCCCTTGTAAATTTGGCCTTGTTACTAAAGCACAATACAGGTGTGCCTTATTTAACCGGAAAATTAGACAAGAAAGGGGCTAGAGAGGGAAGAAGTCGGGGAGTATTGTCGACTCCTTTCTCATCCGCACGTGAGCCGGCAGGCCCATGAGGGTGCCAACATGAAAGGGAGGAAGATTAAAAATGGACAGTGCCTTGCAGCTTGTCGGGAGAGGTGCAGGTTATGCAATGAGTACACGAGAGGGAACTCAAGGTGCGAATCAGTAACCCTGCCCTGACGGATCAAAAGGCAATCGATGAAGCTCTTTTGTGCGTCTCAAGTAAACAAATTAGAAGTAGCGACAGAAGAGAAAGAGTGTGTAAGAGGGAAGGGAAAGATCAGGGAACCTGCGATGTTCACCCACCCTCTGCCTTGTGGCACCAGCCTGCTCATCTTTGTAGAGGTTCATCCTTTAGCGAGGCTTGTTGTCATTGGGCAGCTTGTCTCGTATTGTTTCCAAGACACGAAGCAGCCTCAATGCTTGGAATTCTCCGGTTTTTTTATTGCTGTTGGGCGAGGCATGGTTTTTGGGAATGAAGGTCACCTCAGCATCCTTTGACCTTCTCGTGTCACTTTCACATTGGCGAGCACCCGTTCCTTTCCATTTGCATAGCTGCTCAGAGGGTCGGCCAAGCAACCTTCTCTCAGCCGCCCAGTCTCTGGCCATGTAGCTTTTTGTCCCCCGTCGCACCGCGGAGCGAAAGGGGGACTATGGTTTTCCCCTCCGTCCGTATGTGCGTTCATTCGTCCGTGCGTGCGTACGTGCATTGCAATATCTTTATAAAAGTAAGCGAAGGACCAAATTATAATTTGGTGTGTGGGTGCAACTAGGCATATGGAAGAACCCTATTGAAAGTTAGGTCGCCACGTCAAAATCCAAGATGGCTGTCACCATATCTAAACCTTGTGAATTCGATATCTTGAAAAGTAAATGTCTGAACATTGTGAGCGGAATATCTTGAAAAATAAATGAACTACTAACTTCGAATCCGGTGTGTGGGTGTATCGAGGCATAAGGAAGAAGGCTGTTGAAAATTGGGTCGCCACGTCAAAATCCAAGATGGCCGCCACCATATATATGTCTGAACCTTGTGAGCGAAATATCTTGAAAAAATTAACGAACTACTAACTTCTAATCTGGTGTGTGGGTGTATCTACGCATACGGAAGAAGGCTATTGAAAATTTGGTCGCCACGTAAAAATCCAAGATGACCGCCGCCATGTATGTCTGAACCTTGTGAGCGGAATATCTTGAAAAATAAGCGAAGTACCAACTTCTAATCTGGTGTGTGGGTGTATCTAGGCATAAGGAAGAACGCTATTGAAAATTGGGTCGCCACGTCAAAATCCAAGATGGCCGCCACCATATATATGTCTGAACCTTGTGAGCGAAATATCTTGAAAAATAAACGAACTACTAACTTCTAATCTGGTGTGTGGGTGTAACTACGCATAAGGGAGAACGCTATTGAAAATTGGGTCGCCATGTCAAAATCCGAGATGGCCGCCTTGCGTCTTCCACTTTGTCAACTCACATCATTTCACCGATGGGGGACCTCGGCATAACGCTTGTTAGTCTTTGGTATGACTTGCCAGGGTTCGAAACCTGACCTCCTATACTCAGAGCAGACAATCTTAAGCATTACACGACCGAGTGTGGTGTGGTTATGGCAATATAGCTCCCTTTTCTTATCTTTGTTCATCTGTGTCCCAAAAAAAACTGCTCAGCTGTTCTTTCACATCCGCTGTCTGCCCTTTTCACCCTGCCATTTGCGCTGGGTCATCTTCCATCTGCTTGGAAATCCACCAACATCACTGCATTACATAAAAAGGTGCAAGAACGGATCCCTTTAACTCCAGACCTATCAGCTTACTTCCAATCATCAGCAAGGTCACGGAATCCATCATCATCAGTTGATATGAAATTTTTCCTTTTCCCCAACAGCCTCATCTCAGATCATCAATTTGGTTCCAGACCAGGTCACTCCACCTTGGACATGCTGTTCCTACTCACCCAACAATGGATGGAGGTCCTCAATGTCAGAGACGAGATCAGGGCCATCTCTCTGGAAATACCTCGTCCTTTTGATACAGTCTGACATCCTGCCTTGCTCTCCAAACTGTCTGCCTATGGCATCCAAGGCCAACTCCACAAATGGCTTACTGACTTCCTCTACTCTTGTAGCCAATGTGTGGCTCTCAACGGAATCCTTTCTTCTCCTCTCCCTGTCAAGGCTAGAATGCCTAAAGGCAGTGTTCTCAAGCCAGTCTCATTCCTGATCTTCATAAATGATCTCTCTGACTCTGGAAAATCCTCTTTATGTATTTGCTTATGACTCCACCCTCATGTCATTCTTCAGACAGGAAGGTTGCAGCCTCTTCCCTCTCTTCAGACCATGAAAAGAAATCACAGGATGGTCAAACACTTGGAATGTCTTTCAATCCTGACAAATCTCACATTCTCACTATCTCTGTCCAAAAGGACCGTCTCGCCTGAAGGACCGTGTGACAACCTCTCCCCTCCCGCCATCTACTTTCTTCACAATATACTCTTGAAGAAATTTCATCATTCAAACTCCTGGGTCTCACTATCAGCCATGATCTTTCTTGGGTAACCCCCATTTCCAGGTTGGCCTCCAAATCCGGCTGCCAATTCAGCATCCTCTGTTGTTCAAAGTCCTTCCTTGACACACCTGAAGTCTTATCCCCATACAAGGCCTTCATCCGTATCTTGATGGAGTACTGCTGTCCCCTCTGGGCTGGCTCCTCTGCCGCACATCTTGCTCATTTTGACACTGTGGAAACCAAGGCCTTCAAGATTATTGGAATCTCCCGTACTGAAACTGAGTCTATGGGTCATTCACTGCGTCATTGCCGACAGGACGGTCGTATCTGTCTTATACCGCCTCCTTTCTGGTCTTGCACCTTTTGCTCCCCAAGCATCCTCACCTGCCCCTCATTCCTCCCCACACACATTGTTTTTCTCAGTCTGCCTGTATCCTGGCCTCCAACAATGCTGTTGGTGTTTCCATCTTTCTCTCAACTGTTCCTTTTGTCCTGTTGTTTCCTGATCTGTTCAATATGCTCGTACTATCTCTTCCATGAACCTCGAGTATAGATACAAAAAAAAACTAGAACGGCACTCAGTAGATAGCATACCTCCGCCTGGTTATCACTCAATGGTGAAGAATCACTTTCAAAATTCTACTAGCTGGATCCGGATCCGGATCTTCACCAAAATCGAATCGATTCTTCCTTGTCACACACACAACCTGTCCAACAAGCTTCGTCCAAATCCATCCACTTTTTGAGATATCCTGCTATGTATCGTTTTTGGCCCTATCTCCCAATGGTGAATAATCACTTTAAAAATTCTAGTAGCCGGATCCGGATCCAGAACTTCGCCAAAATCGAATCATTTTCGTCCTTGTCACATACGCTACATCTCTACCAAATTTCGTCCGAATCTGTCCACAACTTTTTGAGATATTTTGTTCACAAACAAACAAACGGACAAACAGACAGACAGGGGTGAACACATAACCTCCATCCACCTTTGGTGGCGTAGGTAAAAAATCTCCACACGGATTACATTCTATCCATAAAGATAAAATGAATTGCTCGATCTTAACTATTCTGTGCCTAAATAATAGTTTATTTCTCACCTGTCCATATAGGTAAATTGTTATTGGGGGTATGAAGGTGTTTCTATTTGGTTGTGCTTGTATGAGCATGTGGCTGCATGTTGATGTATTTTCAAAAACCATTGTTATTTTAGAGTACCGTACAGTGATGTCGAAGAATTGTCCAGATTTATTTCGTTATTGAAATGCCCTCCTGTATAATTCCTCATAGATGATTGGTTGTTAGATGAAGGCAATTTTAAATGATTTACCTGCTGGTTCATGAAGAGGGGTTTCATTAATAATAATCCGAGTTGATGTTGTACTCTAGGTCTAAAGAGAGCTCTGTGGTGGACAACATCAAGGCGTGTGGCAACGACACTGGGACGAGTATCCTGCGGAAAGTTTGCATAACGTTGCGTATCCCTCGCAACCCCATGGTAGGCGACAAGTTTGCGAGCCGTCACGGGCAGAAGGGCATCCTGAGCAAGCTGTGGCCAGTGGAGGACATGCCCTTCTCAGAAGGCGGCATGGTACCCGACATCATCTTCAACCCACATGGATTCCCTTCGCGTATGACCATCGGAATGCTGATAGAAAGCATGGCTGGAAAGTCTGCTGCCATGCATGGCCTATGCCACGATGCCACACCATTCACTTTCTCAGAGTCTGGGCCTGGGATAGGTATGTCCTCCTTTCATGCTTCTATCTACTACCGTAGAGCCATGACTTTGCCTAACGTAAAGACCGCAGCTAAATTGTTTTTCTCTTCCTTTGTTGCATCGGTAGTGCTCGGTTGACAATAGCGAAGGATGGCACAGGTGTTTGTTTCCGTTTTTTGTTGGGGGAGAGGGAGAGGATACTTCGCTCCCCACCACGTACTGATGGTACGCTAGCTGTACTCCATACAAAGTCTGGCCTCATTGACGAGGTAGAACAACAACAACAACACGAGGTAGAACAACAACAACAACAACATGCATTTTAAGGCCATTTTCCCTGCTAGAGCGGCGGTTAGCCTTGCGGTCCCCATGACAATCTTCTCCATTTTGCCCTATTTTCTGCATCTCCCCTTGATAACCCCCTTGCCCGCATTTTTTCTTCCACCATCTTTAGCCGAGTCTTTCTCGGTCTTCTCCGTCCTCTACTTCCGTCTACATTCATTTCCATCACTCTTCTCAACCAGTCACTTTCATCCTTCCTCAACCAGTCACTTTCATCCTTCCTCAACACATGACCAAACCATCTCAACCTGTTCCTCTTCACAGCATCAATCACAGGCTCTATTCCCATCATCTTTCGCAATTCATCATTTGTCTTCCTCTCTCTCAACGATAATCCGCACATCCACCGAACCATTCGCAATTCCACCCTTTCCAGCCTTCGTTGCTGCTCTACGTTCATTACCCATGTCTCGCTCCCATAAATCATAACACTTCTCACACATGCAGCATACACCTTTCCCTTCAGCTTCAACGACACTCCCCTCCTCATCAGCACGCCACTCAGTTCCCAAAACTTCTTCCATGCACATCTCACTCGAGCAACCGTTGCCGAGTCTGATCCACCTTCTCCATTCAGCATATCTCCGAGGTAGCAAAATGTTTTCACACCTTCCAGCTTCACGCCGTCTCCAAGATCCAACTCAACATTTCCTCCATCTGCAGCTCCCTCTGTGCACACCTTGCATTTGAATGTAGCTGCCACACTGGTTAATGGCCCTCTCAGACCACTACATTTTTGATGAACCCACTCAGCGCACATTGTACATTGAATGGAGTTCACTCCGACACCCTTCCTGCACACAGCACATGGCCACTTCCCAGTTCTTTCCACCTCACCACATGCTTTACCACTTGCCATCACCTTCAGACCTTTTGTCTCCATACACTCCTTCCACTTGTTCATCTTTTCCATCAGTCCATCCATACTTTCCGCAATCAACACCAGATCATCTGCATATAACAACTCCCCACGATAAACCCTCCTTTACGTTCTGAGCCAGTACCTCCATCACAGCTACAAAAAGTAGTGGACTTCCTATCGACCCCTGATGCACTCCCACCTTCACCTCAAACTCACCACTGTTCCCGTCCGGCCTTACAGCTGTGCGCGCTCTTTTGTAAATTGCCATCACGACTGATTAACCATTCCTCCACTCCTAACTTCCTCAATGCCCATGTCAATACTTCACGTGGAACCCTATCGAATGCTCTCTCCACATCAACAAACCCAAGAAACAACTTCTTCCTCTTCTCCATGTACTTCTGCATGGACCCAAGAAACAAGCGCATCTGTCGTTCCTCTTCCTGGCATAAATCCAAACTGCATTTCGTCGATCTTCACCTTCTTCCTTATCCTCCTCTCCAACACCCTTTCCAATACCTTCATTCCATGCTCCAATAACTTTATCGCTCGGTACGAGCCACACTCCAGAGGGTCACCTTTCCCCTTGTATAGAGGGACGAGGGTTCTCAGTTCCCAATCCACTGGAAGGCGGCCTTCTTTCACGACCAGATTACAGATCTCTGTCATTCTCTTCACACCCCAACCTCCTGCTGCCTTCAACATAGCTCCCACAACTCCCGTCGGCCCTCCCGCTTTTCTACTCTTCATTGCTTTTATCGCTTCCTCAACTTCCTTCTCAGTTATCTTCTCTGCGGGTCCTAAAACTGGGTTACTCTCTATGTTGCCATCCCATTCATTCTCTGTATTCAACAGCATTTCCATATATCTTTTCCATCTTCCTTTAATTCCATCTGGGTCCATAACGATTTGTCCCACTTCATCCTTCAAGCAACTCACCCCCATCACATCACACCTCTCTTTCGCTATCTGCTTTGCAATCCTGAATACCACTCTCTGACCCTCTTCCGAATCCAAGCGTTCTCCGAACATTTTCCTGCATGCCTCCTGCGCCTTTGCTACCTCTTTCTTTGCAGCCTTCTTGGCTGCCTTATAACTTTCATGCTCTGCTTTTTCTGCTCCCGTACCCTTCGCCTTCTGCCACTCCTTGAACTTCTTCCTCTTCTCATCAATCCTCTTTCCAACTTCATCATCCCACCACCATATTTCCGAGTGCCTCGGTGGTCCTTTTGTCCATCCACATACCTCACCAATGGCTCCCAACAGACTATCTTTCATTGACATCCAACCACTTTCAAGCTCAACCACATCATCCTCTACCCTACTCAGCCTCTCTTTTAATGCCTCCCTTACTGTCACCTCTTTCAACCTCCACACCTTCATTCTCGGTTGGTACTTCACCCGCCGAGCTCTCCTCGCACCTTTCACCCCCATGTCGCAGACAACCAAGTGGTGCTGTGAAACAGCCTCCTCCCCCGGGATCACCTTTGTGTCCCGGAGGTGCCCGCTATCTCGCCTACGCCCCATCAGGTAGTCAACGGTTGTCGTCGACCCACCTGACGTGTATGTAACAAGCTCTTTCTGGAACTGAGTATTACAAATCAACAAATCAGCTCCATCAGCAAACTCCAAAATCCTTTCGCCTTCTCCATTTCTCACACCATATCCGTAACCCCCATGAACTCCTTCAAAACCGTCCATACTCATTCCCACATGTCCATTTAGGTATCCTCCTACCACAACAACTTCCTCATCTTTCACGTTTTCCATCAGCTTCTCTATCGCACACCAGAACTTGTCCTTCTCTTCATTGCTCTGACCAACCTGCGCAGCATATCCCGAGATGACGTTCACCAAGAGCTTTCCAATCATCATTTTCACCATCATCATCCTATCACTCACTCTAGTCAGACTCACCACACTTTCTACAAACTCCTCAGAAAACAGGACACCAACACCATTCATGCCCTCCGGGCACCCTTGCTACACAAATTTGTATTTCTGTCCCTGCCTACCCTTCACCATTCTCACATCACTTCCCTTCCATCTCGTCTCCTGCACATAACATATGTCCACTCTTCTTCTGATCAATACTTCCACCACTTCTCCTGATCTCCCTATCATTGTCCCGACATTCCATGTCCCAAACCTCAGAAACCGATCTCCACTTCGGGCTGTACCCTGCCCATATGTAGTTATAATTGTCATGGTTCTCTTTTTGAGGCAATGTTTTTATGGCCGGATGCCCTTCCTGACGCCAACCCTTTTAGTCGCCTCTTCCGACACGCAGGGATACGGTGTACCTATTCTAAACCAGGGTACACACCGGGAAACGTTTTTAAACATGGAAATTTTGGGGGGTGGGGGGCGGCGTCAGCACCACAGCTGCGGGGGCCCGGTCAGCACCACACCACACCACATCGGTCCGGTCAGCACCACACCACGACGAGGTAGAACACAGAAGCGAAACTTCCCAAAGGAAAGCGGACGGAGTCGAGGGCCAGAACAGAGGGTCACTTGGAGGAGCAATGGGCATTGGGAAGAATGAGAGCAAGGGATGCAGAACAGGGCACAGTGGGTGAACAAGCTGGACACGAGCTCAAACACAGCAAGATGGGAAAGGGATAAACTGGGGATGAGACAACAATGGGGAAAAAAAACAGGTGGATGTAAGGGGAGTCGAGAAAACACAATGCAGGTAAACCAACCACAAATCCAAGAACCATGGGATCAAAGGGTTGCCGGTTTTCAGGATAAAAGACCAAGAATCAAAGGATTTTGTAATGTTTTTGACAGTAAAACAAATTTGTATAAACCGTGTTAATTTATTGTATTATGTAAACGACTATACTAATTACTTCCACCACAAAAGGTAGATGGAGGTTATCTTTTTACCCCTGCCTGCCTGTCTATTTATCTTGTAGAGAGCATACCTCTGCCGAGGTGCATTTATTTTGGCTTTTCTTTTATAAGCAATTGTTGAATCGTATACACCGACATTACTACCATGAGCCGAGGTGCATTTATTTTGGCTTTTCTTTTATAAGCAATTGTTGAATCGTATACACCGACATTACTACCATGAGCCGAGGTGCATTTATTTTGGCTTTTCTTTTATAAGCAATTGTTGAATCTTATACACCCACATTACTTCTTCTTCCAATCCCCGTATGAGTTTATCTGTAAGGCCGATGCACTCGTGTATGGACACTATTTCTGCTAACGTCTTGTCATCTTCATCACACTCGTCTTGCTGCTGTTCGGGCTTCGTAACCACATTCATTATTTCTGTGAGCACAACTGGAGCATCATTCTTTTTTTTTTCTTTTTTTTTTCGGGGGGGGGGGGGGGGGGTGGTCGATTTCGATCAGACACTACTGACAATCTTTTTCCATTGTTCTCTTCTCGCCATCGTTTCAGGGAGGTCACACCTGTTGATTTTGGTGTTTCGTTCCAGTGTATCGATGTAGGTTGTAGCGGGTCGTCCTCTTCAGCGGTGACCATGAGAAGGTTCCCAGAAAAGTACCATCTTGGCCATGTCTCGATCGCTTCTCCAGCAGTGCCCACCAAACCCGAGATGTTTCTGGTGTGGTGACTCCGATGCTCTGGGGATCTTTCCATACAGCTATTTCTTCGTTCAGTGTGCTCGCCATGAAATGTTAAGTGATGCCATCAGTAGTCTGGTGTATACACCATCGTTCTGTTTGGACAGAGTGTTGGCCATCGTCCAAGTTTTTGCTCCATACAGGAGAACACTCTCGACTGTGGCACGGAAGAAGTATTCCTTCAGTTCTCTGCATAAGTCGCTCCTCCAAACAACATTCATCTTTGCTGATGCTGCCCAGGCTTTCGCAATCTTTATATCCATGTCCTTTACAGTGTTGTCAATGTATGACCCCAGATATTGAAAATCTGGGACACACTTCAATTTTAATACATTCTTCCACAGCCTCTTCTTATAGCATCTTGGCTTCATCACATGACAATTCATTCGCAAATTCCAAAAACTCTTGCACAATTTCCTTCTCATGTGACCCCTCGAAAACCATGGAAGTCCGGTTCAGCTTCATCATCGAGGAACATTGTTGCAGGCCGTAGGTTATGCCAACCGTTCATCATATTTCCTTTGTTGGCTCTTTTTTCGTTGGCTTGTCCCACGCACTGGCAGCACTCCAAATAACACCCTTTACATCGAATTCCTTTCTGAACGCCTTGACACCCGTGGAACAGTTGCATGCTTCAAGCATTTTGTGCATAAAGTCAGCCTTTTAACAGCACTTGAAAGCACGAAGGATGCCTTGGTCCATGGGTTGAATAAGGGATGTGCAATTCGGTGGCAAGTAGACTGACGAGTGCCGGTCCTGAGTCGCATCAACATTGTCCTTCACAAGGACCTCAGCATAAGTGTGGGCAGAGCAGTTGTCCAGCACCAGGACAAACACAGCCCTCGGGAAGCCCACCAGCTTGACAATGTGCCCTGGCCTCGGGCACAAAGTAGTTCTTAAAATAGTCAAATAACCTTTCACGCGTAACCCACTACCCAGGTACGTGCATTGGCCTTGTTCTCCACCGGGAATATCTTGACCCCTTTGTCCTGCTGTTCATGCTTTTCCCAATAACAAACAATTTACACTTGTGTGTGGCAGCAGCATTTGTACATGCAAGGACTTGTGTGTGGCAGTCTTTATTTGGAGGCCTTAAAGCAAACCCTGAGGATTCTGGTTCATCAGTAGTCACAAATGCTTTTCTGGGGATGCAACACCAATAAAGTGCCATCTCGTCCGCATTGTACACCTGCTCAGCTGATAAATTTTCACTCTCAATCAGCTTCAGAAATTCAGTCACATATTCCTCGGCAGCTTCATGATCAGCTGAAGCTTTCTGACCACACGCTTTCAGACCTCTCAAACCAAGGTGTACTCTGGACCTGTTAAACCACCCCCAGGTATGCTTGCACGGATTGTTACACCTTACTGAACCACCTTTAGAGGCCATTTTCCCTGCAGAGCAGGGGTTGGCCTTTTTTGGGCACCGTGGTCCCCTTTTTGAGGCAATGTTTTACAGCCGGATGCCCTTCCTGCCGCTAACCCTGTTAGTCGCCTCTTGTGACACACAAAGAATTACCAGCGAGCTGGTACTCAATTTGCCGACATCGGAAGGATGACAGGCTGAGTCAACCCCCCTGGCGTTAATTCAGCGATCGACCTGGATTCGAACCCAGGATCCTTGGATCCCAAGCCGGCACCCTAACCACTAAGCCAACACCAGGCTTTGAACCTAACTTACACCTAATTCCTGGTGGAATACTTTGGCTTACGCTATTATCAACTCTGCATCCAACGGAATGTTTTCACTCCATAGGTATCGCGTCCACTCAAGTAAAACCTTGTCTAAATCCACGTTCTTGGGTTTGTGCAATGTCTTGCGTTTTTCCATCGACTTGGGTACATCACAATCTGCATATAATTTCAATATTTCATCCTTTTGTTTCCTTAAATCATGAATGATTTTCGGATATCAAATTTCGAATAGCAAATTTTCTGAAATCAAATCCTTCCTCATCTCCAATGGCTTGATCTCAGATCATCAATTTGGATTCAGACCAGGTCATTCTACTCTGGACATGTTGCTTCTGCTGTCTCAACAATGGATGGAGGTCCTCAATGCCAAACAGGAAATCAGAGCCGTCTCCCTCGACATATCACGTGCCTTCGATACGGTCTGGCACCCAGCTCTGCTCGCCAAACTCTCTTCTTATGGTATCCATGGAAATCTCCACCCTTGGCTTGCGGACTTCCTCTCTGGTCGTAGTCAACGTGTGGCCCTGAATGGATTTCTCTCATCGCCCCTTCCTGTTCTGGCTGGAGTTCCCCAAGGTAGTGTTCTGGGCCCTGTGCTTTTTCTGGTCTTCATCAATGATCTCTCAGACTCTCTGGGAAATCCTCTCTATCTCTTTGCTGATGACTCCACTCTCTGCCGCTCCATTCCTCATCCCTCAGATCGGCAGTCTGCAGCCTCCTCACTCTCTGCAGACCTGGACAAAACCACAGACTGGTCAAACAAGTGGAACATGTCTTTCAATCCTGATAAATCTCACACTCTTACGATGTCTCTCCGAAAAGACCGACTGGAAAACCCTCCCATCTACTTTCTGAACAATCCTCTCCAAGAAGTTCTGTCGCTCAAACTTTTGGGTCTCACTATCTGCCATGATATTTCTTAGGAAAACCATATTTCCAAGCTGGCCTCCAAAGCCAGTCTGGGCATCCTCCGTCGTGCGAAGTCCTTCCTTGGCACACCTGAGCTCCTCACCACATACAAGGCTTTCATCTTCAGCTCAATGGAATACTGTTCCCCCCTCTGGGCCGGTGCTCCTGCCTCACACCTAGCTCGGCTTCACGCTGTTGAAGCCAAAGCTTTCAGAATCATTGGAATCTCCTGCGATGAAGCTAACTCCGAGGGCCTTTCACTCACTCATCGCAGGCAGGTTGGTGGTCTTTCTGTCTTCTACCGACTCCTCTCCGGCCTTGCTCCCCCAGCTCTCTCTGTGCTCTGTCCCCCAAATATTCCTGCAGGTCGCACAAGATCTGCCAGCAACCCTCTGATGGTTAAACTGCCAAAATCTAGGCTCTCTGCTCACCTTCACTCTTTCATTCCCCTTTTCTCCCGCCTCTGGAACAAACTCCCTCACTCTCTTCAATCCCACTCCTCCCTCCAGGTCTTTAAAACAGCTGTTCACCACCATCTCTTATCTTCCCCCAACCAAAACCTTGATCTTTTCTACCCCCGCTAATTCACCACAGATACACTTTTTTCGAAATTCCAACTTCTTTCCTGGAAGTCCTTGCAGTGTCCATATGTTTTATACCTCTCCCACCTCCCCCAAGCCCTCTCCCTCCCACAGTTCTCTCGATGTCCCTGCTCTCAAATGTTGTGTTTGTGTCCTTTCCCCTCTCTCCCCATCTTGTCTACGGCTCCTCTTATTTTGTGTTTTATGTGTCGGTTTGACTTTTTGTGTGATTAATGTTAGCTCTTTCACGAGCCTCGATCTTGTATACAAAAAAAAAAAATGTTGGATGTACCAACACCTTAAATGAGGCACCTTTTCTAGATTCCTTAACAATCCCAACTTCACTATGCTTAGCGACAAGTATTTAGTGATATGTGATGTGATTCGTTTTTATCTCTAAATTATAGTTTAAGCTTGAAAAATTAGCGGTTTCAGGTAAAACCAGATTTTGGGATCCTGGATTTGTGGGGAAGTGGTGAGCCTGGGGAGAGTTCATGAAGGTAGAAAAGTTGAGGAATATTTATATCTGATATTGAGGGCCTCCATCCATTGTTGGGAGAGCAGACGCAGCATATCCAGGCTAGAATGACAGTCTGAGTACAGGCCACTGCAGAAAATGACGGATTATATGTCAACTCTGATTATGGTGACCAGGAATGTCCTTACCTCATAATTGGTAGAAAGCCAATAGGTCTTTAGTTAAGAATATTCTATTGTTTGCACAGTTAGTGCAATGTAGCGATGTTGGCCGACTTCCAAACAGACAGAAGGTGATGTCGGGCAAAGAGATGAACAGAGCAGAAAGAGGAGATGCAAGAAATGCAGAGCTTGGTTTTAGGAGCCTCGAGAAACATGTACTTTGGATCAATTCAAAAAGCAACCAGAACGGCACCGAGTTTTGTCGTAACTCATCCACCGAGTTTTGTCGTAACTCATCCACCGAGTTTTGTCGTAACTCATCCACCGAGTTTTGTCGTAACTCATCCACCGAGTTTTGTCGTAACTCATCCACCGAGTTTTGTCATAACTCTTCCACCGAGTTTTGTCGTAACTCATCCACCGAGTTTTGTCATAACTCATCCACCGAGTTTTGTCGTAACTCATCCACCGAGTTTTGTCATAACTCATCCACCGAGTTTTGTCACAACTCATCCACCGAGTTTTGTCATAACTCATCCACCGAGTTTTGTCACAACTCATCCACCGAGTTTTGTCATAACTCATCCACCGAGTTTTGTCATAACTCATCCACCGAGTTTTGTCGTAACTCTTCCACTGAGTTTTGTCATAACGCTTCCACTGAGTTTTGTCATAACTCATCCACCGAGTTTTGTCATAACTCATCCACCGAGTTTTGTCGTAACTCTTCCACCGAGTTTTGTCATAACGCTTCCACCGAGTTTTGTCATAACGCTTCCACCGAGTTTTGTCATAACTCATCCACCGAGTTTTGTCATAACTCATCCACCGAGTTTTGTCATAACTCTTCCACCGAGTTTTGTCACAACTCATCCACCGAGTTTTGTCACAACTCTTCCACCGAGTTTTGTCACAACTCTTCCACCGAGTTTTGTCACAACTCATCCACCGAGTTTTGTCATAACTCTTCCACCGAGTTTTGTCATAACTCTTCCACCGAGTTTTGTCATAACTCTTCCACCGAGTTTTGTCATAACTCTTCCACCGAGTTTTGTCACAACTCATCCACCGAGTTTTGTCATAACTCTTCCACCGAGTTTTGTCATAACTCATCCACCGAGTTTTGTCATAACTCTTCCACCGAGTTTTGTCATAACTCATCCACCGAGTTTTGTCATAACTCATCCACCGAGTTTTGTCATAACTCTTCCACCGAGTTTTGTCATAACTCATCCACCGAGTTTTGTCATAACTCATCCACCGAGTTTTGTCATAACTCTTCCACCGAGTTTTGTCATAACTCATCCACCGAGTTTTGTCATAACTCATCCACCGAGTTTTGTCATAACTCTTCCACCGAGTTTTGTCATAACTCTTCCACCGAGTTTTGTCATAACTCTTCCACCGAGTTTTGTCATAACTCATCCACCGAGTTTTGTCATAACTCATCCACCGAGTTTTGTCATAACTCTTCCACTGAGTTTTGTCATAACTCTTCCACCGAGTTTTGTCATAACTCTTCCACTGAGTTTTGTCATAACTCTTCCACTGAGTTTTGTCATAACTCTTCCACCGAGTTTTGTCATAACTCTTCCACCGAGTTTTGTCATAACTCTTCCACCGAGTTTTGTCATAACTCTTCCACCGAGTTTTGTCATAACTCATCCACCGAGTTTTGTCATAACTCATCCACCGAGTTTTGTCATAACTCATCCACTGAGTTTTGTCATAACTCATCCACCGAGTTTTGTCATAACTCTTCCACTGAGTTTTGTCATAACTCTTCCACCGAGTTTTGTCACAACTCATCCACCGAGTTTTGTCATAACTCTTCCACCGAGTTTTGTCGTAACTCTTCCACCGAGTTTTGTCATAACTCTTCCACCGAGTTTTGTCATAACGCTTCCACCGAGTTTTGTCATAACTCTTCAACCGAGTTTTGTCATAACTCTTCCACCGAGTTTTGTCATAACTCTTCAACCGAGTTTTGTCATAACTCTTCCACCGAGTTTTGTCATAACTCTTCCACTGAGTTTTGTCATAACTCTTCCACCGAGTTTTGTCACAACTCTTCCACCGAGTTTTGTCATAACGCTTCCACCGAGTTTTGTCATAACGCTTCCACCGAGTTTTGTCATAACGCTTCCACCGAGTTTTGTCATAACTCATCCACCGAGTTTTGTCATAACTCATCCACCGAGTTTTGTCATAACTCTTCCACTGAGTTTTGTCATAACGCTTCCACCGAGTTTTGTCATAACTCATCCACCGAGTTTTGTCATAACTCATCCACCGAGTTTTGTCATAACTCATCCACCGAGTTTTGTCATAACTCTTCAACCGAGTTTTGTCATAACTCATCCACCGAGTTTTGTCATAACTCATCCACCGAGTTTTGTCATAACTCATCCACCGAGTTTTGTCATAACTCATCCACCGAGTTTTGTCATAACTCTTCCACCGAGTTTTGTCATAACTCATCCACCGAGTTTTGTCATAACTCATCCACCGAGTTTTGTCATAACTCTTCCACCGAGTTTTGTCATAACTCATCCACCGAGTTTTGTCATAACTCATCCACCGAGTTTTGTCATAACTCATCCACCGAGTTTTGTCATAACTCATCCACCGAGTTTTGTCATAACTCATCCACCGAGTTTTGTCATAACTCATCCACCGAGTTTTGTCATAACTCATCCACCGAGTTTTGTCATAACTCTTCCACCGAGTTTTGTCGTAACGCTTCCACCGAGTTTTGTCATAACTCATCCACCGAGTTTTGTCATAACTCATCCACCGAGTTTTGTCATAACTCATCCACCGAGTTTTGTCATAACTCTTCAACCGAGTTTTGTCATAACTCTTCCACCGAGTTTTGTCATAACTCTTCCACTGAGTTTTGTCATAACTCTTCCACCGAGTTTTGTCACAACTCTTCCACCGAGTTTTGTCATAACGCTTCCACCGAGTTTTGTCATAACGCTTCCACCGAGTTTTGTCATAACGCTTCCACCGAGTTTTGTCATAACGCTTCCACCGAGTTTTGTCATAACTCATCCACCGAGTTTTGTCATAACTCATCCACCGAGTTTTGTCATAACTCTTCCACTGAGTTTTGTCACAACTCATCCACCGAGTTTTGTCATAACTCTTCCACCGAGTTTTGTCACAACTCATCCACCGAGTTTTGTCGTAACTCTTCCACCGAGTTTTGTCATAACTCTTCCACCGAGTTTTGTCATAACTCTTCCACCGAGTTTTGTTATAACTTGTCCATAACTTTTTGAAATGACATGCTATATATCGTTTTTGGTTCCATCTTTCAATCGTGAAGAATCATTTATTTTTAAATTATTGGGTCCAGATCTGGATCAACACCAAAATCTAATCAATTCACCCGAGACGCACACCCAACCTATTCACCAAGTTTCGTCCAAATCCGTTCATAACTTTTTGAGATATCGTGCTATATATCGGTTTAAGCCAAAGCTTATAAACAGAAAAATGTTATGCTCCTGAACAGGTGTTCAACGCTGATGAAACGGGGCTTTTCTACAAGGAAAAGGATAACAGGATGTACATCTCAAAGGAGCAGAAGGCGGGTTTACACAGCCTGTTCAAGTCTTTCAAGGATCGTCTTGCACTTCTTTTTGTGGAAATGCATCCGTATTCTATTGAGATGCAGATGAAGGCCTTGCACGTTGTTCGACAGCCTCCCACCCAACAAACTTAACCCCCCAGCCTACAAATCTATCTACAGTCACGTGAAAAAGTAAGTACACCCCATGTAAAGTTTTGACTTTTTCAACATATTTCAACGTACAGCTATTTGATCTTCATTTCAACAATATTGATAGATAAAGGTGATATAATATAACAAATATCATGAAACATTTACATTTTGTAGTCCATTGTATAATTTAAATAAACATAAATGTAAATTTCGCATGTGGAAAAAGTAAGTACACCCTTGGCTCTAGCAGGTGGTATTGCCCCCTTTGGCAGAAACAACCTCAAGTAGGCGTTTCTTACAACTGTCTACCAGTCTCTGACATCGACTGGGAGAAATTTTTGCCCACTCCTCCATGCAGAATTCTTTCAGCTGTGCGATGTTTGAGGGGTTTCTTGCATGCACAGCTCGTTTCAAATCTCCCCACAACATCTCGATGGGATTTAGATCCGGGCTTTTACTTGGCCATTCCAGAACCCTCCATTGATTTCTTTTCAGCCATTCCTTGGTGGATTTACTGGTATGTTTAGGGTCATTGTCATGTTGCAAGGTCCACCTTCGGTTGAGCTTCAACTTTCCGACAGATGGCCTCACATTATCCTCAAGCACCCTCTGGTACAATGAAGAATTCATAGTGGATTCTATGATGGTGAGCTGCCCAGGCCCTGATGCAGCAAAGCTGCCCCAAACCATAATATTGCCACCACCATGCTTTACAGTTGGTATCAGGTTCTTGTGGTCAAATGCTGTCTTTGGTTTTCGCCAAACATGTCTTCTGGTACTGTGGCCAAATAGCTCTACCTTTGACTCATCTGTCCAGACCACATTGGTCCAGAAGTGCTGGTCTTTGCCTTGGTGTTCATTGGCAAACTTTAGTCTTGCCCTGATGTTCTTTCTGGACAGCAAAGGTTTCCTCCTGGCACACCTCCCATGTAGATCAAATTTGTGCAGCCTCTTTCTAATGGTAGACTCGTGCACTTTGACATCAACAGTGGCAAGAGCTACCTGTAGGTCCCGTGATGACATTCTGGGGTTCCTAGAGACTTCTTTCAGCATCTTGCGGTCTGCTCTCGGGCTGAACTTGCTGGGGCGGCCTGGCCTGAACAAGTTGGCAGTTGTTTGCAATCTTCTCCACTTGTAGATGATCTTCTGGACAGTCGAATGATTGATTTCAAATTGTTTGGAGATCTTTTTAAATCCCTTCCCAGACTCGTAGCCATCTATAACCTTCTTTCTGAAGGCCTCAGAGAGCTCTTTTGATCTAGGCATGATGATGCCGCACACTTCAACAACAAAGAGCAAACCAAACGAAATGTCTGAGGTTTAAATAAGACAGGATCCTCCAAGATCCTCTCTATTGATGTTCTAATCATTTGCACCTGAGCTGGTGCACCTGATTCTAATTTTAGGTATTTGAAGTAGTGATAAATGTAGGGGTGTACTTACTTTTTCCACATGCGAAATTTGCATTTATGTTTATTTAAATTATACAATGGACCACAAAATGTAAATGTTTCATGATATTTGTTATATTATATCACCTTTATCTCTCAATATTGTTGAAATGAAGATCAAATGGCTTTATGTTGAAAAAGTCAAAACTTTACATGGGGTGTACTTACTTTTTCACGTGACTGTATATACAATATGTACCCCTTTAGTTCAGTATTCGCTCTGATGGAATATATTAACGAAGAACATACAAAATATTTGTCCGTATGTTGCGTTCCGCGGTCACGTTACCCTATCCCCATTGATCTCATAAGGTCTTAAGCTTGAACAACATATTTTTGTCCAACGCGCCGTTTTCCAGGAACCCACCCCCCCACGTTGGACAATGGTTTACTGTACTGTAATTATTCTCACCCAAATCGTTGAACTCATGAATATAATAATTCCAGTAATCTCTGTATGTCTGTATGTCTGTGTGTCTGTGACCGCTGTTTCTCGACAACCACGGGTCCGATATACTTGAAACTTGCCAGGTATATTGCTGGGGACCCGAGGATGTGCCTTTTCAAGGTTTCATATTAATCGGACAAGTAGTTACCGAGCTATGTCCAAAAAACGATTCAACCAATCAGAGAGCAGCGAGTTATCACGTGTGCCGAACGTGGCGAACAGACTCTGCCTCGGACGGCACATTTGAGAGCGTATTCATTTATTTCACATTGGCAAACTATGTTGCCGCTATGTTGGCGTTAAACTATGTTTTAAAACTAATTTGCGATTCTTTCGCTTTCCTGTGCGTTTGTGCACGCTATGGCGATTTCTTTACCAAACTCCGCAAGCCGTTCACTTTGGACCAAACCATTTCATGTAAATAGAGGGGGGGGATTGTCACCGTACTCGCAAGCCGTTCGCTTTGGACCAAACCATTTCATGTAAATAGAGGGGGGGGGGATTGTCACCGTACTCGCAAGCCGTTCGCTTTGGACCAAACCATTTCATGTAAATAGAGGGGGGGGGGGGGGGGGATTGTCACCGTACTCGCAAGCCGTTCGCTTTGGCTTTGCGAATGGACCAAACCATTTCATGTAAATAGAGGGGGGGGATATAATTTTAGATATATATATAGTACGGGCACGCCCTAGTGAATATAAAGCAGCACGACTCAACTCTGTTGAGAGAAGGTATGACCAATGAATACCGAAACAGGGTTCTAGTATCTGCACTATGCCAACTGCCTGAAGAGGGTGGCACGATTATGGAATCTTTATGTAGAAAATCAAAATATAAAAGTGAATCTCAAAAACTGTGAGAACCAAGGAGCAGAAAGTGGAAAGGCTTGAATAACTGGAGGTTTTTGCCAAAAACGACAAAGGATCAAAGTCAGACGTTGCAGTCCCATAGTGGCTTTTGTCAGGTTCTGGATTCCCACACTCTCATCGGTCACATGCACTCAGTTTCCACTCTGATGGGGGGAGTGGCTGGCAGTATAAATGCTTCGAAAGCATATGTAGACTGAATGATGGCACGAGTAGCAGTTTTTAGAGTTAGACACAGCGATTGAACCACCTTTCGAGGACATTTTTCCCCGCAATGCAGGGATTGGCCTTTTTGGGGCACCATGGTCCCCTTTTGAAGCAATGTTTTACGGCCGGACGCCCTTCCTGCCACCAACCCTGTTAGTCGCCTCTTGCGACACAGGGAATTACCAGTGACCTGGTACTCAATTTGCCGGCCTCAGAAGGATGACAGGCTGTCAACACCCTGGTGTTAATTCAGCGATCGACTGGGATTCGAACCCAGGATCCTAGGATCCCAAGCCGGCACCCTAACCGCTAAGCCAACACCAGGCTTATAGACACAGCGATTGGCACTGGGCAATTCTTTGTCTATCACAGACTGTAGCTAATCCCATAAGTTCCATTTTAACTAATGTATAATATATTATTAGGTATTGTATTTTGCTGTTGTGATTATCTGTCTTTCAAGGACATACATTCATATGTGTATATAGGTATGCGTGTGTGTACATATATCCATACGTATTGGACAAATAAATGGAAACGTCTACAGAATGTCACGTAATGGGGTGTTGGACCACCATGGGCATCCGGGATGGCAAGGATATGACGTAGCATGGAGTCAACATAGGCCAGGAACTGTTCTGCAGGAATGTGGCACCATTCTTCCACAAGGAAGTCCTCCAATTCAGTCTGGCCAAGATAAAGAGATGGGCAATTTATACAACAAATTAAGGTTTTGCTACGTAATTTTGGTTTAAGCTCAAGTTGTCAAGGCTGAATATAGTGTGATAATACAGAAGGGTCGCCCATTGGCCATCATCAACAAACAACTACTTAGGGCAACAATTGCAGGATCACACAAAACTGTGCTAATTCCCGGAATTGCAACCCAGCCCACTGATGAGTCCTTCCCATTTGTTTGGCAATGACGCTCATTCCCAGTAGAGCTCACATTTGGCACAACTTTAAATAAATAAATAAGGCTCAAGATCAAACTCTGCAAAGAGTTGGAGTGTACCTGCGTGATCCAGTTTTCATACAAGGCCAACCACATGTTAATTTCTGCATTTGCCATCCACAAAATATTCGGTTCACAGAAGTAGCAGATTCATTCAACAAAACCAAAAATCTATTTAAGAGAAGTGCTTAAAATTTTTCGTTGAAAGAATTTCCTTTTTGCCATTAAAATCCTGAAAATATTTTTGGAATCCAGATCCAGGAATCCAGGGAATTGGAATCCAGGGTGCCAATGGAACCCTACACTTTTTGAATGATGCTGGGATGTTTGTTGATAGACGGATCCTCAGAATGAACATCCACCTGATGGCAGCACATATGCCTCACATGCAAAACACCATGGTGGCTGCCATTTATAGCCGAGTTGAGATTCGAACCCAGGCTTGACAGGTCAAAGACTAGTGTGCTTCCTCTAATCCAAGGGTTCTTAACCTGTGGTCCATGGACCCCTTTGGGGTCCGTGGATGCGCTTCAGGGGGTCCGTGAACCAGGCGCATGAAAATTATTTAAAATTTATTTTCGCTAGCTTTTTATTAAAAAATAACGTTTTATTTTTTGTCTATGTACAGGATGTTATGTACTTATTCTTGCTTACTGAAGACTAGTAGATATTGTAAGGTAGGTTGAAATGGGATGATACTAAGTGTACAGTCAGGTAACATGCAGTCATCATCGTCGTCAAGTTATGACTTCCAGAATAGTTCCCGTCGATATAAATTGAAGAAAATGTACCGTGCCCCAGATTTTAGCGCTGGCCGCTCGACCTCGTGTTTACAGTTTGGTATCGTCGTTTGCACGACCGCCATCCAGTGCCACTCCAAAATTAAGTGCTTATTTCTCACTTTCCACGGCTTGTCACGACTCAGGAATCTTCTCATATACGAGTGAGGTTTAAAACTTTATAGTATCTTCAGATCCATGTTTTCTTTTTCCTATACAGTATAATTATACTGTATATAATCAATTACCCATCAATATATGTATATGTATGTATGCAATATATGTATTTAATATATGTATGCAAAATTTTGTGTTTATGTGCTGATGTGCATTTTTCTGGGGAGGGGTCCGTAACTTTCACCAGATTCTCAAAGGGGTCCATGACTCAAAAAAGATGAAGAACCCCTGCTCTAATCTATTCCTGCCAGTCTTTTCCAGTCGGATTACTCTTTTTCTTCCTTGAGCGTCATTGGTAAACGAGCTGGCTGTTTGCTTACTATCCGTTACCAACGTGGCAATTCTCGCATTTTTTACATTGTGTTGTTCGACGTTTGTCCAGACGGTGAGCCTCGGCCCTCGGCCATCGAGTACTTTGGAGAGCTTATGCGTGCAGCAGGATATAACCACCTGGGAACAGAGCGCATGTATAGTGGCCTGAGCGGGCTTGAATTGGAGGCTGACATTTTCTTTGGGATCGTCTATTATCAACGCTTGCGCCACATGGTGTCTGACAAGTTTCAGGTGGGTTGGATGCTTTAAAACATTCTTTAAGAGATCCAGAGAATGTATGTGTATTAAAATGAATGTACAATTGACAACATGGTGTCTGTTCATTAATTATTTTCTTCAAATTTTTTTTTGTGCCTTTTAACAAAAAATATGAATGAATGATCGTTTTAAAGCCATTTTCCCCGCTAGAGCGGGGGTTGCCTTGCGGGCCCCATGACAATCATGGTTCCCTGTTTGAGGCAATGTTTCTATGGCCAGATGCCCTTCCTGACGCCAACCCTTGGTCGCCTCTTCGATGCGCAGGGATACAGTGTACCTATTCTAAATCGGGGTACACACCGTGATCATTCATCCCAGCAAGCTGGTACTCAATTTGCCGACCTCGGAAGGATGACAGGCTGTCAACCCCCCTGGTGTTAATTCAGCGATCGACCGGGATTCGAACCCAGGATCCTAGGATCCCAAGCCGACACCCTAACCGCAAAGCCAACACCAGACTTTTTGTGCCTTTTAACAATGAATCAATTTTTTTTTTTTATCGTTTAAATTTACTAGTACACCCGCTAACTACAGGAGGGGCAGAAAGGGTCATTCCTCTTTGGGATACATAGATTACAGTCGATCTATGGTCGGATCTCAAGAACATTGGGTGTGTGTTCATTTACCAAGGTTCTTGTGGAGAGATCGCCAAGTGGTTTAAGCATTCGAGCAAGCACTCCATTCAAAACCGTTAAGGAATGACTGGCTTGGCAAGCGCTAGCTAGCGGCTTGGTAAATGAGCACACCCCGGGCTTCCTCTCTTTCAGTTTCGTGTTGAACAAAAGGAGCGAGTTTCAAAAGTTCACTACGAAACACACCACGTTAGTGCCAGAAAGGGCCTTGTTATTAACCCAACATTTGTGGTTTATATAGAGTACAGTAGATCTTCGCTCAGTTCTGTAAGTAAAACTTACCTCACGCATGTCGGGCGGGATTTCTCCAAATTTCTTCATTTGACGTTATAAACAGCATTAGCGACTGTTTAAAAAGCTAATCAGATGTGTTTGTGGTTCATAATATTCATTACTGTTCATTAATGTTCATTTCTGGTAGAGGCCGTTGCTCCCACGAAAACGCCATGATAAGCTATTTATATACGTTGACTCGCCGGAAAAACCCCTTGGGGAGGTGGGATATTATTGGTATTAATATTGTTTTGTAATAACATTAATATTACGCTATTGTCGTTAGTTTTGTTATTCGAAGCGGCCGTGAAAAAAACGCCACGATAAAGCGAATTTAACATTGATATCCACCTCAACACGCAACCCATTGACGGATGGATCACGGCAGGGAGAAATCTGCTCGGGGGAGAAAACCCCCTTGGAGAGGGGGGAAAATGAATGCGCTGCAACCTTCATTATGTAACCCTTGGTCATCCTTTCAAGTTTGGTTGAGATTGGATAAGTAAGGATGGGATGTATTGGCATCAAAAATTCATCAGACAGACAGGCAGAAATGGCGTATTTTAGTATGATGACCCAAATAATGTTGCTAACTTTGTGGGGAGGCATCCCTTTGTTGAATCGAAATCCATTTTTATGCCTTCTCTCGGAGAAATGTTGTGCGAGCTAGGCCTTTTTAGTCAT
Organism: Myxine glutinosa; assembly: GCF_964187855.1. Taxonomy (NCBI): domain Eukaryota; kingdom Metazoa; phylum Chordata; class Myxini; order Myxiniformes; family Myxinidae; genus Myxine; species Myxine glutinosa. The sequence goes on from NC_136269.1 coordinate 118,998,859, forward strand.
TTACATTTATCAGGTAGTTTTCTCTTCCTCTCGGCATCAGGTGCGAACAACGGGTGCACGTGATCGTGTGACCTGCCAGCCAGTGGGAGGACGTCAATTGCAGGGTGGCGTTCGCTTTGGTGAAATGGAACGTGACGCTCTACTGGCGCACGGCACCTCGTTTCTTCTTCACGACCGCCTGCTCGCCTGCTCCGATCGCTCGCTGGCGCACGTCTGCACGCGCTGCTGCTCGTTGCTCTCTCCGTGCCTAGAAGCACCGCCCCCGGAATGGGCGCAAACGCGCCTCGGCCGCCGGACGTGGATCTGCAAAATGTGCCACCAGGGAGATGCCGTAGAGCTGATCACGATCCCGTTCGTTTTCCGATACTTCATCGCCGAGATGGCTGCCATCAATGTGCGGGTGAACCTAAACGTAGCGTAAAGAACACTGTGAGAACCAACACCTTCCATTGAAGACTCACGGTGAACATTTTGCTTGGCTGCTGGAGTCAAAATGGCCGATGTTATCCATAAGGAATTGCACCGCCCAGCAGAGTTCCAGCCTATGAATGTACTCGTCTCGTTTGAGTACAAAATTGGATGTTTTGTCCCGATTAATTGCTGGATAGAATAATTTACAATAAGCGACCTTAAACATATATTTTCTTGTTCTGATAAGTCTGGGCAGAATATTAATATATGAACTACACTTCCTTTTCTACTTGTCCTCGATCCCATCAGAGTTATTTGTTTTATACAGATTTTCATCGCTTTTTTTTTTTTTTTTAAACCTCATTTTGGTGGACCTACTTTTTCGGCTATTATGAAGGGTTTAAATTGCAGGTTTGCCTGGATTTCCTCGATTTGTGCCATACAGCACAAAGTTTGCAAAATCCGAGGTTATTGAAGGGAGTAATGAACTGTTCCACTGTGTAAATGGAAGCGAGGCTTAACAATTGTATTATGCTCGTGATGATGATCCACAAATTGGGTGTCAAGTGTGGGGTTGTATTACCACCCCAGTACCCCATGTCCCTGTTTTCCCAGGGTGAACGGTTTCATTTTGATCAGTTGTCGTCATGGGGGGGGGGGTGAGGGGGGGGGTGAGGGGGGGGGTGGGAGACGGGGTGGGAGACGAGGTGTACAGTCAAGAAATTGTTGTTAGAAATAAATTCGTTAACATATAGTTATTGGATTCAAAAAGTATGGAAATTCAAATTGTTTAAATCAAGATGTGAGTAATATTCAAGAACCTTATATTGTTTATTTGGCACATACCTCAAGTGACCTCCATGTTTGAATTGCTTGATGAGAACAGAAGGAAATGTAGACTGTTCATGGTGTATGAGGCGAGTGTCTCCATAATTTAAGCTTCTTGGATTTGCTCAGGAACCATAATATGTGCATAAGGTGAAAAATCTTGCCTTCCGCGTCGCTACAAGTTGATGCCTTTTTCTTTTTTTTTTGGTATACCTTATTTTTCGGCGTATTAGTCGATTACATTTTGCCTGGAAGTCCGGGCCTCGAGTTCTTTTCACGTGCGTGCCACCAATTTTGCACACACATGTATACGATGCTTTATTTGTATATCCTAATTTTCCGCCCTCTCCATCCGCAACACATTTTCTCATGTCTAATACTTTTCTTTATTTCTCAATTTTAAAGCGTCGTGCTTGGCACCGAGCATTGTTTTATTTATTGCTGTTGTGCTTGGCACACCGACCAATCATTAAACTTTTTGGCATGCCAAGTTTTGGAGCTCGTCCAATCATCATCCTGCAAGCTATCATTCTCGAAAAAGAAAGCAACCACAAATCTGAAAATGCTCTTATTTAAGAATACTTTGCATGTTTGCGGTCGAAGCCAATCTGTGTGCCAAAGCTTTTGTGGCGCTTTGCTTCAAGGGACATGCACCGGAGCTGGTGTTTAGAAAGTGTTGAACTTCTTGTGCTTGGAAAGATAAGGGAACACGAGATGTTTTAAAAGACATCGTTTGGCCTTGTCAAAAGATAGTTCTCAACCGGTTAAAGAATCAAAACAACAAAAAAATTCATTGATGGTTAAACAAAATGGTGCGGTTGTTTTGATGTGGAGTGATTTAAATCTTGTTTTAGACAGGAAGACCACATACAAGATAAGGTTGTGTACCTACCTTGAGGAGTTCAAGGGAGGTGAACCTTCAGCTGAACTTCTTTTCATGACTTTTTGAATACTTTGAGATGCTTACTTAAAGTTTCCGAAGGAATGAAAATATCGTTCAAACAAATGGGTATTTTCGTTGTATTCAAAATTAAGAAGATCTCGGTTGTTTTCCTCTCCTCACTTTGACATCTCCTTTACAAGAAGAAATCATTTTAACTTTATTTTTAACCTCTTTTTATTATTTTATTTATTTATTTATTTATTCTTTACAGATTTGAAGGTTCGGGAAAAGTGATATAATTTCCCCGCAACGCAATATCGTGATGTCACTTGTCTCTCCGCAGTCAGCGTGGCAATTTAAAGGAAAAATCTCCCCTCTTGTCCCACCCCCCTCGCTCCCCCATTCCCTTCCTAGCCATTTAATGCAAACCCACAGGGTTTGTCCATGCTCCATCCTCTAGTCTAGATGCTGAGTGTCAAGCGAGGAAGCAGCATAGACCTACAAAACTCGAGTGGACACTCAAACCACCCTCTTAACCTGCTCTATATGAAATGCCACGAGGTCTGGTTATGTTTAGCTATGTTTTTTTGGACCATCACTTACCATTGCTAATGTGTGGGGTCGATGCTGTTGGTGAATGTCCATCTCTTCCAGTCCCTTGTTTCTTGGAGCATGCTGTGAACCAAACGATATCAAGATGTTCAATAATTCACTTTTTTTTTTCGATCTTCTACCTTCATCCTTACCAGTGGAGCACAAATCCCGTTGTCTTCGTCGTCACTACAAGTTGTTGACTACTTTTTGGTATACCTTCTGTTTTGATATTCTCGCTATCTATTTATTGGCTTGTTGGCAGTCTCCTTGGAATGCACATTTCTGGTACTACCTTATGTTCCATCACTTTGCTCTTTGTCCCATTTTCACAGCCATTCGGCAGCATTCACCACGTTTCAATTGTTGTTATCGGTAAGTAGGTGCCTCACCTTCATGAACACTCTTTGCCACTGCTATCCTTGCCTTTATTATTGTCACGGTAAATATATAAAGAAAGGTCAAAGAGAAAGCTATCTTGTATGAAGGTTCAAATGTGCAAAAGTTAAAGCCAATGTAACGATGGTATCGATCTGAAGATGGTAATTCATTTTGTGTATCAAAAATCCGTTTCATATTCGTAGTTTTAAAGGTAATGGGTGACGTTACAAAGTTTTTATTCTCGGTCTACATTGGGCGTGGCAAGGTAGGCACTGGCATCAAATGCAGATTTGTCTCAGAGCATGATTAGGTCGATCTCCACAATTCCAAGCTGGCCTCCAAAGCCAGTCGCCGACTGGGCATCCTCCGTCGTGCGAAGTCCTTCCTCGGCACATCTGACCTCCTCACCACATACAAGGCTTTCATCCGCAGCTCAATGGAATACTGTTCTTCCCTCTGGGCTGATGCTCCTGCCTCACACCTAGCTCAGCTTCACGCTGTTAAAACCAAAGCTTTCAGAATCGTTGGAATCTCCTGCGATGAAGCTGATTCTGAGGGCCTTTCTCTCTCTCTCAAGACAGGCAGATTGGTGGTCTTTCTGTCTTCTACTGACTCCTCTCCGGCCTAGCCCCCCCAGCTCTGTCTGTGCTCTGTTCCCCAAATACTCAATGGTTACTTCGCACAAGATCTGCCTGCATCCCTCTTCTGGTGAATTTGCCAAAATCGAGACTCTCTGCTCACCTTCACTCTTTCATTTCTCTTTTCTCCCGCCTCTGGAACAAACTCCGTCACTCTCTTCAATCCCACTCCTCCCTCCAGGTCTTTAAAACAGCTGTTCACCACCATCTGTTATCTTCCCCCTTCCAAAACTTGATCTTTTCTACCCCCGTTAATTCACCCCAGATCCACTTTTGTGAAATACCGACTTCTTTCCTGGAAGTCCTAGCAGTGTCCATTTGTTTTATACCTCTCCCCCACCCACCCCCCCCCCCCCCCCCTTCCCATGCCGCCTCCCTCCAAGCCCTCTCCCTCCCACAGATCTCCCGATGTCCCTGCTCTCAAATGTTGTACTTGTGTGCTTCCCTCTCCCCATCTTGTCTCCCGCTCCCTTTATTATGTTTTATGTGTCCGTTTATGTTTTTTGTGATTAATGTTAGTTCTTACACAAGCCTCGATCTTGTATACAAAAAAAATAATCTGTTGGTTGCATCATTATTGAGAAATGGCCCTGTGAGTCTCCTATGCATTAGGGGAGGGTTTTGGAATTTGGTCTGGGTACTCGTTCGAGAGAAACCTTTGGCTATTTGATGTCCACCTGCAATTGCCAGCAGCTAGGATAGCCAGTTTGAAAAGCTCCTCGGTAGCTGGTGAAGTTATGCTACTGTTAAGGCGGTCGCCTCGGCCAATCGGCCCAGACGCACCCAGCCGGTTCAAGGGCCTCGTAGCACCTTTACTTAACTCAATTTGGTTCTATCAAGTGACACGCCAAATTCCTCCTCCCACCGAGACACACACAATGGTTACTTTGAGTGCTTTGTCGTGATCGATGGGGGAAGGGGGTTTTGATTAGTATGTTGATCGTTACACCAAATCTGTCCTTTATAGGAATTCCAAGCCTGTACGGCTTATCGATCATGGCATCACAGAAAAAGTCAAACGAGACCCAGTTAATCAATGTGTGTATTCAAGAAAGAAGAGAGGGTGAACGGGGAACACGCAAACATTTTCTATACAATTTATTCGCTGATGCAGAAATATGCACAAAGAGTTTCGTATGGACAGAAGAGCCTTAAGTAGACTTTTCCTTAACGAGCCCTCAAGCACACTGCAGTAGATGGACCATGAGAGGGACAAGACAGAAATACCAGCTACAGTCCACTTGGGTGTCGTGATGCTCTTTATAGAGTCAACAGCGCCACAGCTCAGTCTGGGTGGGGGTGAGGGTAAAGCGCACGGTGTACCGATGGGAGACCCCATTCTCATGCAGGTGAGAGGTGGAAAAAATATTCATGCGTGTCCCGCATCTCGGATCTCTATGCCGCATGTACTGGACTGGATTCTCACTGGACCTCAACGAGACCTAGACAACCGGACTTGAGTCCCCAACAACAAGTTTATAGTCGAGTCGGGAATCAAACCCTGCCAACACCACTCTAAAGCCATGTGCGCTACTTTCCTGCGAGCTCAGGACCGACTGAACTATTGGGGTGTAATTAAAGCCTTTGCATTCAATTTGATCTTCACTCGGGCATGATCAAATCAAGTACATTACTTTGTTTTCATGCAGTTGATGGGGGATGATCTGATGTACTCTCATACCTTCCCCAGATGATGGCGCCACCGTAATGTTTATTAACTGGATCCCCCACTACTGGTGCTCGTGGTGTAAATGGATAAAAGTTGTATTTAACAGAGTTTGTGAATAGTTTTTTTTTTTTGACAGTGTTGGATCCAGACCCATGATTTAGGGGAAAGGGGGGGGGGGGGCAAGGTACCAACTGCGTAGGGAATGCGTAATGAGAGCTGTCACATCATGGGACTTGGTGGCCTGCTGTATGAACCCTGGTGGGTTCCAGGGAGCGAAGCCACCAGAAGTTCTAGCGTTTAAGTAGTTATGATGTGTAAACTATACCAAAGCATACACCATCGGATAACCGACATCTTTACAGAACTTCAGGAATGACTGATGCAGTTATTACAAAGTATCTAAATTGGATGCATGGCCCAAAGGCATTCTACGGGCAGCTGGGTCCATTGAACCCGGGTCATGCATCCTGGGGCTAATGGTAGAAAATGTTTGGGGTATTCCAAACACTGGCGATGCATATTTCGGAAGATCCTTACACTTCCGTCAACGTGATCATGAGGGTCAATCTCAATGTTCATCAGAGCAATGTCTGTCAACCATTCACTCTTCATTGTTGACTGGAGGTAGGTTTTCAATTTCCTCATTGTGCTGAAGCGACACTCTGCTTTGCATGTTCTTACAGGAAGTATGAACAGTACCCTAAGTAGCACTGATAGGTTAGGAGCTGGAGGGTAATGGAGCTCCTTTAACTGCTCCTGCAGTCATTTGGTAGGTTTTCTTCCGGTACCATGTTGCTTGCTCATTTGGCTTCCCAGGCGAGCATTTCCTTTTGCAATTATTAATTTATTCTGAGGAATTTGCTGCCAAATTCTCTGGTTTGGTCTTTCCAAACCCCTATGTGCTTTACGTGGCTGCAGGTGTTGTGTGCACTCCAGAATACACCTCCAACTCTTGGAAGCAATTTTTAAGTTAATTCGGCACATGGATTAGAAACGGTAGGATAACTGCCGATAGATAGTACTGTTTCCCATCTTGGGCTGGCCAGTTGGGCCTGTTTTTCTGCCGTTCCTCTTGACTACATGGTCAAGGATGCTCATCCGTATCGCCAGAGCTGGCACGAACCCACTTTTGTCTCGCCTGGTAATGCCATGTCTCACGGTTACTGATTGGCATCCCGTCTCCTCTTGATGATCTGCTTCGCTTCAGTGATGACATGCTCAGCTTGATGACTGAACTCCATACACTACTCTTCTAGCACTACTGTTAGCTTGTGTAGTACCGTGACATCATGTTTGACAATTACCAATGGCAGAAGCCAGTCATAAGTGATTTGAGACAACAAGCCATGAACTTCTTTTTTGACTCTGGAATCACTTGATTTGTCATCAGCAAAGTGTTCACGGGTAGCTACTACGCTTGGGAACGTGCGTCTCAAGGATGTAAAGGCTCAATCTGTTGGATTCATTTGGAAAGGCAAATGCTAGTCAATTATTGGAATCTCCCATGATGAAGCTAACTCCGAGGGCCTTTCACTCACCGCAGGCAGGTTGGTGGTCTTTCTGTCTTCTACCGACTCCTCTCCGGCCTTGCTCCCCCAGCTCTGTATGTGCTCTGTCCCCCAAATATTCCTACCGGTCGCACAAGATCTGCCAGCAACCCTCTTATGGTTAAACTGCCAAAATCAAGACTCTCTGCTCACCTTCACTCCTTCATTCCTCTTTTCTTCCACCTCTGGAACAAACTCCCTCACTCTATTCAATCCCACTCCTCCCTCCAGGTCTTTAAAACAGCTGTTCACCACCATCTCTTATCTTCCCCCATTCAAAACCTTGATCTTTTCTACCCCCGTTAATTCACCCCAGATCCACTTTTTTGAAATACCAACTTCTTTCCTGGAAGTCCTGGCAGTGTCCACGTGTTTGTTTTTTACCTCAACCCTCCCATGCCTCCTCCTCCCAAGCCCTCTCCCTCCCACAGATCTCCCGATGTCCCTGCTCTCAAATGTTGTACTTGTGTGCTTCCCTCTCTCCATCTTGTCTCCTGCTCCCTTTATCTTATGTTTTATGTGCCAGTTTGTCTTTTTCTGATCAATGTTAGTTCTTACAGGAGCCTCAATCTTGTATACAAATAAAATAAAAACTGTCCAGGTTGCAACTCGTGTTTCTGCTTGAGGAAGGTGAGACACTTCGGCAAATATGAAAAGAACAGTGAAAATCTTTTGACGTCATCAAACATAGTTGAGATTTTGGCTTCATGATACCCGGTAACAACAGCCAGATTTAGCTGATTAAAAGCAATGAACTGTAGCTATATGTCTCCTATGGTTGCTGCTGCTATACTTATTCGGCTCAACGTATTACAACTCGGAACCGAAGACAGGACTAAGCCGGCACAACCGACTCGGAACTTGTTCAGCGGTGGCATGACCGGATGTGCCTTCTCTTGTGAAAGACATAAACGTTTCGCATGCCTCCACATCTTCAGATATCGATCTCAACTATGAGGGCAGTTGTTCACTTGTGCTCGAGTCCAGGGCCTCATCCATGATGGAGAAGAACTATGGCCTCCTTTGCCATTCTCATCTGGATTTGCTTCTGAAAATGTTCTACTGCTTCGTTCCGAATGGTCTTTGAAGTTATTGCCATTCTTGAGGAAGTTTTTATGAAATCTCCTGACTCCTGCTTGAATTGTACAAATTCGGAGAAGTTTTTATTGATTTTGTTTCTTTTTACACAGTTCAGGCTCATGGAAGAGCTAGAACACTGAACGGATCAGGATGCAACAGAACAAAGGAACAGTAGAGAAAAAGAGAGATTTATATAAATTATATATATATATATACACAAAGAATTAAGTTAAGCACCCCCCCCGTTTTTTTACAACCTCGCACATTACAAGTTTGTTGTCGTCAAAACAGTGTAATATACCCATGATATTGCTATATTTTCTGGAGAAGTGATATTATGGTCACATAAAAACATAACAATCATGCCGTTTTCAATATTTTATTCTGAATAATTTAAGGTGAAATTTTTTGGGAATTTTAGGCATATTTTCACCTCAATTTAAGTATGGAGCTATAGGTCCATCACGGACAGTGTGGATGACGTTTATGTTTTCTAACGTACAGTCATTGTTCTGAGAAGACCTCTAGCGATCTTTGCGTCAATAACGTGTGTAGGACCCACGTGATCGGATCACTGACTCAACCAATCACTTTTTTTCACTTTGATCACTCAATTTCATCAATGGATAATTGCTAATGTCATACCAATCATTATTTGATCTCACATACCTTAGAATATATGCCAATGTATACATATACACAAAGAATATATATTAGGGGGTGCTTACCTTAATTCGTTGTGTAGGGGTGCTTAACTTAATTCTTTGTGTATATATAGATATCCCAAGAGTGGAGCAACAAAATAGAGGGAGTCAAAGACAAATAAGGGGTGTGGGGACAAATGAGGGGGCAGGAAAGGACGCCTGGGGTGGACAAGATGGATACAGAAGCAAACATTCAGGAAGGTAAAAATGGAAATTTGGGGGGAGGTTAACGGGGATAGAAAAGATCGTGGTTTTAGATTGGGGACGATATGAGATGGTGATGAACAGCTGTCTTGAAGACCTGGAGGGAAGAATGAGATTGTTGGTTGAGGTTCCACAGGCAAGTTGGTTGGTTGAAGATGGTTCCATAGGCAAGAAAAAAAGAGAAAAACGAATGAGTGGAGGTGAGCAGTCTTCCTGGATTTAGGTAGTTCCACTAGAAGGGGGTAGATGGTGGACTGCGTGCACCCTGCGGAAACCTGGCAGGGAGAGAGAGGTCAGGTGGGACAAAACGTGCAGAGGGTACAAGACCAGAAAGGAGGCGGTAGAAGACAGAGAGACCACCGACTTGTATGCGATGGTGAAGTGATAGGCCCATAGACTCCACTTCATCATGGGAGATTCCAATAATCTTAAAGGCCTTGGTTTCAAGGGCGTCAAAGTTGAGCAAGGTGTGAGCCAGCGGAGCGAGCCCAGAGGGTAGAGCAGTACTCCATCAAGTGGTGGATAGGAGTTCAGGTGTGCCAGGGAAGGACTTTGTATGACGGAGGATGTCCAGTCAGTCAGTGGCTTTGGAGGCCAACATTGAGTTGTGGTTTGCCCAAGAAAGATCATGGCTGATAGTAAGACCCAGGAATTTGAATGACTGAACATCCTCAAGTGGATTGTTAAGAAAGGAGATGGGGAGGGGGAAGGGGTTGCCAGACAGTCTTTTTTGGGAGAGATAGTGAGTGTGAAATTTGTCAGGATTGAAAGATGTATTCCAAGTGTTTTTGTCATAACCATATTGTGATTTTGTGATACATGATACATATTTCATTGAAATTCCCTGGGTAATGCCGGTCACTTCAGCTGCTAGTATATATATATACACAAAGAATTAAGTTAAGCACCCCCCCCCCGTTTTTTTACAACCTCGCACATTACAAGTTTGTTGTCGTCAAAACAGTGTAATATACCCATGATATTGCTATATTTTCTGGAGAAGTGATATTATGGTCACATAAAAACATAACAATCATGCCGTTTTCAATATTTTATTCTGAATAATTTAAGGTGAAATTTTTTGGGAATTTTAGGCATATTTTCACCTCAATTTAAGTATGGAGCTATAGGTCCATCACGGACAGTGTGGATGACGTTTATGTTTTCTAACGTACAGTCATTGTTCTGAGAAGACCTCTAGCGATCTTTGCGTCAATAACGTGTGTAGGACCCACGTGATCGGATCACTGACTCAACCAATCACTTTTTTTCACTTTGATCACTCAATTTCATCAATGGATAATTGCTAATGTCATACCAATCATTATTTGATCTCACATACCTTAGAATATATGCCAATGTATACATATACACAAAGAATATATATTAGGGGGTGCTTACCTTAATTCGTTGTGTAGGGGTGCTTAACTTAATTCTTTGTGTATACATACATTTTTGCAGTTCTGCAAACGCAAACCCCCCTTAATCCCTACCCCCCAGGAGAACGCACATCTACACACATAGGGTTCCCGAGACAGTTACCTCATTAGTATTTGTATTTAGATACCCCCCAATTGAGTGGGGTGGAGTATCCGGAAACACACCAATCAAGACGCTTTGTGTGGTATCTGAGGTGAACATCTGAACTCTGATCCCGCCAGATTCTGTCCAGCTTAATATAAGCAAGGATATACGACAGAATGCAACAGACCTTCTGACGGAACCAGAGATCTGCTGCCGTCAGGACGAAGCACTTGCCTGCCACAAGAGCAAGAACCGTTGCGTTGAGCAGAGACACATTGTGCAGAGGTAGAGGCTGCACTAGGCACAGAGCGCTATTGAGAAGGTGCGAGGCAGACGGGCCAGGCAGAGGTCTCTAGCGAAAAACGAGGCTGCACACTGGTTCCTTTCACTTGCTGGCCACTAATTTTTTTTTTTGTATTTTTTTTTTTTTTGTATACTTCATCGAGGCTCGTGAAAGAGCTGACATTTACTTCACAAACAAATCAACCAGACAAACAAAATATATAAAAAGAGGGAGCGGAAGACAAGAGAAGGGGAAGCACACAAACCACTTGAGAGCACACAACATTTAAGAGCAGGGAGATGTGTGGGAGGGAGAGGGCTTGGGGGGGGGGGGTGTGGGAAGGGGGAGAAGTACAAAACACAAGGACACCAAGGACTTCCAGGACAGAAGTTGGTATTTCAAAAAAGTGGAATTGGGGTGAAATTAGCGGGGATAGAAAAGATCAAGGTTTTGGATGGGGGAAGATAAGAGATGGTGGTGAACAGCTGTTTTAAAGACCTGGAGGGTGGAGTGGGATTGAAGAGAGTGAGGGAGTTTGTTCCAGAGGCGGGAGAAAAGAGGAATGAAGGTGAGCAGAGAGTCTTGATTTTGGCAGTTTAACCATAAGAGGGTTGCAGGCAGATCTTGTGCGACCTGTAGGAATATTTGCGGGACAGAGCCCAGAGAGAGCTGGGGGGGCAAGGCCAGAGAGGAGTCGGTAGAAGACGGAAAGACCACCAACCTGCCTGCGGTGAGTGAGTGAGAGGCCCTTGGAGTTAGCTTCATCGCGGGAGATTCCAATGATTCTGAATGCTTTGGTTTCAACAGCGTGAAGACGAGCTAGGTGTGAGGCAGGAGCACCAGCCTAGAGGGGAGAGCAGTATTCCATTGAGCTGCGGATGAAAGCCTTGTATGTGGTGAGGAGTTCAGGTGTGCCAAGGAAGGACTTCGCACGACGGAGGATGCCCAGTCGGCGACTGGCTTTGGAGGCCAGATTTGAAATGTGGTTTTCCCAGGAAAGATCATGGCAGATAGTGAGACCCAAAAGCTTGAGTGACAGAACTTCTTGGAGAGGATTATTCAGAAAGTGGATGGGAGGGTTGTCCAGTCGGTCTTTTTGGAGAGACATCGTAAGAGTGTGAGATTTGTCAGGATTGAAAGACATGTCTCTCTTGTTGTCATGTCAGACATGTCAACTCTTCTTTGTCTCTCTTGACACCCGACCAATAAGAGTGGTCATCAATTCCGTCTCGTCCCTTTTCAGGGCAGGCACATTGTTCGCACCTCACAATTTACTCTCCGCACCACGCCGCATATACCTGCACTATGCGATCATACCGACCCTCCCCCACATCCCCCTCCACCCTTTCCCACCTGTATCAGGATCGGTACCCATCCTCAAAATGTGCCCAAGTGAGTGGGGTGTGGGGACAAATGGAGGGAAGACCTGGAGGGAAGAATGAGATTGTTGGTTGAGGTTTGTTGCTCACCATAAGCCCTGACCTGACTCTCTCCCTCTTATATATCTCCCCCTCTAACTTTCCTCGGAGCATGTCTGATGGGCCCATGTTATGTGTGAGGTAATTAGATAAAAATGCAGAAGACTTGTGCTTTTTGTGCTTTTCTTTTGATCATTGTAAATGTGTTGCTCTTTATTGTCAATGTACATACAGAACTTCTTACAAAGACCTTTGTAAACCGTTTCCAACCTGCCCGTTTCATCTCTTCTCCTATTGACTCAGCTAAAGTGCAATAGTAGTAGTTTGGGATGTTCTTCCCCAACCAATTGGCTCCATAACATTAGCCAGTACTTATTCAGCAGTTAGCTCGACTGCACCTAATTAAGTGAGGTAAGGTGAGTATGAACCGAGGGCACCATCCCCAGTTAGGTAGGCCACATCAACCCCAGGTAAACAGTGTCAGACGGTGGACCTTGGGAGATTTGGTCATCTATTTGGTGTTTAATAGTTGATTGGCAACCTACTGGGTCACGGAGCTATCCGCAACCCGGAGGTCGTGAGGAGCCCAAAACCCAGATATATATATATATATATATATATATATATATATATATATATATATATATATATATATATATACATATATATATATATATATATATATATACAGTGGGACCTCTAAATCCGAATTTAATTCGTTCCAGCGGCAGTTCGGATTGGGAAAAGTTCGGAATTAGAAACTATTTTCCTCATAAGAAATAATGGAAAGTGAATTAATCCGTTCCTGGACCCCAAAAACCCATTATCAAGACACTGTTAACTGCAAATACACATGATTCAAGGTAAAATAAGATGAGTAAATGCCCTAAATATCAACTAATAATAATAATAAAAACAAGAAGTAAATGTACTAACATGAAAATAACTGCATTTACCTTTGTGGAGAGTTCTGATGGTGCATGTGGAGGCTGGAGAGGAGGAAGGAGGGAGAGGGTTTTATTGCTTGGAAGGTGAGGCACCTTCCAAGCTAACATCAGATGACTTGACTTACGGTGTTTGCTCTCTTTGTCTCTTAACACCACTTGTAGAGGGTTGGGGCTCACTTGGCTTGCTTTCTTTAGAGAACCACCTCTCCAAAGTTGCCTGGTGTTGGCGACTTTTCTTAATTTTTCTGAAGTGGTCAATCACATCGTCACTGAACAAGTTAATGCTCCTGTTAACCACTGCTTTAATAGGGTGCCACTTTTCAACAATGGCCTGTGTTTTAGACCAATGGAAGCACAGTTCTCTAATTTCAGAACTGGAAATATGAACGACGCTCGCGGCGGGAAATATGAACGACGCTAACGCTATGTTGGCGGTTCGGTTATAGAAATACATTCGGAATTAGGGACAAAAATTTTTCGAATTTACGGTTCGGAATTAGAGTAGTTCGAGATGAGGGGCGTTCGGAATTAGGGGTCACTACTGGTATATATATATATATATATATATATATATATATATATATGAGTGAGAGGTATATATATATGAGTGAGTATATATATATATATATATATATATATATATATATATATATATATATATATATATGTATATATGTATATATGTGTGTATATATATATATATATATATATATATATATATATATACAGACTTGGCATTTAATATGGAATATTTTTTTTGTGGGGGTGAACTTACTTTTCAAGATGTCTTAGAACCAAAAGTTCATTGGAATTATGTTGAAATTATTCTAGATTTTGTTTTATGTGACCTTTAAAAGAAACAAAAACCACATTTGACATTTCGAAACAAATAAATTGATCCTTGAAAGTGATGTAAACTGATATCGAACTCAATTCATGGACCGTACTGTGTTAAACTTCTGTACGTTTTCCAGAAGTATCTCTTTATTTTGCACATTAGCCAATTTTTTTTTTAACAAAACAAGTTAAATTACGACTGGGATTACCGACAGTAAAATTACAGTTCAGTACTTCGTGTAACCCCCACGAGCATTCAGGAGAGCACGTACACGTCGAGGCATGCTGTTCACGAGATTTGCCAAGGTTTGGACAGGAATCGCTTGCCATGCAGTGACAATAGCCTGCTGCAATTCACGCACAGAGGTAGGCTGCTGGTCCAAGTTGACGATTTGACGCGTTAATTCTGCCCACAAGTTCTCTATCGGATTCATATCCGGGGACATGGCAGGCCACTCCATATGCTCCACACCACGGTCAGCAAGAAAGTGTTGGATCATGCGAGCACGATGAGGCCGTGCATTGTCATCTTGGAAGACAAAGTTTCCTCGAAAGACTGCACGAGCAAATGGAAGCAATGTTTCTTCCAGAATGACCCTGTACTTGAACTGGTTCAGGTTTCCATTCAGAACAACCAGGTCAGTTTTGCCCCCTGCATGAAAATCAGCCCAAACGGTCACCCCACCACCTCCAGCTTGGACTCTTGGCACCATACAATCTTCGTTGTGGGCTTCATGCACTTGTCTGCGCACTCAGACGTGGCCATCTTGACGATAGACCAGAAATCTAGACTCGTCACTGAAAGTCACGTGATTCCAGTGTCGTTGTTGGAACCCATCTGTGGATCGGTCCCATCGGCCGATGGGTCTGACCCATCTGTGGATGCACGAGAAATGACAATGCAGACCCATCGGCCGATGGGTCTGCGCCATCTGCGGATGTGTTGTTCACCTTGAAGGAATGTGTATGCATGTTGCGCCAACCCTGTTTGAAGGTCAGGATCCTTGCCACCAAAACTACATTTACCCTCGCCATCACCTTCATCAGCACCTGCCACTCTCTACCCTGCCACCATTCCCCTCCGCCATTATCAGAAGAACACCTAATGTTTTGTATGAATGTTGAGTATGTTATGTAAAACTTTACTAAAACTGCCATGTATCTGTTAATTACAAAATGTATTGACAAAATGTATAAATAGATGGGTAGAAATAGATAATAAAACATTTAAAAATCATCTCTGTTAAATTCCTACCACATGTAATTCCAATGACTGTGTACCTGATTGAAGAGCACCATTCTGTCAACACATTCCTTCAAGGTGAACAACACATCCGCAGATGGCGCAGACCCATCGGCCGATGGGTCTGCATTGTCATTTCTCGTGCATCCACAGATGGGTCAGACCCATTGGCCGATGGGACCGATCCACAGATGGGTTCCAACATCCTGGCTGCCATTGACGGTGCTCTCTGGCCCACTGCAAACGGCGCTGGCTGTGTTGTCTGGTCAGGCGTGGCTTTCTCAAGGGATGCCTGGCACGATAGCCTGCTTGAACCAGTTGTTGGTTGACTAGCCTTCTGGATACAGGCACATTTGTCAGTTGCTGCCACTCAGCCCTAAGCCGATTAGCTGACTTGGTACGGCCATTGCAGACTAACCGGTGCAGCTGGCGATCATCTCTCCTTGTGGTTCTGCGTGGACGTCCTGGCCTCGGTATTGGAGTAGGGACACCCCTCTGAGCATTTCGTTTCAGGATCTTTGACACCTGACCTTGAGTGATGCCATACTGCCGAGCAATAGCATGCTGTTTCATGCCAGAATTTCGTAAAGCCACCACTCCATGACAAACAGCATTGTCAAGTTGAAGGACCATCTCCAGAGGAAGCAGCAATAACTTTCGTAGACGTGCAGCAGTTGTTTTCCATGAATACAGAACGCAACAACCCTTATATACCCGATTGTGAAGCCAATCGTCAAATGTACCTGTCCTTACAATTTGTCACGCCACCTGTGATATAATCCTGTTATTGACTTCTTGCTGCGAAAGACAATCAGTGACATGGTTCTTTCAACAAAGACATCACCGAAGGGTAAAAGAAACTCACCAGATTGATATACTGAGTTCAGAAAGTAAACCCAAGTCAAGAAAAAATATATATTCCATATTAAATGCCAAGTCTGTATACAGACTTGGCATTTAATATGGAATTTTTGGCACACCTGAGCTCTTCACCACATACAAGGCTTTCATCCTCAGCTCAATGGAATACTGCTCTCCCCTCTGGGCTGGTGCTCCTGCCTCACACCTAGCTCGTCTTCACGCTGTTGAAACCAAAGCTTTCAGAATCATTGGAATCTCCCGCGATGACGCTATCTCCGGGGGCCTTTCACTCACCGCAGGCAGGTTGGTGGTCTTTCTGTCTTCTACCGACTCCTCTCCGGCCTTGCCCCCCCCCCCCAGCTCTCTCTGTGCTCTGTCCCCCCAATATTCCTTCAGGTCGCACAAGATCTGCCAGCAACCCTCTTATGGTTAAACTGCCAAAATCTAGGCTCTCTGCTCACCTTCACTCTTTCATTCCTCTTTTCTCCTGCCTCTGGAACAAACTCCCTCACTCCCTCACCACCATCTCTTATCTTCCCCCATCCAAAACCTTAATCTTTTCTCCCCCCGCTAATTCACCACAGATCCACTTTTTTGAAATACAGTACCAACTTCTTTCTTGGAAGTCCTTGCAGCGTCCTTATGTTTTATTATCCCTCGCACCACCCCCCCCCCCCCCTTTCCCATGCCTCTTCCCCCCAAGTCCTCTCCATCCCACAGATCTTCCGATGTCCCTGCTCTCAAATGTTGTGCTTGTGTGCTACCCCCTCTCTCCCCATCTTGTCTCCTGCTCCCTTTATTGTATGTTTTGTGTGTCCGTTTGTTTTTATTTTGTGATTAATTTTCGCTGTTTCACGAGCCTCGATCTTGTATACAAAAAAAAGAAGTAGCAAAAGAAAACTAATGGACCTTCCTAGGCTCTAGAAATGTTTTGAGGCATTACTCAGTCTTGCTGACCCTTCATCAACCCAAAAGCATGGTGTTTGAGTGGAGTCATGACCTCTTTTAGCATAAAACGATAACACTATGTTTTGAATTGAGAGCCATATGATGTGGCAATGTCCTCACCATGTTTTGCTCTCATTTAAGCTGGTCAACAAAGGCTCAGCTCAGCCAACCTCCCCAATCGTTCAAACCCTAGTCGCCCTCTCACATGACGATTGGCTAAATGAACAACAGATGGCTGTTAACAAAACAACCGCAGTTTTCAACGATGGGGAAGGTGTAGTTAGTAACGAGCCGGACAACATAAATGTTTAACCATTTTATCTACAACTTCGCCTGCACTTCCACGTCATGTTTCTCTGTGAGTTGTGCCATCCTCCAAACAGTGATGACTCGATCTATCTCGATCTCTCCCTCTCAGCCACCATGGACCAACTTTTAACCACTCGTCCCAGCTCTCTCTTCCTCATATGTGGTGATTTGAAAATGGTTACCATGCTAATTTGCTGGGGGTTGGTACACCTCTCGGTCTCACAAACCATGGCACTTCTGCAAAGGACTTCTGTGACTCTGAGGCTTCTCAATCCGTGAAGTCTCTGACCCGGAATTCTTCCACTAGCAAATCCTCCCTTCTGGATTTGGTGATTCCAACCTTCTACTGCTCTTCATCTGCTCCAATTGGTTCATCTGATCATATCGTTGTGAGTGTTAACGTTTCTCTAGCCGAACACAGAGAGTTGTCTCAGCGCAGGTGAGTCTGGCAGTTCACTCAAGCAGAATGGCAGAGACTGCAAGCAGCCATCTCTCTCTCTCTTCAGGCCTGGTCCACCATATTTACTGTTCCTGATATTAACTCGGTCGAGGAATTCTGCACAGATACATCTCATCTCGTCTTCCGTTATCCTACCCTACTGCCCACCGATGGTACATTGAATCATGTGGTGAGGCTGCTCTGAAACAACTGGCCTTCTCTTCCTGGAGGGTAAACCCAACCGAAGATAACCAACGCTCATTCCACAAAGCCTGTGACAGGTTTGTGTCCACTCTCAGGAGGGCCAGAAAAAAAACATCTGTCTAACCTCAAGGTTGAACTTTCAAACATGTCTCCCCCCTCTAAAACCCGGTAGCACCTTGGTAAACCTGTCTCTGGAGAATGCTCCCCTTCATACCCTTCCCTTTCTTCAAATGGCTCCACGGCCGACTCAGATCATGAGAAGGTTGAATGCCTCAATTCTGTGTTTGCTACCAAATATTGTCCCCAAGCCCTCACTCTGTTTGGACTCTGCATTTGAGAAGGTGGAGAAGTTTCTTTCAACTCTCGACTCTGATTCCACTGCTGGACTGGACGGCATCGGCTCACGTGCCCTAAAAACCTGCTGTGTTGCTCTTGCACATCCTCTTTCTGCCTTTTGCCTTAAGCCATCCTCAATCTGCTTGGAAATCAGCCAAAATCACTGCATTACATAGCAAGGTGCAAAATCTGATCCCCCTCAAATACAGACCTATCAGCTTACTTCCAATCATCAGCAAGGTCATGGAATCCATCAGCACAGGTGACATCAAGTCCTTCCTTTTCTCCAACAACCTCATCCTAGATCCCCAATTTGGTTTCAGACCAGGTCACTCCACCTTGGACATGCTGCTTCTACTCAACCAACAATAGATGGAGGCCCTCAATGTCAGACATGGGATCAGGGCCGTCTCTCTGCACATATCTCGAGCATCCTGCCTTCCACTCCAAAGTCTCTGCCGATGGCACCCAAGCCCACCTCTTCCTGAGTTTATAGGTTTTCCTTCCACTTTTGTGATTGAGACTGCTTCTGTATCCATCTTGTTCACCCCATGCTTCCTCCCCATTTCCCTTATTTGTCCAAGTCTTCCTCTATTTTATCCTTCAACCCTGATGTTCGTGTGTTCCCTCCATCCCATTTCCACTGTTCTTTTTTCAGTTTTCAGTTTTCTTCTGATTATTCTCTCCTGTCCTTTTCAATTTATGTCAAATTTTTAATTCATTTTCTCAGCAACTGATGGTCCGATTGACGCATTTTCACCTTAAGCCCCTGTCACACCTTGACGTTTTAGCCAGCGTATGCCGACGTATGAAAAATTTGGCTACGTTAAGAGCACGCTGAAGCACGCTGGCATACGTCGTAGTACGCCGAGCTCGTCGACAAATTTCGTGCATGCACAAAATTTGTCGACGTATGCCAGCATATGACTCACACCAGCACTCAATTTTGATACGTCGGCATACGCTGGCTAAATCGTCAAGGTGTGACAGGGGCTTTACTATGAGTCTACTCATGTAGATTTTTTTTAGTGATAAATATGACGTCATAGGTCACGTGATGTGGCCGCCATTTTGGAAAATAGGGAAAACTTTGGACCTTCAGCTCTGAAACCGCTCCATCAAAATTTTTTTTAACATGGCTCATTGTCAAGCACTCCCCATGGAGAATAAGTGCGGTTAACCATGACGTCATCGGTGCCTTTTTTATGACGTCATAATACGACAAGTATAATGTTTTATCCGATCAGTATGAAAATTATTGAGGGTGATCTACACAAAAATTGTATTGGAGAACGTACATTTATGACGTCATAGATCACATGATCTGGTTGTCATATTTTTTTAAAAGAATAAACCTTTAAAAATGTTCTCCATAACAGATCGAGGGGAAACTCCACACACATGTTCTAGAAGCCGTGGGGATAGATTGGGGTGTTCACGAATAAATCATGGGTCACATGGTCTGGCAGCCAGAATGTTTTAATTATTTGAAGATAAAGAAACCTTACAATTTAATCTTTCCCAGAATGGCTTACAAGATCGATGTGAAGCTTCACACACATGATCAACGAATGTTGCAGAACATAGTTTGATAATTTTAATGTCATGGGTCACATGGTTTTTTTAAATAACTTTGAATCTGGATTCTCATAAAAATTATTCGTCATAAATTTTTTTTATATAATTCTGAATTCAGTTTTATGAAGAGGACGTCATGGGTCACATGTCCAATCAAAGTGGGCTTGTGTAAAAGCGGAGCAGCTTGGAACCCGGTCATACGTGGCCGCAGTTATAAAGTGACACATATAGTTTGAATTTTACATTTTACATTTTGAACATGAATCAGTACATGACTCGGAACTCGAACCTGCAGTTCAGCAATACTTTGGCTCTGAATTTTGTAAATTGTGGGGAATATCGTCCCGGGCACGCATGCGCACAGAGGAGTAAGGTAATCGTTGTACTCTGTCTACCTGTCTGGCAGTCGACCAAGATTGAAAACCATTCCAAACAGGAAACTCGCTGTTTTCAACGATGTCAGAAAGGACACAAACAACAGGCACGAATGACTAATGTAACGTGTGTAAAAGACGATGTGAGGCACAGCTCAACACCAAATTGGAGAAAAGACCCACATGTTATTATAATAGAGCAAACGTATATGATTATGTATGTTTATATGCGACCAAAACGTCTTCTTCTTCTTCAAATAAAATTAACACCAAAACACATTCCGTGAACTCTTAATTACGTTTAGACTGCTGAGACCCCTCAGACCTTTGACGACCCTTCAAATCCCCCAAGACCCAAAATACCCCAAAGCCCCGAAGACCCAAAATCCCCTGAAGACCCAAAATACCCCAAAGACCCAAAAATACCCCAAAGACCCAAAATATCCTTAAATGCCCTGAGGATCCAAAAGGCCCTGAAGACTCAAATGGCCCCGAAGACCCAAAAGACCACGAAGACCCAAACCACCTCAAAGACCCAAAACACCCCAAAGACCCAAAACACCCCGAAGACCCAAAACACCCTGAAGACCCCCAAAGACTCCTAAATACCCTTTAGACCCAAAAGACCCTTAAATACCCCGAATAACCAAAATACCCCAAAGACCCTTTAAGGCCCAAAAGACCCCAAATACCCAAAATACCCTTAAAGGCCCAGAGGATCCAAAATACCCTGAAGACCCAAATGGCCCTGAAGACCCAAAACACCATAAAGACCCTGAAGACCCAAAAGACACCGACATGGTCAAAGATGCCTATCCCTCTGAAACGACGTGTCGTGATGTCGTGAGGCGCGTGGAGCGTGCCGAGTCACGCTAGTGAAATTGAATTAATCATTTTCACCCTAACATTTGTCAACATTATTTATTTACCCACTTCTTGGATACGATTGTGCAGTTTTCTCCATTTAGATTAATAAAACATACTGTATTCAGTAGTCCCTCGCAAATGTCGGCTTCCATAATCGCTCGCGAACGATTTACATTTACTTTTTAACATCAAATACGCCGACTGTGTCGCTAACGCTGTGACTGCTTCGCATATGAACGATTTGTAACTTTCCACATATTTACGACTTTGTTTGGACAGCTTTGATAAGTCCCCCATAATTACCATCTCTCATTACACCTTCATTATCCCTCACTCAATCTTCCTCATTCTCTCCCTCTCTCCTCCCTTCCTTCATGCATCCCTCATCAGAGAGAAGCTTACAGCATGTGATCACTTTACAGCCGTGTGTGTGTGTGTGTGTGTGTGTGTGTGTGTGTGTGTGTGTGTGTGTGTGTGTGTGTGTGTGTGTGTGTGTTCAGGAAGCACACACGTCACCCTTCCTACTCTCCATTTCCATTTTTTGGGGTTTTTCATGATATCTTCCATATCTCCAAAACAATGAAACCAAGCGGCCCAAAACTAAGCAATTTTGAGGTTCCAATGCGATACTTTCACTTTTCAGATCCTAATACATTCCTATAAGTGTTTGAGCATACAAAGGTAATTTTTGGCATGATGGATTCATTTGTTCATTTTCTATTTGTGTTTGGGAATTTGAGGTACAGTAGATTCGCGCTGAAGGACTCGCTATGCATTGTGGGTCTTTGCACGTGACGCCTTAAATTAAAACAGCTTTGTAGGGGGAGGGAGGGATAACTGATAAGTGATGTGTTAACTTCAGCTGACAGTGGTTTCGTTGAAATCCGTTAACAGTTTAGATACAGAAGTTGGTGACATATTGACCCTGCAAGATTTTTGTTTCGCTACAAGTTTCTTATAAAAACGTTTATATGCAAGACCTTTCATATATGCTTCAAATAAAGGGTAATACATGTTTTGGATAACTATGACCTTTCATATATGCTTCAAATAAAGGGTAATACATGTTTTGGATAACTATGACCTTTCATATATGCTTCAAATAAAGGGTAATACATGTTTTAGATAACTATGACCTTTCATATATGCTTCAAATAAAGGGTAATACATGTTTTGGATAACTATGACCTTTCATATATGCTTCAAATAAAGGGTAATACATGTTTTAGATAACTATGACCTTTCATATATGCTTCAAATAAAGAGTAATACATGTTTTGGATAACTATGATCTTTCATATATGCTTCAAATAAAGGGTAATACATGTTTTGGATAACTATGATCTTTCATATATGCTTCAAATAAAGGGTAATACATGTTTTGGATAACTATGACCTTTCATATATGCTTCAAATAAAGGGTAATACATGTTTTGGATAACTATGACCTTTCATATATGCTTCAAATAAAGGGTAATACATGTTTTGGATAACTATGACCTTTCATATATGCTTCAAATAAAGAGTAATACATGTTTTGGATAACTATGACCTTTCATATATGCTTCAAATAAAGAGTAATACATGTTTTGGATAACTATGATCTTTCATATATGCTTCAAATAAAGGGTAATACATGTTTTGGATAACTATGACCTTTCATATATGCTTCAAATAAAGGGTAATACATGTTTTGGATAACTATGATCTTTCATATATGCTTCAAATAAAGGGTAATACATGTTTTGGATAACTATGACCTTTCATATATGCTTCAAATAAAGGGTAATACATGTTTTGGATAACTATGACCTTTCATATATGCTTCAAATAAAGGGTAATACATGTTTTAGATAACTATGACCTTTCATATATGCTTCAAATAAAGGGTAATACATGTTTTAGATAACTATGACCTTTCATATATGCTTCAAATAAGGGGTAATACATGTTTTAGATAACTATGACCTTTCATATATGCTTCAAATAAGGGGTAATACATGTTTTAGATAACTATGACCTTTCATATATGCTTCAAATAAAGAGTAATACATGTTTTGGATAACTATGACCTTTCATATATGCTTCAAATAAAGGGTAATACATGTTTTGGATAACTATGACCTTTCATATATGCTTCAAATAAAGGGTAATACATGTTTTAGATAACTATGACCTTTCATATATGCTTCAAATAAAGAGTAATACATGTTTTGGATAACTATGACCTTTCATATATGCTTCAAATAAAGAGTAATACATGTTTTGGATAACTATGATCTTTCATATATGCTTCAAATAAAGGGTAATACATGTTTTGGATAACTATGACCTTTCATATATGCTTCAAATAAAGGGTAATACATGTTTTGGATAACTATGATCTTTCATATATGCTTCAAATAAAGGGTAATACATGTTTTGGATAACTATGACCTTTCATATATGCTTCAAATAAAGGGTAATACATGTTTTGGATAACTATGACCTTTCATATATGCTTCAAATAAAGGGTAATACATGTTTTAGATAACTATGACCTTTCATATATGCTTCAAATAAAGGGTAATACATGTTTTAGATAACTATGACCTTTCATATATGCTTCAAATAAAGGGTAATACATGTTTTAGATAACTATGACCTTTCATATATGCTTCAAATAAAGGGTAATACATGTTTTGGATAACTATGACCTTTCATATATGCTTCAAATAAAGGGTAATACATGTTTTAGATAACTATGACCTTTCATATATGCTTCAAATAAAGGGTAATACATGTTTTAGATAACTATGACCTTTCATATATGCTTCAAATAAAGGGTAATACATGTTTTGGATAACTATGACCTTTCATATATGCTTCAAATAAAGAGTAATACATGTTTTGGATAACTATGAAGAATGATTATTCTCTCCCCTCTTGATAATTTAAAAAGCACTTTTATTGATGTTTTGTTTTTTTCAGATGTCGACTGCTTCAGGTGTATAATTCATGCAGTGCAAATGGACTACAGGTGTGAGGATGATGGTGATTTGTGAAGAACAGCATCGACCTGCCCAGCCGACCTGCTTTCAAATTACAATTGTTTTTTCAATTATCAAATTTCAATTCTTCATTTTTCACACAAACACAAAAAAACAAGTCCAAAATAAATGTCACAAACAAAATCTCAGTGTTCTGTTTTTATTGATTTCTGAATGTTAAACCATAAAGTTATGAAACAAAAAACGTTATGTAAATGTCCCGGCAATGGCGTTATAAAGCGTTGCTGCAAAGTTATAATGTTAACGCAACGTTATGAAAAAACGTTGTGGAAACGTCAGCAAAACCCAACGTTTGAACGTTCCCGCAACGTTGTGTAAATGTTCCTGTAAAGGTTGTGTAAACGTACCTGCAATGGCGTTATAAAACGTTGCTGCAGTTATAATAACGTTAACGCAACATCATGATAAAACGTTGTGGAAACGTCAGCAAAACTCAACGTTTGAACGTTCACGCAACGTTGTGTAAATTTTCCTGTAAAGTTAAGGTTGCTGCAAAGTTATAATAACGTTAACGCAACGTTATGATAAAACGTTGTGGAAACGTCAGCAAAACTCAACGTTTGAACGTTCCTGCAACGTTGTGTAAATGTTCCTGTCATTGCTGTGCAAACGTGCATGCAATAACGTTATAAAAACGTTGCTACAAAGTTATAATAACGTCGTGATAAACGTTGTGGAAACATAAACAAAACTCAACATTGCAATGTTCTTAAAACGTTGGAGCAAAACGTTGCAACAACGAAAGTGAAACGTTGTAGCAACGTTGTGGCAACGCAAAAATGTTAGCCGGGTAGCTGCTTGGTAAAGGAGCACAACCCGAGCTTCTCCCTTTCAGTTTCGTATGAAACAGCAGGAGCGAGTTTCAGAAGTTCGCCATGAAAAATGCCACAGTAGCAGCAGAAAGGGCCATGTTATTAACCCAACATTTGTGGGTTATATAGAGTACAGTAGATCTTCGCTCAGTTCTGTAAGTAAACCTTACTTCACGGATGTCGGGATTCCTCCAAATTTCTTCATTTAGTGTTATAAAGAGCATTAGCGACTGTTTAAAAAGCTAAGCATACGTGTTTGTGGTTTATAATATTTTTACTTCCTGTAGAAGCCGTTGCTCCCACGGAAACGCCATTATAACTACTAGCAATGTACCCGCCCTACGGGTGGGGCTTCAATTGGGAAGCCCAAATGAAAAGGCAAAATATCAGAAATTGAAGGCTTTTTTATTTTAAATGATTCATATAAACATCCGTTGAATCATATCACACGCAAATCATCAAAATCTAAACAGTACATGGCACCAATTTTGAAAAAAGATTTGATTTCTGCAAAACGAAAGCGGTGGCTACACGTCTTTCTCAGTCGCATGTTTATGTGTGAAGAGTGCGCGCCGAATCTGTAACACGGAAGCGGCTGCTACACCTGTTTCTCAGTCGCTTTGCACACGCTGCCATGTTACTTCGGAGCCGCACGTTTATATAGGAAGAGTTCGTCAGGAGTCGATCTACTCTCTCCTGTTATGTAGAATTTCAACAAAAGCCACATCACTGTTCATATCGTAAACTGTCACTGTACTGTTACTGTTGTTAATATCGGTAAATATTATTCCATCGTGTTTGGAAAAACTGGAAAATTGGAAAACTTGGAAAAACAATATAGCCTATTTTACTCCAGGGGGTCCTAGGATTACCCACCCAAAATATTGTTGCGATCGGTTCAGCCGTTTTTGCGGTACCTTCGAACGGACAGACAGACAGACGGATGGACATTTGGTGGATTATAGTAAGATAAGCTATTTATACACGTCATCACTGCAGGAAACACCTTGGGGAAGTGGGACATTGTTAGTATTAATATTGTTTTGTAATAACATTAACAATATGCGATTATCATTAATTTTGTTATTAAAAGAGTCTTTGGAAAAACGCCACGATAAATCTTCTTCTTTGGACAAACGCCACGTCAAAGCTGATTTAACGTTGATATACACCTCAACACACAACGCCATTGACGGCAATGGTGGAGAAAACCCGCTCGGGGGAGAAAACCCCCTTGGGGAGGGGGGCAAATGAATGTGCTACAACCTTCATTATGTAACCCTTGGTCATCCTGTCAAGTTTGGTTGAGATTGGATAAGTAAGGACGGAATGTATTGGCATCAAAAATTCATCAGACAGACAGGCAGACAGAAATGGCATATTTTAGTATGATAGTATCACTCATTTTAGGCTCTCAAATGGTGAGTGTCATATTGAAACTTGATGTGATGGTAGATTAGATCTGGTGATGACGTCACAGGCAACAAACCAAAAGTTGAAAAGACCCTTCCTAATCCCAAATCCTTTTTCTCAAGACTGCGTGTCCAGGTAAGATGTTCCATGAACTCTGTATATTTTGTTTTGTATTCTTATTTTAATTGGGTGACCTTTTGACCTCCATGTGATCGTATTAATAAATTTACTATGTCATCAGTGGTCATACATGAATGCATTTATAGCATGTGTCAACATTTATCTTGAACGCCGAAAGGTATTGGACTCGACACAAGTGTACGTTGTCAAAAGATAAGCAGCACAATAACATGGAAATGGCATGTCACGGACTGACATCACGCACAGTTGCATCACACAATGCCATATCATGTCGGTCAATCTTGGATAAAGTATTTACAAACTTTTATTTACAAAAAGGACAAACTTTTAGTTTGTACAAAATTTTAATGACAGATGGGAGAACGGAAACATTTCTGCGGCCTCAGATTGCATCATGTTTCTGCTCACACCATTCATAACGTGAATTTATTATTATTATTATTTTTTGTATACAAGATCGTGGCTCGTGTAAGAGCTAACATTAATCACAAAAAGACAAACGGACACATAAAACAAGATAAAGGGAGCGGGAGACAAGATGGGGAGAGAGAGGGAAGCACACAAGTACAACATTTGAGAGCAGGGACATCGGGAGACTTGTGGGAGGGGGAGGGCTTGGGGGGAGGAGGCATGGGAAGGGGGGTGGGTATAAAACACATGGACATTGCTAGGACTTCCAGGAAAGAAGTCGGTATTTCAAAAAAGTGGATCTGGGGTGAATTAACGGGGGTAGAAAAGATCAAGGTTTTGGATGGGGGAAGATAAGAGATGGTGGTGAACAGCTGTTTTAAAGACCTGGAGGGATGAGTGGGATTGAAGAGAGTGGGGGAGTTTGTTCCAGAGGCGGGAAAAAAGAGGAATGAAAGAGTGAAGGTGAGCAGAGAGTCTTGATTATGGCAGTTTAACCATTAGAGGGTTGCAGGCAGATCTTGTGCGATCTGTAGGAATATTTGGGGGACAGAGCACAGACAGAGCTGGGGAGCAAGGCTGGAGAGGAGTCGGTAGAAGACAGAAAGACCACCAAATTGCCTGTGGTGAGTGAGTGAAAGGCCCTCGGAGTTAGCTTCATCACGGGAGATTCCAATGATTCTGAAAGCATTTAGTAATGTGGAATGAACTTCACCTCTTTTCTCAAAGAGAAACGCGGTTGTGGTTATGCACAACCACACTATTGCCTTGCATAGCACCACAAACCCCTCCTGTGCTGGAACAGCTTAAGCTCCACCTACCTCTGCCTTAAGTCCTGCCTTCTAAAAGGAAACTCCGCCTCCAACCTGGCCAGCGAAGTGGTTCCTGTTCCCATTTCATTTCAGCAGATACAACAGTTCATTGGTAGAACAGACTCCCTCCTACCCTCGAGCTGTAACTCTGAGGAAGGCAAAATGACAGACACAGCGAAGCCCCCCTTTAGGGGGGTGGTGCTTTCGGTAGAAGAGAATACACAACAGGATTGGATGAAAAGGTGTTTACTAACCTTTCGACATGGCTGTCATCCAAGGATTGCATTGTTTGATGAAATAATGTCAAGATAAAATGCAACAGGTGAAATTTGAGTCCAGGCAAATGCAAACCCACAATAGGAAAGGAGGGTGAGCAGCAAGCACAAGCCAAACTCGACGTGCTCCTTGAGAACAAGCCTGTGACGACTCGTCAATCACATTTCCAGCAGGGAGGATGTAGCAATGGCTGGCTCTGCTCATACCTCGGATAGTTACGCTTCTTTGAATGGAATACATGGTGATGCCAATGAGGCATGTATTACCAAAATTGTTGAGACAGCATGTTCTTTATAAAATTTGTACCTGGTGTGGAAATGGTGCTGTGACAGATAAGCTGCACATGATCTGCAAGTGATGCAAGAGATGTAATATAACAGTCTGTGTTACATTTCTGGCAAAATCACATCCAGGGGTCAGGAAAACTAAAACTCATTTTGGCCTTTTAGAGGTTGTTATAAGCTGGCTGTCCTAACTGCAATGTAGAACAGAAAAAAAATTTGTGGAGGTCGGCCCAACCCTGTTTTTTTTTTTTTCAATGATTTCCAGATGTACACACACACACACACACACACACACACACACACACACACACACACACACACACACATCCATGCAGAGAATTGCCTTATTTAATACTAGCGGAGGTACCCGGTGTTGCTGGGCAACAATGGGTCCCTCCTCCCACCCTATCCCCTCCCTCCTCACATCCCTTACCCTGCCTCCTACCACCCACCCCTCCGGACTCCTATCCCACCCCTTCCCCTCCCTCATCCCACCTCCATCCTTCCTCCTACAAAGGTACCAGGTGTTGCCCAGGATCTAACGTACATCTATTGGACTGCCACAATCAAGTACATATATTTATATGTATATATATATATATATTTAGAGACAAAGATTTTATTTATCAAGCCTTTGATTCAAAATTATCAAACTATTTATCAAAACCCTTAAAGCTTTCAGTACCCAAGGCTAATTCCATATTATCTGAACGGGTTGATTGTAAAGGTGACCACCTTGCTTCATTGGGATCCTTCCTAATCTCGAGCTGCATAAAAGTGTCTCCACAAGGTCCAATGACCAGTGAGCCAGGAAGAGGAAATCATATATCAGATGAAAGATCCTTTATCTGCTAAGAAGTAAAGCTCAAGATAGATACAACCTGCAAACGCTTCCCAACATCCAGGTTAATGTTAGACTTAGGGTTAGGGTTAGGTTTAGGGTTAGGGTTAGGGTTAGGGTTAAAGTTAGAGTTAGGATATTATACTTACTTCTACCATTGTTCCAAAAAGGCTCGAGACATCCAAGGTGCAGGCCGTGAAACTGCTCAGAGATTGTTAACAGCTCCTTTATATCGTTGCGTGTGGGGAAACGTGCAAGCAGGCAGGGACGTGCATGAGAGACACAAACGGACGTGCGTGGGAAATGGGGCATGAAAGCGCACGCACGCATACAATGTGCTCCGCACCACACACACCAGCGATGAACACAAGCGATGGATAAAAAATGATCAGATTAAAATTGTTTGTGTGCAGTTTTTGTCTTTTTTAAACGAATTTTTGTACAGTGACGTCGAGCCCTCTTCGTCTTGTTTAACGGCCACCATTATCCCAGGCCAGTTATGACGTTCGACTACTTAGGGCAGAAATAACATGCACCACTGAATGCTGGTAGATGGGACGCCCAGCTTAACGTCCAGCCGAGGGACGGCACACACACACACACACACACACACACACACACACTGATGAATCACCCTGCCTGTTGTTACGTGCTCCTCCCCAAACCCCGGTCACGGTGTACCTCCGAGCCCCGAAAGGAGTCACGGCAGAAAGATGTGTTCTTATGTGTGCCAATGACCAATGGTGAAACCACACCAATCAATTGTTACAAAAAACCAAGTATTGTATTAAAACCACACAATAATAACAAGTAACGCACGTACAAGAAAACCTCACTTGCACAGCAAACACCATATAATTTCTATGATGGTACCACCAATTTCCTGAATCAATAACTCACGGTATTCCCACGTGAGCAATCGGTAACATCCCCCAAAGTCACTGTGTCACGATACCAGACCAAAGTCGATCCCCTTGGCTCTCGCGATCACAAGAAAAGGTCGTACTGAGAACTGAACCCAGAACGGCTAACAGTCGACGCTGCAGACGAGCCGCTTGGTGAGGTGTCGGGCCGACGTCGGTCTGGTAAAAGTTCACCCAAAAGGCGACTGGGAATTCACGCCTTCGGTTCACCAGACAATGACGCTGACATGAACGATCAGCGGCTCCCAAGCAGAGAAACGCGAAGAACCGCGAGTTCCCAAGCGAAATCTACGACACACACGAGAACCAGGCGAATGGCTGGTGCGAGGTGAAATGGCTGGTGCGAGGTGAAATGGCGGACGGGCCCGTAATGGAGGCGTACCTGCTCTCCAGCGATGATTCACTTTCGGAACCAAAAGCAAAACCCGTCACGCAGGTTTATTTGCCACAGCAATAACGACACTGTCACAGGAATCCCTTTCCCGGGGAAACCAATATTCGTTCGTGACCAATGTCCACCAGCGTCCGCTCGACCTCTTGAAGCAGATAGGCCTTCCTTTCCCGATCTCACTCGATCCGCTCACCCGCCGCTTCTTCTTCTTCCGTTTTTATCCCTCACCCATCTCGTTTTCCTTCTGAGACATTATTTTTTATCTTTGAAGACAGTTATCTCCATTTCACACTCAAACTGTAACAATAATAGTACATGAAACTAAAAATGCTTCAAGTGGATGACAACCACAAAGACGGAAGTGACGAATCCATAACACTGTGAAAACCGGGATGACAATTTAAAGCTGGGTCAGGAATCAAACCCAGACTAGACATCTCAGATGACAATGTGCGTAGCTATAGGCCCTAGATGTACGCACGCTCACATCAAAGCTGTCTAACCCGAGAGTCTAGGGCCTAGGCCATCCTGCCAGACCAACAGTGATGTCGAGCATATTGAGGATAAATGACTTCACACAGTGAACGGTTTAATAAAGGATATATGCTGTGAACTTGTGTGATGTGTGAGAGAAAGATTATGAGGAGAGTGAGACACACACACATAGAGAGAGATACAGACCTGGACAGACAGAGAGAGACAAAGAGACAGATGTATTACCGGAGAGAGAGAAATGGATACAGTCACGTGAAAAAGTAAGTACACCCCATGTAAAGTTTGGACTTTTTCAACATATTTCAACATACAGCTATTTGATCTTCATTTCAACAATATTGATAGATAAAGGTGATATAATATAACAAATATTATGAAACATTTACATCTTGTAGTCCATTGTATAATTTAAATAAACATAAATGCAAATTTCGCATGTGGAAAAAGTAAGTACACCCTGACATTTATCACTACTTCAAATACCTAAAATTAGAATCAGGTGCACCAGCTCAGGTGCAAATGATTAGAACATTGTTGGAGAGAATCTTGGAGGAACCTGTCTTATTTAAACCTCAGACATTTAGTTTGGTTTGCTCTTTGTTGTTGAAGTGTGCGGCGTCACCATGCCTACATCAAAAGAGCTCTCTGAGGCCTTCAGAAAGAAGGTTATAGATGCCTAAGAGTCTGGGAAGGGATTTAAAAAGATCTCCAAACAATTTGAAATCAATCCTTCGACTGTCCGGAAGATCATCTACAAGTGGAGAAGATTCCAAACAACTGCCAACTTCTTCAGGCCAGGCCGCTCCAGCAAGTTCAGCCCGAGAGCAGACCGCAAGATGCTGAAAGAAGTCTCTAAGAACCCCAGAATGTAATCACGGGACCGACAGGTAGCTCTTGCCACTGCTGATGTCAAAGTGCACGAGTCTACCATTAGAAAGAGGCTGCACAAATTTGATCTACATGGGAGGTGTGCCAGGAGGAAACCTTTGCTGTCCAGAAAGAACATCAGGGCAAGACTAAAGTTTGCCAATGAACACCAAGGCAAAGACCAGCACTTCTGGAACAATGTGCTCTGGACAGATGAGTCAAAGGTAGAGCTATTTGGCCACAGTACCAGAAGACATGTTTGGTGAAAACCAAAGACAGCATTTGACCACAAGAACCTGATCCCAACTGTAAAGCATGGTGGTGGAAATATTATGGTTTGGGGCAGCTTTGCTGCATCAGGGCCTGGGCAGCTCACCATCATAGAATCCACTATGAATTCTTCATTGTACCAGAGGGTGCTTGAGGATAATGTGAGGCCATCTGTCGGTAAGTTGAAGCTCAACCGAAGGTGGATCTTGCAACATGACAATGACCCTAAACATACCAGTAAATCCACCAAGGAATGGCTGAAAAGAAAGAAATGGAGGGTTCTGGAATGGCCAAGTAAAAGCCAGGATCTAAATGCCATCGAGATGTTGTGGGGGATTTGAAACGAGCTGTGCATGCAAGAAACCCCTCAAACATCGCACAGCTGAAAGAATTCTGCATGGAGGAGTGGGCAAAAATTTCTCCCAGTCGATGTCAGAGACTGGTAGACAGTTATAAGAAACGCCTACTTGAGGTTGTTTCTGCCAAAGGGGATAATACCACCTTTAGAGCCAAGGGTGTACTTACTTTTTCCACATGCGAAATTTGCATTTATGTTTATTTAAATTACACAATGGACTACAAAATGTAAATGTTTCATAATATTTGTTATATTATATCACCTTTATCTATCAATATTGTGGAAATGAAGATCAAATAGCTGTATGTTGAAATATGTTGAAAAAGTCAAAACTTTACATTGGGTGTACTTTCTTTTTCACGTGACTGTATACAGATATTGCCGGTTAGAGACAGACAGAGATATTGCCGGTGAGAGAAAGAGATATTGCCGGTGAGAGACAGACGGAGATATTGCCGGTGAGAGACAGACGGAGATATTGCCGGTGAGAGACAGAGATATTGTGGGTGAGAGACAGAGATATTGTGGGTGAGAGACGGAGATATTGCTGGTGAGAGACAGACGGAGATATTGCCGGTGAGAGACAGACAGAGATATTGCCGGTGAGAGACAGAGATATTGTGGGTGAGAGACAGAGATATTGTGGGTGAGAGACGGAGATATTGCTGGTGAGAGACAGAGATATTGCCCGGTGAAAGACAGAGAGAGATAGACTCTGTGTACCCCGGTTTAGAATAGGTACACCGTATCCCTGCGTGTCGTAAGAGGCGACTAAAAGGGTTGGCGTCAGGAAGGGCATCCGGCCATAAAACATTGCCTCAAAAAGGGAACCATTTGGGCAGGGTACAGCCCAAAGTACCCCGTGGGGGTCCTCACAGAAACTCTTTGGAATTGGAGCGTTCATGGAACATTTTACCCCACAATGTCTTGAGAAACAACAACATGGGCGGGGCCACGAGCAGCAAATTTGATTGGTTGTGCTGATGTAAAATGCCGTAATATTTTGGCCAAGAACTGGTAAACAGAATGGTTTTAAAAGTGCAAGAAGGCGATTTGTGCTCCACAGTGTTCAAGTATATAATTCAATTGAAAAAAAATTAAGCTTTTAAAGGTGTAGAAAAAAAATCCGGAAGTTTACCGCCGTTGATGCAGCGTCTTTTACATCATCTTATTTAACACGTCACATTAGTTCTTCGTGCCTGTTGTTTGGTTTCCTTTATGACATTCTTAAAAACAGTAGGTTCCATGATTGGTTCCATGTTTAGGAATGATTTTCAATCTTGTTTGACTTTCCCCAGTTGGGGGAAACCATGAGCCCCCTGTCAAGCCGGTGTACACCGCAACATCGACGTCATCGATTCCGGACCAGATTTTCAATCTTACGAAGGGTAATTTTTTTTTATCTCACTCCTCTGCGCATGCGCGATCAGGACTAATCCAGGGGCAAAGTACTGCTAAACTACAGGTTTGTTTTCCGATTAGTGTTCAAAATATAACATTCAATTGAAATCAAGCAATTCCTCGATCATAAACAGATGCTTGTGGACAGAGAACCGACATTGCTTTTCGCATCGCATGCGCAGGCAATAAAGTGTAAGAGATGAACCAACTTGCCTCCTTTTAAAATAGAGATTATTATTATTATTATTATTATTATTATTATTATTTATTTATTTATTTATTACCCCACATGCACGCGTAACGCAAATCTGGGTTAATAAATGTATTTGTTCACTCGGGATCAGTCTATGATCGAGGAACTACTTGATTTCAATTTAATTTTTGTGTGTTGAATACTGTAGGACACGAATCGGCAGTTTAGCAGTACTTTGGTTCTAAATTTGACAAATTGTACATTTGTACAGCGTCTCTGTCTCTTCCCGAGCGCGCATGCGCACAGTGCGGTAAAAACAATTGTTTCAGCCTGTCCGCCTGTCTGTGAGTAAAGCAAAATTTAAAATCATTCCAAACAGGAAGCTTACTGTTTTTAAAGACGTCATGAAGGATGCAAACAACAGGCACGAAGAACTAATGCAATGTGTTAAATACGGTGGCGTAAAAGAGGGTGCGTCAATGGCGGTAAAGTTCTGATCCAATTTTTTGTTTGTTTGTTTTATACAGCCTTTAAAACTTTTATTTTACTACCTCTGCCACCCAAGGTGGACAGAGGCTATGTTTTCACCTGTTTGTCTGTCTGTCTGTCTGTGAGCAGGATATCTCAAAAAGTTATGGACGGATTGGGATGAAAGTTGCTGGGAAGGTTGGGTGTGTGACAAGGAAGAATTAATTGTATTTTTGTGAAGATTCGGATGCGAGAATTATTAAGGGATTCTTCAACATCGAGTTGTCTGGTGTTAGCTTTATGGGTTTGAGATCTTAGTTGGGATCCTGAATTCGAGCCCCCTGTCAAGCCGTCGAATGAACACCAGGTGGGTTGACTCAGCCTGTCGTCCTTCCGAGGTCGGGAAAAAAATCCCAGCTGACTGGTAATTGGGGGAAGGGGACACTGCATCAGCGGCACAGCCACGCCCCGAGAAAATGATGCAACCAGCAGCCACAGGCTGCACATGAACCACCAGTCCACCACCATTGACAGATATGGCCAAAAACAATAGCTATATAGCACAGTATCTCAAAAGGTTGTGGACGACATGACAAAACTAGGTTGATGAGTTGAGTAGGCGACAAGAATAAGTCGATTCGATTTTGGTTCGGGTCCGAATCCAGATCCGGCTCATCAATGGATACAAAACGTAACCTGTTCAACGTGGCGGGGGCACATAAGGAGGTCACTCGGCCCATCATGCCTGTGTCATATCCGCACCTCAAAACTTGATCTACACAATTTAACGCAGTAGTGGAGGGAGGTGGAGAGTTCGGGAAGTGAGGGTAGAGATGTTAGGGAGGTATGGGAATTATGGAGAAAGTGGAGGGAATACATATTATACTGAACCAAACAAGATCAATAAACACGTCAAATGAACCAATTTGTGGCCACGCCCCACTGACGCGCACTGTAATTATCGTAATTAAGGTGTAATTAATGAAGAACCCAAAACGTGTATCAGCGGGAAAGATCGTCTGCATAACGGGGGTCGAAAGGTAAGGGTGCGCTGACCCCGATTCGCGCTCCGCACGCAAGTGGGCGGGGACTACGGCCCAGCAGCCAATGGGAGCTCGCTACATTCACAGGCCTCTGAGAAAGATCGAAGTGGGTATAAAGATCTCGCGCGCACATCGACCGGTCTCTCCATTGGGAAGGAAATTACAATAACCAGATTATGGAGTTATAGTAACTAGTGAGGAAATCAATTTATAGTAACCTCAACACTATTGCTGCCGTACGTAGGACTATCATGTCCACGGACAATTTGTAATTGTACTAAAGACAAGATTTTGGGATCATGTACCAATGATGAGCAAATAAGCTTCGATTTTCAGGAACTCTGCACTACCTGCTCTTTCCAGGAGGTCAGGTAGTAAGTCTCGCGGCGACATGCAGGTGCCAGGTGAACTCGGAGTCGTCTTCCAAAAGGGCGCGCAATTGTCCGCGAGCAATTCCCTGCAGCCCTTCCTGATGCTCTTCACCGCCCTGCTCGTCGTCCTCAGCACCTGGCGATGGCTGCGCACCTGGGGGTCGGCGGGTCACGGACCCCCTGGTCCTCTCCCGTGGCCCATCTTGGGCAACGCGCTGCAGCTCGGCACCTCTCCGCACCTGGCCTTGTCGCGGCTCGCCCAGCGCTACGGACCCGTGTTCGCCCTCAAGCTCGGGAGTCGCAACGTGGTCGTGCTCAGCGGATCGAAGATCATCCGGCAGACGCTCGTCAAGCAGGGCTCGGACTTCGCCGACCGTCCGGACTTCCCGTCCTTCAGGATGATCTCGGGAGGCAGGAGCCTCGCCTTCGGTACCTACGGACCTGTCTGGAAGCTCCATCGGCGCGTCGCGCAATCCGTGGTGCGTCGGTTCTCCACCAAGAACGT
Organism: Myxine glutinosa; assembly: GCF_964187855.1. Classification (NCBI taxonomy): domain Eukaryota; kingdom Metazoa; phylum Chordata; class Myxini; order Myxiniformes; family Myxinidae; genus Myxine; species Myxine glutinosa. The sequence continues at coordinate 119,035,285 of NC_136269.1, forward strand.
GGGCGCGCTTCAGGTGTTGGAGAAGCACGTGGTCGCCGAGGTCGGACAACTCATCCGGATTCTGTTGAGTTCCTGCGAGCGGGAAACGTTCGTCGAACCCACGAGGAACCTGGTCGTCGCCGTGGGAAACATCATGAGCGCCGTGTGTTTCGGGACCAGGTACGAGCACTCGGACGACGAGTTCAAGCGGCTCCTGAGCCACAACGAACGCTTCGGGAAGACCGTGGGCGCAGGTAGCCTGGTCGACATGATGCCTTGGCTGCTCCGCTTCCCAAACCCCGTGCGCACCGGCTTCCGGGGATTCCGGGATCTCAACGAGGAGTTTTCTGCCTTCGTCCGCAACAAGGTGGCTCAGCATCGCGACACCTACAAGAGGGACACCGTTCGCGACATGACGGACTCCTTCATCGACGTCATCGACTCCGGACGAGCGACGAGCGACGGCGGCGTCTCCCTGACTCCAGAATACGTCGAGAGCTCCATGACCGACGTGTTCGGGGCGAGTCAGGACACCTTGTCCACGGCGCTCACCTGGATATTCCTGCTCCTGGTGCGCTACCCCGACGTGCAGCGCCAGGTGCACGCGGAGATCGACCGGGTCGTGGGTCGCGGGCGTCTCCCCGAGCTCGGCGACGAGCCCCACCTGGTGTACACCGCGGCCTTCATCTTCGAGGCCATGAGGTTCAGCAGCTTCATACCTGTGACGATCCCTCACGCGGCCAGCACGGACACCTGCATCCGAGGCTTCCGGGTCCCCAAGGGCACCGTGGTCTTCGTGAACCAGTACTCGGTGAACCACGACCCGGAAATCTGGCGCCAACCCGATCGCTTCGACCCGAGCCGCTTCCTCACGGCCGCCGGAGACGCGGTCGACAAAGACCTCGTCAACAAGGTGCTCATCTTCTCCATGGGAAGGAGGCGCTGCATCGGGGAGGCCCTGTCCAAGGTGCAGCTCTTCGTGCTGACCAGCGTGCTCCTGCACCAGTGCGAGTTGCGAGCGAACCCGACCGAGAGCCCCAGCATGGAGCACACCTATGGTCTGTCGCTCAAGCCCAAGCCCTTCACGGTTAACGTTCGCATCCGAGACCGCTTTATGGGTGAGGCCTTCACAAAGGCTGCGACGGTTCACGTTCCCACCTGAACGGCGACACTTCCGGTCTTCATGCTGTGACTGCAATGCAACTTGGTGCCACCTTTTGGTCACCTCGACGGGGATCTTCTCACCTGCGGACGGTCTGCTTTCCTTCCAGCTCCTTCTGCTCCAGCTCCAGGTCCAGCTCCACTTCCAGCTTCCAGCTCCAGCTCCAGCTCCAGCTCCATTTCCAGCATCCAGCCTCCAGCTCCAGCTCCAGCTCCAGCTCCAGCTTCCAGCTCCAGCTTCCAGCTCCACTTCCAGCTTCCAGCTCCATTTTCAGCTTCTTGCTCCAGCTTCCAGCTCCAGCTCCAGCTCTAGCTCCACTTCCAGCTCCACTTTCAGCTTCCTGCTCCCAGCTTCCAGCTATCAGCTCCAGCTCCAGCTCCAGCTCCAGCTTCCAGCTCCTTTTGGCCACCTCGGCGGGGATCTTCTCATCTGCGGACGGTCTGCTTTCCTTCCAGCTCCTTCTTCTTCAGCTTCCAGCCTCCAGCCCCAGCTCCACTTCCACTTCCAGCTCCACTTCCAGCTCCAACTCCACTTCCAGCTCCAGCTTCCAGCTCCAGCTGCAGCTTCCAGCTTCCAGCTTCGAGTTCCTTTTGGCCACCTCGACGGGGATCTTCTCACCTGCGGATGGTCTGCTTTCCTTCGGTACATACGTAACCACAAATATAAAAATCATACATGTATTGTCACATATATAGCGTTTAATCCTCCCCATAACACGTGACCAGAACGAGCGACCGCATTTTGGCGGCAAACTTGCTAATTGTGCCACGAGGGTTGCTCCGACTACTCGACCTCACCTGAGCCACCTGGCACCTTCGCTAGGGAGCGTTTCCATTATACCTGGAGGACTCGGGTGGACACGCTGGAGCACGACGAGACCTTTGGATATGGTGGTCTTTTTGATGTGTAGGCGACAAGGAATTGCATGCAACTTGTTGCAACAACAAGGAAGCTGCTTAATAAATATAGGAGAAACTTTGCTGGAACCTCAGTCATATTCATACACTGACATATATTATCTTACCATTCTTACCTTCGCTGTTCATTTAAATGACTTATATACACCAAATGTTTCACCAGTAGCCCACTTTGGTGTAACCGTGGTGAAAGCAACTTATATGTACGTATTACATTCATATTATCACAACGAAACAACGGCTGACTTGTCTGACGTCATTATGCCTCTTGCTTGATTTTCTACCTCCCTATATATTAATGAAGCACTTTATTCATGAAATACACGTTTGGAGATTTGAAAACATTTTTTTCTGTTGAAATATATAAAATCTGTCATATGTATTTTCTATAAATGTAACAAATAAAAGTTTGATTTAACTTTGCTAATGCATGTAGTATGTATTTGTATTTTATGAACTGAAAGCACATGGGAAGTGTGGTGTGGCAAGCGTTTCGAGCGTTGGCCCCTCGTCAGAGCAATCAAAAAAGAGGGTTAACAGACTCTTACCAGCTCATTGACACACACACACACACACACACACACACACACACACACACACACACACACACACACACACACACACACACACACACACACACTGACACACACACACACACACACACACACACACACACACACACACACTATTAGCATCTAACCACTGCGTAGTGCAGAGTTCCTGAAAATCGAAGCTTATTTGCTCATCATTGGTACATGATCCCAAAATCTTGTCTTTAGTACAAATTGTCCGTGGACATGATAGTCCTACGTACGGCAGCAATAGTATTGAGGTTACTATAAATTGATTTCCTCACTAGTTACTATAACTCCATAATCTGGTTATTGTAATTTCCTTCCCAATGGAGAGACCGGTCGATGTGCGCGCGAGATCTTTATACCCACTTCGATCTTTCTCAGAGGCCTGTGAATGTAGCGAGCTCCCATTGGCTGCTGGGCCGTAGTCCCCGCCCCCTTGCGTGCGGAGCGCGAATCGGGGTCAGCGCACCCTTACCTTTCGTACCCCCGTTATGCAGACGATCTTTCCCGTTGATAGACACGTTTTGGGTTCTTCATTAATTACACCTTAATTACGATAATTACAATGCGCGTCAGAGGGGCGTGGCCACAAATTGGTTCATTTGACGTGTTTATTGATCTTGTCGGTTCAGTATAATATGTATTCCCTCCACTTTCTCCATAATTCCCATACCTCCCTAACATCTCCACCCTCACTTCCCGAACTCTCCACCTCCCTCCACTACTGCGTTAAATTGTGTAGATCAAGTTTTAGAGGTGCGGATATGACACAGGCATGATGGGCCGAGTGACCTCCTTATGTGCCCCCGCCAGGTTGAACAGGTTACGTTTTGTATCCATTGATGAGCCGGATCTGGATTCGGACCCGAACCAAAATCGAATCGACTTATTCTTGTCGCCTACCCAACTCATCAACCTAGTTTTGTCATGTCGTCCACAACCTTTTGAGATACTGTGCTATATATTGTTTTTGCCCATATCTGTCAATGGTGGTGGACTGGTGGTTCATGTGCAGCCTGTGGCTGCTGGTTGCATCATTTTCTCGGGGCGTGGCTGTGCCGCTGATGCAGTGTCCCCTTCCCCCAATTACCAGTCAGCTGGGATTTATTTTTCCGACCTCGGAAGGACGACAGGCTGAGTCAACCCACCTGGTGTTCATTCAACGGCTTGACAGGGGGCTCGAATTCAGGATCCCAACTAATATCTCAAACCCATTAAGCTAACACCAGACAACTCAATGTTGAAGAATCCCTTAATAATTCTCGCATCCGAATCTTCACAAAAATACAATTAATTCTTCCTTGTCACACACCCAACCTTCCCAGCAACTTTCGTCCCAATCCGTCCATAACTTTTTGAGATATCCTGCTCACAGACAGACAGACAAACAGGTGAAAACATAGCCTCTGTCCACCTTGGGTGGCAGAGGTAGTAAAATAAAAGTTTTAAAGGCTGTATAAAACAAACAAACAAAAAATTGGATCAGAACTTTACCGCCATTGACGCACCCTCTTTTACGCCACCTTATTTAACACATTGCATTAGTTCTTCGTGCCTGTTGTTTGCATCCTTCATGACGTCTTTAAAAACAGTAAACTTCCTGTTTGGAATGATTTTAAATTTTGCTTTACTCAGACAGGCGGACACGCTGAAACAATATTGTTTTACCGCACTGTGCGCACGCGCGCTCGGGAAGAGACAGAGACGCTGTACAAATGTACAATTTTTTTGTTAGAATAATTTACTTAAAGGTTAAAAAGTGTTTTACAAGGGGAATTTAATCAAACGCTGCTCATGTGTGTTATTTTGTGTCGCTGTTGCTACATCAACGTCATTAATTCGTTTTTGCTTTTATTAATTTTAAAGTTTTGTTGAAATAATATTGAAATTATATATATATATATACGAGGGCCAGTCAATAAGTAACCTTTAAATGGCGATATAAATTCGAGAATGTAATGTGTGTAGTTGTAGACGACATTTGTTATATCTTTGGGTAAGAGTCATGTTTTGCCTGTTTTAGATCTGGCAACATTGAGCGTATGACGTCAGCAGAGCAGTTCCAAGATGGCGTCTCCCTTAGAAGCATGCACCAGGGAGGAGCAACGTTGTGTCATCCATTTCTTGGGAAGTGAGGGTGTGAATCCCAGTGAAATCTATCGCAGAATGAAGATGCAATATGGTGACGCATGTTTATCGCTGCAGCAGGTGTACGACTGGGACAGAAAGTTTAAAAGTGGAGTGTCCAGTGTGGCCGATGTTGCTCGCTCGGGCCGGCCTCACACAGCCGACACACTAGAAATGGTTGCAGGAGTTGAGCGCGTGCTAAAGGAAAACCGTCGCATTACGCTGGATGAAGTGGTCTCCGAATGGAACATTAGCCACGGTTCAGCACACCATATCATTCACAACGTGCTGGGGTTCCGCAAAGTGTCTGCAAGGTGGGTTCCCAGACAATGTCTGCAAGGTGGGTGCCTTCCAACGTGGGTCCAATGCTCCCTTCCATTGGAAGTTCCTTCCACGTTGGTCCAATGCGGTCATTGAATTCAACCATCGCATATTTTAATGTCAAATTTGTTTTAGTGATTTCGCAAGTGTCGTGCTATGCATGACTATGCAAGTGCTATGCACGACATCTTTGTTACTTGCAAAATCGAAGATTTTTCAAGTATATTGGTCGGTTGCGTTTGTGGTTCTGTCTGTCTGTCTGTCTGTCTGTCTGTCTGTTTGTTTGTTTGTCACCGGCCTACAGGTCACAATTCTAAACTGATCGTCACGAAACTTTACCAAGTTGTATAGGTCGTCCCAATTGAGAAACCTATTGATTTTGAGGTCAAAGGTCAAAGGTCATCTGGAGGTCAAATTTCTAAAATCGTCATTTTAAATCCGGTTGACTTGAAAATTGAATAGCATTTGTATATTGAGTCACTAAATTGGGAAATTAACTATTTTTGAAATCAAAAGGTCAAAGGTCAACTGAAGGTCAAATTTTAAAAATCAATTTTCATCTAAAAATCCGTCAATTTTCAACCGATTGACTTGAAAATTGAACAGCATTTGCACATCGAGTCAAGAAATTGGGAAACATACTATTTTTGAGGTCAAAAGGTCAACTCAAGGTCAAACTTCCAAAATCATCACTTTTTATCTGAAAAACCGTCACTTTTCCTCTGAATGACTTGAAAATTGAACAGCATTTGCATATTGCCTCATTGAATTGGGAATCCAACTATTTTTGAGGTCAAAAGGTCAGAGGTCAACTGAAGGTCAAACTTCCAAAATCATCAATTTTCATCTGAAAACCCATCAATTTTCATCTGATTGACTTGGAAATTGAAAAGCATTTGCATATTGAGTCACTACATTGGGAAACATACTAATTTTGAGGTCAAAAGGTCAAAGGTCAACTCAAGGTTAAACTTCCAAAATCATGAATTTTCATCTGAAAACCGTCAATTTTCATCTCATTGACTTGGGAATTGAACAGCATTTGCATATTGTGTCACTAAATAGGAAAACTAACTGCTTTTGAGGTCAAAAGTGTTACGGATTCGGCCCTAATGATTGTTGTTATGATTATTGTTGTTGGTTCTAAGTATTCTGGTGATTGTGGTTGAAGGGAAAGGGTTATTATAGTTAAAAGGTTTAACAGCGCTCATGATAAAATAATACCGGAAATGGCATAGTGGGCCGGAAGAAGTCGAGGGAGAGAAGGAGGACGGGAGAGAAAGGAAAAGGAGGTGTTCTGACGAAGCTCCGCACCTGGCTTGGGCGAGCTTACATGGCGAGAGAACTTTGAGTCCGAGAAGGGAATCTTGAGCGATTGGTGATCGCTGGAATTGTGGAAAAGCCTGCGGAGCCAGGTACAGGTGTAATTCCAGAGAATCTTCGCCGAGCAGTGACGGCTCGAGGACGAGCCAGCCGCCATTACCGGGACCTCGCGCGTCGTTCGCGGAACCTTGGGTTGGCCGCATCCCCGGGTCCCGCCATCTGGGGATTTGCCCGAAATAGGTGTGTGCACTAAAGCGGCGTCGGAAGATTGCCCTGCGGTTCGTTGACTGAACGGGGAAGGTGCACATCCGGATCGCTTATTCGGGATTCCCTGTCCACGGTCAGGTTGCTGTTGGATTAGACCACGTGACGGACCATGCCTTACCTACACCGCCGTACTCGCCTCTTCGCCTCACCTCCGTTGAGTTATAGAGACATTGAAGGGTTGGGCTCCATTCCCTGGGAGCGCGGATCACGGCCGAGCTGCTGCTGAGCTGGGACTGGGATCTGTGAGTTTATGTTACGTAATAAGGTGGTACCATCTTGAGATTAATTGTACTAGGGCATGCCCGTACTATATATATATCTAAAATTATATCCCCCCCCCTCTATTTACATGAAATGGTTTGGTCCAAAGCGAACGGCTTGCGAGTACGGTGACAATCCCCCCCCCCTCTATTTACATGAAATGGTTTGGTCCAAAGCGAACGGCTTGCGAGTACGGTGACAATCCCCCCCCCCCCCTCTATTTACATGAAATGGTTTGGTCCAAAGCGAACGGCTTGCGAGTACGGTGACAATCCCCCCCCTCTATTTACATGCAATGGTTTGGTCCAAAGCGAACGGCTTGCGGAGTTTGGTAAAGAAATCGCCATAGCTCGGTAACTACTTGTCCGATTAATATGAAACCTTGAAAAGGCACATCCTCGGGTCCCCAGCAATATACCTGGCAAGTTTCAAGTATATCGGACCGGTAGTTGTCGAGAAACAGCGGTCGCATACACACACACACACACACACACACAGAGATTACTGGAATTATAGATAGACTAGGACGTGCCCGTACGTGGGTGCCCGTTCCTTGGGGGAAAAAAATAAAAAAAAATTTTTCCAAATTTAAATCAAGTTTACCTCCCTGTCTTTGCTAGCCATGACATTCGATGCCATTGACCATTGCCACTCCTACGCCACGGTGAGGCGACAGGGTAGGATTTGTAGGAGACCTGAAAGTGCAGTGTCAGTATGTATTCCAAAAAGGTTTGCAAGGCATATCAACAAATTGAAACAGAATTTAAACAGAGCAGAATTCGTTATTATTATTATATTACTACAAATTATTACAAATTATTACATTACAAATTTTATTCGTTAATGTTAATTCCCTGCCATCACCCTCTGCCATCACCCTCCCATCACCCTGCCATCACCCTCCCATCACCCTCCCATCACGCTGCCCCATCACCCTGGCCCATCACCCTGCCCCATCACCCTCCCACCACCCTCTGCCATCACCCTCTGCCATCACCCTGCCATCACCCTGCCATCACCCTCTGCCATCACCTTCTGCCATCACCCTCTGCCATCACCCTCTGCCATCACCCTCCCATCACCCTCCCATCACCCTGCCCCAACACCCTCACATCACCCTCCCACCACCCTCTGCCATCACCCTCTGCCATCACCCTGCCATCACCCTGCCATCACCCTCTGCCATCACCCTTTGCCATCACCCTCTGCCATCACCCTCTGCCATCACCCTCTGCCATCACCCTCTGCCATCACCCTCTGCCATCACCCTCTGCCATCACCCTCCCATCACCCTGCCATCACCCTCCCATCACCCTGCCATCACCCTCCCATCACCCTGCCCCATCACCCTGCCCCATCACCCTGGCCCATCACCCTGCCCCATCACCCTCCCATCTCCCTCCCAAACAAAGAATAATAAAAATTGTCTACATGTACATTGTACACACCTTTATGTCGTTAGCACCTCTTCATAAACAACATTGCAGAGGAAACGGCGCTTCTTCTTTGTTTCCTCGTCCTGGGCAAGAATGCGGAGGCTGCTGGATCTGCCAACCCTACAGGCCGCCACGTAGAACTGACAATGGCTGAAGCAGGCTCTTGGGCAGAAGATCCCAACATGGTGTAGCGACTGCCAAAATAAGTTGTGCACTTATTTTGATGAATTAATTTCGAAACAAATTTTGCTTCAATCAATAAATAGATAATAAGAAGTGTCCACATGTACACACCTGTATGTCGTTAGCAGCTCTTCATAAATAGCATTGCTGAGGAAACGGCACTTCTCCAGGAGATCCTAACATGGTGTACGACTGCCAAAAGAAGTTGTGAACTTTTTTTGATGAATTCGTTTCGAAACAATTATTCTTCAATAAATAAATAATAATAAAAATTGTCTACATGTACATTGTACACACCTTTATCTCGTTAGCACCTCTTCATAAACAGCATTGCAGAGGAAACGGCGCTTCTTCTTTGTTTCCTCGTCCTGGGCAAGAATGCGGAGGCTGCTGGATCTGCCAACCCTACAGGCTGCCACGTAGAACTGACAATGGCCGAAGAAGTCTCTTGGGCAGAAGATCCCAACATGGTGTAGCGACTGGCAAAAGAAGTTCTGCACTTATTTTGATGAATTCTTTTCGAAACAATGTTTCTTCAATCAATAAATAAATAATAAGAATTGTCCACATGTACACACCTGTATGTCGTTAGCAGCTCTTCATAAACAACATTGCTGAGGAAACGGCACTTCTCCAGGAGATCCTAACATGGTGTACGACTGCCAAGAAAAGTTGTGCATTTTTTTTGCTGAATTCTTTTCGGAACAATTGTTCTTCAATAAATAAATAATAATAAAAATTGTCTACATGTACATTGTACACACCTTTATGTCGTTAGCACCTCTTCATAAACAACGTTGCTGAGGAAACGGCGCTTCTTCTTTGTTTCCTCGTCCAGGGCAAGAATGCGGAGGCTGCTGGAACTGCCAACCCTACTGGCCGCCACGTAGAACTGACCATGGCTGAAGAAGTCTCTTGTGCAGAAGATCCCAACATGGTGTAGCGACTGTCCTTGGGATTTATTCACAGTCATGGCAAAGCAGGGTCGTACCGGAAACTGCCGACGCCGCAGAGTGAACGGGAACATGTTGTCAGATGGACTCAAGGTTATGCGTGGAATGAGTAATGTGCGTCCAGAATTGACACCCATCACAGATTTTGCAACCAACAGATTTGGAAGGATCTGAAGTATGATGTACCTTGAGCCATTGCAGTGCCCGCTCTGCTGGTCGAAGTTTCGCAGCAGCATGATTACCATACCCACCTTGAGAGAGATTCGATGTGGAGGCATACCAGATGGACAGAGGGTGTTCAGGAACTCAGGCGGATACAAATGATCACCCTCAGATTCCGCTGTATCGACGCTACAGCAAACATGTTCCTCCCCTGGGAATATGGTCGTCATGTAGGCATTTACCTGATCGACTTCGGAATTGGTCGGACATAGTATAACACGCTCGCATAGCCACTTGGGGTTGCTAATGTTGTTATGCAAGTCTTCGTACACCCAAGTGACAATATCCTGAAGTTTTTCACCTGGAAGAATGAGCGGTACCCTGAGCTCAATAGCAAATTCACCCTCTGCTGGATGGACAGGAATCTTCCCTTCACCCAGATCCAGCAGGAATTTTGCAAAAGCAGATTCGTCCTGTTGTTCTCCAGCACCCTGCATGATCCTCATGTTTACTCTGAGACGAAGTATCTGCACTTTTCTCCACAGGTATGAGCTCTTGAAGCACCTTCCAACTATGTCAATACGGCTACCGTGTGGCACAATAGTAAGGATCTGCCTCCAGTCACCACTGAAAAGCATTGTAATGCCGCCAAATGGTTCCTCTGAGCCCCGAAGCCACTAGAATGTTCGATCTGCTGCCTCCAATGCTCGACGATCCATCATTGAAACCTCATCCACCACCATTAGATTAGTCATGTGTATGAGTGCTGCAGTGGTGTCATTTTCACTGATGTTGCAAGTGGACTCATCAGTGAGAATGAGAGGACACTTGGTCCTACTATGGAAGGTGGCCCCTTTAGGCAGCAGCGTAGCTGCAATACCACTTGCAGCAGTTGCAAGAGCCACTTTGCCCATTGCTCGCACTTTGTTGAGTATATGAGACAATGTGAATGTTTTCCCAGTCCCACCACTTGCATCAACTGCAAGCATGCAGCCATGTCCGTGTTCCACACTCCGCATCACTTTATCGACAACAACGCGCTGCTCGTCATTAAGAAGGCACTCTGTTTGAGCGATGTGAGCCTCAAGTTCTCCTATATTGTGCACTGTTTCGTGCTCGATGACGCGCGGAATGCGAGACTGGAAATGAACTGGTTCAGGCTCAGGAAGGCCAAAGGTCTTACTGAGCGAAAAGCCGTGGCACTCAACTTTGTTCCTCAGCTCTAGTAGCACTGCACTCACAATGCGTCCATTTGGTTCATTCACACCTGCTGCACGCATGAAGTCCTCGCACAGCACATACTTGTGCCTTTCCCAGAACTGCACGTGGTTGCCTCTGAGAACGAAAATGAGCATGTTGGCAAATACTTCGCGGACTGCAGGGCCAAATGCAATATTTGCAGCCTCTTCCATAACAGAATCCACCTCCTGGTCATTGTCAACGATGCCATATGCAATGCAGGCTGCCAGATAGGTCTCCATGACCCTACCACCAACACGACGGAGATCCTGAAAGCATGTGGGGCCAGGCACGCGGTACAGTAGCATGCGGAGATAGTACAACTCGGCAGTATGTGAGTTGACGGGAATAATGGGGAGCCGCCCAACCGTATCAGCCTTACGGTTATCCTGGAAACTCAGCCTTCTCTTCCGCAATTGAAACCTTTTCCTCAAGTAGGTGAAGTGTTGGAATACATCTGGATATAGAACATGACGCATGTGTGGATGGAGATTCATGGCTTCGAAAAAGGCGGTGAGGGTTGTTGCAGGGGGTCCTGACTCTGCCACGTTCTGTACGGCACCTTCGTCATTGAACGTGATCACCTGCTCATCCTGTAGATGGAGTGCCAGCATCTCGACTGGTGGGTACTTGCGTTGAATGGGGAAATCGTATATGCGCCAGTATCCCTCAGATGCGGTGATGTAACGCCCTAGTTCGTAGCGTGCCACTTCATCATGTCGTAATGCCTCTCGCATCCTCTCATGAGGCTCCAGTCTGACCAGGCACTGGTCCGGGCCCTTTTCAAGGTATTTGTACAGGTACTTGACACAGGTGACAGCACAGACGATCTCAAGGTTGATGTGAGCATCGTACCTGAGGACAATATATGGATTGTAAGGCACAACCCATGCATTGTTAACTAATACGTTAGCACCGCCTCGTATTGTCTTCATGATGGGATCACCAGGTGCTGCTTCTGCCCGTCTTCTGTACAGGGGATAGGAGTCATCAGAGAAGCTTGTCGTTTGTCGTAGGGCTTTGGGATAGTCCTTTGTGCACTTCCGGTCTGCCATGCAAGGGCTCAAGATGTTCCATTCCCCACATGGGCCGTGAATCATGTGTGATGTCACGATACGGTGTAGTTCCGGATTTGTGAGTCTGTCAGGAATCTCAGCAGAGACCACGCGATCGACATCTGCTGGTGTTCTGGGCTTGTCGCGAGGTACCACAGTCAGGAGCATGTGTATATGGGGAAGGTGATGCTTTTGCGTTTCCTTCACCATCACGTAAGCGTCCACATGCCCCAAGATGTCATGCTTGAGGATGTCAGCGAGGAGTGCTTCCACCTTCATATGAAACACCCGGGCGATGATATCAGGTCTTGCATTGGGTGGCTGACCCTCAAAAACCGATTCTTTAATTTCTGGCCACTTTGGGTTGCAGGTGAATGTTAGGAAAAAGTCTGGTTTTCCCTTGACTCTGACTAAAGCCATTGCATCCTGAAACTCTTTGGCATACCAACGTGGCGACCCATAAATTGACGGTGGCAGAATGGTGAGGCGTCCAGGTAGCACCTCAGCATCACTGTTCAACGCATCAACGATGATCTTATACTTTTCTGCCTTAATTGACTTCTGGTTGCAGCGAATCCAATTGAGACGGTGTGACTCAATTTTTGCCATCATGTCGCATACGTACTGCTGTGTCAACCTTCCACCACGAAGCAGTAGATTGAAGTGATGAGTAGGATCACGTACTTGTAGATGGTAGCGGTAGAAAGTTGTTGGCGTTGTCCCTGCCAACTCAGTGTGGTACCCCTGAGAGCCGCAGGGTAGCAGAAGTATGTATGATAGTGGGTCATACGCTGGATGCAAGGCATCTATTGTCTGTAAACCTCCTCCTCTGAGGTGAACAGCGACTGCCAGCCTTCCAAACTGCTCTGTTGTCATAGCCCCTGGAGCAATGACAGCCACATCGCTGTCTGGTGAGGGAAGGTTGACGGTACCATGATGAAGGTCTCGGCGCCGCGTGCGACCTGTTAACACAATATTCAGTTCATTGGCGCTATCATTATGAACCACATACTCAATGGCAGTTTTGAATTGCTGGACGTATGGGTTGCACTCATGAATGGCCTGTTGTGCTCTTAGCAAAAACTGCTCATTCAGGTCACTGTTCGAGGTGTGGGCACGACGATAATCCAGCTCATGGGCTGGATCGTGAAAGTAGATCTGAGCAAAGCGTGGGGTACAACCCAGATCGGCAAGAGGAGCACCAATGTAATGGTAAACCTTACCTTGTATGCGCACTCCAGGATTGAAGCCAGGCATACGTATCTCTCGGACACCGATACTTGCCATTGCCAGCGCGTTGTTGTACTGTTTCGCGTGCTTCACAAAGGCCTGGTTAAGGAAAAGGTTTTTAATAGCATCAGGAGGTTGTGATGGAATTGAACCGGGTTTTGGATTCGTAGGATCATGCATAAGATCGACCTTGCCGTGGTTGCAGCAAAATCCTCTTCTCTCCTCATTCCACACCAAAGCAGCACAATGAGAGCATTTAGTGCACTGAAATATTGAAGTCCTGCTCAGCGCGTGCCTGTACTCACCATGAAGTACCTCTCGGAAGAAATCGGTATCATCGTATCGAGCAAGGTTGCGATTGTCATGGTGAGCCTGGTCTAGTCTCACACGGTGTACATCCTGATGGCGCAGGGCATCCCTTACTTGCCGGTCTTCTCGCTGGTGAGGGATTTCTTCTGCACGACGCCTTGTCTCGCGTCCAGTGTTGTCTGCCAAGCGAGCAGTCCGTTCCTCATCCGTTTCTTCTGCACGACGACTTGTTATGCGTCGAGTGTTGTCTGCCAAGCGAGCAGTCCGTTCTTCATCCGTTTCTTCTGCACGACGCCTTGTCTCGCGTCCAGAGTTGTCTGCCAAGCGAGCAGTCCGTTCGTCATCCGTTTCTTCTGCACGACGCCTTGTCTCGCGTCCAGCGTTGTCTGCCAAGCGAGCAGTCCGTTCCTCATCCGTTTCTTCTGCACGACGACTTGTTATGCGTCGAGTGTTGTCTGCCAAGCGAGCAGTCCGTTCTTCATCCGGTTCTTCTGCACGACGCCTTGCCTCGCGTTCAGTGTTGTCTGCCAAGCGAGCAGTCCGTTCTTCATCCGGTTCTTCTGCACGACGCCTTGTCATGCGTGCAGTGTTGTCTGCCAAGCGAGCAGTCCGTTCTTCATCCGGTTCTTCTGCACGACGCCTTGTCATGCGTGCAGTGTTGTCTGCCAAGCGAGCAGTCCGTTCTTCATCCGTTTCAGCTGCACGACGACTTGTCACGCGCGTAACGGCGCGTGTCAAGCGAGCAGCGCGTTCTTCGTCAGATTGCATTGCGCGCGCACGGCGTGCAGCTTCGTTCCTTCGTTCTCGTAAACGACGACTCGATTGGGGCATTGTCTTTATCTACAATCTATCTATAAGATAGACAGTAAGTATATAGACGGTAAGTATAATATAGAGAAGATAGAATAGATAGATCTAACAATAAGACAGTGGGAAGATACAATCGTAACAATCGAGACAGTTAGTCGGCACTTTCGTAAGGCCGGAAGTGAAGTCATCACTGTCCGGAAGTTCGCATATCGCAGTTACGATTATTCGCCATTTAGTGTTAATGTCCAAGTATTAAATTAGCGCCAACGTATTTTGGCTTTGTGCAATTTAATCGCAAGGAATCAATCAATTCAATAAAAAAAAGAAAAGGAAAAACATTAATAGGCTACGCAACAACGGCTTCTGTGATTGGCTGCCGGAAGTGCAGTCGTCACTGTCCGGAAGTTGGCATATCGCAGTTACGATTATTCGACATTTAGTGTTAATTATTCAATTAGCGCCAGCGCCAACGTATTTTGGCTTTTTGCAATTTAATCGCAATGAAAAGTAGAAAGAGAAGAGAAAACATTCCAAACCGCGAGGCAAAAACAACACGGCACGTCTACACAACAACGTGTCCTGTGATTGGCTGTACTTGCGCCCAAAAAAAAAAACCTTAACCGTCCGGCAACTGAATGTTAAAAAAAATAAATAAACGCTCTTCGCTTTCGCGTGATCGTGCGTGGGGGGGAAAAAAAAAAAAAGTTAAAATAAATAAATAAACGCTCTTCGCTTTCGCGTGATCGTGCGTGGGGGGGGGGGGGGGGGGGGAAACGCTCTTCGCTTCCGCCCTTCGCTCTGACTGAATTGGGAGAATGTTTTTAAAGTGCGCATAAGAAATCGAGAAATTATTATTTTCCCGTATACGGGCGCATACCCGTACTATATATCTATCTAAAATTATATCCCCCCCCTCTATTTACATGAAATGTTTTGGTCCATTCGCAACGCCAAAGCGAACGGCGAACGGCTTGCGAGTACAGTGACAATCCCCCCCCTCTATTTACATGAAATGGTTTGGTCCATTCGCAACGACCACAGAACCCCCCCCCCTCTATTTACATGAAATGGTTTGGTCCATTCGCAACGCCAAAGCGAACGGCGAACGGCTAAATCGCCATAGCTCGGTAAGTACTTGTCCGATTAATTTCAAACCTTGAAAAGGCACATCCTCGGGTCCCCAGCAATATACCTGGCAAGTTTCAAGTATATCGGACCGGTAGTTGTCGAGAAATCGTTGTCGCATACACACATACACACATACACACACACATACACACAGAGATTAATGGAATTATAGATAGACTAGGGCATGCCCGTACGTGGGTGCCCGTTCCTTGCCAAAAAAAAAAAAAAACGCTACCCGTACGCTCTACCCCGCCCGTACGCCCGTACGCCCGTAAACAAAAAAAACAACGCTCTTCGCTTCCGCCCTTCGCTCTGGGAGAAATAATGCGCATAAGAAATCGAGAAATTATTATTTTCTCCGGAAGAAATCGAATTACGAACCGTAATGGCGCACGCGCTCGGCTCGGCTCGCAACAACGCGTTCTGTGATTGGCTGCTGGAAGTGAAGTCTTCACTGTCCGGAAGGTCGCAAATCGCAGTTACGATGAATCGCAAATTAGTTTTAATTAGTTTTAAAACATAGTTTAACGCCAACATAGTTTGCAAACGTGAAATAAATGAATACGCTCTCAAATGTGCCGTCCGAGGCAGAGTCTGTTCGCCACGTTCGGCACACGTGATAGCTCGCTGCTCTCTGATTGGTTGAATCGTTTTTTGGACATAGCTCGGTAACTACTTGTCCGATTAATTTCAAACCTTGAAAAGGCACATCCTCGGGTCCCCAGCAATATACCTGGCAAGTTTAAAGTATATCGGACCCGTGGTTGTCGAGAAACAGCGGTCACAGACAAACAAACACACACACAGACATACACACACACACACACACACAGAGATTACTGGAATTATAGATAGATGACTGATTGCTTTCCTTGCTGTATGTTTTTCCTGTGTGCTTTTAATACAATCGGTTCATTTACAATCTTTGGGTGTGGTTCCACTATTGATTTGTTTTTGACACCGGATAACATATTTTTTCTGCCAGGGCTCCTCGCGGGGTTCGGAGGTTTACTGAGACCAGGAGATCGGTGAGGACCCCGTAACAGAAATTGGGGGCTCGTCCAATTGACTCGTGGGCTCGAAGTTGGGTCTGCGTACGGGATCTAAAATTTCCTAAATTTAGTCTGGGAAAGAATTCCCTAACATTCCCAGAATTCCCAAATTTGGAACCTTTTCCAACATTCCTAAATTTTTCCAAAAGGAAAAAGTTTTTTTTTTTTTAAATTTCTTGTGTGAAGGTTAACAGGTGTTAACAGTAGTCACCATGGAGTTTGACGCAGAGAAGTTTACAGTGACCCCTAGTGAAGTACAGTTCAGAGCGTTAGTAAAATCGGACCTCTTGAAATTGGCCAAACATTTTAGCTTGGATGTCCGAACTAATAGGAAGAAGGCAGAGTTGCAGACAGTGGTGATACAATCTATGGTGGGATTAGGAACATTGGGAGAGGTAGCCCGGGATTGGTTACCCGAGGAACCAGAAGAGGTGGAGCTCCGGAAACTGGAGTTGCAATTGCAGAGCGAGGAAAGAAGAGCTGCAAAGGAAAGAGAACTCCAAGAAAGGTTAGAAGACAAAAGCAGAGGAAAGGAGAGTGGAATGAGAACTCCAGGAAAGATTAAAAGCAGAGGAAAGGAAAGCAGAAGAGAGAAGAGAAGAGAAACAAGCAGAGGAAAGGAGAGTGGAACGAGAACTCCAGGAAAGGTTAGAAGAGAAGAAAGCAGAGGAAAGGAGAGTTGAAAGAGAACTCCAGGATAGGTTAGAGGAAAAAAAAAACAGAGGAGAGAAAAGCCGAAAGGGAGTTAAGGGATCGTGAAATGGCCCTTCAGCATGAAATTAAACTCAAGGAGCTGGATGTAATGAAAGAACGGGGAGAGGTACCATCCATGCCGACTGGTTCGACACCTAGTCAGAACACCTGGGATGTTGGCAGGCATGTGTGGCTGGTTCCACCCTTCAATGAAAAGGAGGTAGCCAATTTTTTTCCACACTTTGAGAAAGTGCTCGACTGTTAAACTGGCCTGAGGAGTACTGGTCCATACTAGTGCAGAGTGTTCTGGTGGGTAAAGCTCAAGATATTTATTCGGCTTTACCGATTGACCAATGTGCAGATTATGAGGTATTGAAGAATCGCATTCTCATAGCCTATGAATTGATCCCGGAGGCTTACCGACAAAAATTCCGGAATGCCAGGAGGAGGGAGAGTGAGACCCATGTGGAATTTGCCAGAGTGAAGGAAACCATGTTTGATAGGTGGTGTGATTCAAAAGGAGTTGGGAAAGACTTCGACCTATTGCGACAATTGATCCTGGTGGAGGAATTCCAACAGTGTGTCCACGAGGACATTAAAGTTCATCTGGAGGAAAGGAAAGTACCAAAGCTGTATGAGGCAGCCACCATGGCAGATGACTATGCCTTAACACACAGGATGGGGTTCCACAAACCGAACTTCTCGCCCAGACCTAGCCAGGGGAGCTATGGTACATCGGGGGCGGATAATGAAAATCCATGGGGGCGGCCTCGGGATGAAAATGAGGTCCACTTTGACACCACGACTTCTAGAAATCAGAAGACTGCGGTTCCAAGACAGACCTATCATCCGGGGGACTCGAGGCAGACCGCCGCCCCCATGCCTTGGCAGACCACGAGGTTCTCCTCCGGGCCTACTTGCACTTTTTGCCATAAACCTGGACACTGGATGTCCAACTGTTATGCTCTGGGAAAGGAAAATCAGGAGCGGAGTTCGACTAGTACGACTCCAAATGCGATGGCCATTGTGAGAAATCGCCCTCAAAAGGGTTACCAACCATTTATTTCAGAGGGGTTTGTGTCACTGGAGGGAGCCTCGACTAACCGGAGACCGGTTAGGATATTGAGGAACACAGGAGCACATCAATCTTTAATGCTTGAAGGCATCTTGCCATGGTCCGAGGAGACGGCAACTAGGGATAGTGTTCGTTTACAGGGGATTGGTGGCTGTGTTAGTGCTCCACTTCATGTCATCCATTTGGAGTCAGATTTGGTGTCAGGACCGGTCACCGTCGGTTTACAAGCCACGCTTCCTGTCGAGGGAGTATCGGTTGTTATCGGGAATGATTTGGCCGGTGGTCAAGTTTATGGTAACCCGATGGTTGTTAAAAAGCCCAGTAGGGAAAATAACACCACACCAGTTAGGGATGGCGACAAGTTTAGCAAGTTATTTGTAGGTGGACTGAACTTCAAAACAAAGGAAGATGTTTTGGAGTCTGCCTTCAGCAAATATGGACCGCTTTTGGAAGTGCTGCTGATAAAAGACAGGGAGACACGAAAGTCAAGAGGGTTTGGCTTTGTCACGTTTGAAAACTCAAAGGACGCCAGAGAGGCAGAAAAGGCTCTGAATAGCAAGGAGTTGGAGGGTCGGACCATCACAGTAGGGAAGGCATCTCCTAGGGGTCGAGGGGGCTATAGAGGAGGACCACGGAGTAGTAGTGGTGGTGGCCGCAATCGATATTATTATGGAGGCTTCCAGAGTTATGACAGCTCCCGAAGGAAGGATTATCAGAGCAGTGGCCGAGAAGGAGACCGCCAGTCAGGTGACTACTGTGACAAGTGGTCCCACCGTAATTATTAGGAGTCCGGAAACGTTGAAGCACTAAATGCTGCGGAGCCTAACCTAACGCCTAACCTAACCTAAGCCTAACCTAACGTAACGTGTAACTAACGGACGTTCCTAAAGGCGTCCAGGTAGTGAACTTTCCTGCACGGACTAACTGTGAACTCCACGTTCCTAAAGGCGTCCATGTAGTGAACTTTCCTCCCCGGACTAACCGTGAACTCCACGTTCCTAAAGGCATCCATGTAGTGAATACTTCCAGGCCTCACCACCCAACCACCATGGAACCTGGCTTTCAGCTCGGCCTCCCGAGGAAAGTGCTATGGATTTGCTGGCCTTTGGGTTTTTGATCATAACCCCTTAACCTTCATTCAAGAGAAACTAAAGTAAAAATCAGAGGTTGATGAGATGGAGTTTGGCTTTGCAGGGGTTCAACTTGGAAATTGAACATGTAAAGGGCCGGGACAATGTCGTGGCTGACGCTTTGTCCAGAGGGAATTAATTTTGGGAAAGCTCTGGGGGTGGTGTGAAAGTTTGTTGCTTTATTTTTGGGGAAATATTGAGTACTGTTGCCCATGGGAATGGATGATGTGGGTGTTGAGTTTACTTTTGGTGGTTTCAAGACTTTACTTACAAAGAAAGTTTTCGCTGTGTTCAAACTTTCTTTCTTGAGGGGGGGAAGTGTTACGGATTCGGCCCTAATGATTGTTGTTATGATTATTGTTGTTGGTTCTAAGTATTCTGGTGATTGTGGTTGAAGGGAAAGGGTTATTATCGTTAAAAGGTTTAACAGCGCTCATGATCAAATAATATCGGAAATGGCATAGTGGGCCGGAAGAAGTCGAGGGAGAGAAGGAGGATGGGAGAGAAAGGAAAAGGAGGTGTTCTGACGAAGCTCCGCACCTGGCGTGGGCGAGCTTACATGGCGAGAGAACTTTGAGTCCGGGAAGGGAATCTTGAGCGATTGGTGATCGCTGGAATTGTGGAAAAGCCTGCGAAGCCAGGTACAGGTGTGATTCCGGAGAATCTTCGCCGAGCAGCGACGACTCGAGGACGAGCCAGCCGCCATTACCGGGACCTCACCCGTCGTTCGCGGAACCTTGGGTTGGCCGCATCCGCGGGTCCCGCCATCTGGGGATTTGCCCGAAATAGGTGTGTGCACTAAAGCGGCGTTGGAAGATTGCCCTGCGGTTCGTTGACTGAACGGGGAAGGTGCACATCCGGATCGCTTATTTGGGATTCCCTGTCCACGGTCAGGTTGCTGTTGGATTAGACCACGTGACGGACCATGCCTTACCTACACCGCCGTACTCGCCTCTTCGCGTTTCCGCCTCACCTCCATTGAGTTATAGAGACATTGAAGGGTTGGGCTCCATTCCCTGGGAGCGCGGATCACGGCCGAGCTGCTGCTGAGCTGGGACTGGGATCTGTGAGTTTATGTTACGTAATAAGGTGGTACCATCTTGAGGTTAATTGTATGACTGATTGCTTTCCTTGCTGTATGTTTTTCCTGTGTGCTTTTAATACAATCGGTTCATTTACAATCTTTGGGTGTGGTTCCACTATTGATTTGTTTTTGACACCGGATAACATATTTTTTCTGCCTGGGCTCCTCGCGGGGTCCGGAGGTTTACCGACACCAGGAGATCGGTGAGGACCCTGTAGCAGAAATGTCAAAGGTCAACTCTACGTCAAACTCCCAAAATCATAAATTTTCATCTAAAAAATCGTCACTTTTCTCCCTATTGACCCGAGCTTTGATTAAGATTGTCAATTTTCATCTTGATGAAATGGACAATTTGCTGTATCAATGGATTTTCTTTTTCTTGGCGGTGGAGGGCGGATTTTGCAAGTATCGTGCTCCACATGACGTCTTCCTGTTACTTGCAAAATCGAAGATTTTTCAAGTACATTGGTCGGTTGTGTTTGTGACTCTGTTTGTTAGTTTGTCACCGGCCTACAGGTCACAATTTTCAACCGATCTTCACCAGACTTCACCAAGTGGTAGAGTTGGTCAAATGCCAGAAGCCGATTGTTTTTGGGGTCAATAGGTCAAAAGGTCAACATAGGCCAAAGGTCACCAACTTTGCTAAATTTCTAAAATCCTCAATTTTCATCCGATTGACTTGAAATTTGAAGACCACTTGCATATCTGGTCATTGAATTCAACCACCAATAATTTTTGAGGTCAACATAGGCCAAATGGTCAACATAGGCCAAATTTCTAAAATCCTCAAATTTCATCCAATTGACTTGAAATTCGAAAAGGACTTGCATATCTCGTCACTGAATTCAACCACAAATTATATTTTAGGTGAACATACGCCAAAAGGTCAACATAGGCCAAATTTCTAAAATCCTCAATTTTCATCCAATTGACTTGAAATTTGAAGAGGACTTGCATATCTGGTCACTGAATTCAACCACCAAGTATTCTTGAAGTCAACTTAGGCCAAAAGGTCAACATAGGCCAAATTTCTAAAATCCTCAATTTTCATCCAATTGACTTGAAATTTGAAGACCACTTGCATATCTGGTCACTGAATTCAACCACCAAGTATTTTTGAGGTCAACATAGGCCAAATGGTCAACATAGGCCAAATTTCTAAAATCCTCAATTTTCATCCAATTGACTTGAAATTTGAAGAGGACTTGCATATCTGGTCACTGACTTCAACCACCAAGTGTTCTTGAGGTCAACATAGGCCAAAAGGTCAACATGGGCCAAATTTCTAAAATCGTCACTTTTCATCCTGTTGACCCGAGCTTTGATCAAGATTGTAAATTTAAATCTTCATGAAATGGCCAATTTGCTGTATCAATGGTAAACTTTTGGGGGAGGGCGTATTTTGCAAGTATCGTGCTACGCATGACGTTTTCTTGTTTGTCTGTCTGTTTGTCTGTTTGTCTGTTTGTTTGTCACCGGTGTACAGGTCACAATTTTCAACCGATCTTCACGAAACTTCACCAAATGCTGGAGTTGGTCAAAAGCAAGAAGCCTATTGTTTTTGGGGTCAATAGTTCAAAAGGTCAACATAGGCCAAAGGTCACCAACTTTGCTATATTTCTAAAATCCTCAATTTTCATCGGATTGACTTGAAATTTGAAGAGGACTTGCATATCTGGTCACTAAATTCAACCACCAAGTATTTTTGAGGTCAACATAGGCCAAAAGGTCAACATAGGCCAAAAGGTCAACATAGGCCAAATTTCTAAAATCCTCAATTTTCATCCAATTGACTTGAAATTTGAAGAGGACTTGCATATCTGGTCACTGAATTCAACCACCAAGTATATTTAAGGTCAACATAGGTCAAAACGTCAACATGGGCCACATTTCTAAAATCCTCAATTTTCATCTGATTGACTTGAAATTTGAAGAGGACTTGCATATCTGGTCAATGAATTCAACTACCAAGTATACTTGAGGTCAACATAGGCCAAAAGGTCAACATAGGGCAAATTTCTAAAATCCTCAATTTTCATCGAATTGACTTGAAAATTGAACAGCATTTGCATATTGAGTCATTAAATTGGGAAACATACTATTTTTGAGGTCAAAAGGTCAAAGGTCAACTCAAGGACAAATTTTTTAAATCATCAATTTTCATTCGCTCTTTCACGAGCCTCGATCTTGTATACAAAAAAAACAAAAAAAACAAAAAAAAAAATCTAAAAAGCCGTCAATTCTCAACCGATTGGCTTCAAAATTGAACAGCATTTGCATATCGAATCATTAAATTGGGAAACATACTATTTTTTTAGGTCAAAAGGTCAAAGGTCAACTCATGGCCAACCTTCCAAAATCATCATTTTTCATCTGAAAAATCGTCACTTTGCTTCCTATTGTCCCGAGCTTTGATCAAGATTGTCAATTTTAATCTTGATGAAATGGACAAATTGCTGTATCAATGGAATTTTTTTTTTCTTGGGGAGGGTTTGGGGGGCATATTTTGCAAGTATCGTGCTCCACATGACGTCTTCTTCTTTGTTTATTTGTTTTTGAGTAGGATGTCTCAAAAAGTTGTGGACAAGTTATGACAAAACTAGGTGGATGAGTTGTGTAGATGAAAAGAACAAGCAGATTCGATTTTTCAGGTCGAGATCCAGATCTGGCCTGTCAGTGATACTGTGGGATATAAAACTTAAACTGTTCAGCCTAGTGGAGGTATGCGATCTACCGAGTACCATTCTTGTTATGTTTTACTAGTAAAATGATAGTCAAAAATGACGGGTTGGAACCGTTTATTCGAAGGTGCAGCCTCGTGAGCATGCCAAAGTCTGAAGCCTTGGCCTAGTGTCAGGTGTGCTTATATCTTTCCCCCATGGCATCTTACCCCATGGCAAAAAGGGTCTTTCCCTCGCGGTCCCCCTGTGCTGTCTTTCCCTCGTGGTCCCCCTGTGCTGTCTTTCCCTCGTGGTCCCACTGTACTGTCTTTCCCTCGTGGTCCCCCTGTATTGTCTTTCCCTCGTGGTCCCCCTGTACTGTCTTTCCCTCGTGGTCCCTCTGTACTGTCTTTCCCTTGTGGTCCCCCTGTGCTGTCTTTCCCTCGTGGTCTCCCTGTGCTATCTTTCCCTCGTGGTCCCCCTGTACTGTCTTTCCCTCGTGGTCCCCCTGTGCTGTCTTTCCCTCGTGGTCCCCCTGTGCTGTCTTTCCCTCGCGGTCCCCCTGTGCTGTCTTTCCCTCGTGGTCCCCTTGTGCTGTCTTTCCCTCGTGGTCCCCCTGTGCTGTCTTTCCCTCGCGGTCCCCCTGTGCTGTCTTTCCCTCGTGGTCCCCCTGTACTGTCTTTCCCTCATGGTCCCCCTGTGCTGTCTTTCCCTCGCGGTCCCCCTGTGCTGTCTTTCCCTCGCGGTCCCCCTGTGCTGTCTTTCCCTCGCGGTCCCCCTGTGCTGTCTTTCCCTCACGGTCCCCCTGTGCTGTCTTTCCCTCGCGGTCCCCCTGTACTGTCTTTCCCTCGCGGTCCCCCTGTGCTGTCTTTCCCTCGTGGTCCCCCTGTGCTGTCTTTCCCTCATGGTCCCCCTGTGCTGTCTTTCCCTCGTGGTCCCCCTGTGCTGTCTTTCCCTCGTGGTCCCCCTGTACTGTCTTTCCCTCGTGGTCCCCCTGTGCTGTCTTTCCCTCGTGGTCCCCCTGTGCTGTCTTTCCCTCGTGGTCCCCCTGTGCTGTCTTTCCCTCATGGTCCCCCTGTACTGTCTTTCCCTCGTGGTCCCCCTGTGCTGTCTTTCCCTCGCGGTCCCCCTGTACTGTCTTTCCCTCGTGGTCCCCCCGTGCTGTCTTTCCCTCATGGTCCCCCTGTGCTGTCTTTCCCTCGTGGTCCCCCTGTACTGTCTTTCCCTCGTGGTCCCCCTGTGCTGTCTTTCCCTCGCGGTCCCCCTGTACTGTCTTTCTTCGTGGTCCCCCTGTGCTGTCTTTCCCTCGTGGTCCCCCTGTGCTGTCTTTCCCTCGTGGTCCCCCTGTGCTGTCTTTCCCTCGTGTTCCCCCTGTGTTGTCTTTCCCTCGTGGTCCCCTGTGCTGTCTTTCCCTCGTGGTCCCCCTGTGCTGTCTTTCCCTCGTGGTCCCCCTGTGCTGTCTTTCCCTCGTGGTCCCCCTGTGCTGTCTTTCCCTCGTGGCCCCCCTGTGCTGTCTTTCCCCCATGGTCCCCCTGTGCTGTCTTTCCCTCGCGGTCCCCCTGTGCTGTCTTTCCCTCACGGTCCCCCTGTGCTGTCTTTCCCTCGCGGTCCCCCTGTGCTGTCTTTCCCTCGTGGTCCCCCTGTACTGTCTTTCCCTCACGGTCCCCCTGTGCTGTCTTTCCCTCGTGGTCCCCCTGTGCTGTCTTTCCCTCGCGGTCCCCCTGTGCTGTCTTTCCCTCGCGGTCCCCCTGTGCTGTCTTTCCCTCGTGGTTGTCAGCTCTTTCACGAGCCTCGATTCAGTATACCAAAAAAAAAACTCTTCTTTATTTATTAGACATCACACGGATGCAAATGAACACTCGTTTTACTCTGCGTGCGTTGCACATCACATGCTGTGGATTTCACGTGCCTGCGCCCTGTATTTATTGTTTTTTTTTTTTTTTAACGCTTCTGTACACCCCTATTGAGGCTCGGTTTGCAAGCCATTGTCTATATTTCCAATAGAAAAGACATACTTACTCTTCTTTTGGGTATTTTGGGTCCTTGGGGTAATTTAGGCCCTTGGGGTCTTTTGTGTCCTTTGGGTCTTCAGGTTCCTTGAGGTCTTTTGGGTAATTTGAGCCCTTTGGATCTGCTGGGTTTTGGGGTCCTCAGGTCTTTTCAGTCCTGTGGGTCTTTGGGGTATTAAGGGTCTTTGGGATATTTTGAGTCTTCGGGGTCTTTTTAGTCTTTGGGGTATTTTGGGTCTTTGGGGTCCTTTGGGTCTTCGTTATCTTTTCAGTCTTTTGGGTCTTCAGGGTTTTTAATGGTGTTTGGGGTATTTTGGGTCTTCAGAGTATTTTGGGTCTTCAGGGTCTTTTTGGTCCTTGTGGGCTTTTGGGTCTTAAGAGTCCTTGGAGTATTCTGGGTCCTTGGGGGTATTTTGAGTCTTCTGGGTCGTTTGGGTCCTCGGGGTCATTTGGGTATTTTGGATCCTCAGCATCGTTTGGGTCTTTGCTGTATCAAACGTTTGGGTCTTCTGGGTACTTAGGTTCTTGTGGGTCATTGAGGTCTTCTGGGTCTTTAATGGTCTTTGGGGTATTTTGGGTCTTCAAGAGTCATCGGGGTCTTTGGGGTCTATTCAGTATTTGGGGTCGTTTGGGTCCTCAGGGTCATTTGGGTATTTTGGATCTTCGGGGTATTTTGGGTCTTCTTGGTCCTTGGGGTCTTTTAGGTCTTTCCCTCGTGGTCCCCCTGTGCTGTCTTTCCCTCGCGGTCCCCCTGTGCTGTCTTTCCCTCGCGGTCCCCCTGTGCTGTCTCTCGCGGTCCCCCTGCGCGGTCCCCCTGTGCTGTCTTTCCCTCGCGGTCCCCCCTCGCGGTCCCCACAGTCATGTTCAAATAATTCCCATTAAAACCCCACTTAAATTCCCTCCAAAAGCACGACTCAAAGCCTTTAAAACCTACACTTAGGAAGGGGGAACAGACATCACACAAACACACATTGTGTTTTATATGGTAGATGATCATCTCTGGTCATTGCAATCTTTGTCTTTTGTGCCATCAGAAATTAATAAGTGAAGCTGATAGAACTAACCTTGAGAAACGTCTTCTTTAGTTTGATTCCCAGTAAAGAAAACTAAAATAAAATTCATGGAATCTTTCTGTAAAATTCTCATGATTGTGTGGGATATGAGACATACCTGGTGTTGGACAAATGGTTAGGGTGGTGGGCTTGGGATACTAAGGTCCTGAGTTCGAATCCCGTTCAGCTGTTGAATAAATACCAGGTGGGATTGACTCAGCCTGTCATCCTTCTGAGTTCGGCGAAATGCGTACCAGCGTACCAGGGTACTGGGTCCTCTCTCAAGGAGGTTGGTGGCAGGATTTGCACTCTGGCTGCGGAAAAAACACCTCATTCCGTAGTCCCCTTGTCTTTTTATTTGGCTGACCAGAGTCCTTGGAAGTTATACGCTGCTTCCGGTCGGTATTAGGTAGGGTGATTGGTCAATTTAGTCCCAAATACCTAATTACCAACACCCACCGCGAAGCAGGGAAATAACTCCCACTCGAACCATGGATACGATGGAATATGCCAAGCGGATAGCAATCCGCGATCCGAGCCGTTAACAATGTGACTAACCCGATTCTAAGCAGTTTCAATCGTGCCACGTTTACCCAATGATAGAAAGGACGGATGCGATCGGATGGAGAGGAAACCAGAGGGTAGGAAGAACAAAGATGGGTTTATTAACAAATGTACAGAAAGAAGAGGAAACAAAAGAATGTACAGGATAGGGAGAGGAAGAAGTAGCACACAGGGCAGTCTTAAAACAGTCTTATTCTAATACCCCAGACAAACGTACACACTCACACGGGGATGGTAGATGGTCCAGGTAGACGGTCCGGCGATGGGGTCCAGGCTCCGGTCCAGTGGGCGAAACCCGGCAGGCAGCTCCGCGTATGGTTGAATGCGACCGGACAGTTATGTAAGGGGGGAAGCTGGTGTCCTGTAGCGTACGTAATAAATGCACGCTCGTGCCAAACGTACCCTCTCCAATGTTCTCTTAAACAAGCGTGCCCTTCTTCTTCTCAGTCCTGTTCAATGCACATTTCCCAAAGAGTCCTCTTACAATGCGCGTGCCTCCAACAGGTCTTGTACAACAAGCGCTCTCTCATCAAAGACCTTTCGCAAATGTGCGCTCCGTCTCAGTCCTGTGAAAGGGCTTTGCGTTCGCGCTTATATATTTCGTCCAGCAAAACGCTCCACTAGCCAAACTGCCACGCCTGCCAGCGATGTTCCTTCAGCCCTGGTTGGCTGGTGAGGGCTTACCGGCCACGCCTTTGACGGCTGGATGACGTGGCCACACCTTCTTCTTGCCATTCCGCCCCCTTTCTCGGGCCTCACTGCGTGTTTTATGGCGGCGTTTGAGCGAGCTTCAGCTCAAGGCAGCGAACGCTGCTAACAAAGGCGCGTAACAAATTGAGAGCCATAAGGCACTGACTATAGGGGCGCGTAATGGTGTCGCTTGGAGAGGGAGGTCGCAAAATGGATGGAATGGGGCCTACTCCTTATTTAATTGACACAACGCAGATTCAACCATTGGAAACACGGCCTTATCTAAAACACATATTAATGAAATAACTGAAGTCTTATGGTGGCCTACGTGTTGCTTGTGGACTAACTAGGGGTGCTACCTTTAACCTTTTAATGATGCGATATTTACAAGAATGTGTGGGTTCTAAAACCGCAACACTGCACCCCCCCACCCCCTTTTTCCAGGCTTGGCCCGAGCCGAAACAAAATGGCTATCTTTTAACTTAGTGTGACACTTAGGTGGGGTTACCCTCTACTTTTAACCTCACCCTGAGTGCGACAGTTTTAACACTAGATATGTCCCACCTGCTGCGTTGCATCCTACCTAACTGACTCACGCCCACGATTAACCGAATTACGGAATGGTCTTCAAACTAAACATTTAGCCGGTGGGGAGCATTATTTACAAGACTCTAATTATTTACACTGCAACCCAGGACCTGACTTTTGTGGGAAAAGAAGAACTTTTGAAAAGGGGAAATGCCACTGCAATGCACTGCACCGATACACCATACCCATATGTACCAATATGCACCATCTATCTATAATTCCAGTAATCTCTGTACGTCTGTACGTTTGTTTGTTTGTCTGTGACCGCTGTTTCTCGACAACCACGGGTCCGATATACTTTTAACTTGCCAGGTATATTGCTGGGGACCCGAGGATGTGCCTTTTCAAGGTTTCATATTAATCGGACAATTACTTACCGAGCTATGTCCAAAAAACGATTCAACCAATCAGAGAGCAGCGAACGATCGCGTGTGCCGAACGTGGAGGACACACTCTGCCTCGGATGGCACATTTGAGAGCGTATTCATTTATTTCACGTTTGCAAACTATGTTGGCGTTAAACTATGTTTTAAAACTAATAAAACCGAATTTGCGATTCATTCGCTTTCCTGCGCGTTTGTGCACACGATGGCGATTTCTTTACCAAACTCCGGAAGCCGTTCGCTTTGGACCAAACCATTGCATGTAAATAGAGGGGGGGGATTGTCACCGTACTCGCAAGCCGTTCGCTTTGGACCAAACCATTTCATGTAAATAGAGGGGGGGGATATAATTTTAGATATAGATATAGTACGGGCAATGCCCTAGTAGTAAAAGAAAATGCACAAAAAGCACCATAATGAAAATGCACAGAACAAACATTTTAAAATAATAAAATTATGACCTTCTTGCGCTTGCTCTGCTGGGCCGATGTTTCTGGCTGTCTTCTTGCTTGATGTTTTTAGCTGCATCGCAGATGCTGCTCATAGAGTGCACTCTGCTGTTGTTGTTGTTCTTCTTCTTGTTGTTCTTGTTCTTGCAGAGAAGACAAAACCTCAAAGCTCCACCCATTCTGGGAACCATAGCTCCACCCATTGTGGGAGAGGCTTCATATAAACAAATATCCACCATTTTATTAACTCGCATAGCTTTGAGGCCTGTTTTGTAGGCCTGTGGTGTCTTCCTCTCTCACACAGTTTTTTTCAAATCAAATTCGATATATCATTTCATTTTTCACAGTCGCTAACATAGTTTTAGACTCGGTTGAAAAAAAACGGGAAGAAAATCCGAATGAAAGTTGCCCTTTATAGACCGAAGTGAATTCTCAAAGGCCTGTAACTTCAAGTCCATTGAGATTTTTTTTTTTTTAATCACGGCATGGTCAGTCATACACCGCCCAAAATAACAGACGGGAAAATGCCGAGATATATATATTTTGTTTAAATCGCGGCATGGTCAGTCATACACCGCCCGAAATAACAGACGGGAAAATGCCGAGATATATAAAAAATTCGTCCATTTGATGACAATCGTCACGATGAAATATTTAATTTATACGTCGTCACAATAATGTGGAGAGAGGAGCATAGCTTCGTTCACGTGTCGCCACATACGGGAAATTGCCGAGATATATATTTTTTAAATCGCGGCATGGTCAGTCATACACCGCCTGAAATAACAGACGGGAAAATGCCGAGATATATTAAATATTCGTCGCCACACACGGGAAATTGCCGAGATATATTTTCACTTTGCACAAAAATAACATCAAGTAATCGAATCAATAGGAATGTCCTGTGCCTATAACATCGACGTTATAGGCAACGCTGCATCTAGGCATTGTGTAACATCGACGCGGCTTTTGTTTTAATTAAAACTTTTTGTACTTGTTATTAATAAAAACCATAGTCCCCCTTTCGCTCCGCTGTGCGACGGGGAATAAAAAGGGCACATACCGCGTCCGCTTTTTTATTTGTGGCCAGCAGGGCCAACTCAGGTGGTCCACTGCTGGGCATAGATGCCACTTAAAACAGTGGTCCGCAAGCCAGATACTGCTGGCAACAATGGTCGGCCCCAGCAGAGGTGCCAGGCCACAGAACGTGTGGTCCATAAGTGGTGCCAGGCCACAGAACGTGTGGTCCATATGGTGCATCAGTGCAGGCAGGAGGCAGCAAGGGTGCGGGCGCACAACCCGCGGCACCTGCACACACCCCTCGGACACAAAAGAACATGGCCCATGGGTGGGGAAGGAAGACAAGCAGAGTTAGCGGGGGCAAGGGCGCAAGGGTACACATAAATACAAGGCAATGCAAGATGAGGGGCTTGGGAGAGCGAGCTGAGAAAGCTCGTCCCTAGCGTTCATCACCCCCCATGTCACCTACTCTACCCTTACCCCTACCCCGTATTTACACAATTTACAATTCGTCTCTACGTCTTGTCTTTCCCATCCCCTCTAATTCCAAATTCGTCATCAATCCCTCCTAAGGAGGAACAGATGGAATCACAAACAATGTCTCACCCACGTCAAGATGCGTCTTACATTCCAAATCATCTGCAAAACATGGTGTGGAGTCCTATCACCTAGGTGAGCGGATGCGGATGGTGCGAAGAGACTTTCATCCTAGCTATACTTCTAAATGACATTAACTCAGGTAAACTACCCGGGGTCTTGCCCTGCCAATCCATTGGCCATCTTTACTCTATGCGGTTCTAAAACCCAATTCCCATTGACCAAACTGTGGCGCTCTCCAATTTGGGGTCTCACTCCCCCGATTTTTCTATCTGTGCCCTCGCCCAATTTCGGGGCTGGGTCGTGTGGCTCTCCTAGCAGGTCCTACTTACCTGCGCATCTCCGCCACTGAACGTCACCACCCGAGCTTGCCTAGCTCCTTCACACTACCCTAACCTGGAGAAGACCCTCCCTGGCACCTACCCCCTTGATGCCCCCTCTGGCATTGGGCTACCCGGGTCCTCTCCTGGGATCCTCGGGCCCCGCTGAACTCTACTGAACTCTAACCTGGCTCCCAGAGCCTACCTGCGGCCTCACCTGGCCGACAGACCATCAGTGGCGGAGTGCTCAACCAACCATACGTACTAATTAAGCCACACGCCCAGCCATTCCACACACAAATGCACCCATCCAAGCAGTACTCTGCTACTTTCCGCACCACAGATGTCAATATCCAACCAAAATTTACCTACTCCCTCTACCTACTTTTAAACTACCCTCCCCGGGTACTCGTGAAGGGGTCCATCCTTCCCCCATTCACTCCTTCGCACCATGCACTCCACTCCACTCATTCCACACTACATTTACTCCACACCATTTATTCCACACAACCCTTCTCGACTTGCACACCATGCAAGTCAATCACTCAACACACAATGACACACATCCTCAATACTCCACTCATACACATTTACACACACACACATCTCTCACGAGCATTGCCTCATGCACTCAAATTTTCCCACGCTCAATTCCTCATTTCACCAGCACTACCAGGAATCTCATTCATACGCAATTCCTCATTTCATCCGAAAGCTCAAGCTCCTGCTCATACACACAGCATCATTTAAACTAACTACTCCCTTCTAATACTAGTGCTCCCCGTCATCCCTTATAATAAGCAGTCCCTCGTCATTATCATCCAACTACCCTACCCTACGTCCCCACTACCTGTATAAAGTCACTACTTAAATCTCAAGTCACCTATGGTCATCTCTAGATTCTATCAATTATCCTAACCCTCCCGGGCTACTTCGCACCACCAAAACCCCATAAACTATAGCTCCTTTGCCCCAAATGAATGGAACAACTACCATTCCTATCACTACCACTACCAAATGTCCACTATACTTGAGCCTCTCGTACGTCAGTACATCATCAAAGCTCGGCTTCGCAAAGCCGAGCAATGAATTCGGGTGGTTTGGTCTACTGTAGGTTGGGTCCGTTCTGCATTTGATTCAGGGGAGGAGGTTTTGTCGGGCCAAGGCTCCAGGCACCATCTCGGCGCAACACTTTGCGCTCCCAAGCGCGATGGCCCAGCCTTCCCTGGCCAGAGTGCCGCCACCGCAAGGGGGCGCCGCTCCGAACCCTCCTACCTCCCCTCGAACCGGGCCGGTCGCCTTGCCTGGCAAAACGCGGCACCGACCGTGCAGGGCGGGGCCCGGCCCGGATCATGCACGGCGGGGCCTGGCCCAGATCGTGCACGGCGCTCCTTGCAAGATCGCTGCGGCAACGATCCCCGCCGGTTCCCGCTGCTCACCAAGCCTGTCACGTACCGAGAGTTCATGTCGGCTATACATCGGCCTAAACGCTAACCCCCTGGTCTGGGTCGATGCTTGGGTCGCCTCGTCACAACCCGTTACCCACTCCATACTCGCACACCCTGGCTCACCAACACCTCTCACACTCCCCATGGTCAGACATCCTTGCACACACTCTTTCCACACACTCCGGACCCATCGCACACCTCACCTTTGGCCTCTCATGAACGCCCGGGTCTATACCAACCCCCAAGCTCGCTGAACCTCCCCTCACACCATGTGCATTTCCGATCATATCGCCACGCACCTCGGCGTTTCTTCCTCTTCGCTCCTCCTCCGCCACCTGCAAACTCTTTATTTGGTTAGCAAGTACGTCATCACGATGTGAGCACAGACCTTGTACCAATTCCATCACCTCCTCCTTTATTTCCTTCTTAGTCTCTCTCCGTCTCTTTTTAATTTTACTCACCCCTTCTTCCACTTCCTCTAACTTTTGTTTCACCTCTTCTATCTCCCGGTGCGCCCCCACAATTTCCTCTTCTAAGGCCACCTTAGTCGTCTCTATATGCTTCCTAATTTCTCGTTCTCTCACCCCCAACGTATCTACCACCTCATCCAACCTCTTTGTCAGCCCCTCGTGTACCATCTGACATTCTTTCTTCGTCGCTATAAGTTCCTTCTTAATTTCCCTTTGTGCTGCTTTCAGCCCCCCTATCACGTCCGTGTTCTTACTTACTTGCTCCCCTAACTCCTTTTGTCCCACTGTCAGCTACTCTACTCCTCGCGTCAAATCCTCTATACCCCCCTGTAACCTAGCCGTACTCTTTCTCACCTCTTTCTCCACGCGCTCCTCACCCCACTTTACCTCGTTGCGTACCCCCACGACCTCTTCGCTCACCCCGCGCCTTATATCCTCCCCCATCTCTCCCATTTCCTTCTTAGATGCCGCCCTCATTTGCTCCAATTCGTTCTTTTGAGCGTCCAATTTGCTTTCCAGCCCGTTCTTTACCTCCTCTATCTGATCCCTCATTTGTTTGATTTCCCTGGCGGATTGATCCCCCATTTCCCTCAATTTGCCTCCCATCTTGTTTTCTAACCCCGTTAACCCGTCCTTCATTTCCTTCATTTGGCTACCCACGTCCTCCAATTGGCCCCCTAATTTGTTTTCTCATCCTCCCAATTTGCTGTCTAATCCCTCAAATTTGCTGTCTAACCCCTCAAATTTGCTGTCTAACCCCCAAAATTTGCTGCCTAACCCCCCAAATTTGCTTTATAATCCCCCCAATTTGACTTCTAACCCCCGAATTTGACTTCCCAATTGCTCCCCCAGTTTACTACTCTGAGCATCCATTTTATTTTTCCATCTGCTTACTATTCTTTGCCATCTCCATTTGTATGACTGCCTGTAGCTGCACCATGAGGTCCTGCATGTCCATCCCTCCCACTTGTGCCGCGGGCGCGGCCCTCATCGCCATGTGTGAGGCGCCGCCATTTTGTGCGCCTGCAACTCCCACTACCGCACCTTCTTCATTTTCCTCCTCCATCTCTCCCAATTGTTCTTCCCTGGGGTCGTGGGTTGCCTCTAACTCCTCTTCTATTTCCCCCACCGGCATCCGATCGCCTTGGTTATCCATGGCCTGATTCAATTTGGATGTTCAATAAAATTTCGGCCGCCCGTAATTTTTGACCAAAATCTTTGTCCAAAAATATAAAAATTTGGTTCGGGTAGAAATCCCACTCCCAGACACCAATTGTTATGGTTCTCGGCCGTCGGCGCTCCCCTTATCAAGGGGGGGGGGGGTTAATCCCCTTGTCTTTTTATCTGGCCGACCCAAGTCCTTGGAAGTTATATGCTCCTTCCGGTTGGTATTAGGGAGGGTGATTGGTCAATTTAGTCCCAAATACCTAATTACCAACACTGACCACGGAGCAGGGAAATAACTCCCGCTCGAACCACGGATACGATGGAATATGCCGAGCGGATAGCAATCCGCGATCCGAGCTGTTAACAATGTGACTAACCCGATTCTAAGCGGTTTCAATCGTGCCACATTTACCCAATGATAGAAAGGACGGATGCGATCGGATGGAGAGGAAACCAGAAGGTAGGAAGAACAAAGATGGGTTTATTAACAAATGCACAGAAAGAAGAGGAAACAAAAGAATGTACAGGATAGGGAGAGGAAGAAGCAGCACAGAGGGTCGTCTTAAAAGAGTCTTATTCTAATACCCCAGACAAACGTACACACTCACACGGGGATTGTAGCTGGATGGTAGATGGTCCAGGTAGAGGGTCCGGCGATGGGGTCCAGGCTCCGGTCCAGCGGGCGAAACCCGGCAGGCAGCTCCGCGTATGGTTGAACGCGACCGGACAGTTATGTAAGGGGGGAAGCTGGTGTCCTGTAGCGTACGTAATAAATGCACGCTCGTGCCAAACGCACCCTCTCCAATGTTCTCTTAAACAAGCGCGCCCTTCTTCTTCTCAGTCCTGTTCAATGCGCATTTCCCAAAGAGTCCTCTTACAACGCGCGCGCCTCCAACAGGTCTCGTACAACAAGCGCTCTCTCATCAAAGACCTTTCGCAAATGTGCGCTCCGTCTCAGTCCTGTGAAAGGGCTTTGCGTTCGCACTTATATATTTCGCCCAGCAAAACGCTCCGCGAGCCAAACTGCCATGCCTGCCAGCGATGTTCCTTCAGCCCTGGTTGGCTGGTGAGGGCTTACCGGCCACGCCTTTGATGGCTGGATGACGTGGCCACACCTTCTTCTTGCCGTTCCACCCCCTTTCTCGGGCCTCACCACGTGTCTTAGGCTGCTGGGCCATAGAAGTTCACGGTTCACGTTTCACGTTTCACGTTTCACGGTTCACGCGTGTAAAGAAAAATGGACAAACGTAGTATGACTTGCTCTGGGCCATAGAACGCCTTTCATGTTTCACGTTTCACGTGTCACGTTTCACGCGTGAAAGGCGGAATGAACATGCACACTTTTTCTATGCGTGAAAACGGAGATCTCGGTCGACCTGATTATTTTTAGACTGACATCCGGGCAAAACTTCTGAAACAAAATGGACGACTACCGAGAACAGTTGATCGAGTTAGTGAGAGCAAGGCCCCTGCTGTGGGATCCGCGTGTGGCGGATTACAAAGACAAGGACCAGAAGGCACAAGTTTGGGAGAACTTGAATGGGCGTCTGAATTCACCGACAGGTTAAGGTTTATTGTTTTCGGGTGTGTGCGCGTGTGTGTTTGTTTAATTGTGTGTGTGTGTGTGTGTGTGTGTGTGTGTGTCAGTGTGTGTGTGTGTGGTTGTTTAATTGTGTGTGTGTGTGTCAATGTGTGTGTGTGTGTATGTGTGTTTGTGTGTGTGTCCGTGTGTGTGTGTGTGTGTGAGAGAGAGAAAGAGAGAGAGAGAGAGAGAGAGAGAGAGAGAGAGAGAGAGAGAGAGAGAGAGAGAGAGAGAGAGAGAGAGAGAGAGAGAGAGAGAGAGAGAGAGACAGACAGACATACAGAGTGAATGAGACAGTGATAAAGACAGAGACAGAGTGAGAAGTTGTTCGGTGGAATTCACCACGGGTTTCTCTCAGAAGGAAGTGCTCTCGGCTCCAAATTCTGTGCCTTTTTCTCTTCCTCCGTCTTAGTAGAAGCAGAATGAGGCAATCTTCTTCATCCGAAGAGTCCATGTTGACGGTTACTCGGCCAAAGCAGAACTGGCGCGCAACACGTGAACAGCCAAGCGTGAAATCCTATGGCCCAGGGTCCGATTGTTCACGTGAACGTGAACCGTGAAACGTGAAACGTGAACCGTGAACTTCTATGGCCCAGCAGCCTTATGGCAGCATTTGAGCGAGTTTCAGCTCAAGGCAGCGAACGCTGCTAACAAAGGCGTGTAACAAATTGAGAGCCATAAGGCACCGACAGTAGGGGCGCGTAATGGCGTCGCTTGGAAAGGGAGGTCGCAAAATGGACGGAATGGGGCCTACTCCTTATTTAATTGACACAACGCAGATTCAACTATTGGAAACACGGCCTTATCTAAAACACATATTAATGAAATAACTGAAGTCCTATGGTGGCCTACGTGTTGCTTGTGGACTAACTAGGGGTGCTACCTTTAACCTTTTAATGATGGGATATTTACAAGAAAGTGTGGGTTCTAAAACCGCAACAATATATTGTCGTGTTCCTGGTGATTAAAATCTTCCAAGGAAACGGATTTCTTTAACTTCTTTCTTTAACTCCGAGGCGTTCAGTCAAGGTATAGCGTAGAATACGCGTGGGGGCAAGTGGGGGAGAAGCCAGAGCGCTTACCTCCACGGATCCCACCGGCAGTCTTCAACCCTGCAATAACTTAACTCAAACAACACGGAATTAAAATGTACAAAAATGAACTGGTTTATTAAAGAAAATGCCAGGAACAAAGAAAACACCGTCAAATAACAATAAATTCCTAAATTGGAGCGCCCAACACAGACAAAGGGAAATATAATGATACAAAAATAAAAGGTGTGGTTGGCACCTATCTGCAAGCAAGCAAGCAGATGCAAGCGGCTCCCGAATCTTGTCAGGAATTATCTCAGGCCCGCGTCCCTGCAAGGGAAACCGCAGACAATTTGGTGCGAACTAGGCCTCATGTGCGAAGCAAACGAGCAGGCGTGTGGTTTGCTCTTCCAGTCATGCCCATCCTCACAATCTCCGCACGGAAAATTGCAGTTCCCAGCCCATGGGTCTTCCTCCTCACAACCACTAGCAAGATGTCCCAACACGGCCACTCACGATGGTGTGCAAAATCAGAAGGGGCGAGATGATGTCGGGCACACGACCGCCCATGATGAAATCCACAATGAGGAGGACCAAAAGGACGTCGACGCCGAGAGACAAAATGTCGATGCTGGGAGAGACAAAATGCGACCGTTCACCAACAAAGTCCAAAACGAGCAGGTGCAAGAAAGCAATAACGACCGTTCGCTATGGTCTCCAGAACAAGAAGGGGCAAGAGGGCAATAACGACCGTTTGCTATGGTATTCAGAACGAGAAGGCGCAAGAGGACAAAAATGTAAGGCTTATCTTCGTCCCCGTCACGAGGGGGCGGGGAATGTTAACTAGCTTAGGGCATAAGGGTAAATTATCCCTTATAAGTCTTACCCTATGTGATTTATCCTTTGGCTCTTTTGGCACTGCACCATAGACACTAGTGAGAAATCCCCATTAATTGCACTAAATAATAACCATAAAACCAACCAGAAGCCAGTTTGAGCACGGCCATTTGGGACGCACCAGCTACATCGCCACGGAAGGCAGGCAGGCCGAAGACATGCCCCAAGGAGCGGTGATTGGCCAGGGCAGAGCAAGAAGCAACTCGTTATTGGGTGGGGGTTGACCAACGGGAAGGCCGGGGTAAGAAGGACTCGGGATTGGCCAGGGCGGAGCAAGAAGCTACCCGCTGATTGGTGGAAGGAAGGCCAAAGAGGAAGCAGAGCACCGATTGGTGAGGACCACCGAGGACGTCAGTGGCGAGCAAGAAGCGGTGCGCTGGTTGGTGGAGAAGCACTGATGACATCACGACCTGACGTTAAAAGAACTCGAGGACTGACATTTTCACTCCCCCCTTCTCTTGCCCTTCTCTTGCCCTATTGCTTTCTGATCCTCTCTGACCCTCCAATCTTGCCCTGTTCTTGCCCTCTTCTGATACCCTTGTTCTTCTCCCTCGTGTGTTTGTGCTTGGACCGGCCATGGTCAGAGATGCCACTGGGAGACGTGCAGAGTTTTGCAGGCGGAAACGACGCGTGGCTTGCCGCTACAGTGCAACGAGGCCTAGTTCCCGCCAACGCCGGCCGGACCTCCGGAGCATTGACGATTCCTGGCTAGACCCTCCCCCCCCCTCCCCCCCGAGCTGATCAGAGCTAAGAGCACGATAAACACACACCCTATTATTTTACAGTTCTTTTATTCCCCATTTGTCCATGTTATAAGTCTGGTGTGAAGGACCCCAGAGGAATTTAGTTTTACCATCGCGTTTCCCTTGTTATCGGCATTTCTTTTCATAAAACCTTCCATTGTTTTCTGTACATTTATAAACCCGGTGTTTGTTTGAGTTGTTTTCCACAGGTTTGAGACTGCCCGGCAGGATCACTCAGCTAAGCGCTCAGCTTCCTCCCCTTTCTTTCCCCGCATAGATAAAGTCCACAATTGATCATCACCTTCGGAGTTAAAAGCTCGCTATTGGCCATCCGTGACTCTCCCGGTATTAACCAAGGGGAGTCACACGACAATATATATATATATATATATATATATATATATATATATATATATATATATATATATATATATATATATATATATATATATATATATTGTTGCGGATCCGCCGCCGGCCTTCTCCCCTTACCAAGGGGGGATTAGTCCCCTTGCCTTTGACTGGCCTGGCGGGACCCGGGACCTATGACGTCCCTTCTGGACAGCGCGAAATAGGGTATTGACTGTCTTTCCCTCGCAGTCCCCCTGTACTGTCTTTCCCTCGTGGTCCCCCTTTACTGTCTTTCCCTCGCGGCCCCCCTGTACTGTCTTTCCCTCGCGGTCCCCCTGTACTGTCTTTCCCTCGCGGGCCCCTGTGCTGTGTTCCTGGATGTCTTTTGTTGAATGTGTTTTAATGAATGTTTCCCCCTGTACTGTCTTTCCCTCGCGGTCCCCCTGTACTGTCTTTCCCTCACGGTCCCCCTGTACTGTCTTTCCCTCACGGTCCCCCTGTACTGTCTTTCCCTCGTGGTCCCCCTGTGCTGTGTTCCTGGATGTCTTTTTGTTGAATGTGTTTTAATGAATGTTTCCCCCTGTACTGTCTTTCCCTCGCGGCCCCCCTGTACTGTCTTTCCCTCGCGGTCCCCCTGTACTGTCTTTCCCTCACGGTCCCCTTGTACTGTCTTTCCCTCGCGGTCCCCCTGTACTGTCTTTCCCTCGCGGTCCCCCTGTGCTGTGTTCCTGGATGTCTTTTTGTTGAATGTGTTTTAATGAATGTTTCCCCCTGTACTGTCTTTCCCTTGTGGCCCCCCTGTACTGTCTTTCCCTCGCGGTCCCCCTGTACTGTCTTTTCCTCACGGTCCCCCTGTACTGTCTTTCCCTCGCGGTCCCCCTGTGCTGTCTTTCCCTCGCGGCCCCTCTGTACTGTCTTTCCCTCGCGGTCCCCCTGTACTGTCTTTCCCTCGCGGTCCCCTGTACTGTCTTTCCCTCGTGGTCCCCCTGTACTGTGTTCCTGGATGTCTTTTTGTTGAATGTGTTTTAATGAATGTTTCCCCCTGTACTGTCTTTCCCTCGCGGTCCCCCTGTACTGTCTTTCCCTCGTGGTCCCCCTGTACTGTGTTCCTGGATGTCTTTTTGTTGAATGTGTTTTAATGAATGTTTCCCCCTGTGCTGTCTTTCCCTCGCGGTTGTCAGCTCTTTCACGAGCCTCGATTCAGTATTTAAAAAAAAAAAAAAAAAAAATTAGGACCAAATTCGCTATTCCCTAAATACTCACGCTGCCCTGGAAGCGAGGAAATAAGCCCCACACAAACCACGTGTGTTGATACGCCGAGCGGTGCATACACGCGATCTGCGCCGTTTAGATGATGAACCCGATTCCAGCAGTCTTATTCGTCCCACGCTTAGTCAATGGATAAATCACAAAGGCAATCGAATTGGAAAAAGGAAGAACAAGATTTATTTACACTATTCACAATGATCCAGAAGCAGAGACACACGGCAATCCTTACACAGTCTTACTTAATACCCAAAAGACTACGGGCCCGTTTCATTCACACTCACACAGGGATTGCAGCTGCAGGATGATGGTCCGCGCTTCCAGGGATGGCTCTCGTGCAGCTCCCTCCGGTCTCCGGCTCGTCCCGTGCAGATGGATCCAGGAGAAGGTAGGAGCGCGTAGCACACCGTTTGGACGCACAGGGTTATTACGGGGCAAACGGTAGGGGGTGGGCTCTGGTGCGGTTGGCGGTTAATCACTGGCAGCTATGGCCGCGTTTACTCGCGTGGCTGGAATATTCGCTATTCGCCACCGGCGCGTTTGGCTGTGGCTGCGTACTCGTACCGCCAACGCCTCTTCTTCTTCCCCTCTGGCGCATACGTAATATGGCGAGTTACAGTTCAAAGCCTCAAAGCGAGCGAGTCCTCAAATCCTCAAAGGGCTATCGCAACGAAGTTCTCTCCACAAGTCCTTTTCGATGCGCTTCAACAAATGCTCGCAATGCGCTCGCCTCCTCAAGTCCAGTCCTCTTGATATGCGCTCGCTGTAAAAGTCCTTTCTCTGCGAGTCCTGTTCAAGGGCTTTGTGCAGCGACTTATATAGGCACGCCCCGCGAACCTTCCCGAACTCACCAGACGCGCCTCTCCACGCCCTCTCACGCCAT
This sequence comes from Myxine glutinosa, assembly GCF_964187855.1. Lineage (NCBI taxonomy): Eukaryota > Metazoa > Chordata > Myxini > Myxiniformes > Myxinidae > Myxine > Myxine glutinosa. Next base: position 119,075,929 of record NC_136269.1, read on the forward strand.
GCCGCTAGAGCCCTGATTGGCTGGTGGCTCTTACCGTCATCGCCTCTGACGCTCTGCCTCGACTCCGCCCCGACCTCAACGCCGGCCCCCACCATTTTTAGGCCTACTCGACTAGTGGACAGTAACTTTGGTAAGTAAGTAAGGATAGTAAGTAAGGACAGTAAAGTGGACAGTAACTAGGACAGACGACACCAGGACAGTAATTTAGAAATAACTACTCGACTAGTGGACAGCCAATGCTTAACAAACTGAGCGGGCAGCCAATGCTTAACAAACCGAGCGGGCAGCCAAATGGGGCGCGGGATGGATTCCGCCCATCGAGGTGGAATTGGAGGGTGGACGCAAAATGAACGGGACCTAATCTCATGTCTTTACACAACGCAGATATTAATAGGGGAAATGGCCTATACTTACACATACTATGACATAACTAATACTACAAGTGTGCCTACGTGTTGCTCGTGGAAATAACTATGAGGGGCAAACCTTTAGCATTTATTGAAGTCATATGTACAATCTCAAAACCGCAGCACTGCCCCCCTCCCTTGCCAGACTCGTCCCCGAGTCGAACCCACACAAGTGAGAACGACCGGTTTTGAGAAAGGTTTGGGACTCGTTTTTAAATGACGTGTGACACTTAGATGTGGTTTCCCTCTACATTTAATGTAACACCCTGTATGTGACAGTTTTACAACACTAGATATGTCCCACCTACTACATTGTGTAACTAACTCTAGCAGACTCACACCCACAGCTAACCAAATTGCGGAATTGATTCTCAAACTAAACATAAAGCCGGTGGGTTATTTACAACTACAACCTAATTATTTACATTTCTGTAACCCAGGACCTGTTCTTTTGTGGAAAGAAATTTGGAGGGGAGAAAACACAGCAATACACCAATGCACCAATTCACATTGCACCAAAAGTTCAAATGTCATAGTGACATATTAATGACATGTCATAAATGTCATATTTATGATAAATGTCATAAATGCACAATCAAATGTTAATGCCAAATGTAAATCAAATGTCATGATAAATGTCACATTTGCTGCTTGGCTGCTGCTTGGCTGCATCTTCTTGCTTCCTGCTTCGTCTTCGGTGTGCCATAATAAAAACTTAAAGGTCTTCTTTCCTGACACACCAGAATACAATATACAAACCGTGTCCGTTTTTATTTGCCAGCAGGGCCAATCTTATGGTCCATCTGCGTGACATTGACGCCACTTAAAGCCAGTGGTCCGCAGGTGCAAGGTAAGTTTGCAGCAAATGTCTGCTCAGCAAAAATGCCAGGCCACAGAACGTGTGGTCCATAAGGTGCATTGGTGCAGCAAAATGCAGCAGGGGTGCTGCACAAGTGTAGCCAGGTGCAGCTGCACAGTTCAGGGTTCCTGCACGCTCCCCTCCAAAATGGGTCCATGGGTGGGGAGGAAGACAAAGTACAGTTAGCAAAGGAAAGGACGCAAAGGTACACACAATACAAGGCAATGCAACATGATGGGCGCAGGAGAGCGAGCAGAGCAAGCTCGTCCCTAACCGTTCGTAACCCCCCATGTCAGCCTACACTACCCTTGCCCTTCCCTGTATTTACAATTTACAAATTCGTCACTATGTCTTGTCTCCCATATCCCCCTCGAAACCAAATTCGTCTTCCAATCCCTCCCAAGAAGGAAGGAATGGAATAAACACAATGTCAAATCATGTCGAGATGCATCTCACCCACTCAAATCGTTCCCAAAAACATGGTGTGGGGTTCCGTCTCCCTTGGTGAGTGGATGTGGATGGTGCGAAGAGATTTCTCATCCGACCTGTCCTCTAATAACATTAACTCGGTTACACTACCCGGGGTCTTGCCCTGCCAATTCAGTTGGCCATCGTTACACTATGTGGTTCTAAAAACCAATTCCCATTGACCCACCCTGTGGTGCCATCCAATTTGGGTCTCACTCCCCAATTTTTCACTACTGTGCCTTTGCACAATTTCGGGGCTGGGTTGTGTGGCTCCACTAGCAGGTCCAACTACCTGTGCACCTCCGCCACTGAAGTCGCCACCCGAGCTTACCTTGCTCCTTGCGACTACCCTAAATCGGGGAAGGCCCCTCCTGGCTCTCTCCCCCTCTGATGCCCTCTCTGGCATTGGGCTAGCCGGGTCCTTCTCCTGGATCCTCGGGCCCCACTGAACACTACTCTGACTGGCTCCCGGAGCCTACCTGCGGCCTCACCTGGCCGACAGACTACAAGTGGCGGAGTGCTCCAATAACCATACGCACCAACAGAGCCCACACACCCAGCCATTCACTGACTCATGCACCCATCCAAGCACTTCATTGCCACTACCTGCACCACAGGTGTTAATATCCAAACAATTTACCTAAACACTCTACCTAACTTTAAACTACCCTCCCCGGGTATTCGTGAAGGGGTCCATCTCCCCCCATTCACTCCTTCGCACCATGCATTCCACACCTTTTACTCCGACACCAAGCATTCCACACACCAAGTATCTTCTCTGGCACTCCTCTTGTGCTCACATTCCTCTTTCCATACACTCCAACACAACTCTATCTGTCCTCAATACACCACTTATACACCACCTCGGGTCATCCCCGACCAATTCCTCATTTGCGCCTCAATCTCAAGCTCATCCTCGCACACAATTTCATTCAATTCCTCATTTGCGCCTCATTTTCAAGCTCATACTCACCCACAATTTCTCCACACTACTACACACACACAGCATCATCTAACTAACTATTTCCCTCTAAAGCTCGTGCTTTCCCGTCTTCCCTTACACGAAGCACTCCCTCGTCATTATCATCCTTCAAATCTGACTACGTCCCCTCTACCTGTACAAATGTCACTACTTAAATCTCGTCCCTACTGTCATCTCTAAATCCCTAACAATATCCTAGCCCCCCCTCGGCTAGTTTACACTGCCATCCCCATAATCTATTGCTCATGTGCCCCCATTGAGGGATCGTAAAACTTCCATTCCCCCATGCCAGGTACCATCGCCAACACATTGGCTATCCGTCCACTGAACTATGAGCCTCTCCGTGCGGCAATACATTTTCGTCACAGCTCGGCTTCAAAAAGCCGAGCAATGCATGCGGGTGGTTGGTCTCCTGTTGATTGGGTCCGTCGGGCATTTTCGATTCAGGGGAGGAGGTTTTGTTGGGCCAAGGTTCCAGGCGCCATCCCTGCGTGGAGCATTTCGGTCCCCGGCATGATGGCCCAGCCTCCCCCGGTCGGAGCACCGCGCCCGCCAGGGGGCGAAGTTCCGACCTCTCCTACCCCCCTTAGAACCGTGCCGATCGCCTTTCCCGCCAAGGCGCGGCACCGACCATACAGGGCAGGGCCCGGCACGAATCGTGCATGGCGCTCCTTGCGAGACCACTGCGGCAACGATCCCCACCGGTCCCCGCAGCACACAAAGCACACCACGCCCCGAGAGCTCGCATCGGCTATCCGTCGCCCTAAACGCTGCCCCAGTCTGCGTCGATGCCCAAGTCGCATCCTCAACACACGCGACCCGTTCCACTCTCGCACATCGAGGCACTCCAGCGCCTCCCATACACCCCCTGCATTCGGTTGTCGCACGCTCTCGTGCATTCTCTTTCCTTGCACACTCAGGTGCACACCACTCAGGCACACTCATGCCACTCACACACTCCATTATTACACATCCTCACGCACACCCTGGCGCACTCATACCACTCACGCACTCCGTTACACACTCTGTAACAACCACGGGTGTGCACTCTTCTGGTACACACCCAATCAGCGCACACTTACCCACGGGTGTGCAATCTCCTGTTGCACACCCAATCACGTGCTCTGGTGTGCACTCCCACACACTCTCCTCAACACGCTCTGATGTGCATCCTCCCTCACTCTCGGCCATCGCACACTCTGTTTCACACTCCGTTTCACACATACACTCCGTTGGGCATTCGCTCTCACTCTCTGTAACACACTCTCCCGTTACACATTTGTGCTCTGGCGCACACTTTTTCCTCACACACGCGCCATTTGCTTTCACACCGCACCACGGACCTTCCACGAGCGCCCGGGTTACATCGCGATCCCAAGCGTGCCAAAAATCTTTTCGCGCCAAACATTTTCGTGCCATACACGCTCCTACTCACCTTCGGGATGCTCTTCTCTGCCAACCGCACCTGCAAACCTTCATTGGGATTAGCAAGCACTGCATCACAATGTGAATACTGACTTTGTACGCATTCCATTTCTTCCCTCGATAATTCCTCTATACTTGCCGTCTCTTCGGCCCCAATGTCAACTATACACATTTCATTTATTTTTTATATTTCCTCAACGACCGCCGGTGCGCTTAAAATTTGCATTTCCAATTCGGCGGCCGTCGGCTTTTCCACACCCCGAGTCGCGATTTCTATACCCTCGGTCAACTTGACTGTGCTCTGCCCAAGCTCGCTTTCCACGCGTTCCTCACATCGCGCTACCCCGTCGCGTCCTTTTGTTTGCGACCTCTTCGCTCAACTTGCGTCTTATGTCCTTCCCCATCTCTTTCGTTTCCTTTTTCGACGCCACCCTCATTTTTCTCAATTCATTCTTTCGGGTGTCCATTTTGCTCCCCAGCCCGTTTTTTACCTCTTCCAATTCACCCCCCATCTGTTTTATGTCCCCGGGCGGATTTGTCACTTTGGGCATCCATTTTGTTTTCCAACCCCAACAACCCATCTTTCATTTCTCGGGTGGATTTGTCCCCCACCAGTTCTATGGATGCCTGTATTTTACGCCATGAATTGTGCCATGTAGGCTTGCAGGTCCATAACCCCCACTTGCGCAGCGGGCGCGGCCCTCGTCGCCATGTGCGAGGCGCCGCCATTTTCTACCCCTACGGCCGGCCCCTCATCAATGTCCTCTTCCATTTCTCTCAATTCTTCCCGGGGGTCCTGGGTTATTGATTCTACCTCCTCGACCTCCTCATTTACCCCCACCCGCATTCGACCGTCTTGGCTAGCCATGGCACGAATTAAATTTCGATTTTTAATAATTGAATTTTGGCCGCTCGTAATTTGAGTGCGTTAAGCGCACTTCGAGTCCAATCCAAACTCCTGACACCAAATGTTGCGGATCCGCCGCTGGCCTTCTCCCGTTACCAAGGGGGGATTAGTCCCCTGGTCTTTGACTGGCCTGGCGGGACCCGGGACCTATGACGTCCCTTCCGGACAGCGCGAAATAGGGTATTAGGACCAAACTCGCTATTACCTAAATACTCGCGCTGCCCTGGAAGCGGGGAAATAAGCCCCGCACGAACCACGTGTGTTGATACGCCGAGCGGTTCGTACACGCGATCCGTGCCGTTTAGATGATGAACCCGATTCCAGCGGTCTTATTCGTCCCACGCTTAGTCAATGGATAAATCACAAAGGTGATCGAATTGGAAAAAGGAAGAACAAGATTTATTTACACTATTCACAATGATCCAGAAGCAGAGACACAGGGCAATCCTTACACAGTCTTACTTAATACCCAAAAGACTACGGGCCCGTTTCACTCACACTCACACTCACACAGGGATTGCAGCTGCAGGATGACGGTCCGCGCATCCAGGGATGGCTCTCGTGCAGCTCCCTCCAGTCTCCGGCTCGTCCCGTGCAGATGGATCCAGGAGAAGGCAGGAGCGCGTAGCACGCCGTTTGGACGCACAGGGTTATTACGGGGCGAATGGTAGGGGGTGGGCTCTGGTGCGGTTGGCGGTTAATCACTGGCAGCTATGGCCGCGTTTACTCGCGTGGCTGGAATATTCGCTATTCGCCACCGGCGCGTTTGGCTGTGACCATGTACTCGTACCGCCAACGCCTCTTCTTCTTCCCCTCTGGCGCGTACGTAATATGGCGAGTTACAGTTGAAAGCCTCAAAGCGAGCGAGTCCTCAAATCCTCAAAGGGCTATTGCGACGAAGTTCTCTCCACAAGTCCTTTTCAATGCGCTTCAACAAATGCTCGCAATGTGCTTGCCTCCTCAAGTCAAGTCCTCTTGATATGCGCTCGCTGTAAAAGTCCTTTCTCTGCGAGTCCTGTTCAAGGGCTTTGTGCAGCGACTTATATAGGCACACCCCGCGAACCTTCCCGAACTCACCAGACGCGCCTCTCCAAGCCCTCTTACGCCATGCCGCTAGAGCCCTGATTGGCTGGTGGCTCTTACCGTCATCGTCTCTGACGCTCTGCCTCGACTCCGCCCCGACCTCAACGCCGGCCCCACCCTTTTTAGGCCTACCTCGTGTTACTCGACTAGTGAACAGCCAATGCTTAAAAAACTGAGCGGGCAGCCAATGCTTAACAAACCGAGCGGGCAGCCAAATGGGGCGCGGGATGGATTCCGCCCATCGAGGTGGAATTGGAGGGTGGACGCAAAATGAACGGGACCTAATCTCATGTCTTTACACAACGCAGATATTAATAGGGGAAATGGCCTATACTTACACATACTAGGACATAACTAATACTACAAGTGGGCCTACGTGTTGCTCGTGGTACTAACTATGAGGGGCCATCCTTTAGCATTTATTGAAGTCATATGTACAATCTCAAAACCGCAGCTATATATATATATATATATATATATATATATATATATATATATATATATATATATATATATATATATATATATATATATATATATACAGTATATATATATTGTTGCGGATATGAGAACTGTATATTTTTTTGATTGTGTGAATTGTTATTATTGTTTATTCTGCGCCCCCCTGCCTCCGGAGCTGTGTAAAGGTGAAAGGGCATCCCATAATTAGTCCACAAGCATACACGTCAGCCAAATAATAGAATACCCCTGTTTGATAGTTATCTCTTATTCTGTGTTTTAGAGTAAGGCTGTGTCTCCCATTAATTGAAGTACTCCATTGCACCAGTGAAAGAGAATAGATCCCCTTTCATTCCCATCCCCAAAATCTCCATTTCCAATTACATCCCCTCTCGTGATTGCCAACCCTCGATTGCCAATTACCTCCCCTCCAATAACCGCCATTGACCACGAGGCAGGGTCGGAGAAGAAAGGCGTGTCCCCACCTCGTCATAGAGGGGAAGAGGGGCGTGCCCGCCCGTCGTCATCAAGGGCGGAGCGGGAGGGTCGCGTGACCAACCAGGGCCGAGGTGAGCACACCGATGGGCGTGTCAGGAAGGCCGGCGGCTTGATCGCTGGAGGCGCTATAAAAGGCGCGCACGCAAGAAGCAAGGGAGTGAGTCGTGAGTTGGTCGTCAGAGGAGGGTCAGGGGTTGCGTTGGTTGCGGTGGTAAGAAGTCGGTGGTGAGAAGTGGTGGCGTCGAGTGGTCAGTGGTTGCGTTGGTTGACGTTGAGTTGTCGATGGTGAGGAGACACCAGGGCCAAGAGAGAGAAGGTTCCAGGTCAATTACCAGCAGTTGCGCCAGAGACGGCAGACGCGCCCTGAGGTGAGCCAGAGAAGCAGCTTTGGCTCCACAAGCAGCGTTGACTCCACCAGGCAGCTTCAACCCATTACCCCGCGGGGACCAGATAGCGGTGGCATCGGTGGCCGTCGAGGTCCAGCCGACGTCCCGTGCGGGATCAAGCCCGAACCATCTGCCCCAGCTGAACCTTCCCATTCCTCCTTCCAGCATTCATTCCTTTCCTCCACCCTTCTTGTGTACGTGAGTTTGTTCTGTGTGTCTTGTCCCTGGGTTAATTAAGTCTGTATAAGCTAGTATTTGCACTGTGTCACCTGCGTCTTATGTGTTGTAAATAAACCTTGATTGCTCCTTTTTGCTTGTGTAAATAATAAATCCCATTACTCGTCTGTACGTCTTCTCGTTTTATTCATTTTCCTCTTTGCATTTCGTCGTTTTAGTCTTTTCCCAGATTGGGCAGCTGCGGTGCGATACGGCCAAAGTTCTGGGTGAATCGGGTGAGTCGGGGATCCTGTAACGGTCGCGGTTGGACCATCCGCTCGGCCCATCATAACATCTAAACCGCGATCAGTAACAATTGGTGTCGGGAAGTGGGATTGGACCCGAAGCGCGCTTAACGCGCTCAAAATTACAAGCTGCTGGAAATTTGTGTTGTTTTTCAAAAACCCGAATTTTGAAATCGCGCCATGGCTGGTCAAGGCGACGGGATGCCGGTGGGAGAGATAGACGGGGTAGAATCGACCCAGGACCTCGGGGAAATGTATGTGGAGGAAGGAGAGGAGGAGAACATTGGCAATGTGGTTGAGGGGGTATCAGACGCACAAAATGGCGCTCTCGCGCACGTGGTTGAGGGGGCCACGGCCGCGGAACCAATGAGCGCGGCCCAAATGCAAGCCTTCATGACCCAATTCATGGTGGAAATGCAGAAAAAAAACGATAGTGGGAAAATGGAAAGCAGAATGATGGGGGCCATTATGGGGCAAATGGGGGCAATGAGGGACGAAGCGAGGGCTGATAGTGAGCGATTGGGGGGCGAAATGGGGGGCAAAATTGGAGAAATGGGGGAACGGCTAGAAGCTAAATTTGAGGGGTTAGACAATGGGATAAAAGAGGTTAAGAATGGGTTAACGGGGGTGGAAAATAGAATGGCTGCCCAGGAGAATCAGTTAGAGGGGGTGAAAAATGGGTTAATGGGGTTAGAAAATAGGATGGAAGACAAATTGCGGGAAATAGGGGAACAATCCGCCCGAGAAATTAAACAAATGGGAGAGCAGATAGAGGAGGTAAAAATCGGGGTAGAAACCAAATTGGATGCTAAGAGGGATGAATTGGGACAGATGAGGGTGGCATCTACAAAGGAGATGGAGGAGATGAAAGAGGAGATACGACGAGGTGTGAGTGAGGAGGTCTCGGGGCTACGCGAGGAGGTAAAGCGAGGTGAGAAGCGTATGGAGAAAGAGGTGAGAAATGGGACGGCAAAGTTACAAGGGGGAATAGAAGATCTGACGGAGGAGGTGGAACAGCTGACAGAGGGACAAACGGAGTTAGTGGAGCAGGTTCAAAGGAACACTGCGGTACTAGGAGGGTTAAAGGCGACACAAAAAGAAATTAAAAACGAATTAATAGCGACACAGAAGCAATGTCAGATGGTACGTGAGGGACTGACAACGAGATTGGACGAGGTGACAGAGGTAATGGAGACAAAGGACCGGCAGGTGAGGATGCACATAGAGACGGTCACGGTAGCCTTAGAGGACGAACTTGAGGAGACGCACCGGGAAATAAAAGAGGTGAAGCAAAAATTAGAGGAAGTGGAAGAAGAGGTGAGTGAAATTAAGAAGGGACGGACAGAAACTAAGAGGGAGATAAAGGAGGAAGTAATGGAATTGGTACAAGGTCTGTGCTCGAATCGTGATGTGCTGCTCACTAACCAAATAAAGAGTTTGCAGGTGGCAAAAGAGGTGCGGAGACGAGGTGCCAAGGTGAGTGGCGAAATATTCGGCAATGTATATGATGTGAGGAAAGCTTCAGTCGGCTTGGGGATTGGTTTGGATCCGGGTGTTCGTGAAAGGCCGTTGGTGAAGTGTGCGACAGGTCTGGTGTGCGAAAAAAGAGGTGTGCGAGAATGTCCGACCATGGGGTGTGTGAGGAAAAAGTGCGCGCCGACCAGTGAGTGTGCTGTCGAGAGTGAGTCGGTCGTAGCGCGTGTGCGAGGGGGTACATGGAAGCGCGCTGTGGTGAGTGTTACAGAGGATGTAACGAGAGAGTGTACACCTGTGGTGAGTGTTACAGAGGATGTAACGAGAAAGTGTACGCCTGTGGTGAGTGTTACAGAGGATGTAACGAGAAAGTGTACGCCTGTGGTGAGTGTTACAGAGGGTATAACGGGAGAGTGTGCGCGAGAAAGGTGTGTAACGGACAGGTGCATGAGGAAAGAGTGCGCTGTCGAGAGTAAGGGTGAGTGCGTTGTCAAGAGTGGTGGTGAGAGTAGTGAGAGTGGCACGGAGCGTGAGTTGGTTGTGACAGGTGAGCGAGGATGCACACCTGGAATGGTAGAGCGTGTGTGGGAATGCACACTTGAGTTGGTCATGAGGCACGTGGTGGGGTGTGCGAGTAAGAGCACACCTGTGATTGTCACAGAGGAGGTGACCGAGGAAGGGGCGCGAAGAGGTGTGTTGGTGAGGTGTGCGAGCGACGAATGTGTGCCAAGGTGTTTGGTGGTCAGGTGTGTGACCAAGGCTGTGAGTGCAATGAGTGTACCGAGGTGTGTAAGGAAAGGTACGAGGAGCATGGGAACAGCTGGAGGTGTGAGCAAGAAAGGGGTAGCGTATGCATGTAAGCATGCAGGTGAAGCATCGACGGTAACCGGGTTAGAGGTTAGAACGACTTATAGCCGAATCGGGCCCTCGGTGCGCGTCGGGCAGCTTCGCGTGCCGCGAGGACCAGCGGGGATCCGAGCCACGGCGGTTTCGAAAGAACCGCCGTACGCGATCCACGCTGTGCCTCGCTTGGAACGGCCGCATCCGGGCTCCACTAGGCGGAGCGGGCAGCCCGATAGGAAGGGTCGTCATGGCGACCACTTTCTATTGAGACGTGCCGGCAGGTCGAGATCGGGACATTGGATGGCTCCACGCCGAGGTGGTGCGTGGGATCTCGGCCCGGGTAAGCCCCCGTCCCTGCCACGAATGCGGGACGTGTCCAGCCGCTGGCACAAAACAACCCGCGTTCATTGCTCGGCTGTACGAAGCCGGGCTGTAGACGTGAATTGGCGCACCGAGAGGATCTAATAGGTAGACGGGTGATGAGGATAGTGTTTTGGACCCAAAATTAGAAAAAGGCAAAATTTGGTGATTGGCAGAGTGATGATTGGTAATGGTACAGTGATTGGCAGATGATAGGCAAATTTTTGATTTGTTGAAATTTGGTGAGCAAAATTGGTAGTGGGAAACGCCCCCATGTGGTGGGATGGCAACTCTGTCATCCCTCACAAGGTGGGGCAAATGCGCTATAGATTATGGGGTTGATGGCAGTGAAAACTAGCCCGGGTGGGTTAGGATATATCGTGTGTAGGGATCTAGCGAAGATGACAGTAGGTAACGTTAAGGTTAGTTAGTGACTGATACCTGTAGTGGGGACGCAGGTAGTTTAGAGTGGATGATAATGACGTGGGAGCGCAATAGTTTAAAGGGACGACTGGGAAGAGCAAGTTTCAGAGGGGAGTAGTTAGCTGAGATGATGCCGTGTGTTTGAAGATTGAACAGGTGTGATTGAACAGGTGTGATTGCACAGGTGTGCAACTGAACAGGTGTGTGGAGCAGTGTATGAGTGAGTGAAGGTGATTGCGTGTTGTGTTGACCAAATGGTCCAGGAAGAGGAGGAGGGTGCAGGTGGCACCAGGTATGATTGCACAGATGTGCAACGACAGGTGAATGGAGGACAGGTGTATGGAATAAATGGTATGGAGTATTGGAATGGATGGTCGTGAAGTGAGTATGGTGGAAATTGTGGAGTGGAGTGGATGGTGCGAAGGTGTGAATGGGGGAAGAGTGGACCCCTTTCACGAGTACCCGAGGCGGGTAGTGTAAGTGTTAGGTAGAGGGTACAGGTAAATTGTGGTTGGATATTGGCATCTGTGGTGCGGGTGAAAGAATGGTCTTTGGATGCATTAGTGTTGTGGAAATGGCTGGGCGTGTAGCCTGTTAGTGTGTGTAGTTGGTTGGGCGCTCCACCACTGTGAGGATGTCGGCCAGGTGAGGCCGCAGGTGGGCTCTGGGAGCCGGTAGTAGTTGTTGTGGATGGGGCCCGAGGATCCGGAGGACGGACCCGGGTAGCCCAGTGCCAGAGGGCACCGAGTGGGGTGACAGAGCCAGAAGGGGCTTTCCCCAGTTAGATAGGTTAGGGTGAGGAGCAGGTAAGCTCGGGTGGCAACTACAGTGGTGGAGGTGTGCAGGTGGGTAGACCTGCTGGGAGAGCTACACGCCACAGCCCAGAAATTGTGCGAGGGCACCGGGAGATGAATCGGGGGAGTGAGACCCCAAATTGAGAAGCACCACAGTTTGGTCAATGGGAATTTGGTTTTTAGAACCAATAGTGTAAGTGGCCAATGGATTGGCAGGGAAAGACCCCGGGTAGTGTAAAGTGTGTTAATGTCATTTAGAAAGTAGTTAGGATGAAGTCTCCTCGCACCATCTGCATCCACTCACCTGAGGTGACAGGTACTCCACACCATGCCATGTTTTGTTATTTTATTGTGCAGATGTTTGGAATGTGAGACGCATCATGACGTGGGTGTGACATTGTGCTTTGTTGTTCCATCTCTTCCTCCTTATGAGGATTGATGATGAATTGGGAGATGGCAAATTTTGAATAGAGGGATTGTGGTGACGAATTTGGTATAGAGGAAATATGGGGAGACGTGACAGTAGCGACGGATTGGTAATGTGTAGATTTTGTACATATGGGGTAAGGGCAAGGGTAGTGTAGGTGACAGGGGGGTGACGTACGGTCGGGACGAGCTTTCTCATTTCGCTCTCCGTACGCATTTCGCCTTGCATTGCCTTATTGACGTGTACCCTTGTGACCTTACCCCTCGCTCATTTCTCTTGTCCCTCTTTTGTCTCCCACATGACCTGTACGCCATTGGGTGCCGAGGGGAGCGTGCGTGAGTCCTCCATTGTGCGCCCGGAATTCCCAGAACCAGCTGTCTGCATCGATGCACCACATTATGGACCACAGGTCTGTGGCCGAGCACCACTTATGGACCCCATGGGTTGGGGCATGGCCCCTCTGCTGGAACCGGCCATGAGGGCCCGAAATCTTGCTGGCGGACCTTGGCCACAGGGCACCGATGCCCCACAGGTGAACCACACGTAGTCGGCCCTGTGGGCCATAAATAAAGAAAATAAAAAGGACACATTGGGCACACTTTATTGCAAATAGGCCGCCAGTAAGAAAATGAAAGAATGACAACATCTGGAAGAACAAATAATGAGAACCAGCAGAGGGAGCCGAAGAGCAAGAGATCACCTGCAGGGTTAGGGGTTGTTTGGTTATTTTTTATTGTTGAACATTCTTGAACAATGGTGACTGCACCGATTGGTGCTTGGGTGCGTTTTTAGGTGCTTTAATGGTGCATTGATGCAGAGCAGACTGTCTCCCCCCCAGAAAGAACAATCACAGGTCCTGGGTTAGTTTTGTAAATAAAAATAGCGTCATTGTAAATAATGCTTCCCACCGTCAGTGTGTAGTTTGAAGACCATTCCGCAATTCGGTTAACTGTGGGCGTAAGTCTGTTAGGCAGGGTGCAATGGAGCAGCGGGACACATTTATTTATGTTTTAAAACTGTCGCACTCAGGGTCAGGTTAAAAGTAGAGGGAACTACACCTACGTGTCACACTAAATAAAAGTTGTAGGCCCGGGACGTGCCTAAGAGGAGGAGGGTGCAGTGTTGCGGAGATGAGGACTGTATTTTTTTGATTGTGTGCTGTATTATTATTATTATTGTTTATTCTGCGCCCCCCTACCTCCGGAGCTGTGTAAAGGTGAAAGGGCATCCCATAATTAGTCCACAAGCATACACATCAGCCAAATAATAGAATACCCCTGTTTGATAGTTATCTCTTATTCTGTGTTTTAGGGTAAGGCTGTGTCTCCCATTAATTGAAGTACTCCATTGCACCAGTGAAAGAGAATAGATCCCCTTTCATTTCATTTCAATGGCCAACTGCATTTTGGGCGGTTTTCTTCAACCACCATTGGCCACGAGGCTCGGGTCGGGGAAGAAAGGCGTGCCCACCCATCGTCATCAAGGGGGGAGCTAGAGGGCCGTGCCGACCAATCAGGGCCGAGGTGAGCACACCGATGGGCGTGTCCTGAGGGCCGGCGGCTTGATCGCTGGAGGCGCTATAAAGGCGCGCGCGCAAGAAGCGTTGAAGGAGTGAGAGGGAGTGAGTCGTGAGTTGGTCGTCAGAGGAGGGTCAGGGGTTGCGTTGGTTGCGGTGGTAAGAAGTCGGTGGTGAAAAGTGGTGGCGTCGAGTGGTCAGTGGTTGCGTTGGTTGACGTTGAGTTGTCGATGGTGAGGAGACACCAGGGCCAAGAGAGAGAAGGTTCCAGGTCAATTACCAGCAGTTGTGCCAGAGACGGCAGACGCACCCTGAGGTGAGCCAGAGAAGCAGCTTTGGCTCCACAAGCAGCGTTGACTCCACCAGGCAGCTTCAACCCGTTACCCCGCGGGGACCAGATAGCGGTGGCATCGGTGGCCGTCGAGGTCCAGCCGACGTCCCGTGCGGGAACAAGCCCGAACCATCTGCCCCAGCTGAACCTTCCCATTCCTCCTTCCAGCATTCATTCCTTTCCTCCACCCTTCTTGTGTACGTGAGTTTGTTCTGTGTGTCTTGTCCCTGGGTTAATTAAGTCTGTATAAGCTAGTATTTGCACTGTGTCACCTGCGTCTTATGTGTTGTAAATAAACCTTGATTGCTCCTTTTTGCTTGTGTAAATAATAAATCCCATTACTCGTCTGTACGTCTTCTCGTTTTATTCCTTTTCCTCTTTGCATTTCGTCGTTTTAGTCTTTTTCCAGATTGGGCAGCTGCGGTGCGATACGGCCAAAGTTCTGGGTGAATCGGGTGAGTCGGGGATCCTGTAACGGTCGCGGTTGGACCATCCGCTCGGCCCATCATAACATCTAAACCGCGATCAGTAACAATATATATATATATATATATATATATATACAGTGATCCCTCGTTTATCGCGGGGGTTACATTCCAGAACCCCCCGCGATAGACGAAAAGCCGCGAAGTAGCGACCATATTTTTTTTTTTTTTAATATATATTTTAAAGCATTATGAACTCCCCACACTCTTATTAACCTTTCCCATACTCTTATAAACACTTCCTATACTCTTAAACACTTTTTACACTCTTAAACATATGTAATTTTAACAACATATAAAATTCTAATGGGTACTCACCATTGAAGATACTGTAGCTACCCATGGGTTCCCCAAGCAAGACCAGCATCAGAATCTCCTTGCTCCAGCCGGTGACGTCACCGGCGGGGATTCCCGGCGCGAGAGTGGCTGGTCACGTGACCGCTAAAGCGTGCCGCGCTTTGCGGGTATAATCAGCTACACCTGTTGATCACGTGACCACCGAAGCACGCCACGCTTGAGAGGCGTGGCTTTCGGTTTCTGGTTGTGCTTTATAATGCAGCCCGATAAATGGGCTTTTCAGTGTTCCCGAGTTGGTTTTGAGAATAAATATCTTCTCGGACGAGTTTGTGTCTTGCCCGTCATTTCGTCCGTATCAAGCAAGAGCCCCGGCTCTTCAATACTACAACTTGCGTGATGAAGATGATGATGAATTAGCTGTGCAGTACTGATGACGATGAAGGTGATGACGATGATGAATGTACTGGCGTTTTCCATACGCACGACTCTTTGTCTACCCTTCTACTGTACACTATGTACAGTATTTTATTTCTTGTAATATGTTTTAAATACTGTATTTTTCTTATTTCTTTACGTTTTTTAATTTTTTAGGCTAGAAAATGCTTATTTTACCACAAAAATATTTAAAATAATAGTATATAAAAATACATTTATACCGCAAAATCCCGCGATATAGCGAAAAATCGGCGATATAATTTTACATATACTAGCGAGAAAAACCCGCGATGTACCGAAGCCGCGAAAAGTGAACCGCGATATAGCGAGGGATGACTGTATATATATATATATGTATATATATATATATATATATATATATATATATATATATATATATATATATGTGTATATATATATATATATATATATATATATATATATATATATATATATTATATATATGTATATTATATATATATACTCTGTCATGGGCAAAAATATTGGTACCCTTGCACTTTTTTTAATAACTCGCAATTTTCTCGAAAAATAAGTTGAAATTGACAAAAGTATTTGGTCTCCAGAATTCTTTATATCACTGTTAATATTACAGAACCTTTGATTTGGATTCAGAACTTAATAGATCCTTTTAAATCAGAAAATAATAACAAATGGCATTGATAAAATTATTGACACCATAGACTTAATATTTGGTAGCACACACAGCCTTTCGACAAAATAACTGCAGTCAAGCGATTCCGAAAGCCATGAAAGAGCTTCCTCCACCTGTCTACTGGCAGTTTGGCCCACTCTTTTCATGCAAACTGCTCCAGTTCTCCCAGATTTGAAGGGTGCCTTCTCCCAACTGCTGTTTTCAGATCTCCCCACAGGTGTTCAATGGGATTTACTGTAGATCTGGACTCGTTGCTGGCCACTTCAGAATAGTCCAGCGTTTTGTCTTGAACCATTTCTAGGTGCTTTTTGAAGTGTGTTTGGGGTCATTGTCCTGTTGCAAGACCCATGACCTTCGACGGAGACCCAGCTTTCTGACACTGGGTTGAACATTGTGCTCAAAAATGCCTTGGTAATCCCCTGATTTCATGATATCATGCACACATTCAAGGCACCCAGTGCCAGAGGCAGCACAGCAACCCCTAAACATCACTGAACATCCTCCCTGTTTGACTGTGGGGAAGGTGTTCTTTTCTTTGAAGGCTTCATTTTGTTTTCTGTAAACATAGAGATGATGTGCTTATTAGAAGAAAAAAAAATCTCTAATTTGGTTTCATCTGTCCACAGGACATTCTCCCAGAGGATTTTGGTTTGTTCAGTTGTGTTTTGACAAACTCCAGTCGGGCTTTCTTATGTCTCTCTCTCAGCAGTGGGGTACTTGTTTTGTTCTACTGCAATCCAAAGAAATACATATGTGGATACCAAAAGATTTTTTAATTTTAACGATATTCTGAAAGAAATGGTGCATTATTTGAAAAAAGTGCAAGGGTGCCAATATTGTCGTGTGCCTGCCCTGTCGTTAACACCACAGGGTGACACAGATAACCAAACAAGCTCCAAGGCATTCAACGGTGGACCGTCATTATACGCGCGGGGAGGGAGGCCAAAGAGCTTACCTTCATGAGTCCACCCAACGTCCTCGACCCTGTAATAAATCAACTCAAACCGACACGGAATTAAAATGTACAAAAATACCGGATTTATTAAGGAAAATGCCGGTCACAAAATAATGCACGATAAAAGTATATTCCTAATTTGAGCGCTCCCACACAAACAATGGGAAAATATAACTGTAAAAATGAATTTGTGTTTGTCTGGCACTTATCTCTAATCGGCTCTTTAACCTTATCAGGAATCGTCAAAACCCCCTCGCGTCCTTGGCGGCAAAACCACAGGCTTCACTGCTGTGGGCGTAAACTAGGCCTCGCACATGCTCCGCTCACTCCTGGCTTCGTGCGCGAAGTGAACAGGCTGCGCCCGTCCACTAGTCTCTCTCTGCTCGGGAAACCACAGTTCTCGGTCTGCAGTTCCTCCTCCTCACGATCACAATGAAGATGTTGGAACACGACTGTTCATGATGAATCTTCCTTGCGCAAGAGCAATAAGCGAACTTTCGCTATGGCAGTGGTTCTCAAACTCTTTTGGGCTACCGCCCCCTTCTGCCCTCTTGGACCGGCCCAATGCCCCCATTGTCCTATCGTTTGTGGTCGGACACCCAGAATTTATGTAGATAGGAAGCAAAAATAACAGAAGCCAAATATTTTCTGAATAATATTTTACTTTATTTTACTTTACTTTTTATTATATTTTGCACGACCTACAATGTTTCAGCAGAACAGGTCCAGGTGAGGTAAACTGGGAATCTGTTATCACAGGCCCAAATACCGCTAGTGTAAAGGGTGGGCCTGGTGACTCGCTGCGAGATTACGTACGTCTGGCTCCATCTCAGTGAGGTGGAGATGCAGATCGCCCCTCTTGGTAATGTCAAGGCGGTTTTGATACTTGGTCAGCAGCACCATCACGGCAATGAACCCTCTTTCAACGAGGTATGATGTGGGGAACGCCATCAGCAGCAGTTCTGCCTCTGTCCACGTTGCGGGGTATTCGCCCCGCTCCAGAATCCAGAATTTGCCGTATTCATGCTGCGAGAATCTTGCCTTTGCCTCATCGTCATTGTGGAGGTTGATAATTTCGTCCTGTAATTCGCGCTTCACATCTTGAATGTCACATTTGAATGGGTTGATCACCCATGCTGGCACCAACAGTTCTAGCATGTCTCTGAAACGCTGCTCCATATCTCCACGAATCTTCTCAAGGTGATTGCAATAAACGAGCAGCTCTTCATCAGAAACAGCAGTTTCCTTTGCCAACTGGGGAAAGTGGTACATATCTCTGCGGCCGAGGGTTTCCCTGTGCAGAGTCGCCTTGGTTACGAATGCGCCGATCACTTTCTTTGCTTTAATCAGCGTCATATGGTTACCCTGGAGTTGTTTGTTGACATCATTCAGTATACTGAATATGTCCGTGAGGTAAGCCACATCATGCTCGATCGCATTCACTTTCTCCAATAGCTCCATATCAATTTCCGACAGAAACTTGACCACTGTTGAGAAGAGGGCTTGGAAACGGGTCAAACAAGCGCCTTTGGACAACCATCGAACTTCGATATGCAACAGGAGCCGTTCGAATGCCTCATCGTTCTCCTGGCAAAGCTGACGAAACAGCCGATCATGCAGAGACGACATCTTGATTTTATTCACTGCTTTGATTACTGTTTGGAGTGATGTATGAAGTCTGGTGCTGAGAGCTTTTGCTACAAGATGCTGGCGGTGCACGACACAGTGAATGGCGAACACGGACGGTACCTGGTTCTTCAGAAGCGCAATAAAACCATGCTGGCGGCCAACCATCGCTGGTGCCCCGTCCGTCGCGCAAGCGAGAATGTTCTCCATCGGTATGTTCTTATCAGTAAAGTACTTCTCCAACGTTTGGAAGATGGAAGAACCCTTCGTATCGGTCTGGAGAGAGCGGGCAAACAACATTTCTTCCACCATTTCCTGATCACGGATGAAGCGAACGTAGCAGAGTAACAGAGCTTCACTGTCACGCAAAGTGGACTCATCCAGCTGGATGGCGAAGTGTGTGCTTCTCAGCTCACTACACAGCGTATCTTCTACATTTGATGACATTTCATCAATCCGCCTGGCCACGGAATCATTGCTGAGCGCAATCGACGAGAGAACTGGATTCGGATCCTGGCCCATAACGGTTTTTATCACTCCCCAACAGCTGGTTTGATCAACTGTTCGCCGATTGAATACGGTTTTCCAGACCTGGCGATGAGCAATGACAGCTTAAACGACGCTTCCAGTGTCCTTTATTCACGAGCTTTTGGCTGGCTTTGAACATCGTCCTTACCGTGGATCGCTTCTCAAATTTCTCTTTCAGCGATTGGAAATAGCTGACCTCTGTGTGAGCCTTATCACTGTGCTTTTTACTCAGGTGCCCGCTCAGTCGAGATGGTTTCATTGCTTCATTGGACAGCATGATACCACACAACAAACACATCGGTAACTGTTTGTTCGTCGGAGATGGAATGAATCCATACTTGATGTATTCAACGGAATACTGACGACACTTTTTCTCTGAGGCCGACATCTTGAAGCCGACCGGACGTGAAGCTTTTTTGAATAACGAAATCAACACGCCAAAATGTCGAAAGACTAACACCAGCGCTAACACTGACTGTTCATACCTTGCCCAATGTCTGTGCTGGCCAGGCCAGGCTGTAAAGTTGAACCAGGCACGTTGAATAGTCCAGCACGAATAGAGTGTATTATATCCTGCATAAAAAGATTCTTGCAAGCCGATTGGTTGAAATGGCACCACGTGACAAAAATTAGTGTTGTACTATTGGCCGCATTGGCGGCCAATAGTTTTTACTATTGGCCGTCATCATGGAAGTGGCCAATAGTATTTCGCTGGTGTCATACACTATCATGTTTGTTGCGTGAGCATGTATGGACAAGAAAATACCTACACGACATCAGCGAATATGTGATCATAAAAACCATGCGGAGGGGGAAAGAATGTGGTCGTTGATTGGATGGCCAATTTGCCGAATGGCACCGGGTAACCTGTTCAGACTGCAGGAAGCCCAATGAGCGCTCCAAATCTCTGCTGCTCCTCTAAATCGCCAGTGCCCCCCAAATCATTGCCAGCGCCCCCCTACCGCCCGTGGACTCTGGAGCGCCCTCCTGATATTTCCCAGCACCCACCGGGGGGCGGTAGGGACCACTTTGAAAACCTATATGCTATGGGATCCAGAACGAGAAGCAGAAAATGTTGGCACACGATCGTTCACCACCAGATCCACAACCCGAAAGAGAAAATGTCCGCCGCTCCAATTATTTTGCACTTGAGGCTCTGACGTCATCCCACGACGTCAACGAGTCCCATCTTACCAGTACTTGTGCCAATCAAATTCCGGACCAATCACTGCTCTTCTGGGCATGGCTCCACGGCTCAGCCTGATTGAGGTGGTGATGTAGTGGCTGCAGCACCAGCGGTAGTGTTCTATGCCTGGTTTCCAGTTGGTTTTTAATTAGTGCCATTAATTATGGTGTTGATTGCTTGGCTTGTCTATGGTGTGTCATAAGGTGTCATAAGGAACACAGGAAATGATAACAGAGGCATTTACATACAGGGGATTAATTTGCCCATAATCCCTCGCTAATTAACAAACCCCACCCTCTCATGGGGACAAAGATACAAGCTCTTCCACGACATACGGTCTACACAAATTTACTACTTATTATACATCGAGGTTTTTCTTCTTCACGACAGTCGGAGCACACTAATCTATACACTCTACTTGGCTTTAAGGTAATTATTGTCTACCCTCTACAAACGTAACATTATTTTTACCCATGACTATATATATGTATATGAGACAGAAATTCCCATTATGAAGGATCCCATGATGTACTATTGAGTGTATAGACCACTGGCATTCCAAAGCTTCATGGGTAATAATATGCTTTGTAATGAAATTGTATCTAAGTTGAACCCAGGTGTTATGCTCTCTCCAACCACTGAGAGGCGTCTATAAGAACTCGGACGGCCATCGCTCCGGATCATTCCTGTGACATTTAATCTGTGACACGTAGACTCGAATGGTGCGTATATGTAGATGATCTAGGCTTGCTTGCACTGATTGATAATTTCTGAACTTCTTCTTGATTATATAATCCTGATATATTGCATGATTGTATTTCTACAGGATGTTGCCAGAGATCGAATTGTCATTAAACCTACTATTAGGACAATGTTGTGGATTTGACTTTCATTACAATTAATGACAATTCGTCTCTTCGTCTGAACGAGAACAAGAGGCGAACGAGAGCGACATGACGAGTCACAAAATGATCCAGGTGCCGATCTTTGCAGCAGACTCTCAAGCGGGGGAAGCGGCTGCCGAATTGACACACTGGCTGAAAATCTTGGATAACCAATTCAAGGCTCAGGAAGTCGTCACCGATGAAACGAAATTAGACATACTGCAAACAGAGGTACACCACAACGTGTACTGGGCAATCGAACAATGTGTAACGTTCGATGCAGCCGTGGCAGAGCTGAAGCATATTTACATTAAAAAACGAAGCGCGGTCTATTCCCGGCATTTGCTCGCAATACGACGACAACAGCCCACGGAGACTTTAGATCACTTTGCTCAAGACCTCTGACGTCTACTGAACGAGAGTGCCCCAGAGGTACGTACTCATGAACAAGTCTGTGATGATCTTATTCGCGATTCTTTCATCGCTGGACTTAGGTCCCCAGTCGTCAGACAGAGACTTCTTGAAGAAGCCAATTTGACACTCGCCGAAGCACTACGGCTATCTCACGTTTATACCCAAGCACGGGAACAATCTGACGCGTATGAACACCCATACGTCACTGTGGGGACATCTCGACAAACTCGACCGGAGAGAGCTACCGCCGAGGTTGTGGATGCAGCCTCGGCACCTCCGCCGGAATCGGAGACCCTGGCCACTCCCAAGGATCCCGATCCGGGCTTGACGGCAGCCGCAGCAGCTGGACCCAAGCCCGGAAGTAACGCTACGTGCTATTTCTGCGGGAATTGGAATCATCTCAGGTCTGTTTGCCCAGCTAAAAATGCGACATGTCATTTGGGCTCAAAGCCGGGTCATTTTGCAAAAGTTTGCCAATCGTCGCGGGGCAAACGAGCCCGCTCGACGATGAATGTGCTTATCGCCGGGCCAGCGGACCGAGCGGTGCGCGGGGTGCCTCGCCCGACTTTGATGGGGATCGCCCCTTCCCGTGGGCCCCTAGCTGAGAGCTCGACCTTGGTGAGACTCGTCGCGCCGACTAAACAAGTGGCGCAAACACGACAGTACGCGGTGCGACCGTCCTTGGTCGGCATTCTTCCGACACCGTGCCAACTTCCTGGATCGGCCACCCGAACGGCTAATGTTGGCTTTGAAACTCTGCGCATGACACGAGCGCCATCGGGAGGCTGCACGTATGATCTACAAGCTACTGCAACGGCACGAAAGCTGGGAACTTCATGCGTGGCACGTGCGCCCTCTGGAGGCGGCACGACTGGCCTACAAACGATTTCGACGGCACGAAAGACTTTAGCTGGCGTTGGATCCACACGCAAGGCACGAACGCCTCACCTTGATGACTCGATAACTACAGGTCCACCTGACCTGGCTCGTGCTATAATCCCACTTATGATCGAGGGAATTTTTGCTAATGCTTTGATCGACACAGGTTCCACGGATAGTTATGTTGCTTTTCGACTTGTGCAAAAACATGGATGGCCGATTCTTGGGACAAGACGCCGAATCTTTATGGCCTCTCAGGGGCTATGGCTCAGCACAAAAGGGGAATGTCGACTGAAGCTTGTGATTAAGGCACGAATGTTTCCGGATGTGCATCTCATGGTCTTACCAGCATTATGTGCAGAAGTTTTGTTAGGACATGATTTTCTCAAGCGACATGGACGTTTGGAAATGGAATTTGGTGGCACTGATACGCTTGCTGTGTGTGCTCTTGCAGGGATGGAAATTGAGCTGCTGTTGCTGTTCCCCAATATGACCACGGACTGTACACCTGTAGCGGTTAAATCGCGATGCTACTCACGAGCTGATGCGCAATTCATTGCAGAAGAAATGGCCCAGCTATTAAAGGAAGGTATCATAAAACCTAGTCGGTCGCCATAGCGGGCCCAAGTTCTGGTTGTACGAAGCAAAGTGCATCGCAAACGCATGGTAATCGACTATTCGCAGACGATTAATCGGTTTACACAGCTGGACGCCTACCCCCTCCCGGGAATGGACTCCCTGGTTTGACAGGTGGCACAGTATTCGGTCTATAGCACTCTCAATCTGCGTAGTGCATATCATCAAATCCCCATCTCCGAGGCCGATCACATCTATACAGCGTTTGAATCAGGTCACAGGTTATACCAGTTCACCCGGCTACCTTTTGGGGTCACGAACGGGGTCCCTTGTTTTCAGAGGGCTATGGACGACCTCATCGCTAAGGAGAACTTGACCGATGTCTTTGTATATCTGGACAATCTCACGGTTTGCGGGTATGACCAGGAACATCATGATGCTAATCTGAAGCGCTTCCTCAGGGTCGCGCAGAGGTATCGCTTAACTATGAATGAGGCTAAATGTCGTTACTCTGCTCACACGATAGATCTTCTGGGGTACACCGTGACCCACAGCTCTGTTGCTCTGGATAAGGAGCGTCTGCGACCCTTGCTCGACATGGCCCCGCCCTCTGATCGTGCTTCGCTGAAGCGTGCTCTCGGGCTGTTCGCTCATTATTCTAAGTGGGTACAAAATTTATCTGCAAAGCTCCGCCCACTTGTGGACTGCGAAGCGTTCCCCATGAGCCTTGCCGCCAAGGCCGCTTTCCATAGCCTTAAGTCCGACATCGCTGGCGCCGCTGTGGCGACGATTGACGAAAATAAATCTTTTGTTTTGGAAAGTGATGCATTGGATCATGCGATACCTGCGACTCTCTCCCAAGGGGGGCGCCCTGTGGCCTTCTTTTCGCGAACTCTCACCTCCGCTGAGCGGAGACATTCATCTGTCAAAAAGGAGGCGTATGCCATCGTCGAGTCAATTCGGCGTTGGCGTCCCTACTTGCTCGGACGATGCTTCCAAATTATCACGGACCAACAGAGCGTTGCGTTGATGTATGACACCCTGCATGCTCAATGCATTAAGAATGAGAAAATCACTCGCTGGCGAATCGAACTCGCCGATTTCTGCTACACAATCAAATATCGCCCTGGGAGGGATAACCTGGTTGCCGACGCCTTATCGCGGCCGGCGACGTGTGCGGGCCTCATATCTTTGGAGGATCTGCGTGCTTTGCACGACACTTTGTGCCATCCCGGGGTGACGCGTTTCGCTCATTTTGTGCGTAGTCGTAACGTGCCCTACCAGGGCATTGAAGACATTCGCCAGGTCTGTCGCAATTGTTCTGTATGTGCTGAACTCAAACCGCGTTTTTACAACCCTCTTATGGGAACACTGGTCCGAGCAACTAGGCCGTGGGAGAGATTGCCGATGGACTTCAAAGGGCCACTGCTGGCATCACCGGCATCGAGTAACTCTCGTTATCTGCTCACTATCATTGATGAGTTCTCGAGATTCCCTTTCGCTTTCACGTGCGTAGATATGACAGCCGCCACGGTTATCCGGTGCCTGCAGAACTTGTTTTCTATGTTTGGGAATCCGGCCTACGTGCATACCGATCGAGGTGCGGTGTTCCTGTCCCAGGAGGTGAGGAACTTCTTACTCCAGCATAATGTCGCTTCTAGCTATACCACTCCGTATAGACCGCAGGCGAATGGACAGGTCGAACGCTTCAATGGTATTATATGGAGAGCCGTCACGCTAAGCCTTAAGTCCCTCGGCCGAGGCCTAGATAAATGGGCTTGGTTTTTACCTGCGGCACTGAACTCAATCAGGACTTTACTGTGTACGGCAACCAACCAAACTCCCCACGAACGGATGTTTCATCACCAGAGGAGTTCGGGTAGTATCCGACCTTTACCTAGTTGGCTTGCAGAGCCGGGGCCGGCTTACCTCAAACATGCGGTTGGCATGAGTAAGTATGATCCACCAGTGGATAAGGTGCAAGTACTCCAAGCTAATCCCGAGCATGCTCGCGTGTTGATGTCTGATTGACGCGAGTCAACTGTCTCCGTACGCTACCTGGCCCCTTTCGGGGAAATCGACGAACCAATTTACGAGTCTACGGACTCTCCCGTTGCTCCGCCTATGGAGCATCTGCCGGCAATCTCGCCGCCAAATACACCCCAACCTGTAGGCTCTGTGGTGCCACCTTCGTCACCTGACTTAGGCGGCTACTCCGACGCAGGGGACTCCGGACTTGGGGATGTAGTACCCGGTAGATTCCGGACCCATGCTGGAAGGGAAATTCGTCGCCCCGATCGCTACGGATGGACCGACTGACATGGACGGACAATCGCTGCCCTACTATTGCTGCTGCGTGCTTGATTCCTGCCTTAGCGGAAGTGTAGTTTTAATGGCGGGGAGAATGTAATGAAATTGTATCTAAGTTGAACCCAGGTGTTATGCTCTCTCCAACCACTGAGAGGCGTCTATAAGAACTCGGACGGCCATCGCTCCGGATCATTCCTGTGACATTTAATCTGTGACACGTAGACTCGAATGGTGCGTATAATAATGTAGATGATCTAGGCTTGCTTGCATTGATTGATAATTGCTGAACTTCTCCTTGATTATATAATCCTGATATATTGCATGATTGTATTTCTCCAGGATGTTGCCAGAGATCGAATTGTCATTAAACCTACTATTAGGACAATGTTGTGGATTCGACTTTCATTACATGCTTCATTATTAAGAATTTGGGGTTTAAGACTATGGGAACCTAAGCTGTAGTAATAGGAGAAAATAACGATATCTCGATAAAATTCAGATGGTTCACTAATGATTTCAATGGAGAGGTTAATCTGCCAACCCATCAGCCTCCACCTGCAGGCGGTGTCAGTCCACAATGTAGTGCATGCTTACAATGCCCTCAGGGCAACTTGAGATGGGCACCAAAGTGCTGTCTGCTTACCCTCCCCTCCCCCCACCCTAGACCCCCACACGTATCTATTACCACCCCCAGATCCCTCCCCTTGTGTGAGAGGGTCCAAGACTGCCACTCACATTATGTAATCCCTATTTTCATTATTCTTACTCATCCCCTGCAGCAACAGACATTTCTTTATGTTAAACTGCATCTGCCAATCTTTTCCCCAATCGTTGAAAGCATCTAAACCTTTCATAAAGATGACCCCAAAGAGGTATGGTGCCTGAAAAGGTTCCTGGATCCTCATTTTAAAAGTCTTTTGGATGATCTGCATACTGATCTGTCTGGGTTGTAAATGAATAAAGAATATATAACTAAAACAGTTCTATAGGTAGAGAGCATATACCTCCGCCAGGTTGAACAGTACCTTTTGTATCCATTAATAAGCTGGATCCGGATTCGAACGTGAACCAAAATTTAATGGGCTTGTTCCTGTCACCTAAGCAACTCATCCACCAAGGTTTGACCGAATCCATCCACAGCTTTTTGAAATATCGTGATATATAATATAGTTTTTGGTCCTATCTCTCAATGGTGAAGAATCACTTTAAAAATTATTGGATCCGGATCTTCACTAAAGAGTAAAATCGAATCATTTCGTCCTTGGCACACACCAGAGCTCTCCACCAAATTTCGTCCGAATCCATCCACAACTTTGAGAAATTCTGCTCACAGACAGACAGACAGACAGACAGACAGGGATGAAAGCAAGACTTCGCCCCACCTATGGTGGCGCATCTTACGGTAATTCACCCAATGTCTGTCCGTCTGTTCCCAGGTACCGCAAAAACGGCTGAACCGATTGCAACGAAATTTTGCGTGGGTAATCCTGGGACCCCCTGGAGTAAAATAGGCTATTGTAGCAGTTACCGGAAGCATGACACAATTACCTTGCACCGGCCGATGACGCAACCGGTGAGTGGTCACTTGTCCGGACTCGCCCGGGCGTGTCCAGACTTGCCTTTCCCGGGCGAACACTTGGCTTACCTATTTGCATACCACGCCCCGCCTGAGAGGCGCGGCTTTTGTGTGTTGAGCTTTACTTATAAATTGCCGCCCGTTCGATGGACTGATTCAGTGCATTTGAGTTCTTTCGAGTGAGCTGGAAATAAATAGCTCAGTGAAACTTCATTCCTGGCGTCGTTCATTTTGTCCGGTTTTATCGTGCGAGCATAGCTCCAACAATTGGTGACCCCTTTTCAAGAACATGGCGATGGAGTCATCTGTAGCTTTGAAGCTCCCGGGCTTTTGGAAATCGCACGCGGCCGTCTGGTTCGCCCAAGCGGCTTCTCTCTTCGCCCTGCGGAACATCACAGAGGACACGATGCGCTACCACCATGTGGTCTCTGCGCTCAACGCCTCCACCACGGCCTGGGTCCTGAACTTCCTACAGAACCCGCCGACAAATACGGCGCGCTCAAAGGCCTACTCCTCGGTGCGTTTGGACTCACAGAGACCGAACGCGCGTGACAACAACTCGACCTCCCGGAGCTGGGTGAGGCCCGTCCATCCGAGCGCATGGACTACATGCTGGCTCTACTCGGCGACCACCGTCTGGATTTCCTCTGCCGCGAGCTGTTCCTCCGGCAGCTACCCGGGCAGGTATGGTTAGCTTTGGCTAACTCGCCCATCACGGACCCTCGCGCCCTGGCCAAGGAGGCCGATAATTTTTTCTCGGCCAGGCGACACGTAGGAGTGGCCGCCTGGAACCCTTGGCCGACCGAGGCAATGCCCGCGCCATGACCGGCGCCACCACCAGCTGAGTCAGCGCCACTGGCAGCAGCGGCCGCCGTGACGCCCCGTCGACCGAACCCGACGCGACCGCCAGAGCCTCCACCAGAGCGGACCATGTGCTATTACCACGCCAGGTTCGGGCAGAAGGCCAGAACGTGCCGCCCACCGTGCACTTTCGGCAGGTCGGGAAACGACCAGGCCGGCGCTCGCTGCCTGCCATGAGCGTCGGCCATTCAGGCAGCCTTCTGTTTATCATGGACACAGCGTCCGGGCGGCGTTTTTTGTGCGACACCGGCGCTCAGCTGAGCGTGATACCCGCCTCGGTGCAGGACAAACAGGCCGCGCTTTGCGGCCCCGCCTTGGTCGCCGCAAACGGCTCCTCCATCTGCACCTTCGGTTTGCGCAGCGTCGCATTCTGCTTCGGGGGCCAGCGCTTCAGGTGGGACTTCATCACGGTGAACGTGCCCATGGCCTTGCTGGGTGCAGATTTTCTTTGCGCGCATGGGCTTTTGGTCGACGTCAAATGGCGTCGGCTCATCAACGCGGAGACCTTCAGCTCGCTTGCTTGCTCATTGAGCGGCTCCACTCCGACCAAGCTAGCCTGCACGCTCCCGGCCGTGGACGATTTCACCCGCCTACTCGCCGAGTTTCCCGCCCTCACGCAGCCGTCGTTTTCGGCCGTCGCCGTCAAGCACGGCGTCGAACACCACATCCCGACCACAGGTCCACCGGTCTATGCCAGGGCTCACCGCCTCGACCTGGCCAAACTCGCCGTGGCGAAGGCGGAATTCGACGCGCTGGAGCGATTGGGCATTGTGCGGCGCTCAAATAGCGCATGGGCCTCACCCCTGCACATCGTGCCCAAACCGGGTGGCGGATGGCGACCATGCGGCGATTACCGCCACCTCAACGACGCCACCACCCCCGACCGGTACCCGATACCACACATACAGGACTTTTCCGCCCGTTTGGCGGGGCGGGTGATCTTTTCCAAGGTCGACCTCATTCGGGGCTACCACCAGGTACCCGTCCGGCCGGCCGACGTGCCGAAGACGGCGGTAATTACACCTTTTGGCCTCTTCGAGTTCCTTCGCATGCCATTCGGCCTTAAGAACGCGGCCCAGGCCTTCCAGCGGCTGATGCACAGCATGCTGTGCGACCTCACCTTCCTTTTCGTCTACTTGGACGACATTCTCGTCGCCAGCACTTCCTGGGCGGAGCACCTCATCCACCTGCGCACGCTTTTTGAGCGCCTCGGCCAGCATGGCCTCATCATCAACCCGGCGAAATGCCAGTTTGGCATAATGGCCGTCGACTTCCTGGGGCACCGCATCACGAAGTGTGGGGCCGTCCCGCTGCCTACCAAGGTGGAGGCAGTCACAAGTTTCGGCGCCCCCGCTCCATCAAGGCCCTACAGGAATTTTTGGGGATGGTAAATTTCTACCACCGGTTCGTGCCTCGCGCCGCAAAACTCATGCGTCCCCTGTACGAAGCCCTCCGGGGCAAGCCGACCAAGCACGACATCGCCTGGACCACAGAGATGGACGCAGTGTTCAGGGGCGCCAAGCTGGCCCTCGCCAACGCGACCATGCTGGCGCACCCGGCGCTCGACGCACCCATCGCCCTCACCACGGACGCTTCCGACTACGCGGTGGGCGCCGTGCATGAACAGTGGGTGAACGGGGCTTGGCAACCGCTGGCCTTCTTCAGCCGGCAGCTTCGCCCTAACGAGCGCAAGTATAGCGCTTTCGACCGCGAGCTCCTCGGCCTTTACCTGGCCGTTCGCCACTTCCGCCATCTTTTAGAGTGCAGCCCGTTCACGGCGTTTGTGGACCACAAACCCCTGGTCTTCGCCATGGCCAAGGTTACGGAGCCATGGTCGGCCCGCCAGCAGCGCCACCTCTCCGCCGTGTCTGAATTTACGACGGACATCCGGCACGTCGCGGGCAAGGACAACGCTGTGGCCGATTGCCTCTCCCGGTCTGGCGCGAACGCCGTCCACCTGGGTGTGGACTTCGCCCGCATGGCGGCCGACCAGACCACTGACCCCATGGTGCAAGCCCTCCGGACAGCGGACACAGGCCTGCGGTTGGCCAACGTCCCCTTCGAGGACACAGGCACGGTTCTCCTGTGCGACGTTTCCCTGGGCCAACCTCGCCCCAGTGTGCCCACTGGATGGCAGCGGCACATTTTTGACGCCCTCCACGGCCTTTCGCACCCGGGCCGGAAAGCATCGCAGAAGCTCCTGGCAGCAAAGTTCGTCTGGCACGGGCTCCATAAGGACATCCGCGACTGGGCCAATGCCTGTGTCGTCTGCCAGCGCGCGAAGGTCCACCGGCACACCCAGGCCCCGTTGGCACCATTCGACGTGCCCGCGTGGCACTTTGACCACGTCAATGTGGACCTGGTGGGACCCCTTCCTTCCTCGCGGGGCTTCACCCACCTCCTCACGATGGTGGGCAGGACCACCAGGTGGCCGGAGGCCGTTCCGCTGGCATCAACAACATCCGCCGACGTGGCGCAGGCCTTCATTGGCACCTGGATTGCCCATTTTGGCGCGCCCTCGGACATCTCCTCCGACAGAGGCCCGCAATTCGCCTCCGAGCTTTGGGGCGCAGTCGCCCAGGCCTTAGGGGTCAAGCTACACCGCACCACAGCCTACCACCCCCAGGCCAACGGCTTGTGCGAGCGGTTCCTCCGCTCGATGAAGGCCGCTCTCAGGGCCAGCCTCCAGGACGACGGTTGGGCCGACAGGCTCCCGTGGGTCCTATTGGGCCTCCGAACGGCCCCTAAAGAGGACCTCCAGGCTTCCACCGCCGAGTCGGTCCGTGTGGGCGTGGCCGTTCATTTTGTCCGGTTTTATCGTGCGAGCATAGCTCCCACACTATATTGTTTTCCCAATTTTATTTTCCAATTTCCCAATTGCGCGTGCCGGGCGAATTCATCCCTGACGCCACCGGCCCCTGGTCCGCGGCTCGCCAATGCTCGGTCCTCCAGAAGGCCGCCAGGAGATTTGCCCCCGTGCCCACATCCCACCACGGCTGCCCCCAACCCCACGTCCCCCCAGCACTTCGCACTGCGGAGTACGTTTTTATCCGGCACGACGCACACCGGGCCCACTCCGGCCGCCGTACGATGGACCTTTCCGGGTCCTGAAGAGGGACGACAAGTCGTTCATCATCGACATCGGTGGCAAGCCGGACCGCATCTCCGTGGACCGCCTCAAGCCGGCTCATTTGGACCTCGACCAACCTCCACGGTTGGCCCTTCCTCCACGACGGGGCCATACCCCGTCAACCAAGCCCCCCGCCCCACCATCCACCGCCACGCCACCTACCACCCCCACATGAATCGCCAGGGGTCGTTTCGGCCGGGTCATCAAGACCCCCCTCAAACTGACTCTCCCGGTGCATGTTATTTCAATTCTGGGGGGGTGCATGTAGCGGTTACCGGAAGCATGACACATTTACCTTGCACCGGCCGATGACGCAACCGGCGAGCGGTCACTTGTCCGGACTCGCCCGGGCGTGTCCAGACCTGCCTTTCCCGGGCGAACACTTGGCTTACCTATTTGCATACCACGCCCCGCCTGAGAGGCGTGGCTTTTGTGTGTTGAGCTTTACTTATAAATTGCCGCCCGTTCGATGGGCTGATTCAGTGCTTTTGAGTTCTTTCGAGTGAGCTGGAAATAAATAGCTCAGTGAAACTTCATTCCTGGCGTCGTTCATTTTGTCTGGTTTTATCGTGCGAGCATAGCTCCCACACTATATTGTTTTCCCAATTTTATTTTCCAATTTCCCAATTTTTCCAATTTTCCAGTTTTTTCAAACACGATGGAATAATATTTACCGATATGAACAGCGATGTGGCTTTTATTGAAATTCTACAAATACTGTTTAGATTTTGATGATTTGCGTGTGATATGATTCAACGGATGTTTATATAAATCGTTTAAAATAAAAGAAAAGCCTTCAATTTCTGATATTTTGCCTTTTCATTTGGGCCTCCCAATTGAAGCCCCGCCCATAGGGCGGGTACCGTTGCTAGTGAAGATAATAGAACAAATGATCTTCACAAGTCCCAGTAATAGCTTTGGAAAATCAGAAAAATTCCAGTGCTTGTAATCAAAATGGGGCAAAGTTTGATGACGTCAGCACCCAAAACGTCTATGTTCTGCCATGTGGGTGTCCAGGGAGCAGGGAGGGAACTGCATGCGAAGGTGTGGGCGTGGCCGGTATGCAGTGTTAGTGAAAGGAGCCGCGACTGGCGAGAAAACCTGAAAGAGGCGTGGCCAGTTTGTAAAGCTTGAAGGGGGCGGGGCTGTGGCGAGAAAACCTGAAAGAGGCGTGGCCAGTTTGTAAAGCTTGAAGGGGGCGGGGCTGTGTGGAGAGAACTCAAAGGAGGCGTGGCCTGCGAAGGAGAGTGCAAACAACAGAGCCGAGCTGCGGATGTGATTGCATGCGAGGCGCGAGGCCCGTAACCCCGCAACCCGGGACACTTTGGCCGCGCTTCAATGCGTACACGTGGCGCCATGGAAATGACATCAGGATGGCACAGAGAATGGAGAATGCAGTGGCTATAGCTGTTTGAAGGGCCGATGGTGATAAGGTCTGCCATCAAAACAATTTGCACCCCCGTCCAAGAAGAGGAGCACGCCCCAGTCTTCATTGTGACGTCACAGAACGATTGCAAAGAGGTCTTTATTTGCTCACCGAGAACGAAGTTCAGGAGACAGGGGAGCTTATGCGATGGCACGTCGTCTGTCCGTCAGTCAGTCAGTCAGCCAGTCAGCCAGTCCGTCAATCAGTCAGTCAGTCCGTCAGTCATTCAGTCCATCAGTCCGTCAGTCAGTCCGCCAGTCAGTCAGTCCGCCAGTCAGTCAGTCAGCCCATCAGTCAGTCCGTCTGCCAGTCAGTCAGTCAGCCAGTCAGTCAGTCCATCCATCAGTCCGTCCGCCAGTCAGTCCATCAGTCTGCCAGTCAGTCAGTCAGTCAGTCCGCCAGTCAGTCAGTCAGTCAGTCCATCAGTCCATCAGTCAGTCAGTCCATCAGTCAGTCATTCCACCAGTCAGTCAGTCAGTCCTTCAGTCAGTCCATCTGCCAGTCAGTCAGTCAGTCTGCCAGTCATTCAGTCAGTCAGTCTGTCCACCAGTCAGTCAGTCCGCCAGTCAGTCAGTCCGCCAGTCGGTCAGGCCGTCCGTCTGCCAGTCAGTCAGTCAGTCCACCAGTCAGTCAGTCCATCAGTCCGTCCACCAGTCGGTCAGTCAGTCCATCAGTCCATCATTCACTCAGTCCGCCAGTCAGGCAGTCCACCAGCCACTCAGTCAGTCCGTCCGCCAGTCAGTCAGTCAGTCCATCAGTCCATCAGCCCATCAGTCAGTCAGTCCATCAGTCAGTTTGTCAGTCCGTCAGTTCGTCTGTCCATCAGCCAGTCAGTCTGTCAGTCAGTCCGTCAGTCCGCCAGTCAGTCAGTCAGTCAGTCCGTCCGCCAGTCAGTCAGTCAGTCCATCAGTCATTCAGTCCATCAGTCCATCAGCCCGTCAGTCAGTCAGTGAGTCAGTCAGTCCATCAGTCAGGTTGTCAGTCCGTCAGGTCGTCTATCCATCAGCCAGTCAGTCTGACCATCAGTCAGTCCATCAGTCCGTCAGTCAGTCAGTCCGTTAGTCCGTCAGTCAGTCAGGCCGTCAGTCCGCCCACCAGTCAGTCTGTCATTCAGCCAGTCAGTCAGTCCGTCCGTCCACCAGTCCGTCTGTCCGTCAGTCCGTCCGTCTGCCAGTCAGTCTGTAAACACTTGAAACTTCTTCTCCGAAACCGCTGATGGGATTGCGACCAAATTTGGCACAAATGATATTTGTTATGTTGTGACTAAAGTTTGTTCACTGCACTAAAAAAAATATCGGGGTCTAAGGGGGTCTACCGGGGTCAAAGTGGATCCAGGTTTGACACCCCAAAATAGAAATTTGCTTTTTCCTCTGAAACTACACACACTATTTCGATGAAACTTGACCACAACCTTCACCACCCGTGCTGTACCGAAGTTTGTTCACGGCACGAACGAAATCGAAATGTAAAAGGGTATATGGGGGATCAAATGGGTCCAGGTCTGAGCCCCCAAAATATAAATTTGCTTTCTTCTCTGAAACTACACACACGATTTCGATGAAACTTGACCACAACCTTCACTACCCGTGATGTACCAATGTTTGTTCATGGCATTAGAAAAATTGGGGTCTGAGGAGGTATGCAGGATAGGAGGGGGGGGGGGGGGTTGTTAGGGGTTACCCCCCAAAATAGGTATTTTTTTTCGTTTGTTTGTTTAAAGTCTTATGATTATGTTAGTATGATTCTTCATGCTGCCCTTTCTTCCAGAAACCATTGAAATTGGTTTAAAATACCCTTAGTCAGTGTAGTATACTGTTTATTCCTCCAGGTGAGCGCCAGGGGTATTGCCCCTATGTGTTTTCGTGCATATACCTACAAGGTTCATTATTTTTGATGTGCATTTGAGTGAAGGTATTTAATGGGAAAGTATTATTTGCTCCCTCGGCTAGAGAAGAGTGAAAGAAGTGAGAGAGGGGAGAGGGAGGGAGGTAGGCAGGTAGGCAGGTAGACAGGGAGGGAGGTAGGTAGACAGGGAGGAAGAGAGAAAGGTAGACAGGGAGGGAGAGAGGAAGAAAGCGAGAGAGGGAGGAGGTGAGAGAGGGGAAAGGGGGGAGTGAGAGAGGAAAGAAGTGAAAGAGGAGAAAGGAGGAAGAGAGGAAGGAAGCGAGAGAGGGAGGAGGTGAGAGAGGGGAAAGGGGGGAGTGAGAGAGGAAAGAAGTGAAAGAGGAGAAAGGAGGGAGAGAGGAAGGGGGAGGGAACGAAGCAAGAGAGGGGAAAGGAGGGAGAGAGGAAGGGAGAGAGACTGACTGTTTCTTCCTTTTATTACAAGAGTACAAAAAATCAGTTATGTTCAGTCACAAAGAAACAAAACACAATAAAATGGTCTCAAGGAAAGGTTATTTTCAAATCATCATCATCAAGTGTGCATATGACATCATTAAAAACCCACTTTTCTTTAAAACATGTTAAATTCTTGTTCATTTTAAAAAACCGGTACTCTAGCTTTAGTCTTGCATTTACAAGAGCCTTAAGGGTGAGCAGTACATCACATGACGAGTCAGAAGCGTTTCCCATTTTTTTCTTCCTGGATTTATAAATTGCAAACTTGGCCTGGCCAATTAAAAAATTCATTAAAACCACATTCCTAAGGGAAGACGGTCCTAAAACACCATAAATAAAAACATTGTGATTGAAGAGGGAACCAAGCTTCACAAAGCGTTCCTGAAGGAATGTAAAAAGAGGTTGCAATCGTTCACACTCCAGGTAGGCTATATATGCGGTAGGGTTTCAATGGATGCACAGAAAGGGCACAGAAAGGGAAAGGGAAAGGGAGAGAGAGGGAGGGAGGGAGATAGGGAGGAGGAGAGAGAGAGAGAGAGAAGGAGGGAGGGAGATAGGGAGGAAGAGAGGGAGGGAGAGAGGGAGGGAGAGAGTAAGGGAGAGAGCCAGAGAGGGAGGAAGAGAGGGAGGAAGAGACGGAGGAAGAGAGGGAGGAAGAGACGGAGGAAGAGAGGGAGGAAGAGACGGAGGAAGAGAGGGAGCGAGAGAGGAAGGAAGAGAGGGAGGAAGAGAGGAAGGAAGAGAGGGAGGAAGAGAGGGAGGGAGAGAGGGAGGAAGAGAGGGAGGGAGAGAGGGAGGACGGGAGGGAGGGAGAGAGGGAGGAAGAGAGGGAGGAAGAGAGGGAGGAAGAGAGGGAGGGAGAGAGGGAGGAAGAGAGGGATGGAGAGAGGGAGGGAGAGAGGCCGGAAGAGAGGGAGGAAGAGAGGGATGGAGAGAGGGAGGGAGAGAGGGAGGAAGAGAGGGAGGAAGAGAGGGAGGGAGAGAGGGAGGAAGAGAGGGATGGAGAGAGGGAGGGAGAGAGGCCGGAAGAGAGGGAGGGAGAGAGGGAGGAAGAGAGGGAGGAAGAGAGGGAGGAAGAGACGGAGGAAGAGAGGGAGCGAGAGAGGAAGGAAGAGAGGGAGGAAGAGAGGAAGGAAGAGAGGGAGGAAGAGAGGGAGGGAGAGAGGGAGGAAGAGAGGGAGGGAGAGAGGGAGGCCGGGAGGGAGGAAGAGAGGGAGGAAGAGAGGGAGGAAGAGAGGGAGGGAGAGAGGGAGGAAGAGAGGGATGGAGAGAGGGAGGGAGAGAGGCCGGAAGAGAGGGAGGAAGAGAGGGAGGGAGAGAGGGAGGAAGAGAGGGAGGAAGAGAGGGAGGGAGAGAGGGCGGGAGAGAGGGAGAGAGGGCGGGAGAGAGGGCGGAAGAGAGGGAGGGAGAGAGGGAGGGAGAGAGGCCGGAAGAGAGGAAGGGAGAGAGGGAGGGAGGGAGAGAGGGAGGGAGAGAGGAAGGGAGAGGACATGCATGGCAGGAAATCAGGCAACCGAGAACAAGTCCGGTTAATCATGGCGCCTGAGAGGTTCATAATGTGAAAAAGTCTCGGCTGTTCATCAAAACAAATCATTTATTGCAGGAACATTGAAAAAAAAAACATAAATTATACTCCAAGGATATCGTTTATTTATATATATATATATATATAAAAGGTCGTTACGTTACATAAGCAAACGATGAAGACATTTGATCATTGCCAAACAACTTTTTAAAACGCTCTTTTAAACCACAAAACCTTCGTTTTTAATGCTGCCAAAGCACGAAACCATCTATAGTGTCTCGGCCAGAAAAAGCTTTCCAAAAGCAAAAAGGTTTTCTTATGTTACGGCTCCCGGTGAATCACGTGATGAGGGTCACACGATGTAAATGAATGGGATCGTGTGTTGAGGTCTGTTTGTAGGTTACACACACCGAGCGGCCTTTTCTGAAACCTTTATGGACGGAATAAAAACGCGCAATTATTACTTGTCCGACAACTTTGAAACTGTCACGCGATCTCGTTCACCACGTGATATCATCCAAGTTGCTGATTGGTTCATGCTGTAGGTATAGGTAAGTTGAGGCTGCAACCTTCAACATGGCGTGCTTCATGTGTTTTGATGGCGGAGTTGTACAAACATGATGGTACAAACATGGCGAAGGCTGCAACCTTCAAGTGATTAATGTGTTTGACTAATCCTTTGAAATTTTTAATTAGACTGGTGCTGGCTTCACACGAGTGAAGATCTGGAGGTGAGGTCCATTTTCGATCAAGTGATAATACTTTTGTTGTTTTTACACTCTGGTGCACAGTTCTCTTTTTCCACTCATTTCATTGGTCTATAACGGCTGAAATAAATCAATTCAGATAATACCTGGCACAAGGACTACTTAATGGTTGTTCACCCGAGCATCCCCACGACAAGAATTCTGCCAACACTTGGGAATTCTGCCAATACTTAGGAATTCCACCAACACTTACGAATTCCACCAACAATTGGGAATTCCACCAACAATTGGGAATTTGGACAACACTTTTCAATTCGGCCAACACTTTGGAATTCGGACAAGACTTGGGAATTTGGACAACACTTGGGAATTCGGACAACACTTGGGAATTCGGACAACACTTGGGGATTCCACCAACACTTGGGAATTCCACCAACAATTGGGAATTCCACCAACAATTCAATCCTGACAAATTTCACACTCTTACTATGTCTCTGCGAAAGGATCGACTGGAAAACCCTCCCATCTACTTTCTCAACAATCCTCTCCAAGAAGTTCTGTCGCTCAAGCTTTTGGGTCTCACTATCTGCAATGATCTTTCTTGGGAAAACCACATTTCCAAGCTGGCCTCCAAAGCCAGTCGCCGACTGGGCATCCGCCGACTGCGCATCCTCCGTCGTGCGAAGTCCTTCCTCGGCACACCTGAGCCCCTCACCACATACAAGGCTTTCATCTTCAGCTCAATGGAATACTGGTCTCCCCTATGGGCTGGTGCTCCTGCCTCACACCTAGCTCGGCTTCACGCTGTTGAAACCAAAGCTTTCAGAATCATTGGAATCTCCCGCGATGAAGCTAACTCCGAGGGCCTTTCACTCACTCACCGCAGGCAGGTAGGTGGTCTTTCTGTCTTCTACCGACTCCTCTCCGGCCTTGCTCCCCCAGCTCTCTCTGTGCTCTGTCCCCCCAATATTCCTTCAGGTCGCACAAGATCTGCCAGCAACCCTCTTATGGTTAAACTGCCAAAATCTAGGCTCTCTGCTCACCTTCACCCTTTCATTCCTCTTTTCTCCCACCTCTGGAACAAACTCCCCCACTCCCTTCAATCCCACTCCTCCCTCCAGGTCTTTAAAACAGCTGTTCACCACCATCTCTTATCTTCCCCCATACAAACCCTTGATCTTTTCTACCCCCGCTAATTCACCCCAGATACATATTATTATTTTTTCGAAATTCCAACTTCTTTCCTGGAAGTCCTTGCAGTGTTCATATGATTTATACCTCTCCAACCTCCCCCCAAGCCCTCCCCCTCCCACATTTCTCCCGATGTCCCTGCTCTCAAATGTTGTGTTTGTGTCCTTCCCCCTCTCTCCCCATCTTGTCTACCGCTCCCCTTATTTTTTGTGTTTTATGTGTCGGTTTGACTTTTTGTGTGATTAATGTTAGCTCTTTCACGAGCCTCGATCTTGTATCCAAAAAAAAAAAAAAATTTGGGAATTTGGACAACACTTTGGAATGCGGCCAACACTTGAAAATTCTGACAACATTTGGGAATTCGGACAACACTGGGGAATTCGGCCAACACTTGAAAATTCTGACAATACTTGGGAATTCGGACAACACTCGGGAATTCGGCCAACACTTGGGAATTCGGACAACACTCGGGAATTCGGCCAACACTTGGGAATTCGGACAACACTTTGGAATGCGGCCAACACTTTGAAATTCGGACAACACATGGGAATTTGTACAACACTTCGGAATTCGTACAACACTCGGGAATTCGGCCACCACTTGGGAATTCTGACAACACTTGGGAATTCGGCAAACACTTGGGAATTCTGACAACACTTTCGAATTCGGACAACACTTGGGAATTTGGACAACACTTGGGAATTCGGACAACACTTCGGGCTTCCACCAACACTTGGGAATTCCACCAACAATTGGGAATTCCCCCAACAATTGGAAATTTGGGCAACACTTTGGAATGCGGCCAACACTTTGGAATTCGGACAACACTTGGGAATTTGGACAACACTTTGGAATTAGGCCAACACTTTGGAATTAGGCCAACACTTTGGAATTAGGCCAACACTTTGGAATTAGGCCAACACTTGGGAATTTCGCCAACACTTGGGAATTCGGCCAACACTCGGGAATTCGGTCAACACTTGGGAATTCTGACCGAACACTTGGGAATTCGGTCAACACTTGGGAATTCTGACACTTGGGAATTCTGACAACATTTGGGAATTCTGACAACACTTGGGAATTCCGCTAACAATTGGGAAATCTGCCAACACTTTGGAATTAGGCCAACACTTTGGAATTAGGCCAACACTTTGGAATTAGGCCAACACTTGCGAATTTCGCCAACACTTGGGAATTCTGCTAACACTTGGGAATTCTGCCAACACTTGGGTATTCCACCAACAATTGGGAATTCCACCAACAATTGGGAATTTGGACAACATTTTGGAATTCGGCCAACATTTTGGAATAAGGCAAACACTTTGGATTTTTTTTTGTTTGTTTTGTATACAAGATCGAGGCTCGTGAAAGAGCTAACATTAATCACACAAAAAGTCAAACCGACACATAAAACACAAAAAATAAGGGGAGCGGTAGACAAGATCGGGAGAGAGGGGGAAGGACACAAACACAACATTTGAGAGCAGGGACATCGGGAGAAATGTGGTAGGGGGAGGGCTTGGGGGGAGGTGGGAGAGGTATAAAACATATGAACACTGCAAGGACTTCCAGGAAAGAAGTTGGAATTTCAAAAAAAAAGTGTATCTGGGGTGAATTAGCGGGGGTAGAAAAGATCAAGGTTTTGGATGGGAGAAGATAAGAGATGGTGGTGAACAGCTGTTTTAAAGACCTGGAGGGAGGAGTGGGATTGAAGGGAGTGGGGGAGTTTGTTCCAGAGGTGGGAGAAAAGGGGAATTAAAGAGTGAAGGTGAGCAGAGAGCCTTGATTTTGGCAGTTTAACCATAAGAGGGTTGCAGGCAGATCTTGTGCGACCTGAAGTAATATTTGGGGGGACAGAGCACAGAGAGAGCTGGGGGAGCAAGGCCGGATAGGAGTCGGTAGAAGACGGAAAGACCACCAACCTGCCTGCGGTGAGTAAGTGAAAGGCCCTCGGAGATAGCTTAATCGCAGGAGATTCCAATGATCCTGAACGCTTTGGATTCAACAGCGTGAAGACGAGCTAGGTGTGAGGCAGGAGCACCAGCCCAGAGGAGGGAACAGTATTCCATTGAGCTGCGGATGAAAGCCTTGTATGTGGTGAGGAGCTCAGGTGTGCCGAGGAATGACTTCGCACGACGGAGGATGCCCAGTCGGCGACTGGCTTTGGAGGCCAGCTTGGAAATGTGGTTTTCCCAAGAAAGATCATGGCAGATATTGAGACCCAAAAGCTTGAGCGACAGAACTTCTTGGAGAGGATTGTTGAGAAAGTAGATTGGAGGGTTTTCCAGTCGGTCCTTTCGGAGAGACATTGTAAGAGTGTGAGATTTGTCAGGATTGAAAGACATGTTCCACTTGTTTGACCAGTCTGTGATTTTGTCCAGGTCTGCAGAGAGTGAGGAGGCTGCAGACTGCCGATCTGAGGGATGAGGAATGGAGCGGCAGAGAGTGGAGTCATCAGCAAAGAGATAGAGAGGATTTTCAAGAGAGTCGGAGAGATCATTGATGAAGACCAGAAATAGCACAGGGCCCAGAACACTACCTTGGGGAACTCCAGCCAGAACAGGCAGGGGAGATCCAACACTTGGGATTAGGCCAACACTTGGGAATTAGGCCAACACTTGGTAATTTGGCCAACACTTTGGAATTCGGACAACACTTGGGAATTCTGCCAACACTTGGGAATTCTGCCAACACTTGGGTGTTCTGCCAACACTTGGGAATGCCTGCTCCATTTCAATTTGTTATCAATCATTGTACACATACTTATGTTCAGGGACTTGTTCGATACTATATGGTCATGAATGATATAAGGATCATGGTCCTCGTTCTCACATATGTGAACTTCGTTCACATATTCATGGTTATCATTGAGTAAAAATCCACGAATTACTATATCATCAGCATATTTGATAATACCACAATCAGGACTTCAACTGAAGCAGTCACCTGTAGTCCTGTACACCTGTGTACAAGGAAAACAAAATGGGGGAGACAACACAACGTCGTGGTGCCCCTAGACACAAAACTCTGACACGTGATACCATGTTATTATACTTCAGCCATTGTGGTCAATCTGTAAGAAAGTTGTGAATTGATCTTGAAATTCCAGGTGTACCGATCGAGTAATTTATCAATTCATATGCGTGGTACAATGATATTGAAGGCACTCGAGAAATCGATAAATAATGATCTTACAAAGGACTTGGAGGAGTATATTGTTACGGTTTTTAGAACCTTCACTAGTAAATGTTAGTAAATGTTTCCCTTATAAATAATCCCCTGTAAATATCCCCATCAATTGGCTTTATTAAAGATCGCACCCTAGTTAGTCCATGTACAACACGTAGAGAACCATAGGACCTCTCTGTAGTTATTTCATTATTATGTGTTTCAGTTAAGGATCTGTGCCCAATAGTTGAATCTGCGTTGCATTAATCAAATAAGATAGGCCCCATCCCGTCCATTTTGCTCTCTCTCTCTCTCCAAATTGTGGTACTTTGCTTGCCGGCAGCGTTCGCTGCCGTTTGCATTGGGCTGTTTGCTGGCACCACGCCGCCATAAGCCATGCGGTTAGGCCCGAGAAAGGAGGTGGAGCGCCAAGAAGAAGGTGTGGCCACGTCATCCAGTCGTCAAAGGCGTGGCCGGTAAGCCCTCACCAGCCAACCAGGGCTGAAGG
The DNA here is from genome assembly GCF_964187855.1 of Myxine glutinosa. Classification (NCBI taxonomy): domain Eukaryota; kingdom Metazoa; phylum Chordata; class Myxini; order Myxiniformes; family Myxinidae; genus Myxine; species Myxine glutinosa. Next base: position 119,117,711 of record NC_136269.1, read on the forward strand.
AACACCGCTAGCAGGCGTGGCTTTTTGCCTCGCGGAGTGATCGCTGGTCGCGTTATATAAGCGCGAACGAAAAGCCTTTTCACGGACTTGGATGGGAGAGCGCTGGTTGTACGGAACTGGTTGGAGGCGCGCACGTTGTAAACTCTTGATGAGAGAGTGCTGGTTGTAAGAGACTTGTTGAAGAAGGGCGCGCTTGTATCAGAGAACATTGGAGAGGGTGCGTTTGGCACGAGCGTGCATTTATTACGTACGCCACAGCACACCAGCTCCCCCCCCCGCTATATGAACTGTCCGGTCGCGTTCAACCATATGCGGAGCTGCCTGCCGGGTTTCGCCCGCGGGACCGGAGCCTGGACCCCATCGCCGGACCCTCTACCTGTTCTACAATCCAGCTACAATCCCCGTGTGAGTGTGTTTGTGTGTCCGGGGTATAATATAAGACTGCTTCAGGCTGCCCTGTGTCCTGCTTCTTCTTCTCCTGCATATTACTTTCGTTTCCTCTTCTTTGGGTTTTCATGTACATAATTAATAAATATCTGCTATTCCTTACTTTGGCTTCTTCTTTCCCCCGATCGCTTTAGTCCTTTCTTCCCATTGAATACCTGTGGCGCGATTTTGGCCAAACGCTTTATAGTCGGGTTTAGTCTCTTGCTAACGGCCCGAGTCGCAGCTCGCTTTGCTCGGCGCAATCCAATCACGCTGCGGCCTGGGTGGGAGTATTTCCTCGCCTACGGCCGGTGGTAGTAATTAGGTATTAAGACAAATTGGGCTTACAACCCTACTTACCATCGACCGGAAGTGACGTCATACCCCCAGGACCGGTCGGGCGGCCAGCTTAACAGGACAACGGGATTAACCCCCCCTTGCTAACGGGAGTGCCGTCCCCTGGATCCATAACAATTGGTAGTCAGGAGTTGGGATTTAGAACCTGGGACTACATTTATTTAGACCAAATTTTGGACACCAATTGTGCTATTGGCCGTAACAATTGGTGTCGAGGAGTTGGGATTTGGACCTGAACCAAATTTTTAAACCATCTGAAAAATTTGGTCGAAATTACGAGCGGCCGAAATTTTGTTTAATATCCAAATTATAGTCGTGCCATGGATGGTCAAGGCGGTCGGATGCCGGTGGGGGAGATAGAAGAGGGGTTAGAGGCAACCCAGGACCCCAGGGAGGCAGTGGGAGTAATGCGGGAGGAAAGCAAAGAAGGTGCGGTAGCGGGGGTTGCAGGCACACGAAATGGCGGCCTCCCGTACGTGACGGCGAGAGCCGAGCCCGCAGCACCAATGGGCTGGGTCCATTTTCTGGCACAAATGAGGGCCTCTATGGAAGAGTCAATATATAATGAGAAAAGGGACGCCATGTCAGACGAATCCGGGTGTGATCTGGAAAAATTGAGGGAGGAATCCAGGTGTGAAGTGGAAAAACGGATAGCAGAGGCAAGAGGGGATCATAAAAAAATGAAGGAGGACATGAGGCGCAAGTCGGGCAAAAAGGTCGCGGTGGTACGCGACGAGGTAGCGCGACTTGAGGAGCGCGCAGAGGGTGAGCTTGAGCAAAGGGTAGCCAAGTTGACCAGGGCTATAAGGGACAAGACGCGGGATGTAGAAAAGCTGACAACTGTCAAATTGGATAAAGAAACGGCGGGAGCGCCGGGGAAGGTTGAATTGGAAGACGAAATTTTATGGGCGCCGACGGTCGAGGTAGAACAGAGCACAGGTAACTGGACCGGGGTAGAGATTGCGACCCGGGGTATGGGGAAGACGGCGACCGCTGAGGTAGAAAGGAAAATTTTGTTAGTGCCAGCGGCCGTCGAGAGAAAGGAATAAGAAGTAATTCAAATGACCGAACCAATAGTGGAAATTGGGATTGGAGAGAAGGACTTGGTAGAGCAACAGCGGGAGGAAAAGATGGAAAATGTGCAAAGTCCGTGCTCACATCACGATGCTGTGCTTAATAACCCCAATAAAGATTTGCAGGTGGTGTTGGAGCGAAGTAGAAGAAGCACCCAGGTGAGTCAGCCTGTACATTGTGCGGGGAGATTTTGCAGGAGAATGTTTGGCGCAAAAATAATTTTCGCGCGCTTGGGGTCGCGACGGCACCCGGGCGTTGGTGGAGGGTCCCTTGTGAGTGGTGTGAGTGGAAATGGCGCGCTTGTGAGGAAAAAGTGTGCGTCGGAGAGTGAGTGTGTGACAGAGTATGGGAGTGATACCGGGTGCGGGAGCGAATGCACGTCGGAGGGTATGTGTGAAACAGAGTGTACGGAGTGCGACACGGAGAGTGAGTTGGTTGTGGCACGTGTGCGGGAGGGCACATCGGAGCGCGTGATGGGGAGTGTTACAGAGGATGTAACCGGAGAGTGTGCGCAAGAGTTGGCGTGAGGGTGTGCGGTGATGATTGGGTGTGCAGAAGAGTGAACCCCCATGGTGAGTGTTACAGAGGATGCAACCGGAGAGTGTGCGCAAGAGTTGGCGCGAGGGTGTGCGGTGATGATTGGGTGTGTGCAAGAATGCACCCCTATGAGTGGTACGGAGTATGTACCGGGAGAGGGTGCGCAAGAAGGTGCACGAGAAAGGTGTGTAACAGAGGAGTGCATGATAACAGAGTGTGCTGTCGAGAGTGAGAATGAATGCACGACAGAGTACGGGAGTGAATGCACGACAGAGTGTGGTGGTGAGAGTGACACGGAGTGCGAGTTGGTTGTGGCGAGCGAGAAAGAATGCACACCTGGAATGGTTGAGCGTGTGCGGGAATGCACACCTGAGTTGGTGGTGTAGCGCGTGATTGGGTGTGCAAAAGAGTGCACACCCATGGTTGTCACAGAGGATGTGACCGAGGAGTGGGCGCGAGGAGGTGTGTTGATGAAGTGTGCGAACAACGAGTGTGCACCAAGGTGTGCGAGGAGGAGTGCGGTGGTGGAATTGATAGAGTGCAGGGAATGTATGGGTCGCATGAGAGGCGCTGAGACACCTGGATGTGTGAGCATGGGAAGTGTCGCGTATGCGTGTGAGCATGCAAGTGAAGCATCGACGTTAAATGGGAAAGTGTTCAGACCGACGTTTAGCCGACGCGAGCCCTCGGTCCATGCCGGGCTTTGTGTATTGCGGGAACCGGCAGGGATCGGTGTCGCGTCGCTCCTGTTCGGAGCGTCGTGCACGATCCGGGCCGGGCCCCGCCCTGCACGGTCGCGTCCGCGCTTTGCCGGGGCAAGGCCACCGGCCCGGTTCGAGGGGAGGTCGGAGGGGTCGGAACGGCGCCCCCTTGTGGTGGCGGCGTTCCACCCGGGCAAGGTTGGCCCACCGCGCATGGGAGCGAAAGGCCCTGCGTAGGGATGGTGCTTTAAACCTTGGCCCAACCAAACCTCCTCGCCTGAATCGGATGCCGGACGGACCCAACCGCAGGAGACCAAACCACCCGAATTCATTGCTTGGCTTTGTGAAGCCGAGCTTCGAAAATGATGTAATGATGCACCGAGGCTCAAGTTTAATGGACGATAGTAGGGATAGTGAATTTGATTGGCAAATTTGATGGGTAAAAATGATTGGCAGTAATGATTGGCAAATTTGATTGGGAAAATTTGATGGGTATATGGTATAGTGGGAGATGCCCGATGTGGAGGGATGGCAAATCCACCATCCCTCACATCGCCCCAGGGCACATGAGTAATAGTTATGGGGTGGCTGTGCAAACTAGCCTGGGAGGGTTAGGATAAATTGATAGGAATTTAGAGAAAAATGACTATAGGTAACTGTAGATTTAAGTAGCGACATGATACCTGTAGAGGGGACGTAGCAGATTAGTTGGATGATAACGACGTGGGAGTGCTTAGTATAAGGGAAGACGGGAGGGCGCGAGTTTCAGAAGGGAGTAGTCAGCTTAGATGATGCAGTGTGTGTGCAGGAAGTGATTGAGCGAGTATTTGTGGTGAGCGTAATGATTGTGCATTGAGCAGAGTATGGTGAAAGGTGTGATTGTGAGTTGTATTGAATGAATGGTCCTGGAGGAGAGACGGGTGGAAGTGCCACCAGGTGTGCAGGTGACACCAGGTGTGTGGGCACAGGTGTGCAGGTGAAGCACAGGTGTATGGGGAATGGTTGAATGAAATAGATGGTATGGGGTATGGAATGGATGGTGTGGAGTTAGTGTGGAATATGTGGAGTGGAGTGGTTGTTGCGAAAGGAGTGGATGGGGAAGATGGACCCCTTTCATGAGTACCCGGGCAGGGTAGTTTAAAAGTAGGTAGAGGGAGTAGGTAAATTGTGGTGAATATTGGTATCTGTGGTGTGTGTGGTAGAATAGTGTTGTGTTGGGTGCATTAGTGGAGTCAATTGGCTGGGCGTGTGGCCTGTTAGTGAGTGTGATTGGTTGAGCACTCCGCCACTGTGAGGATGTCGGCCAGGTGAGGCCGCAGGTAGCCTCTGGGAGCCAGTAGAGTTGTTCGATGGGGCCCGAGGATCCAGAGGACGGACCCGGGTAGCCCGACGCCAGAGAGGGTGGTAGTGGGGTGAGAGCGCCAGAGGGCCTTCCCCAGGTAGGTTACGGTAAGGAGCAGGTAAGCTCGGAGGCAACTGCAGTGGCGGAGGTGTGCAGGTGAGCGGGCCTGCTGGGAGCGCCACACGACCCAGCCCGGAAATTGTGCGAAGGCACAGGGTGAAGAATCGGGGGAGTGAGACCACAAATTGGTGAGCACCACAGTTTGGTCAATGGGAGTTCGGTTCTTAGAACCACATAGTGTAAGATGGCCAATGGTTTGGCAGGGAAAGACGCCGGGTAGAGTAAAAGTGTTAAAGTCATTTAGAAGGTAGTTAGGAGAAAATGGTGGTTCTTATGGTGAAAATGGTGAAAAGAAAATTTCCACTTAAGGGCTAACCCCCGCTCTTGCAGGGAAAATGGCCTTAAAATGCATGTTGTTGTTGTTGTTGTTAGGAGAAAATCTCTTCGCACCATCTACATCCACTCACCAGGGTGACAAGACTCCACATCATGTGATTTTTGAAATGTTTGGAATGGTGAGATGCATCATGACGTGGGGGTGACATTGTGCTTGTTGTTCCATCACTTCCTCCTTAGGAGGCTTTTTTTTTTTTTTTTTTTTTTTTTTGTATACAAGATCGAGGCTCGTGAAAGAGCGAACATTAATCACACAGAAAGACAAACCGACACAAAAACATATAACATCGGGAGCGGTAGACAAGATGGGGAGAGAGGGGGAAGGACACAAACACAACATTTGAGAACAGGGACCGAGAGACATGGAGACATCGAGAGATCTGAGAGAGGGCGAGGGCTTTGGGGGGGGGGGGGGGGGGGGAAATTGGGAGAAATTGATGGGAAATTGATGAGAAATTGGGCTTGATGGCAAATTTGGTTTGAGGGATTGTGGACGAATTTGGTATTAGGGGAGATATGGGGAAGACGAGACAGTAGTGACGAATTTGTAAATGTGTAGAGTTTTGTAAATACGGGGTAAGGGCAAGGGTAGGGTAGGTGACAGGGGGGGTGACGTACGGTAGGGACGAGCTTTCTCCGCTCGCTCCCATGCGCACCTCGCCTTGCATTGCCTTGTTTTGATGTGTACCCTTGCGACCTTGCTCCGATGCTTGCTGTGTCTTTCCTTCCCCACTCACGGCTTGTTCTTTTGGGTCCGGGGGGGAGTGCGCAGGTAGCGCACTTGTGTGCCCGAGCCGCCGCTGCACAGCCTGCCTGGACCAGTACACCACCTTATGGACCGCACGACCTGCGGCCGAGCACCACTTTATGGACCACACGTTTTTGTGGCCAAGCACCACACCGATGGACCCCACGTGTTGGGGCCTGGCCCCTCTGCTGGGACCGGCCATGATGGCCAGAGCAAAGCTTGCTGGCGGACCACGGAGTGGTGGCCCCCTTTGCCATACAGGTGGACCACCCTTAGTTGGCCCCCTTTGCCATACAGGTGGACCACCCTTAGTTGGCCCCTGTTGGCCATAAATATAAAATGGACGCGTTGTGTGCCTTTTTTTTATTATCACAAATAGGCAGCAAGCCACAAGAAAGAATAACATCAAGAAACATCGGGCCAGTGGAGCAGAACAAGAAGAAAGGTCATCAGTTTGTTTTTATTGGATGATGTGTGAAATGAGCACTGGATGGTGCTTTGTGTGTTTTATGGTGCTTTGGTGCTTATTGGTGCTGATGGGTGCTTTGGTGGTTTGTAATGCTCTTGTGCTCGGGGGTGCACTGCAATATCAATTGTGCATCCCCGGGCATTTGAGTATGGTTTATCGGTGCAGTGCAGTGCATGCTTCTTCCGCTTTTCAAAAGATCTTTTGTCTCCCAAAGTGACAGGTCCTGGGTTCGCATTGTAAATACCAGTTAGTGTTTTGTAAATAATGCTCCCCACTGGCTTTGTGTATAGTTTGAAGACCATTCCGCAATTCGGTTATTCTGTGGGCGTGAGTCTGTTATGTACGATGCAACGCAGCAGGTGGGACATACGTAGTTGTTTTAAAACTGTCGCACTCAAGGGTAAGGTTAATAGTAGAGGGCTACTACACCTGAGTGTCACATTAAGTAAAGTTATTTCGGGCTGGGACGGCCCTAGAGGAAAGACGGGTGCTGTGTTACGGTTTTTAGAACCTTCACTAGTAAATTTTAGTAAATGTTTCCCTTATAAATGATCCCCTGTGAATATCCCCATCAATTGGATTTATTAAAGATCGCACCCTAGTTAGTCCATGTACAACACGTAGAGAACCATAGGACCTCTCTGTAGTTATTTCATTATTATGTATTTCAGTTAAGGATCTGTGCCCAATAGTTGAATCTGCGTTGCATTAATCAAATAAGATAGGCCCCATTCCGTCCATTTTGCTCTCTCTCTCTCCAAATTGTGGTACTTCGCTTGCCAGCAGCGTTCGCTGCCATTTGCATTGGGCTGTTTGCTGGCACCACGCCGCCATAAGCCATGCGGTTAGGCCCGAGAAAGGAGGCGGAGCGCCAAGAAGAAGGTGTTGCCACGTCACCCAGTCGTCAAAGGCGTGGCCGGTAAGCCCTCACCAGCCAACCAGGGCTGAAGGAACACCGCTGGCAGGCGTGGCTTTTTGCCTCGCGGAGTGATCGCTGGTCGCGTTATATAAGCGCGAACGAAAAGCCTTTTCACGGACTTGGATGGGAGAGCGCTGGTTGTACAGAACTGGTTGGAGGCGCGCACGTTGTAAACTCTTGATGAGAGAGTGCTGGTTGTAAGAGACTTGTTGAAGAAGGGCGCGCTTGTATCAGAGAACATTGGAGAGGGTGCGTTTGACACTAGCGTGCATTTATTATGTACGCCACAGGACACCAGCTCCCCCCCGCTATATGAACTGTCCTGTCGCGTTCAACCATACGCAGAGCTGCCTGCCGGGTTTCGCCTGTGGGACCGGAGCCTGGACCCCATCGCCGGACCCTCTACCTGTTCTACAATCCAGCTACAATCCCCGTGTGAGTGTGTTTGTGTGTCTGGGGTATAATATAAGACTGCTTAAGGCTGCCCTGTGTCATGCTTCTTCTTCTTCTTCTGTATATTACTTTCGTTTCCTCTTCTTTGGGTTTTCGTGTACATAATTAATAAATATCTGTTATTCCTTACTTTGGCTTCTTCTTTCCCCCGATCGCTTTAGTCCCTTCTTCCCAATGAATACCTGTGGCGCGATTTTGGCCAAACGCTTTATAGTCGGGTTTAGTCTCTTGCTAACGGCCCGAGTCGCAGCTTGCTTTGCTCGGCGCAATCCAATCACGCTGCGGCCCGGGTGGGAGTATTTCCTCGCTTACGGCTGGTGTTAGTAATTAGGTATTAAGACAAATTGGGCTTACAACCCTACTTACCATCAACCGGAAGTGACGTCATACCCCCAGGACCGGTCGGACGGCCAGCTTAACAGGACAACGGGATTAACCCCCCCTTGCTAACGGGAGTGCCGTCCCCCGGATCCGTAACAATATAATTATAAATGATGGTACAATTAGAAATACCACCTGGGCCAGTGGCCTTGTTCACTAATTTAGTCTTTGCAATGTCATCAAGAACCACCTTCACATTCACGGCTAGACTCTTGTCCGAGTCCTGGATCTTATTATTTAACAGGATAATTCTCAACTTTGAAATCATGAACATCAAATCTATAATAATAAAAAAAAGTATCTACAAATAGACCTGAGTGGGTTGACTGTCATCTTTTGATCAAGTAGAAGGGCTGTACCGGGTTTCAGAGCAATCGGTTGGTAAATAATGGACGAGTGGGGATCCGAAGTTTTGGGAGTAACCCCTTCTGGGAGCCCCCATGATCCGAAATCGGCAAATCGAAGCACGAGTGATTGTGCGGGACACTGTCTTGTATTCATATGTCAAGTTTCAGAACACTCAGCCAGGTAATAATTTAGGAGTAGCAAAAATAGCAAAAAAGTTAACGGACAGACGGACAGACGGACGGACAGACATCCGGACATCACCACCAATTTTATAATGCCGCCTCTTCAAGAATAGAGATGAGATGATATATAAATCATTCAAATTATCAACAAAGTCTTCAGTACAGTCTGCTGACCTCATCGATGTTCTTGTATGTCCAATCATAGTTTGCATTTTCTGCCAAGAAGTTCGATAATAATCATTTCCTTTAAAATTCCATTCCAGCTTTTAATTTATAATCTGCCTTAAGATTTGTAACTCGTCCATCTATTCCTTTCTGAATCCCTTTCACCTGCAATCTATCACCATCTAAATAGTACATGGTGTTGTGTCATTGTAGTGCAAAATTTGCTACACCAGTGGAACCAATGTTTTTTGGAATCCTTATACCCTAGGCAACAAGACCTGAGTTGGTTCCATTTTTTTCAATGGCGTCTTTGGCGGCCATTTTGACTTTCAAAATGGCCGCCATTTTTTGCAATTTTGTATGTATTTTTTCACATAAAACATATTGATTAAACATTTTTTCTGGCATTTTTGTCATTCCTTGTACAGAAAATCCACCAGAACACATATCCAGTTAACAGACGTTTTTTGAGAAATATCTTTGGCTAACAACTTGTTTTGAGCATAATCTAGTGGGTTGTAGCTGAAGAAGTATATGCACAAATTTTCTAGAGACGCCAAGTACAGGAAGAAATCTGGCTGCTTCAGTGAACGTGTGAAGTTAATCAGCGCCAACACTTGCCTCATGCACATTCGTGCCCATTGATACATTGGGAATTTACTGTGGCTCCTGTCAAAATCACTGAGCTGCTTTTCCAAGTTTAGATGTTCAATCTCCATTATAAGTTGTTGATGGGCTTCCTGAATGCCTACCTCTTTCTTGTTTGCTTCTATCAAGTTATCCATACAGGCAGATAGAGCTTCTACAACTGCAGGCTTCTCTTTCAGAAATTCTGCAAGCCAGAGATCAAAGAATACCTCTAATGTGAGCTCATGAGCTTGAACAGCACGATTGTGGTGATTCCCATTGAGTATCTGATTTACTGTCACAGTGCTGTACAGATCCTTGCTCCAAGCTTCATCAAGCCCGCTGTGCTCAACAGTCCTCCCAAGGCACCTTAGTGCACACAAGACAGTGTGAAAACCACCAGGGCATACCATCCATTTCCCAGCATATTGGTCATGAAGATATTCTAACTTTAGGGCCCTCTTGTGAAGATCCATGTCAAATGTAACTAAGATCGTTCCAGTGTTTTCTGGACACACAACACTATTGAGGTACGAAAGCTTCTCAAGAACTTTCACCAGTGTTGTCCACTCATGAGCTGGTGCCTTAATGATAGGCATTGTGTGATCTTGATCAAGGTTTGGTGTCTTGTTCTCTTCTGGAGTGCACACACGAGAATTGTATGCTGACCAAACTGGTATACCGTCTGATGTCTCTTCATGGTGCCTCTGTGAATACCGTGAAAGTAGCCATGCAAAGTCTTGCTGTGTTGCATTAACAACTTTGTCTTGATACTGACCAAGTTGAAAGTTTTCATAGCGTGGACTTCTACTTGGCTTGGGGTTAGGGACGAAGACACCATTGAAAAAAATGGAACCAATTCAGGTCTTGTTGCCAAGGGTATATAGATGCAAAAAAACATTGGTTCCACTAGTGTAGCAAATTTTGCACTTATCTATCTATAATTCCAGTAATCTCTGTGTGTATGCGACCGCTGTTTCTCGACAACTACCGGTCCGATATACTTGAAACTTGCCAGGTATATTGCTGGGGACCCGAGGATGTGCCTTTTCAAGGTTTCATATTAATCGGACAAGTAGTTACCGAGCTATGTCCAAAAAACGATTCGACCAATCAGAGAGCAGCGAGCTACCGAGCTATGGCGATTTAGCCGTTCGCCGTTCGCTTTGGCTTTGCGAATGGACCAAACCATTTCATGTAAATAGAGGGGGGGGGTTCTACCGTACTCACAAGCCGTTCGCTTTGGCTTTGCGAATGGACCAAACCATTTCATGTAAATAGAGGGGGGGGATATAATTTTAGATATATATATAGTACGGGCATGCCCTAGTATATAATAATTCTACATGACACCATGTACTAAAAAAGGCTTCTCTGTTTTACTTAAGTCTTTTTAAAGTTTAAGTTTAAGTGACTTAAGTTTAAGTTTAAGTGCTTTATATGTTTAAGTGCTTTAAGTTTAAGTGCTTTATATTATTTAAGTGTAAGTGCTTTATATTATTTAAGGTTAGGTTTAAGTGCTTTAAGTTTAAGTTTAAGTGCTTTATATTATCTAAGTTTAAGTTTAAGTGCTTTAAGTTTAAGTGCTTTATATTATTTAAGTGTAAGTGCTTTATATTATTTAAGGTTAAGTTTAAGTGCTTTAAGTTTAAGTTTAAGTGCTTTATATTATCTAAGTTTAAGTTTAAGTGCTTTAAGTTTAAGTGCTTTATATTATTTAAGTGTAAGTGCTTTATATTATTTAAGGTTAAGTTTAAGTGCTTTAAGTTTAAGTTTAAATGCTTTATATTATCTAAGTTTAAGTTTAAGTGCTTTATATTATTTAAGTTTAAGTTTAAGTGCTTTAAGTTTAAGTTTAAGTGCTTTATATTATTTAAGTTTAAGTGCTCTATATTATTTAAGGTTAAGTTTAAGTGATTTAAGTTTAAGTTTAAGTGCTTTATATTATTTAAGTTTAAGCTTAAGTGCTTTAAGTTTCGGGCTTTATATTATTTAATTTTAAGTGCTTTTATGTTATTTAAAAGTTTAAGTGCTTTAAGTTTAAGTTTAAGTGCTTTATATTATTTAAGGTGAAGTGCTTAAGAGCTTAAGTTTCACCCTCAGTTCCTTGGTAATCCATGGCTTATTATTTGGTTATGATTTAACAATCTTGCAAGGGATGGCCGAATCGACACAGAACTTCACGTACTCAGAAATAGCAGTCACTGGCATGTCCACAGACTCGGATGAGTCTAGGAACACACTCCAGCCTGTACAATCAAAGCATGGCCACAGCTCCTCAGTACTATCCGTGCTCCAACAACGCCGTTCCATAGAAACTGTTTTGCACAGTTTCAGTTTCTGCTTGTAACATGGGAGCAAAATAATATTATCATGGTCGGAATATTGAAGTGTTCCGAAATTGGAACAATGCTGTGATGATGCCATCAGGACGACGTCACGACCCCAGAGGGGCCTCCAGCAGTACAAGAATGTCAAACTCAAAAACTGTCACCAAGCAGATGAAAAGCGAAACTACTGATTGGTTTCGCCCTTGTTTGGGCTCATCAGAGCAACATCGCTGTTTCATGCACATCACTGTTTCATCCACTTAGTGACTTTGAAGTCTCTCCGGCTGCCTAATGGTGTACCGCAAATAATGATGTCACACTTCATCACTGAACACTTCCATAATCCTATTTGTACATCTCGCAACTGCTTAATAACACCAATATATATATATATATATATATATATATATATATATATATATATATATATATATATAGTTATATTTTATATATATTTATATTATATATATATATATATATATATTTCTATATTATATATATATATATATATATATATATTTATATATATATATATATATATATATATATATATATATATATATATATATAATATATATATATATATATATATATATATATATATATATATATATAATATATATATATAATCATTTCTCTGTCTCCTGCAACATTTATAACTCACCTAGAGTCTCAAGCCATCGGCTCACTGGATAATAACACGTGGGTGATCACAATAAAGTGTTGGAATCGCATGGCAGCTAAAAAGTTGCTCATTTCCCGCAGGTTGTCTGCAACTGCCAGAAATTGCACAACTCGACTTACCGTGTCTGGTGTATCCTAGCCATCCCTCTAATCCTTCAAGAGTGCTGCGCGCATCGTCACTTAATGAAGACTCCCAAACCCATACCCATTCTTACATACTTTTGCTGACATCCACTCCTCCTGCTCTTTCCCCTTTCCCCCCTTTATGTGAGCGAGGCTCATGGAAGAGCAAGGTAGAACTGACAGTGGGACAAACTGTCAAAGAAATGAACAAGCAGAAGTGGAGTAGTGGGAGGAGTGGAAGAAACACTGAAAGCTAAATCCAAGATCACAGCTCATCTCCACTCATTCTTTCCTCCTTTTTTTCCATTTATTTTGGCCCAATCACTCAACGGTGAAGACACATTTTAAAAAAAATTAAAAAATTCGGATCCGCATTCGGACCTTCACCAAAATGGATTCCTTCTGTCCTTGTCGCACACCAAACATGTCCACCAAGTTTCGTCCGAATCCGTCCACAACTTTTTCAGATATCCTGCTATATGGCTTTTGTCCCCATCTCTTTTTAACCAACTTACTGGGAACAAGGGCACTGCATCAGCTGCACGGCGGCGCTCTCGGCAATGATGCAACCAGCATACGAAATGAATGAATCCCTCCAATATCATCACAATAAAGACGTGCCCTTAATCGGCATTAAAGGTATTCCTTGCCTGGTTCCCACGCGTTTGGGATACAGTAAAGTCCAGGTAATGTTTGAATGAAACACCTGCGCGACAAAGGTCGGTCAATGGACGCACGTTCTTCCAGGAGCACAATGGTGCACGAAAGCCTGGATTTTGAGAGCAAGGACACAATCGACTTTGGAATCCGAGACGAGTTAAGTTACTGCTGAGAGATGCAACCGCAACTTTGTGCACAGAAGGCTTTGTTATTCAGTGAAATCGACATCACATTTGCTTCATTTATTAGCCCCCCCGCGGGGATGGGGTTTTGTAATCACTTGAGTGTGTCTGTGTGTCTGTATGTTTGTCCGTTTGTCCAGGACATAACTTTTTTTTAATCCATTTGCGCTTTGGTCATCAAATTTTCAACAAATCTATTTTTTAAAGAGAATAATGGAAATTGTAATAAAAAATTGGGTTAAAATGTGAAAGGGCAAAGTCATAGTAATTACAGGTAGCCCTTACTAAAATACCTTTAGTCAGTGTAGTATACTGTTTATTCCACCAGGTGAGCGCCAGGGGTATTGCCCCTATGTGTTTTCGTGCATACACCTACAAGGTTCATTATTTTTGATGTGCATTTGAGTGAAGGTATTTAATGGGAAAGTATTATTTGCTTCCTCGGTCAGAGAAGAGTGAAAGAAGTGAGAGAGGGGAGAGGGAGGGAGAAAGGGAGAGAGAGAGGTAGACAGGGAGGGAGGGAGAGGGAGGGAGAGGGGAAGGAGAGAGGAGGGAGGGAGAAAGGAAGGGAGAGAGGGAGGGAGAGAGGGAGGGAGAAAGGAAGGGAGAAAGGAAGGGAGAGAGGGAGGAAGAGAGGGAGGGAGAGAGAGGTAAACAGGGAGGGAGAGAGGGAGGGAGAAAGGAAGGGAGGGAGGGGGGGGAGGGAGATAGGGAGGGAGGGAGAAAGGAAGGGAGAAAAGAAGGGAGGGAGGGGGGGAGGGAGATAGGGAGGGAGGGAGAAAGGAAGGGAGAAAGGAAGGGAGGGAGATAGGGAGGGAGGGAGAAAGGAAGGGAGAAAAGAAGGGAGAGAGGGAGGAAGAGAGAGAGGTACAGGGAGGGAGAGAGGGAGGGAGAAAGGAAGGGAGAGAGGGAGGGAGAAAGGAAGGGAGAGGGGGCGGGAGAGAGGGAGGGAGAAAGGAAGGGAGAGAGCGAGATAAACAGGGAGGGAGAGAGAGGGGTAAACAGGGATGGAGAGAGAGGGGTAAACAGGGAGGGAGAGAGGGAGGGAGAAAGGAAGGGAGAGAGGGAGGGAGAAAGGAAGGGAGAGAGGGAGGGAGGGACAAAGGAAGGGAGAGAGGGAGGGAGAGAGAGAGGTAAACAGGGAGGGAGAGAGGGAGGGAGAAAGGAAGGGAGCGAGTGTGGGAGAGAGGGAGGGAGAAAGGAAGGGAGAGAGGGAGGGAGGGAGAAAGGAAGGGAGAGAGGGAGGGAGAGAGAGAGGTAAACAGGGAGGGAGAGAGGGAGGGAGAAAGGAAGGGAGAGAGGGAGGGAGAGAGGGAGGGAGAAAGGAAGGGAGAGAGGGTGGGAGGGAGGGAGGGAGAGAGAGATGTCCATTGTTTAAAAAAAAAATATTTAAATTGCTTCCATGTTTATTCATTTACCACGAGCAGAGGTAACCACCATTGCCCGGTTCTATTTTTTGTGGGGGCCGAAAACAGTTCGCTACAACCACTAAGTAATGGGGGTCTGTGATCAATTAATATTACCTTTCACATAGGTACAAAGGTGTTGGCACTGCAGAACAATAAAAAGGGGAAAAAAGTCAAACTTTAAAAATATATAATCCATTTTATTTTTGTGCAGGAAGCACTCCCCGCACTCAAACATCGACCTCTGAAAATTTGATGAAGATCTGTTTGGCCATCTGAGAAAAATTGTATTTGTACCCGCCCCTTTGTGATCAAATCTGCAACAAACCTGTATCTTATTATAATCTTATTATAATAGAGCAAACGTATATGGTTATGTATGTCGCTGTGTTTATATGCGAGGAAAACGTCTTCTTCTTCTTCAACTCAAATTACCACCTTCTTAATTGCGTTAAGACTGCTGAGAGACCCCTCAGACCTTTGACGACCCTTTAATTCCCCCAAGACCCTTCAGACCACCAAGACCCCTGAAGACCCAAAACACCCCGAAGACCCAAAACACCCCGAAGACCCAAAACACCCCGAAGACCCAAAACACCCCGAAGACCCAAAACACCGAAGACCCAAAACCCAAAACACCCCGAAGACCCAAAACACCCCGAAGACCCAAAACACCCCGAAGACCCGAAACACCCCGAAGACCCAAAACACCCCGAAGACCCAAAACACCCCGAAGACCCAAAACACCCCGAAGACCCAAAACACCACAAAGACCCAAAACACCCCGAAGACCCAAAACACCCCGAAGACCCAAAACACCCCGAAGACTCAAAACACCACGAAGACCCAAAACACCACGAAGACCCAAAACACCCCAAAGACCCAAAACACCCCGAAGACCCAAAACACCCCGAAGACCCAAAACACCCCGAAGACCCAAAACACCCCGAAGACCCAAAACACCCCGAAGACCCAAAACACCCCGAAGACCCAAAACACCCCGAAGACCCAAAACACCCCGAAGACCCGAAACACCCCGAAGACCCGAAACACCCCGAAGACCCAAAACACCCCGAAGACCCAAAACACCCCGAAGACCCAAAACACCCCGAAGACCCAAAACACCACAAAGACCCAAAACACCCCGAAGACCCAAAACACCCCGAAGACCCAAAACACCCCGAAGACTCAAAACACCACGAAGACCCAAAACACCACGAAGACCCAAAACACCCCAAAGACCCAAAACACCCCGAAGACCCAAAACACCCCGAAGACCCAAAACACCCCGAAGACTCAAAACACCACGAAGACCCAAAACACCACGAAGACCCAAAACACCACGAAGACCCAAAACACCCCAAAGACCCAAAACACCCCGAAGACCCAAAACACCCCGAAGACCCAAAACACCCCGAAGACCCAAAACACCCCGAAGACCCAAAACACCCCGAAGACCCAAAACACCCCGAAGACCCAAAACACCCCGAATACCCAAAACACCCCGAAGACCCAAAACACCATGAAGACCAAAAACACCCCTAACACCCAAAACACCCCGAATACACAAAACACCCCGAAGACCCAAAACACCCCGAAGACCCAAAACACCACAAAGACCCAAAACACCCCGAAGACCCAAATGAATAATGATCAAATGTATTCCCTTTATTTTGCACAATATTGTATCAAATATTGGTTCACGAGTTATCAAGTGACCACTATATTCGTCATGTGTGTGCGTCTGTCTGTGTGTGTGTGTCTGTGTGTCTGTGTGTCTGTCTGTCCGCAGCATAACTACCCGATGGTATCATCAGATCTTGATGAAACTTGGGTGGGAGGTTGATATCATGATCTAGTTGTGTCCTGCATAGAGTGGGCGTATTGCGCCCATTGTGGGCGGAGCCACGCCCAAAAAAGATGTCTTTTTAGGGGGTAATCGAGTTCAAGCTATATCTTCTCCGGGGGGGTTTGGTGGAATCTGACAGGGGTTTCGGTATTTGGTTAGGCCAATGTCATGTGTCTAGCCCCACGTAGCTCGATTTTGTTTTATTTTATTATTATTTATTTAGTTTTTTTTTCATTTCATTTTTCACCGAATTTTCGGTATTGTGTAGCTAGCTAGCTAACCTCATAACTGATTATACATTATTTTCTATCTCATTTCAAGGTCAGTAACCTTCGTTTTGACATTTCCGGCCCTGGCCTGTCCGGGCCTGTTTCGGTTACAGTCCGTCCTTTGTCATTGAATACCGCTCGCTCGTGAACCATCGTCGTCTCCTGACTTGTACCAATTAAAAAAGTATCTACACGTACTGTAGGTCTACTCCTAGCAGTATGCCCACCATTTGGATGGATGGAGTGTGTTAGCTAATTTATTTTTTCTTTTTTTATGCAGAATCAAGGCTCGTGGAAGAGCTAGAACACACACAACATGGATGGATCAGCACACAACAGAACAAAAGGAACAGCAGAGAGAGGAAACACCAACAACAGCCTTGAAGGATAACATAGAGGGAGACTTGGACAAACAAGAGATGTATGGAAAAATGAGGGGTAGAGGAGGATGCATGGGGTGAACAAGATGGATACAGAAGGAAACTCTCAAGAAGGAAAAACTGGAAATTTGGAAGGTGGTGGGCTTGGTGTAAGGGCAGGGGAGTTAATGGGGGTAAAAATATCATGGTTTTGGATTGGGGATGATCTGAAATGGTGGCGAACAGCGTCCTGGAAGTTAGAATCGTAATGAAGAGAATGTGGAAGTTGGTTCTACAGGCGGGAGAAAAGAAAAATGAATGAGTTATTATTTGCTGAATAAAGTACATGCAATAAAATCTGATGGATGTTTGCATGGTGTCATTTTCTTTCCAAGATTTCCAGTTTTCCAAGATGCAAAAATTCCAACATTCCAAGAGTCCTGTGCTGTTTCTCCAAGAGTTAGAATTTGCATGAATTTGGAGATTTGATGTCAGACATACATTTTAGCCTTTCAGGGAGCCGGCAGCAGTTGACAGACGGAGCGGTTGATGACAAACACCGACCCACCGTGTTTTTCCACTTCAAGTACCTATCGTGTTTTCCAGTTTTATTAGATACATTAAGAGAACCTTACAGCAAATGTATAATTTTCGTCTCTGAAGGTGTGCTTTCTAGGTGTGCTTTCTAGGCATGCCTACCCATCGCTTCGCTGATGGGTTTAATGAAAAAAATACAACCTGTTGTACTTCAAAAAAAGATATTTTATAACATGTAGTTGTTCTGCCTGTGGTTGTTGTTGTTGTTGTTGTTGTTGTTGTTGTTGTTGTTGTTGTTTGTGTGCTCCTTCCATGTACTTTTATATATTTTTCTATTGCTTATAGGCTATGAGCCAGACCCCCCAAATTGACCGGTCGGTACCATACAGATGGAGTAAGGCTCATTGTGATTTTTAGCAAGATATATGTCCCTAGATATGAAAAAAAAGTGATAGCAGTGTGTAACTCTCGGCCATCTCTGTGTTATCACCCGAAATATTATTATACGCCTGCTTCGCTTCGCCAAAAAATGTGATATTTGCTAAAATTGGAATAAATATGTTTTTAAGGACCACAGAGTGCCAATAATTTGCATACTGGATGCCAACTAATATAGTAATAGAAATATAGAACATTTGTGGGGGTTATTTATCAAATTTTTGATATAATGACAAAAAATGTTAAATTTAGTGAAAAAGTGGTCGAAATCGCTTCGAGTTCAGAATTCACAGTGTACATTTTTGTCAATATTTCAAAAATGAAAACTCCCAGAGTAACATTTGACCCCTCAAAATCTTCGCAAGGAACCACTGCATTGGAATATATCATTACTTTGTAATATGGTGGTTGTTTGGGGCACATATTTTGGTAAAGTTCTGTAATCTGTGTCAATTGTGTTAAAAATTGATTGGTAATAATACTGTATAATAACAAGGCGTATTTGTTCGAGAGATCATGATAAACCTAGAGTGTGGAGCAAGTTTGCATGCATTGTGAAATATAATGTAGCTGATGTTACAAACCTACTTTAGGATACTAGCTAATACCAAAAATTACACTGAGATACCAAAAGTAGTAGACGAATAAACCTAAAATGTTCAAAAGCTATGTTTCGTTCCATCCAAAATATCAAAATTAGGGGGTATGGTTGAACATATTTTGAACTTTGCCAAAATATGTGCCCCAAACAACCACCATATTACAAAGTAATGATATATTCCAATGCAGTGGTTCCTTGTGAAGATTTTGAGGGGTCAAATGTTACTCTGGGAGTTTTCATTTTTGAAATATTGACAAAAATGTACACTGTGAATTCTGAACTCGAAGCGATTTCGACCACTTTTTCACTAAATTTAACATTTTTTGTCATTATATCAAAAATTTGATAAATAACCCCCACAAATGTTCTATATTTCTATTACTATATTAGTTGGCATCCAGTATGCAAATTATTGGCACTCTGTGGTCCTTAAAAACACATTTATTCCAATTTTAGCAAATATCACATTTTTTGGCGAAGCCAAGCGGGCGTATAATAATATTTCGGGTGATAACACAGAGATGGCCGAGAGTTATACACTGCTATCACTTTTTTTTCATATCTAGGGACATATATCTTGCTAAAAATCACAATGAGCCTGACTCTATCTGTATGGTACCGACCGGTCAATTTGGGGGGTCTGGCTCATAGCCTAACAGAGATGGCCGAGAGTTATATACTGCTATCACTTTTTTTTCATATCTAGGGACATATATCTTGCTAAAAATCACAATGAGCCTTACTCCATCTGTATGGTACCGACCAACCCCCTTGGCTCATAGCCTATTAGAGATGTATTACTATATATACTGAAACGCAAAAGAAACTTACCACCTTTGAAACCTTTAAATATCAACAATAACACTGCGTGTAGTAAATGTGTGAACTTATTTGTGGACAATAGTGTCCTCACTGCCAGACAAAACGGTCACGGATGGTCACTTGAACCTTCAATGGTCACTTCATAGCACAGCTGTTGAACAGCCGTTTTGACTGTCAGTGATTAGCCAAGGGGTACGGGATGATTTTAATGAGCTGCACGTGATGTCTTGATATTGGCTTTAAAAAAGCCAGTGCAAAATGGGCATTTCAATCAACATGCCACGATTGTCAAGGGATCAACGGCAGCGTGCCCTGCGCATGCTGCAAGGCGGACTGAGCTACCGTGAGGTGGCACGTCGCCTTGGCTGTTCACACCAGACGATATCGGCCCTGGTGGACAGAGACACCCTCCACAACTCTGCAGATGACAGACCTCGATCAGGGAGGCCAAGAGTCACCACTGCAAGGCAGGACAGGCAGATGGTCCGAAGTCACCTGCGGGATCGATTCCGTCCAGCATCCCGCACTGCGGCAGAAACTCCGGGGCGTGCAAACCCACGGATCTCCAATGATACTGCACGAAGACGACTGCATGACTATGGTCTGACTGACAGAAGACCATACAGAGGTCCCGTGATGACGGCTGCCCATCGCCGCAACCGACAGAGATGGTGCCAGCAGCATCAGCGGTGGACCTTGGCACAGTGGAACGAGGTCGCTTTCAGCGATGAGTCAAGGTTCTGTGTCGACAGTCCTGATGGGCGTGAGCGTGTCTGGAGAAGAACTCGCGAGCGATATGCCGATTGTTGCGTGCGTCAAGCCAACAGGTGGGGTGGCCCAAGTGTGATGGTGTGGGCCTCCATATCAGGCCGGTACAGGACGCCACTGGTGGTTGTGGATGGGAATCGTAACGCCCAGCGGTATGTGGATAACATCCTGCGACCTCATCTGCTGCCATTCCTGCTAGACCACCCAGAACTGAGAACCTTTCAGCATGACAACGCTCGTCCCCATGCTGCTCGCTTTACCACTGCATTTCTCCAAGGCGAGAACATCAACACCATGCAGTGGCCTGCGCTCTCCCCTGACCTGAATCCTATAGAGCACCTGTGGGATGAGCTTGGGAGACGCGTAGTTGGCAGGGCCAGAACACGGGCAGAGCTGCTTCAGACATTGAGGACTGAGTGGGACAGAATCCAGCAGCAATCCATCCAAAGACTGGTAGGCAGTATACGCCGACGATGCACTGCCTGTATCCAAAACAATGGTGGCCACACACGCTATTGAAAGGAGACTGACATTGCACCCTGTGCTGTTCTGTACTGTAGAACAAACTGATGAGATGGTGTATCTTGGTCAAAAACTTGACATGTCATCAATAAAATGCCAGTTTCAATTAGCAATTGTTGGTTTGTTTTATTTTGAACTGTTACAATTTTATTACATTTCAAACAAGTGGTTTGAAATGTCATCGAGTCAAATGCGCTCGAGTCAAAACCTCATGGTAGCTCAGTCCGCCTTGCAGCATGCCCAGGGCACGCTGCCGTTGATCCCTTGACAATCGTGGCATGTTGATTGAAATGCCCATTTTGCACTGGTCTTTTTAAAGCCAATATCAAGACATCACGTGCAGCTCATTAAAATCATCCCGTACCCCTTGGCTAATCACTGACAGTCAAAACGGCTGTTCAACAGCTGTGCTATGAAGTGACCATTGAAGGTTCAAGTGACCATCCGTGACCGTTTTGTCTGACAGTGAGGACACTATTGTCCACAAATAAGTTCACACATTTACTACACGCAGTGTTATTGTTGATATTTAAAGGTTTCAAAGGTGGTAAGTTTCTTTTACGTTTCAGTATATAATTTTGTGTGCTCTTTCCATGTAATTTTAATATATTTTTCTATTGCTTAGAGATGTATTACTATATATAATTTTGTGTGCTCCTTCCATGTCCACCACGTGTTATTCTTAAGGGTTCCTGCTGACGTAGAATAATAAATGTTACCGTTGGAACCGCTGCATGAACCCGCAATTCCCGCTTCTTCAATCCTTAAGCAAGTGTATAATTAAACGGACAGAATTTTTTTTTACCACGCGTGTAAAGCAGGGTTAAGCAATTGGTTCACTTTGTCTGTCTGCAAACGTGAGTCCATGATCAAGGCACAAGTTAATTTAAATTGAACGTTACATTTTGAACACGAATCGGAAAATGAGCCTGTAGTTCAGCAGTACTTTGTCTCTGAATTTGTCCCGATCGTGCATGCGCAGAGAGGTGCACGGTAATTTTTTTACTCTGTCTGTCTGGAAGTCAAACAAAATTAAAAATCATTCCAAACAGGAACCTTACTGTTTCTAAGGACGTCATAAAGGACGTCATAAAGGACACAAACAACATGAAAAAGTTTTTTTTTTTCTACAACCTTTAAAATCTTTATTTTATTTCAATTTAATTATATACTTGAACACTGTATGATACTATAATACAAATCACCTTTTTAGCACTTTCAAAACCCTTTCATTTAGCAGTACTTCAACAAAATATGGCATTTTACATCATCACGACCAATCAAATTTTCCGCTCGCAGATTCCGCCCATGTCCTTTTTTCTCAAAATTGCGTGGAGTAAGGTGTTCTATTAAATCTCTAGTTGATGTACTTTTAGATATTATGCTGTATTGTACATGCTGATGTTTACAACTTCGCAGTAAGTACGCTTCAGCATGGCTCAGATCTCATTGCCTGGTAGATGTCTGTAACATCCATGGTGAGGATTCGTGAACCTCGCAGGAATTACGCCAGGTATGGTAAATAGCAGAGAACGGACTACATTATTACATGACGTATATACGCAGGGCTGTTTCACTCCATAAGGGATCCTTGCACATTACAAAAAAATGATCTATTATTTGCAATACACTGCATTTCCTCCATTTAGATGTAATCCAATATCATGGGGTTCACCCACAAGCTTACATTGTTTCCCTTTACAAACACTCAGCTTTCGAACTATGAATGACAACAAATTTATATTTTACTCATTCCATAGGGTTTCTTCGGTTGACCATGCCACCTCTGACTCCAATCTTACGGGAGGTTGCACTCCACACTGAGCCCATGGCTATCATGCTTCTGGTCCACATGAGGTTTCCAAATGCATGGCCCAACTGAAAAATCATAATTCGAAGGATCCCACCTGGACCTTACAGTACCGGTTACTAACTTCTGATCCTGACGGTAGTGATGCACACGAACTAGAATGGTACTCTTTAGAGCGCATACCTCCACCAGGCTGAACAGTTCACGTTTTCTATCCCACCAATAGGCCGGATCTGGATCCGGACCTGAACCAAAATGTAATCAGTTGTTCTGGTCACCTATTCAACCTGTCCACCAAGTTTCGTCATAATCAGTTCATAACTTTTTGAAATATCGTGCTATTTGTCATTTTAACCCTATTTCCAAATTATGATGAATCTATTTTTAAAAAATAAAAAACTATTGCATCCGGATCTTCACCAAAGTCGAATCAATTCGTCCTTGCCACACACCCAAACTTTCCACCAAGTTTTGTCTGAATCCGTCTAACTTTGAGATATCCTGCTACATGTACAGTAATTTTTGGCATTATCGTCAATGGTGAAGATTCACTTGGAACAAATATTTTAAAATCTTGTATCTCGATCTAGATCTTTACTTTAACTTTACGAATTTCATTCACACTTTTCCTGAGGTCGTGCTTAAAAGCATCCAATCTTGTACACAGTATTCTGCCAAGAAACATTTTTGCAGGATTCCTCTTGTTGCCCGGGGATAGCAGGAACCAGGCTAACTTTGCTTCAAAGGGGCCATCCTCTTCCCTCACAGAATGAAAAGCCTGTTTCAAAGTTTGGATAAAACGTTCAACCAACCCATTGGTCGTTGGATGGTACCAGGGGGTGGACTTCAAGTGTTCCATTACATTTTGCATCCTGAAGAGGTTGTTGAATTCATCCGAAGTCAACTGAGGACCATTATCTGATACCAGCTATTCAGTTCCACCATTACAGGCAAAGACCTCACGGTTTAACGACGGTCTGTTGTGGCTTAATGATGTAAATTTCTGGCCACTTGGAATGTGCATCAACCACCACCATAAACATAGGCCCAGCATAATCCGCGTGTATCCTCTGCCATCACCCCGAGGGCCACTCCCATGGATGCAAAGGTGTCGCCTGTGGCATGTTTTGACGTAGCTGACAGCTGACATCCATCACAGCACTTAGTCAACTGTTTGACGTCTTTGTCAACAGAGGGCCACCAGATAGATGTAGCCTACGTGAGAATGCCTTCATCCTAACTACCCCCAATGTGTCCTTCGGGTAGCTGCCCCAAGGAACGACCGTGCAATGATCGGGATGCAATTACGCACGTGTTCCCCACAATGGAGAGTCACTGTGGACTGACGGTTCATCCTTTTAGTTGTAAGGTTCACCGTTTGACTTGCAGAGACCGACCCTGATTGACACACTCTAACACCCGTGTCACGTTGCATTTCCCGCCTGATCACATCACTTGCGACTGGGAGTAACTCGACCGGTGACATTTGAGACACTTCAACTGCATCAGCAACCTTTGCAGAGAGCTGGGTGCTGAGAGTGGAAGCTGTGACAAAGTATCTGCCTTACTGCGCTCAATAGATATCGGTGCAGACGTGCGGCTGTCATCACTGGCATACTGTTGTGAGGGTGCAGGATGAATATAGCAGGGACTTGTGGTCCGTGATGAGGGTAAATGCCAGGCCAAAACACAAAATGGTGAATTTTATTTTGCTCCTTAGGTAAGAGACAATGCCTCCTTATCTCTAACCGAGTATTTTTTCTCTGATAATGTCTGCAGGTAAATGCTATCGTTCGTTCCGTACAATCCTCCATAATATGAGAGTACACCCCCATGAACATATGATGACATCACTGGGAGGTCGTAGAGGTCTGTCTGGATCGTGATGCGTAAGTACTATGCTAGAGGTGATCAACTTTTTTTTAACCTGTGCTGGAATGACATCATAAGCCGTCGTCCATCTCCATGCGCCTCCTTTCTTTAGCAGTTGGTGGAATGGATGAAGTGTTGACAAATTTTGGATGAAACGATAGTTCACCAACCCAAGAAAGGAGTGAAGTTGTGAGACATCCTTTGGCCGAGGTGCTTTTGTCATCGCCTTTACTTTGTTTGCCTATTGCCTATTGCGTAACCCATCAGTAGTGATTTCATGCACACAATAAGTTAGCTTTCCTTTGAGGTACAGACTTTTTACTGGGTGTACACATTGTTGTGCCCCTTAGTCACTGCAAAACAAGTCGCAAAAAATTCAAGTGTATTTTTTTCTGAGTCTCCAGTGAGTATTTTGCCATCGATGGGACATTGTACTTTTTGTATCCCTGCTAATACCCGATCGA
This sequence comes from Myxine glutinosa, assembly GCF_964187855.1. Lineage (NCBI taxonomy): Eukaryota > Metazoa > Chordata > Myxini > Myxiniformes > Myxinidae > Myxine > Myxine glutinosa. The sequence goes on from NC_136269.1 coordinate 119,142,592, forward strand.
TGGTGCGTTGCATGTGCCATCGTCATTTTGGAGATGAGGAACTGTCACCAAACTTGAACATTGTTTGCTTATGAACTTGTATGTGCTTTTTGTGTTCCTTCTTCTACTCGCACATTAACCCTTAGATGCAGGCATCAAAAATCCTACATAAACGCAGCCATTGGGCCTCGGAGGCCCAACGGATGTATTCGTGTAATGTTTTAAATATTTTTTATAGATTTATTTTCTTTCATAACCTTTTTCAATCCAAGTCGATGCTCATGGATGTGTATTTGCTCAGAAAATGTGAATCATTGATCCTATTAGTTGGAAGAATCCCATACAAGTAATGAATCTTTTTTCTTTCTTTTTTTGTAAACAATTTTTTTTGTTCTTGGTTTTTCAACTTTTTTTCTCTAAAACGTTGAGGCTCATGGAGGAGTATTTGCTCAAAAAATATGATTCACTAATCCTTTTATTTCGAATGTATATAACCACAACTGTCAAAAATCCTACACCAATGCAGCCATTGGGCCTCGGAGGCCCCACAAATGTATTCGTGTAAAGTTTTTAAATTTTCATATTTTTGTCACTGAATTATTTGTAACCAAGTTATAGGAGCATATAATGAGGCTTATATCAAGAAAATAATGATATAACATAGTAGTACAACAACATTTATGCGGGGCCTCGAAGGCCCCAGGCCTGCATTCGTGTCGGATTTTCGGGTTATAAGTGAAGAATGAAGATTTTCCCACGAGCCTGAATGAAATTTTTATTTATTTATGTCACTGAATTTTGTGTAACAACATGAAAGTCGGTGTAAATGAGGGTCATTCCAAAAAAAAATTGTACAGCATAGTTTTTGCAACAAAAAAAAACCTTGTGGGCCTCTGAGGCCCAATCACTGCATCCAAGGGTTAAAGAAGAGAAGAGAAGGCGAGCTATCACCGGCACCATGGTCAAATGACAAATTCCTGCTTTAACCTACAGGGGGCACTGCATCAGCAGCGCAGCCACGCCCTCAGCCAATAATGCTGCTCGCAGCCTTGTGCTGCATACGAAAGAAGAAGAAGTACTGCTTACATAAACAGGAGTGAAAACAAAACCTCCATCCCCTTTGGGTGACGGAGGTGACGATGGACAACTCAATCACATGTGTATGTCATGTGTGCCTGGGATCTCAGCATGGTGAATCGTGTGCTCAGATGGGAACACCAAACAGGCCAATCATTTCTCCACTATATATAATATGTGGTGCACTTTGTTTTAATGCTGCGATTTGTATATTTAAAGTAACATATTTAGCTAACATCACCACCTGTGCCTGAGGTGCACCACCATCTCATTTCATGCCCCATTCCTCCTCACATTCTTCATTAGCCGAGTGACCTTTCCTAACCCAACCCTCTTATTTGCAGAATGCAGTGTTTCCTTCCCTCATCTCTCACCTCTTTTTCTGTTCGTCAATTCAATTGCTTATTGTGTTAGCCTCCAGTTGCCCCACTGAGTCTTCATATTGTAGCAAGAAAAAAATAATACTTAATTTATCCTCACATAAAACACTGTGTATTTGTCTGTCCCCCCTCATAAGGACGATTTGAGTATGGTTTTAGAGGCCAATCTTTTAACACAACTGTATGTTCACTACGGGTATTTTTGAGGAGAAAATAACACTCGAAAAACATTTTCCATTCAAGGGTATTCACATCTCTTCTATTGGAATTGTAGACGGTGGTTTGCAAACCGAGCCGCAAGGGCAGTGTACAGAAGCGTTTTTTTTTTAATAACAAAAAATACGAGGTGCAGAGAGGTGACATTCACTGCACGTCGCTCATTCACCCCCCCCCCCCCTCCCCACCCCCTCAATCCCCCACGCTCCCCAGTAATGATCTAATGAGTGGCTCTGACAAAGATCACGCCATAACCCCATACTCGGAACTGATTATCCTCACAAGTGTCCTGAGCGCAGCTATCGGGGCGCGTTTCACGAGCACCTCCACAAGTACTGAGTAGATGTCGACAGGAAAGCGGCACTGCCCATTTGTGAGGGGAGGGGCGAAGCAAAAAGCGTGAGGAGATACCGAGAACTATATAAGGGTGCTAAGTGAGGGGATCTCAGAAGCGGAGGGAATCTTTCAATTGTCACCATGCCAGTTGGCTGGGTGTGGGTACCTCTCTCACTAGCCATGGCTCCTCAGCAAAGGACTTCTGCGACTCACTGGGACTGACACAATCTGTCAATTTCCCGACCCGGATCTCAGTCAACGGAGCATCTTCTCTTCTGGCCTTGGTTATGACTAACTTCCCTGAAAATGTCTGCTGCTCTTCTTCTGCTCCAATCGGCTCATCTGATCATGTGCTTGTTAAAGTGGACATCTCTCTGACCATTCTCAGAGAGCCTCCTCAGCGTCGACGAGTCTGGCATTTCACTCAGGCCAACTGGCACGGTCTTCAAACAGCCATCAATCATCTGGACTGGTCTCCCATCTCGACCGCCTCTGACATCAACTCATCCTGGGAATTCTTCCAAAGTAAATTGCTCTCTCTCATGCACAGATTTATCCCATCTCATCTTCAGTTGTCATACCATTCCTCCCGTCCATGGTACACGGAATCTTGTGGTGAGGCTGTTGCCCAGAAACAACTTGCCTTCGTCTCCTGGAAAGCAAATCCAACGGAAGGAAATCTTATTTCCTTTCACAAAGCCCGAAACATGTGTGTGTCCCCCCTCAGGAGAGCCAGGAAACAATATCTCTCCATTCTCAACACCGAACTCTCTTATCTGTCTCCCTCTTCCAAATCCTGGTGGCGTCTGGTCAAATCTGTTTCTGGTGTTTGTTCCCCCTCCATCCCCTCCCTTACCTCAAACAGCTACACAGCTGACTCCGCATGTGAAAAAGCTGAATGCCTCAACTCTGTGTTTGCCTCCAAATCTTGTGTCCCAAACCCATCCCTCTCTGTACCCACCGTACCCAGTCGTACCCAGCTGCTCCTGGACTCTGTGTCCTTTCCTCCTGACAAGGTGGAAAAGTTTCTGTCAACCCTCGACTCTGATTCTGCACATGGACCTGACGGCATCAGCCCACAGGTCCTAAAATCCTGTTCTTCCGCTCTTTCACTCCCTCTCTCTGTTCTCTTCACCCTCTCTTTTGCTCAAGGTCATCTGCCATCTGCTTGGAAATCAGCCAACATCACCGCTTTACACAAAAAAGGTGCAAAAACAGATCCTTGCAACTACAGACCAATCAGCCTTCTCCCAATTATCAGCAAAGTCATGGAATCCATCATTGCTTCGGATATGAAATCTTTCCTCTTCTCCAATGGCTTGATCTCTGATCATCAATTTGGTTTCAGACCAGGTCACTCCACTCTGGACATGCTGCTTCTGCTGTCTCAACAATGGATGGAGGTCCTCAATGCCAAACAGGAAATTAGAGCTGTCTCCCTTGACATATCACGTGCCTTCGATACGGTCTGGCACCCCACTCTGCTCACCAAACTCTCCTCCTTTGGTATCCATGGAAATCTCCACGCATGGCTGGCGGACTTCCTCTCTCATCGCAGTCAACGTGTGGCCCTGAATGGGTTTCTCTCATCTCCTCCTCCTGTTCAGGCTGGAGTTCCCCAAGGCAGTGTTCTGGGCCCTGTGCTTTATCTGGTCTTCATCAATGATCTCTCTGACTCTCTTGAAAATCCTCTCTATCTCTTTGCTGGTGACTCCACTCTCTGCCGCTCCATTCCTCATCCCTCAGATCGGCAGTCTGCAGCCTCCTCACTCTCTGCAGACCTGGACAAAATCACAGACTGGGCAAACAAGTGGAACATGTCTTTCAATCCTGACAAATCTCACACTCTTACGATGTCTCTCCGAAAAGACCGACTGGACAACCCTCCCATCCACTTTCTGAATAATCCTCTCCAAGAAGTTCTGTCACTCAAGCTTTTGGGTCTCACTATCTGACATGATCTTTCCTAGGAAAACCACATTTCCAAGCTGGCCTCCAAAGCCAGACGCCGACTGGGCATCCTCCATCGTGCGAAGTCCTTCCTTGGCACACCTGAGCTCCTCACCACATACAAGGCTTTCATCTGCAGCTCAATGGAGTACTGCTCTCCCTTCTGGGCTGGTGCTCCTGCCTCACACCTAGCTCGTCTTCACGCTGTTGAATCCAAAGCGTTCAGAATCATTGGGATCTCCCGCGATTAAGCTATCTCCGAGGGCCTTTCACTTACTCACCGCAGGCAGGTTGGTGGTCTTTCCGTCTTCTACCGACTCCTATCCAGCCTTGCTCCCCCAGCTCTCTCTGGGCCCTGTCCCCCAAATATTCCTACAGGTCGCACAAGATCTGCCTGCAACCCTCTTATGGTTAAACTGCCAAAATCACGACTCTCTGCTCACCTTCACTCCTTCATTCCTCTTTTCTCCCGCCTCTGGAACAAACCCCCTCACTCTCTTCAATCACACTCCTCCCTCCAGGTCTTTAACACAGCTGTTCACCACCATCTCTTATCTTCCCCCATCCAAAACCTTGATCTTTTCTACCCCCACTAATTTCACCCCAAATCCACTTTTTTGAAATACCAACTTCTTTCCTGGAAGTCCTTGGTGTCCTTGTGTTTTATACTTCTCCCTCCCCCCTCCCACACCTCCTCCACCCAAGCCCTCTCCCTCCCACACATCTCCCGATGTCCCTGCTCTCAAATGTTGTGTTTATGTGCTTCCTCTTCTCTCCCCTTCTTGTCTACCGCTCCCTGTTTTTGTATATTTTGTTTGTCTGTTTGATTTATTTTTTTTGTCATAAATGTTAGCTCTTTCACGAGCCTCGATTCTGTATACAAATATATATATATCTGAGTGACAGAGGGAGAGGAACTTTTTATTTATTTATTTATATATATATACAAAATCGAGGCTCATGTAAGAGCTAACATTGATCACAAAAAGACAAACTGACACATAAAACATAAAACATGATAAAGGGAGCGGGAGACAAGATGGAGAGCAGGGACATCGGGAGATCTGTGGGAGGGAGAGGGGCTTGGGGGAGGAGGCATGGGAAAGGGAGGGGGGGGGGGTGGGAGAGGTAAAAAAAAACAAAAAACACATGGACACTGCTAGGACTTCCAGGAAAACGGAAAACCGCCCAAAAACCAAAAACGCCCAAAAACGGAAGACAGGAGAACCATAACATTTTGGTGTCAGGAGCGGGACCTTCCAAGCCCCCTGAACACCCTTCCCGTTTATCCGTAACAATATATAATTTCAGAGAGAGGGGGAGAGAGAGAAGCGAATGCATTATTTTGTAGTGTACTTTTTCCCCAAAGTATAAAGGCAAAAATGATTAATGGCTTTTTGCCCTTTGGTCATTAAAGAAAAACTATTTCAAAATCTGCAAAACATAAAAGGCTGAACCATAAGATCAAACATTTTGCACAATGCACGTTGATGAAATAAACGATGGTGCAAGAATGTGTCAAAGCTTGCAAATCCATAATAGCAACCCCCAGGGTGACATTGATCACAACTGCTGCAATTTATTATATAATACACAAAGCCTACAGATCCTGCTAAGGGTAATTATTCCTGCTGCCAAGATAAGATGATTGCAAAGGAAGTGGCACATAACCATTATTCTTCTGAAGAAGTTTACATGTTTATTCAAGTGTTTGGCATAGTTGTCATTCAAGCTGTTTTGGTTTTTATAAGCAAGATATTAGATGCATCAAAACACGTTTGTTTCTTGTAGCTTTACGACTACAGTACATGCCTCATCCAATGAGAAAGGAGTGCTCTCCTTCGCTTGGAGTTTTTCAGCATTCCTACGTGAACAGAATGCTTGTTGAGAGTTGACGAGTTCAATTAATCAATTGCACTGAATGAACACCCTCTTAAAACATTCTGAACCATCGGTTTAGAGTATTATTGAAATATTTAATTCGATTGAAGGTTTACTTTTTGGGGTTACAAGTGAGTATCAATGACATTATCTATTGTGATGAGGTGCTATGGATACATAGTAATCCTTCCACAATTAAGGGAAGCTGGGGTTAGTGGGGATTATATTGAGAAAAAGAAAATTGAGAAAAGTAAATCCAAGAAGGAAGATGGGGGAGAAAATGAAAAATAAGTTTTACAGGAGAATGGAGGAATTAAAAAGGAGGTTGGGAGTATAAGGAAAGTAGATGCATGTCACAAACTGGGGTGGGGGCTCAAATCAAACGGAAGACCAAATATTGAATTAGAGTCATCAGAAGGAACCAGAATAAGCAAGGAGCAACGATGGAGTCATTAGGTGGAACCAGAATAAGCAAAAAGCAAAGATGGAGTCATCAGGTGGAACCAGAATAAGCAAAAGCAAAGATGGAGTCATCAGGTGGAACCAGAATAAGCAAAGAGCAAAGATGGAGTCATCAGGTGGAACCAGAATAAGCAAAGAGCAAAGATGGAGTCATCAGGTGGAACCAGAATAAGCAAAGAGCAACGATGGAGTCATCAGGTGGAACCAGAATAAGCAAAGAGCAAAGATGGAGTCATCAGGTGGAACCAGAATAAGCAAGGAGCAACGATGGAGTCATTACGTTGAACCAGAATAAGCAAAGAGCAAAGATGGAGTCATCAGGTGGAACCAGAATAAGCAAAGAGCAAAGATGGAGTCATCAGGTGGAACCAGAATAAGCAAAGAGCAAAGATGGAGTCATTAGGTGGAACCAGAATAAGCAGGGAGCAACGATGGAGTCATTAGGTAGAACCAGAATAAGCAGGGAGCAACGATGGAGTCATTAGGTGGAATCAGAATAAGCAGGGAGCAACGATGGAGTCATTAGGTGGAACCAGAATAAGCAGGGAGCAACGATGGAGTCATTAGGTGGAACCAGAATAAACAGGGAGCAACGATGGAGTCATTAGGTGGAACCAGAATAAGCAGGGAGCAACGATGGAGTCATTAGGTGGAACCAGAATAAGCAGGGAGCAACGATGGAGTCATTAGGTGGAACCAGAATAAGCAGGGAGCAACGATGGAGTCATTAGGTAGAACCAGAATAAGCAAGGAGCAAAGATGGAGTCATTAGGTGGAACCAGAATAAGCAGGGAGCAACGATGGAGTCATTAGGTGGAACCATAATAAGCAGGGAGCAACGATGGAGTCATTAGGTGGAACCAGAATAAGCAGGGAGCAACGATGGAGTCATTAGGTGGAACCAGAATAAGCAGGGAGCAACGATGGAGTCATTAGGTGGAACCAGAATAAGCAGGGAGCAACGATGGAGTCATTAGGTAGAACCAGAATAAGCAGGGAGCAACGATGGAGTCATTAGGTAGAACCAGAATAAGCAAGGAGCAACGATGGAGTCATCAGGTGGAACCAGAATAAGCAAAGAGCAAAGATGGAGTCATCAGGTGGAACCAGAATAAGCAAAGAGCAAAGATGGAGTCATTAGGTGGAACCAGAATAAGCAGGGAGCAACGATGGAGTCATTAGGTGGAACCAGAATAAGCAGGGAGCAACGATGGAGTCATTAGGTAGAACCAGAATAAGCAAGGAGCAACGATGGAGTCATCAGGTGGAACCAGAATAAGCAAAGATGGAGTCATTAGGTGGAACCAGAATAAGCAGGGAGCAACGATGGAGTCATCAGGTGGAACCAGAATAAGCAAAGAGCAAAGATGGAGTCATTAGGTGGAACCAGAATAAGCAAAGAGCAAAGATGGAGTCATTAGGTGGAACTGGATATAATTCTGGTTTCAGCCACTACTCCACTACCCTCAAAGCTGTCCAAGTGAGCTTCACTGAAAATTTTCTGCAAGAATTCACTTCTCCTTAGACAGATAGATAAAGAGTGAAATGAAAGGTTACTCAAAATTAAATGCCTCATTAATTAACGTGAATTGTAGTTTATTACTTGGAAGAATGCAGTCAGACTTCTCCAATATTGGATAAAAATGAGTTTCGAGAATGTTTAGGTACTGGAAAGTTCTAGGCTCAACCAAGTTCAAGGTTGATAATTCAAACCCTTCCAACTACCGTCATATTGCTCTGACTTATATTTCCAAAGTCTTTGAATATCTTCTCAATTCCCCTTTCCTCAAGCATCTTGAATCTCACAGTCTTCTATCTGACCATCAATATGGCTTTCGTAAGGCAGGATCTACCAGTGATATCCTTTCTTACATTACGAATGTCTGGGCCTCTTCTCTGAGAGACTTTGGGGAATCCTTTGTTGTAGGCCTTGATATCTCAAAAGCCTTTGACATCAGGGTCTAATATTCAAGCTTCCCTCCTTCGCTCTGCTCTCTCATATCGAGCTTTCTCTCCGACCGCTCCATCTCCGTAATTGTCCATGGCTCAACATCTCCCTCCTTCCCTATCAACAGCGGTGTTCCTCAGGGTTATGTTCTGTCTCCAACACTCTTCCTTCTTTTTATCAATGACCTTTCTTCTACAAATAACCAAATACGCTCGTATGCTGATGACTCAAGATTACATTCCTCCATGGTTTTCCCATCTCCCCATCTTCTCTCACTCGATCTACATCTGTATTATCACAACCACCTCTTTAAATTCGGATTTGGACAAGATTTCCCAGTGGGGCAAATGTAATCAGGTTAAGTTTAATGCTTCTAAAACTAAATTTCTTCCCATTTCTCTCTCTAAAACCCCCTCTCAACTCTCCAATCTCCCTTGAAAGCTCCACAATTACACCATGTGATACAATAAACCTACTAGGTATTACCCTAACATCACATTACACAAATAGCCAAGTCTACTTCGAAGAAACTACGAGTCCTGGTCAGATGTCGAAGATTCTTCTCCTCTCAACAGTTGTTTCAACTATATAAAGAATTGACTCATCCTTGTGTAGAGTACTGGTCTCACTTCTGGGGAGGTTCTAGCTCCACATACTTACTGGACAGAATTGAATCCAAAGTAATCCGATGTATCAACTCTCCCAATCTGACCTCAAAACTCAACCCACATGAATTATGCTGCAAAGTTGGCTCTCTTTCTCTTTTCTACAGATATTACTTCGGTTTCTGCTCCCAAGAACTTGCTGCCTGTATACCTCCGCCATTAGCGAGACCACGGAATACTCGACAAGCCACTACATCTTATGATTATTGTGTGGCCATTGGCAACTCAAGGGTGGGCCGTTATGATGTTTGTTTCCTCCCCTCCACTGCCAAACTCTGGAACTCTTTACCTTCTCATGACTTTCCAAACATTTATGATCTTCCTTTTTTCAAAAAGCAGATTTTTTTTACTTCCTCAAAAACTCTTCGACTATTCTTTCTTTCTTCACTTTTCTATCCATGCATTTATTTTATTTAAGGTTTGGCCTTGATGAGGACTATATAATCCGTAACTGGAGCCTTCAACATAAAAAAGACAGACAGACAGACAGACAAAGTGAACCAATTGCTTAACCCTGCTTTTTACTTCACGCATGTGGGATAACAACATGTAGATGCAAAATCCATTGGTTTATGAATTACAAAAGTTATAGGCCTGCATAAGTATGGTCTGTACTCTTAAAGTGTTGCAGACTGTCACTGTTGCAGACATGAAAATAATTGAGGATCTGTGAGTTTATAAATATTTTTATGGAAAAGAATGAATATCCTTCGGATTGTTGTGAAATCTACCTTTCATGGTATTGTATGCTGTGTGGGTATGATACATGGCCGCATAATGTTTATCCAGTCGAAGACTCCAATTTTCTGGTGTGAACCCTGAACTAATTTCAAAATTGCTGCTCTAACCTACTCAGCATCATCAGGTATCATCAGGTATCAGGTATATAGGATATTGCATCACAGCAAGTCGTGCCCTCGGCGATGATGCAACCGAGTATGGCAAGTATAATTTGTCAGAAACTAGAATGGTAATCGTTTTACTGGAGATAAAGAGAAAAAGACAGAAGGAGCATTTTGATGATCTGCTTAAAGTTGAAAACAATAGAGAGCAATTCATGGATGTAGAGCCACCACATGGACCAGAACCAACAATCGCAATGGAAGAAGTTAGGAAGGCAATGAATGAAATGAAAAATGGGAAAGCTGTGGGACCCTCTGGAACCACCATTGATATGATAAAGGCTTTAGGAGAAGGTAGTGAGGAACTACTACAGAAAGTGTGGGAAGAACAGAGAATTCAAAAAGACATGTAGCATCATAGTGTCGATCGATAAGCAAAGGGGCGATCCTTTAGAGTGCGACAACAATAGAGGAATTAAATTGTCAGAGCATATTAAATTACGGGATAAAGTAGTAGCGACAAGACTCAGAAGGGTGGCGGGTGAGAATGAAATGCAATTTGGTTTACAATGGAAGCTCTACACCCGAGGTTCTCAACCTGGGGACCATGGCCCCCTGGGGGGCCATGGGGTAATTTGCCAGAGGCAATGCAAGATGAATTCCTGGATCTCCGAAACGATTCATTTGCCAAAGACACATTCAAAGAGAAGAGCTTGACGGAGTTTTAGGTGGGAATGGGTCGCTACCCTAATATCAGCCAGATTGCTATCTGGGTGCTTCTGCCATTCTCGTCTACCTATCTCTGCGAAGCAGGGTTTTCCACGCTGTTGAATATCAAATCGAAGCAGCGTAATCGGCTCCACATGGAAGATGACCTCCGCTGTACCCTGACTGTGACTCAACCACGGATACCCCAATTTGTAGCTAAAATGCAATTTCAGCCATCCCACTGAGTTTTTAATTCACTTTTACGGTGCATGCACCGCGTCCCTAGTTTTGATTACCTGAGTTGTTGTCGAATTGAGTTTCTTTTTGTGAGATTATAACACACTGCGTTAAATACAGACACAACGGAGGTTTTTAGTTTTCACATATTCTTGACTTGGAACCTTTTCATACTGTTTTCTTGTGTGACAGTTCTATTTTATGCTGTCCATAGTGTTGCTACTGATAATATTAAAATCTCATATCAAACATGCATCATTCGAGCGACGTTGCTTTGTTTGCTTCTTCCAAAAACGATGTAGTTGGGAGCCAGTACGGAACAGAAAAAAACCATGGAACTAATTGTTCATGTTGGCTACTTGGAATTCCTCATTTTTTGTGTAATAATTTACCAAGTCTCATACAAACAAAATAGCCAATTAAAGGAAAAAACACCTCTCAGAATGCACCACAGAGCATCTAGAAATCAACATTTTTCTGGGGGGCATGCACCCAGACCCCCCTAGCCTGCTTACACGCGCTCCGCCGCTCGACCCTCGCGAAAGGGGGGGGGGGGGGTGCTGGGGATGTGCTCTGGGAGCCAAGGGGGCCATAACACAAAAAAGGTTGGGAACCCCTGCTCTACACAATCTTTGTTGACCGTGAAAAGGCATATGATCGAGTAGTAAGGGAGGTTGTTTATTGGTGCTTGAGGAAGAAAGGGGTATCACAAAAGCTGAGTAGAACGGCACTCAGTAGCGCACTTACTTCCGCCAGACTGAACAGTTTACGTTTTGTATCCCACTGATGGGTCGGACCTGGATTCGGACCTGAACCAAAAGCTAATCGGATTGTTCTTGACACTTACCCAACTCATCCACCAAGTTTTATCACAAATCATCCACAACTTTTGGAAATATCGTGATGTATATCGTTTTTGGCCCTATCACTCAATGGTGAAAAATATTTTCAAAAATTAAAAAAACTCGAGTATCCAGATCTAGATTCGGATCTTCACCAAAATAGAATTGATTCGTTCTTGTAACACACACAACCTGTCCACCAAGTTTCATCTGAATCTGTCCATAACTTTTTTAGATATCATGTTATATATTGGTTTTAGCCCCAATCACTAAATTGTGAAGAATCACTTTAAAAATTCTCTGATCCGGATCTGTATCTTCACCAAAATTGAATCAATTTTTCCTTGTCTAGATTGAAACAAATTGAATCAAATCCATACCCAACCACCACCAAATTTCGTCCGAATCCGTCCATAACTTTGTGAGATATTCTGTTGACAAACAAAAAACCGACAGAGAAACAAACAAGAAGACATCATGCAAAGCACGCTACTTGCAAAATCCACTTCCCTCCCCCAAAAGGTTGCATTGATCCATTAAATTGTCCATTTCATCAAGAATTGACGACGTTGATCAAAGCTCAGAGGATGAAAAGTGACGATTTTTAGATGAAAATTGATGATTTTAGAAGTTTGACCTAGAGATGACCTTTGACCTTTTGACCTCAAAATAGTTTGTTTCCCAATTCAGTGAGGCAATGTGCAAATGCTGTTAAATTTTCAAGTCAATCGGATGAAAATTGATGATTTTTCAAATGGAAATTGATGATTTTTCAGATGAAAATTGATGATTTTATAAGTTGACTTTGAGTTGACCTTTGACCTTTTGACCTTAAAAAATGTTGGTGTACCAATTCAATGAGGCACTATACAATTGTTGTTTAATTTTCAAGTCAATCGAATGAAAAATTGATGATGTTTCAGATGAAAATTTATGATTTTGGAAGTTTGACCTTGACTTGACCTTTGACCTTTTGACCTCAAAAATAGTTGGTTTACCAATTTATTGAGTCAATGTACAAATGCTGTTTAAGTTTCAAGTCAATCGGAAGAAAATTGAAGATGTTTCAGATGAAAATTGATGATTTTGGAAGTTTGACCTTGAGTTGACCATTTGACCTTTTTTTTTTTTTTTTTTTTTTTGTATACAAGATCGAGGCTCGTGAAAGAGCGAACATTAATCACACAGAAAGACAAACCGACACATAAAACATATAACATCGGGAGCGGTAGACAAGATGGGGAGAGAGGGGGAAGGACACAAACACAACATTTGAGAGCAGGGACCGAGAGACATGGAGACATCGAGAGATCTGAGAGAGGGCGAGGGCTTAGGGGGGGGGGGGGCATGGGAAGGGGGCGGTGGGAGAGGTATAAAACATATGGACACTGCCAGGACTTCCAGGAAAGAAGTTGGAATTTCAAACAAGGTGGATCTGGGGTGAATTAGCGGGGGTAGAAAAGATCAAGGTTTTGGATGGGGGAAGATAAGAGATGGTGGTGAACAGCTGTTTTAAAGACCTGGAGGGAGGAGTGGGATTGAAGGGAGTGAGGGAGTTTGTTCCAGAGGCGGGAGAAAAGAGGAATGAACGAGTGAAGGTGAGCAGAGAGCCGAGATTTCGGCAGTTTAACCATCAGAGGGTTGCTGGCAGATCTTGTGCGACCTGTAGGAATATTTCGGGGACAGAGCACAGAGAGAGCTGGGGGTGCAAGGCCGGAGAGGAGTCGGTAGAAGACAGAAAGACCACCTACCTGCCTGCGGTGAGTGAGTGAAAGGCCCTCAGAGATAGCTTCATCGCGGGAGATTCCAATAATTCTGAAAGCTTTGGTTTCAACAGCATGAAGCCGAGCTAGGTGTGAGGCAGGAGCACCGGCCCATAGGGGAGAACAGTATTCCATTGAGCTGCGGATGAAAGCCTTGTATGTGGTGAGGAGCTCAGGTGTGCCGAGGAAGGACTTCGCACGACGGAGGATGCCCAGTCGGCGACTGGCTTTGGAGGCCAGCTTGGAAATGTGGTTTTCCCAAGAAAGATCATGGCAGATAGTGAGACCCAAAATCTTGAGCGACAGAACTTCTTGGAGAGGATTGTTGAGAAAGTAGATGGGAGGGTTGTCCAGTCGATCTTTTCGGAGAGACATAGTAAGAGTGTGAGATTTGTCAGGATTGAAAGACATGTTCCACTTGTTTGACCAGTCTGTGATTTTGTCCAGGTCTTCAGAGAGTGAGGAGGCAGCAGACTGCCGATCTGAGGGAAGAGGAATGGAGCGGCAGAGAGTGGAGTCATCAGCAAAGAGATAGAGAGATTTTCGAGAGAGTCAGAGAGATCATTGATGAAGACCAGAAAAAGCACGGGGCCCAGAACACTGCCTTGGGGAACTCCAGCCTGAACAGGAAGAGGAGATGAGAGAAACCCATTCAGGGCCACACGTTGACGACGACTAGAGAGGAAGTCCGCCAGCCATGCGTGGAGATTTCCATGGATACCAAAGGAGGAGAGTTTGGTGAGCAGAGCGGGGTGCCAGACCGTGTCGAAGGCACGTGATATGTCGAGGGAGACAGCTATAATTTCCTGTTTGGCATTGAGGACCTCCATCCATTGTTGAGACAGCAGAAGCAGCATGTCCAGAGTAGAGTGACCTGGTCTGAAACCAAATTGATGATCAGAGATCAAGCCATTGGAGAAGAGGAAAGATTTCATATCCGAAGCAATGATGGATTCCATGACTTTGCTGATAATTGGGAGAAGGCTGATTGGTCTGTAGTTGCTAGGATCTGTTTTTGCACCTTTTTTGTGCAAAGCGGTGATGTTGGCTGATTTCCAAGCAGATGGCAGTTGACCTTGAGCAAAAGAGAGGGTGAAGAGAACAGAGAGAGGGTGAGATAGAGCAGCAGAGCAGGATTTTAGGACCCGTGGGCTGATGCCGTCGGGTCCAGTTGCAGAATCAGAGTTGAGGGTTGACAGAAACTTTTCCACCTTGTCAGGAGGAAAGGACACGGAGTCCAGGAGCAGCAGGGTACGACTGGGTATGGTGGGTACAGAGAGGGATGGGTTTGGGACACAAGATTTAGAGGCAAACACAGAGTTGAGGCATTCAGCTTTTTCACGTGCGGAGTCAGCTGTGTAGCCGTTTGAGGTAAGGGAGGGGATGGAGGGGGAACAAACACCAGAAACGGATTTGACCAGACGCCACCAGGATTTGGAAGAGGGAGACAGATAAGAGAGTTCGGTCTTGAGAACGGAGAGATATTGTTTCCTGGCTCTCCTGAGGGTGGACACACACTTGTTTCGGGCTTTGTGAAAGGAAATGAGATTTCCTTCCGTTGGATTTGCTTTCCAGGAGACGAAGGCAAGTTGTTTCTGGGCAACAGCCTCACCACAAGATTCCGTGTACCATGGACGGGAGGAAGGGTATGACAACTGAAGACGAGATGGGATAAATCTGTGCATGAGAGAGAGCAATTTACTTTGGAAGAATTCCCAGGATGAGTTGATGTCAGAGGTGGTAGAGATGGGAGACCAGTCCAGATGATTGATGGCTGCTTGAAGACCGTGCCAGTTGGCCTGAGTGAAATGCCAGACTCGTCGACGCTGAGCAGGCTCCCTGAGGATGGTCAGAGAGATGTCCACTTTAACAAGGACATGATCAGATGATCCGATCGGAGCAGAAGAAGAGCAGCAGACATTTTCAGGGAAGTTAGTCATAACCAAGTCCAGAAGAGAAGATGTTCCGTTGACTGAGATCCGGGTCGGGAAATTGACAGATTGTGTCAGTCCCAGTGAGTCGCAGAAGTCCTTTGCTGAGGAGCCATGGCTGGTGAGAGAGGTACCCACACCCAGCCAACTGGCATGCTGACAGTTGAAATCACCACATATGAGGAAGAGAGAGTTGGGATGAGTAGATAGAAGTTGGTCCATATCATCAGACAGCGAGATGTAGATGGAGTCATCACTGTTTGGTGGACGGTACAACACACATATGAACAAGAGGTGGGAGCGAAGGGGAAGCCGTAGCCAGAGGTATTCCTGGGGGTGAGGTGGAGAGAGTGCAGTGCAGGGCGAGTGAGGAAGAGAGTTTTTGATAAAGATAGCAACCCCGCCTCCAGGACGAGGCTCAGGTCTATCATACCGGAGGAGGGAGTAGCCCGGGAGAGATACTATGGAATCAGAGACATCATAAAGGAGGAAAGTTTCTGTTAAGCAGATCACGTCTGGTTTGACAGAAGCAACTTGTATGGAGAGATCAGTTAAGTTTGAACGAAGGCCCCGGATGTTTGAAGTCCATATCGTTAATGAAGAGGAAGGGGGAGCATCAGATACAGAACAGGGGGGAGGAGGGGTAGGGTAAGATGTGGAAGAGGTGGAAGAGGTAGGGAGAGCTGTTGAAGGTGTGTCAGAGATTTCAGAATAGCTCGGAGAAAGGGAAGGATGGGGCGGACAAAAGGTTTGATGGTGATTGGGTGAGCCACAATGAGGTGTTATTTGAGGAGGGGGAAGAGCGAGGCAGAAGGTTGGGGGAGATGGAGGTGAGAGTTTGAAGGGGGAAGAAGCGGGGAGGACGCTTTGAGGAGGGGGAGTGAGAGGGGGGAAATTGAGAAGCAATGAGGGTGGGGAGATTTGAAGGGGAGGAGTGAGGGGGGAGTTTGGGAGGGAAGGGACAAGGGGAGGGATTTGAAAGGGATGGGATATGGGGGAGATTTGGAGGGGAGGGGTGAGGCAGGAGTCTAGGAGGGGAGGGGCGAGGGGGCGTCTTGGCGGGGAGGGGTGAGGGGGTAGTTTAGGAGGGAGGGGGCAAGGGGGGAGATTTGAAAGGGATGGGTGATGGGGAAGATTTGGAGGGGAGGGGTGATGGGGAAGATTTGGAGGGGAGGGGTTATGGGGAAGATTTGGAGGGGAGGGGTGAGATTGGATTTTTGAAAGTGTACGATTTATGGGAAACGAACATTTATTGCAAAATAAGTTTCTTGTGACCTCAAATAGTTGGTTTACCAATTTGAGTCAATATACAAATGTTGTTCAATTTCCAAGTCGATCGGATGAAAAATGTCGATTTTATAAATCTGACCTCCAGATGACCTTTGACCGCAAAATCAATAGGCTTCTCAATTGTGACGACTTATACAACTTGTAGAAGGATACGAGAGTTTAATTGACCAGTCTGTGATTTTGTCCAGGTCTTCAGAGAGTGAAGAGGCTGCTGCCTGCCGATCTGAGGGTTGAGAAATGGAGCGGCAGAGAGTGGAGTCATCAGCAAAAGGATATAGAAGACGTTAATGAAGACCAGAAAATCATAAATTTTCATCTGAAAAATCATCAATTTTCATTCGATTGACTTGAAAATTAAACAGCAATTGTATAGTGCCTCATTGAATTGGCACACCAACATTTTTTAAGGTCAAAAGGTCAAAGGTCAACTCAAAGTCAACTTATAAAATCATCAATTTTCTTCTGAAAAATCAGCAATTTCCATTTGAAAAAGAATCAATTTTCATCCGATTGACTTGAAAATTTAACAGCATTTGCACATTGCCTCACTGAATTTGGAAACAAACTATTTTTGAGGTCAAAAGGTCAAAGGTCAACTCTGGGTCAAACTTCTAAAATCATCAATTTTGACATGACGATCGGTTTAGAATTGTGACCTGTAGGCCGGTGACAAACAAACAGACAGGATAACAAACGCAAGCGAGCAATATACTTGAAAAACATTCGATTCGAGCAAACAGACAGACAGGGGTAAAAACATAACCTCCATCCACTTTGGATATTGGAGGTAATGAGTCATCAAAGAAATGTACAATGAAGAGACGATGCATGTAAGAACAACAACTGGATTGACAGATGAGTTTGAAATCACAGTAGATGAGTCAGGGATTGGTAATCAGCCCTCTGCCTTCCATCATCGTGATGGACATTCTGGGCGAGAAGATCTTGACATTTACTCTATGCGGATATGGCTTTGCACTGATAGTAGAGTCAGTTGAAGAGTTGTGGTCGTTATGTGAGACAGAAGAATACCAATTAAGCTTCGAGTTAAAATGTACAAAACTAGTGTTGTTGTGTGGTGCTGTGACTTGGGCATGGCATAAGAAGGAAGAGCAATCACTTGAAAGGCCAGAGATGAGTAGGCAGCAATGAATTCAAGGAGTGGCATTAGTAGATGGGATCTGGAGTGAAGAGTTAAGAAGACTTGGAGTGAGAAGAATCGACTCGTAGAGAAGGTTCGTGAGGCAGGGTTAAGATGGTATGGACATGTTATGAGGAGTAAAGAAGGAAATGCAGTGAAAATGGCATGAAATAGAAAGGTTGGAGGAAACAGGGGAAGGAGCAGACCGAGACTGAGATGGCTCGACACAGTGAAAGGTGACATGGAGGAGAAAGGATGCAGATCAGATGATGGACAAAACGGAGCATTTTGGAGAAGGAAGATCCGACTGGCTGACCCCACATTAGTGTGGGATTAAACAGGCCAAAAGATACATGATGATGACTATCCGACGGGAGGGCAATGGCAAACCACCCAGCTTAGTTTTTGACCAGGAACCGCTTCGGTGCCAGTGGCTCTTTGTTATAGCATAATGATGATGATGATTTTTACCTCCGTCACCGAGGGTGGATGGAGGTTATGTTTTCACCCCTGTCTGTCCGTTTGTCTGTCTGTCCGTTTGTGAACAAAATATCTCAAGAAGTTGTGGACGGATTCGGAGGAAATTTGGCAGAGATGTAGCGTGTGTGACAAGGACAGAACGATTAGATTTTGATCTGGATTCGGATTCGGATCCGGCTACTAGAATTTTAAAAGTAATTCTTCACCATTGGGAGATCGGGGGGAAAACGATACATAGCAGGATATCTCAAAAAGTTGTGGACGGATTCGGACGAAACTTTGTGGACGAGATGGGTGTCTGACAAGGACGATTCGATTCGATTTGGGTGAAGATCTGAATATGGATTCGGATATGAGAATTATTTAATTTTTAAAGTGATTCTTCACCATTGGGAGATAGGGCCAAAAACGATACATAGCAGGATATCTCAAAAAGTTATGGACGGATTTGGACGAAACTTGTTGGACCGGTTGGGTGCGCGTTTGACGAGGAAGAAACGATTCAATTATGGTGAAGATCCGGATCCAGCTAGTAGAATTTTAAAGTGATTCTTCACCATTGAGTGATATGGCTAACCAGGTGGAGGTATGCTCTCTACCGAATACCGCTCTAGTTTCCACATGTGTCATATAAAGCCAATATAACTATCTCTAGACTCAGACAGAAACTGCTGCATTATGGTACCTGAAATTACAAGGGGAAGCTGGGGTGCATTGGGACATCCCCTATAACAGCTATTCTTGGAGCTTTGTTTGTGGTATCCCTTTTCCCAATACATCCAAGTTTCCCCTACAATCATTACTGCAAAATAATGTTCCATGGAAAATGCGTTGTAGAGCAACCAGGAAGGGACTGTAACTCAATACACACAAGTTGATAATGGCTGTAGATTTACAAAACAAAACAAAAACAACTTCATCCTGTTTTTCATTTACTGTTCAACAACTGAATATAGTGAAAACATTTTATATTTATAAAACTTCAAAAGGAGCAGGGAGCGGCTTCGGGGTTTACCACAAGGGGGACATGTCAGACTCCTCCTGAACTCCGGCCCTACAGGTTGCTGTGCCATGGATAAGTCTGCGGCCTATCGAGTTTGTTTTTTGGCATACAAAGTCGAGGCTCGTGTAAGAGCAACACATAAAACACAAGGACACAAACAAAAACCACAGAAAACGTATAATAAAGTGAGCTGGAGACAGAAGGAGGAGAGAAAGGGAAGCACATCAACAGCAGAGAACTGTCATCGGTAGATCTGTGGAAGGAAGAGGGCTGAGGGAAAGGGAAATGGTATAACAGAAATGGACACTACTAGGAGTTTCAGGAAAGAAAAACGGAGTTTGAAAGAGGTGGATTTGGGGTTTATTAATGGGGGTAGAAAAGATGAAGGTTTTGGATGGGGAAAGATAAGAGATGGTGGTGAACAGCCGTTTTAAAGACCTGGAGGGAGGATTGGGATTGAAGAGAGTGAGGGAGTTTGTTCCAGAGGTGGGAAAAAGAGGAATAAAAGAGTGAAGGTGAGCAGAGAATCTTGATTTTGGTAGTTTCACCAGGAGAGGGTTGCCGGCAGTTCTTGTGCATCCTGAGAAAATATTTGGGGGACAGAGCACAGAGAGCTGGGGGAGCAAGGCTGGAGAGGAGTCGGTAGAAGACAGGAAGACCACCAACCTGCCTGCGGTGCGAGAGAGAAAGGCCCTCAGAATCAGCTGCATCACGGCAGATTCCAATGATTCTGAAAGCTTTGGTTTTTACACCGTGAAGCCGAGCTAGGTGTGAAGCAGGAGCACCAGCCCAGAGGGGAGAGTACTACTCCATCAAGTTGCGAATGAAAGCTTTGTATGTGGTGAGAAGCTCAGTAGTTCCAAGAAAAGAATTCGCATGATGGAGGATGCCCAGTCGGCGACTGGCTTTGGAGGCCAGCTTGGAAATATGGTTTTCTCAGGAAAGATCATGGCAGATAGTGAGACCCAAAAGCTTGAGTGACAGAACTTCTTTCAGAGGATTGTTGAGAAAGTAGATGGGAGGGTTGTCCAGACGGTCTTTATGGTGAGACATAGTGAGAGTGTGAGATTTGTCAGGATTGAAAGACATGTTCAAGTTGTTTGACCAGTCTGTGATTTTGTCCAAGTCTTCAGAGAGTGAAGAGGTTGCTGCCTGCCGATCTGAGGGTTGAGAAATGGAGCGGCAGAGAGTGGAGTCATCAGCAAAAGGATATCGAAGACATTAATAAAGACCAGAAGAAGCACAGGCCCCAGAACACTGTCTTGAGGAACACCAGCCTCGACAGGAAGGGGAGATGAGAGAATTCGATTTGAGCCACACGTTGACTACGAGGAAGTCCATGAGCCACGTGTGGAGATTTCCATGGAAACCATAAGAGGAGAGTTTGGTGAGCAGGGCAGGGTGCCAGGCTGTATCAAAGGCATGAGATATGTTAAAGGAGACAGCTCTGATTTCCTGTTTGGTGTTGAGGACCTCCATCCATTGTTGAGACAGCAGAAGCAGCATGTCCAGAGTAGAATGACCTGGTTTGCAGAGCAGAGCAGAGGGAGATAACATTATATGTATATATTGAATCCAAATTGATGATCAGAGATCAAGCCATTGGAGAAGAGGAAGGATTTGATGTCAGAAGTGATGATGGATTACATGACCTTGCTAATGATTGGGAGCAGGCTGATTGGTCTGTAGTTGCAAGGATCTGTTTTTGCACCTTTTTTGTGTAAAGTGGTAATGTTGGCTGATTTCCAAGCACATGGCATATGACCTTGAGCAAAAGAGAGGGTGAAAAGAACAGAGAGAGGTCGTGATAGAGCGGCAGAGCACGATTTTAGGAACCGTGGGCTGGTCCAGTTGCAGAATCAGAGTCGAGGTTTGACAGAAACTTCTCCACCTTGTCAGGAGAGGACACAGAGTACAGGAGAATCCTGGTACGACTGGGAAAGGTGGGTACAGAGAGAGATGGGTTTGGGACACAAGAATTTTTCGGCAAACACAGAGTTGAGGCATTCGGCTTTTTCACAGGCAGTGTCAGTTGTGCAGCCATTTGGGGTAAGGGAGGGGATGGAGGGGGAACAAACACCAGAAACAAATTTGACCAGATGCCACGAGGATTTGGATGACAGACAGGTTTGAGAGTTCAGTCTTGAGAGTACAGAGATAATGTTTCCTTACTCTCCTGAGGGCAGACACACACTTGTTCCGAGCTTTGTGAAAGGAAATGAGATTGCCTTCAGTTGGATTAGCCTTCCATGAGGCAAAGGCAAGTAGTTTCAGGGCAACTACCTCACCACAAGATTCAGTGTACCATGGACGGGAGCAAGGGTTAGACAACTGAAGACGAGATGGGATAAACCTGGGCATGAGAGAGAGAGAGCAGTTTACTTTGGAAGAATTGCCAGGATGAGTTGATATCAGAGGCAGCAGAGATGGGAGACCAGTCCAGAAGTTTGATGGCTGCTTGAAGACCATGCCAGTTGGCCTGAGTAGAATGCCAGACCTGTCGGACCTGATTGAATTCAATTCAATTACGTCTCTTCGTTTTCCGGTCCGGTCGTGAGAGGACGCTGGCGTCGTTTGCTCGCCGCTTCTCTGACTGGACCATTGTCCGTGTCTTGCTTTCCTGGTGGTCGTGGCGGATTTATGGCCATTGAGTCTTCCTCTGCGCGGTCCCGGCTCTGCTCTGCTGCTCCGGGCTTCACCTGCTCGGCTCCATCGCTGTTTCCTCGGGCCCACTCCCGTTGGTTGTGTCGATTGTTTCGCCTCCCCACCCTTGGCCGCGTGCTCGCTTTGCCTTCGCTCCTGCTGGCATGGCTCTGCGGTACTCTGCCGCAAGGCTTCTCCTGCTTAAAACCCGCTCCACCCCATCATGCATCTCTGCAATCAGATCGAATGGACTCCTGCGTCGACCCAGGTACATTCACCGTGGCTCCGGTCGTAAGTTTGTTTATTTACAATCAGGTCACTCCATCCCCATCCTCTGGTCGGCTCAGCGCACTCCCACTCATCGTCCCAACACACCTGGTCACAACAACGCACAAAATCGCACCTCCTGTCTGCGAACCCTGGCCAAATCACCTGGATTCATACCCGCCGTACAAAACAACATCAAGCTCACCCTGTTCAATACCCGGTCCCTCAACAACAAATGCCTCATCCTGAACGACTACATCCTGGAAAATAAACTGGACTTTCTCTGTCTCACTGAGACCTGGCAACAACCACTGGACTACTACACGCTCAACCTCACCACACCCAATGGATATTCTTACATCAATAAACCACGCTCGGAGGGCCGAGGTGGTGGAATTGCCGTTATTCACCGACAAGACATCAAGACCAACCTCATCTCCATCTCATCTGCTCCATCATTTGAACACCTGGCTTTTAAACTCTCTGGTCACACACAGTCAGTCATGGCTGTTGTCTACCGCCCTCCCAAACCACACCCATCATTCCTGTCTGACTTCTCCTACTTTCTGACCCAGCTATGTTCCCTCTCCCCCTCAATCCTCCTCCTTGGTGATTTCAATATCCACATGGACTCCACTGACTCCACGCTAACCACTGACTTCACTGATTTACTCACCTGCTTTAACCTCACTCAACATGTCAACTTTCCTACCCATAACCGTGGTCACATTTTGGACCTTGTCTGCTCTACTGGACTAATTTTGCACCATCTCTCTGGCTCCGACCTCACTCTCTCTGACCACCTAGCCATCACTCTGACCATCAACATCCCCACCCCAGCACCAAGGCATTATCGCACTATCAACTTCCGTAAGCTAAACGCTTTTTCACCTGCCTCATTCTCATCGACCCTCTCTGAAAAAATGTCCACTTCTCCCTTCGTTGACCTCCACACCCCTTCTGACCTCACTGACTACTACAACCACACTCTCTCTTCCTGCCTTGACCAAATTGCGCCTATAAAAACCAAAACAGTTTCTTTCACCCATTCTGCTCCCTGGTTTACCCCTGAGCTCCGCCTAATGAAAACTCGTGCTCGCCAACTTGAAAGACTCCGCAATAAAACAGGTCTCACAGTTCACTCCCAGGCCTACAAGGACCACATACAACACTATAAAGATGCCCTCTCCCGCGCCCGCTCCGCCTACTACTCTCAAATTATCCACTCTGGCTCCGGAAACCCAAAAGCACTCTTCTCTACAATAAACAAACTCCTCAGCCCCCTGAACACCACCACCCAGTCATTCACAATAGACAACTGCATCTCCTTCCTTTCATTCTTCCAACGCAAAATTGAAAACATCTACAACAGCTTGACCACCGCCGCACCCGCTCCCCCTCAAACCACCTGCCCCCCCTTATCCTGCCATCCCCTGTCTCAATTCTCCCCAGTCTCCCCTACTGACCTCTCTGAACTCCTCATCGGAATGAAAACTGCCACCTGCACTCTTGACCCCATCCCCTCCAGCTTTGTCAAGGCCTCCCTTCCTGCTCTTTCTCCACTTATCATTGCAACAATAAACTCCTCCCTGTCTACAGGCATCGTCCCACCATCCCTCAAAATTGCTGCTGTTACCCCCATTCTGAAAAAACCTGGACTAAACCCTGACACCCTAAATAACTTCAGACCCATCTCCAACCTACCCTTTCTGTCAAAGGTTTTGGAACGCGCTGTAGCCACTCAACTCAAGCATCACCTCTCTGCCAATAACCTGTATGAAACATTCCAATCCGGATTCCGGTCCAACCACAGTACTGAAACTGCTCTCCTCAAAATCACCAACGACCTTCTCCTCTCCTCTGATGCTGGCAACCTCAACATTCTCATCCTCCTCGACCTCAGCGCTGCCTTTGACACCATCGATCACACCATCCTCCTCACCCGACTTGAAACCACCTTTAACATTACCGGCACTGCCCTCTCTTGGATTAAATCATACCTCTCTGACAGACGTCAGTTCATCTCCATCAATAACTGCAAATCCCCCACTGCTCCCCTCCCCCAAGGTGTCCCCCAAGGTTCAGTTCTTGGCCCCCTCCTCTTTATCCTTTACCTGTCCCCCCTCGGTCACTTAATCCGCCGTCATGGTCTCCAATTCCACTGCTTCGCCGATGACATCCAGCTTTTCATCTCCACCAAGTCCATCTCCACCGCCACCCACTCTATCCTGACAAACTGCATCACTGAAATAAAATCCTGGCTTCAAATCAACTTCCTCAAACTTAACTGTGATAAATCTGAAATAATCATCATTGGCCCAAAAACGCTCACCAAGTCCACCCATAACTTTGCCCTCAACATCGACGGTTTCCCAGTGTCCACCTCCCCTCACATCCGGAATCTTGGCATCATCTTTGACCAAACCCTCTCCTTCGACAAATACACTAAACAGATCACAAAGACAGCCTTCTTCCACCTGAAAAACATCGCCCGTCTCCGTCCATCCCTCTCCTCTGTGGCTGCAGAAACCCTCATCCACGCCTTCATCACTTCCCGTCTGGACTACTGCAATAGCCTCCTTTATGGTTCACCCTCAACAATCACCAATAAACTCCAATACATTCAGAACTCCGCTGCCCGTCTACTCACCCATTCCCGGACCCGTGACCACATCACCCCCGTCCTTTACAAGCTTCACTGGCTCCCCATCTCCCAGAGAATCCAGTACAAAATCCTCCTCTTGACCTACAAAGCCCTCCATAACCTGGCCCCATCCTACCTGGCTGACCTCCTCTCCAGACACACTCCCACCCGCAACCTCCGCTCTGCTGGTACCAACCTCCTGACCCCCCCCCATCCGGACCAAATTTAGATCCTGGGGGGACAGGGCCTTCTCCATCGCTGCTCCCACCCTCTGGAACTCGCTACCTCACACCATCAGAGACTCCTCCTCACTCACCACATTCAAAACATCACTCAAGACCCACCTGTTCAACACTGCATTCAACATTTAACCCACAGCATCTAACCCCTGACTATCTCCTCTCCTTCTCCCTCCTTTGTGCTTTGAATATTTCCCTATTGATTCTTCTTTTTTTGCAATTGTCTTTATGTTTTGCTATGCGTTATGTTTTGCACTCTGTCAAAGCGTCTTTGGGCTTCCTGAAAAGCGCTATATAAAATAAATGCATTATTATTATTATTATTCTGAGAATGGCCAGACAGATGTCCACTTTAACAAGCATATGTATGATCAGATGAGTTGTCAAGTAACAATGGATGCAATCGATACCACCAAACCTGGCACTTTTACAAATGCGTTAGCTTTCTGGTGGGTTGGCGATACCAATTGGGGCACATACCCTCAGTGCGTACTCGTTTATATATTATGTATGGCCGAGTGTAACCGTCAAGCACGCAGAACTAAATTACAGAACCAATTGGTGGGGCAGAACTTCCCGTCTATCTAAACTTACACACTAAATCGAGCCAATAGAGAATGACACAAAATGGGCAGGATGGAAACAAACCATTTACCAAATAAATCACAAGTACATACAAGCACAATAATCAATGATGAAAAGGCACATACATACAGCACAGCAATCAAGAAAAAGACACGCAAGATCAGATTCTTACCCTTAGCACTTATTTCCCTTCTACAATCTTATCTTTGTTAGCTACACACGGAACTTGGCACCAGCAAAATTATACTGAGGGAACGTAGATAGGAGATAGAGAGGCAGAGCAAGGCTTTGGTTCAGTCTTTGGCCTACCCTGGCACACGTCGACAGATGTGTGCCAATTCCGAAACGGGAAACAAATGAGGAATGAGGAGGGGTAAGGAAAGCAGAAAGGTGTAAATGTAGGTGAGACTATGTAGGCTTGATGGGTGAGACTTTATTTTTTGCAGGCAGAACACTTGAGTGACCATGTGGAACTGGTCGGGTGAAGAACGCGCTTTCGCTATCAAAGCTTTTTACAAGAATAATGATCGTGCAACTGCTGCATGCTTCAAACTCCAATTCAAACTCCGGCAATGGGGGGGGGGGGGGGGGTCAATTCGTCAATTCAAACTCCATTTCAATGCTCAACGTCATGGAAATGTGCCGTCTGTTCGTGCTATCAAGTTATGGGTTCAGAAGTTTGAGAGGACCGGTTCAACTTTAAAAGAGAAACTGCCGGGAGCACCCAAATCAGTAAGAACGGCATAAAACATTGAGCGTGTAAGGGAGTCAGTTTTGAGAAGTCTGCATCGCTCCAGCCGAAAGCATGCATCAGCCTTAAGAATTTCTCACACGTCACTACGCCTAATATTGCATAAGGATTTAAACTTTTATCCCTATAAAATTCAAACAGTCAAAGAATTTAGCCAAGATGATGAGATTGCCCGCAATAAATTGTATGAGGGAATGCTTGGCCATGTTTCAGAACGTCATGAATAATTGGCGTCCAAGATTGGAGAAATGTGTCAGACGAAATGGTGTGCATCTCCTAGATGTTCTTTTCCACAAATAAATGTCATGTTATGTAGTTCACTTTCTTGTAAGAATTTGTTTTGAAATACAACTTTTTATTACCTTTACACGAGTGTTAAAAATAACCATATTTCTGGCTAACCCTGTATATACTAGTGAGGTACCGGGTGGGGAGCCAAATGAAACAGTGAATGCTAAAGCATGGAACCAATAAATTCCACATTTCTGAGCCACCTGTAATCGAACATCAAGCATGGACTGCAGGTTCGTGAAGGACTTCCACGAAAAACGTACCCGTTTGAATGGTTCCATACCCAGTCAATGGCGAATCTGCATATGGCGATCCACGAATGTCACACTTAGAAAGTAGAAACCGTCACGGCATTTCGTCATTCACTTGAACTCCATATCTCTATTTTCATTCCAAACAGCACAACTCCAATCACAAATTAAATAGCATTAATATAAAAAATAAACTTTTACCAACATTCGTGACATAAACAAATATTTAAATCCGGATTTGAAGTAGTTCCGTACGGTTGGGTGAATGCAATTACGAATCCAAACTCGTAATTGTATTCACTCAATTCCAAACGTCATTCCAATCATAAATTTATACTTTAACAAAATACTGTTTTAAATGACGGTTGTGTTGAGATATTATCAAAGCAGCTCATTGCCGTCATCTGTCCACTTCCGGATTTGGTGCAGGTTCTTATCGAGTTTATTTCAAAATCATAATTTTATTGAATAATTTTTGAAACCTCCTACCTACCTTAGAACATCTGCTGGGTCCCCAAAACGTTCCACGGGAGGTTTGGTGGGGCTAGCCCCAAAACTGAGGGAATCGTTTGGGGACGGATGGACAGACAGACAGACAGACACTCCTGTTTTATAATATATTGTTATGTTTGTGGGGGGTAGGGTAGGGATACCTTAGTTCAGGTAGATTGTATAGAATAGTGTGCTCCGACTGTCGTGAAGAAGAAGAAACCTCGATGTATCATAAGTAGGGAATTTGTGTAGATCAGATGTCGGGTAAGCTTGTATCTTCGTCCCCATCAGAGGGGTGTAGCTTGTTAATTAGCAAAGGATTATGGGTAATTTATTCCCTGTTTGTAATTGCCTCTGTAATTTATTCCTCTGTTCCTTATGACACCACACTAGACACATAGGCAGAAATCGCCCAATAAACACAATAATTAAAAAACCAACCAGAAATCAGGCATGAAGCAATACCGTGGATAACACCGACTTGGTGAGCACACAGGACAGGCAGGGCCATGAGCCACGCCCCGAAGAGCAGTGATTGGCACAGAGGACTGGTAAGAAGGGACTATGGGATTGGTGAAGCAGGCACGAATGACGTCAGAGCCGCGGGTAGAAAATACTTCGAACGGCGAACATTTGTCTTCTCGGTTTTGGTCTGGTGGTGGACGGTCGTGTGCCGACATCTTCTCGTTTCTTCTCGTTCTGGACTTTGTTAGCGAACGGTCACTATTTGGCTCTCTCAGCATCGACGTGCTCTCACCCTTCTCGTTTTGGAACTTGTGGTGAACGGTCACATTTTGCACTCTTGCGCAAAGAGGATTCATCGTGAACGGCCGTGTTCAGAGATCTTGCTAGTGGTCGTGATGAGGACATCTTGCTTGTGGTTGTGAGGAGAAAGAGTCGTGGACTGAGAGCTGCGGTTTCCCACGCGAGGACGACAAAATAACCGTGGCTGGAAGAGCGACCTGTGCATGGAGGCCTGGTTTTTCCTACCCACGTGCTGCACGCCAACAAACGTGCATTTCCTGCCAAGGCCTCAGACGATCTTTGACGATTCCTGACGAGATACACAAGCCGATTGGAGATAAGTGCCACAAAATAACATATTTATTTTCAGTTGTTTTATCCTTTGTTTGTATTCGAGTCTGTTTGTGGGAGCGCTCCATTTAGGAATTTAGTTTATCGTGCATTTTCTTTGTTACCGACTTTTCTTTCATTAAACCTGTTTATTTTTTTACATTTTAAACCTGTGTTGTTTGAGTTAATTTATCCAGGTGTGAAGACTCCCGGTGGGCTCTTTGAAGGTAAGCGCTTACGGCTTGTCCCACACTCCCTCCCCGCACATATAACGAATACCGTCATATTGAATTGAACGCCTTGGAGTGTTAAGCTCGTTTGGTCATTGGTGGCACCCTACGGTATTCACCACAGGGTAGTCACACGACAATATTGTAGTGTCGACCCTGTAGTGAAGACCTCGGGGGGGGGGGGGGGGGGGGGGAGGATGTATGACCAAACAAGCTTAACTCCGAGGTGTATGAGCCGAATCGTACTGGGACGATTGGAAGATGCAGTGGGCAAGAATGGACTTTAAAGCAAGAAAGTCGAGGAGTGTGGTGGTGAGACGAGGAGTGGTGGATAACATGCACAGCTTTGAGCTGGGAGGGGAGGTGGTTCCATCATTGGTAGAGGCCCCTGTGAAGAGGGTATACAGTGGAATTGAATGATGTGGAAAGGGTGGAGGAGGTGAGGAACAAGCTTTTGAGAGGTTTGAAGAGGATTGATGGATGTGGTTTGCCAGGTAAGTTGAAGGTATGGTGTTTGAAGTTTGGATTGATGCCACGAGTATTGTGGCCATTGATGAATGAATGAATATGAATGATCGTTTTGAGGCCATTTTTCCCCGCTAGAGCGGGGGTTAGCCTTGCGGGCCCCATGACCTCATGGTTCCCTGTTTGAGGCTATGTTTTTATGGCCGGATGCCCTTCCTGACGCCAACCCTTAGTCGCCTCTTACGATGTGCAAGGATACGGTGTACCTATTCTAAATCGGGGTACACACCGGGATCATTCATCCCAGCAAGCTGGTACTCAATTTGCCGACCTCGGAAGGATGACAGGCTGAGTCAACCCCCCTGGCGTTAATTCAGCGATCAATCGGGATTCCAACCCAGGATCCTAGGATCCCAAGCCTGCACCCTAACCGCTAAGCCAACACCAGGCTTGTTGATGATATTGTGGCCATTGATTGTGGCCATTGATGATGCATGATATTGCGATTGGGCATGTAGAGAGGATGGAGGTTGTGGTGAGTGGGTTTGTGAGGAGGTGGTTGGGAGTGCCACGCTGTTTGCCCAACATTGCCTTTCATGGTCAGGGTGGAAAACTCCGGTGTCCCTTGACATCATCATCATTATTAACCAAGGAGTTTAAGGTGGTAAGGGTGTGGGAGTTCATGATGTTGCGGGATTCGAGTGATTCAGTGGTAAAGAATGCTCTCTCAGAGAAGAAGGGAAGTCGGAAGTGGAATGCAAGAGCAGAGGTGGATGAGATGGAGGAGCGGATGCAACAGGAGGAGGTCGTGGGGATGGTACAGCACGGGAAGCATGGCTTGGGGTAGATGAAGCATGAGCGATGGGGAAAGGCATGTGTGAAATAGAGGAGGGAAGATGGTTGAGAGGGAGGTGAGAAGAAAGGAGGAGGAGGGGAGTTATGTGAAAGCAGTCGGACAGGCACAGCAAGGTACTTGGATGCAGTGGGAAGGTGTGCAGGTGAGGTCATTGAAGTGGCAAGAGATTTGGAGAATGGAGCCAATATTGTTGAGTTTCCTCTTGTGGGCAACGTATGATGTGGTTCCATCAGCAGTGAACTGGATATTGTAGGGGTTGTTGCAGGAGGAGAGATGTTCTTTGTGTGGAGGTTTGGGAACGGTGCAGCATGCACTGAGTGCATGGTCAGTAGCATTAGCAGCAGGAAGATTCAAGTGGCGGCATGATCAGGTGCTGCTGGTGGTAGTGCAGATGGTGCAACAAGAGGTGCTGAGATCGAGAGAGAGAATAGTGGAGAAGGAGACCGATGGGGGAGAGGTGTTTTTTGTGAAAGAGGGCCAAGTGGTAAGAGGTGGAAAGAGGAGGAGGTGGAAAGCAAGAGGGCTGTCAGATGCTTGTGATTGGCAGGTGGTGACAGACCTAAAGCCACAATTGGTATTCCCAGAGGACATCTGTGGGACAAGGTTGCGGCCTGACATTGTCATCTGGTCAGGTGCAACAAGACAGGTCATATTAGGGGAATTGTCTGTACCTTGGGAAGAGAACATGGAGGAGGAGCACGAGAGGAAGAGAGGAAAGTACAGTGAGTTGGAGGCAGAGTGTCGGGAGAAGGGTTGGCAAGTTTCTTGTCAGCCATTTCAAGTG
The DNA here is from genome assembly GCF_964187855.1 of Myxine glutinosa. Lineage (NCBI taxonomy): Eukaryota > Metazoa > Chordata > Myxini > Myxiniformes > Myxinidae > Myxine > Myxine glutinosa. The sequence continues at coordinate 119,173,295 of NC_136269.1, forward strand.
GGGTGTAGAGGGTATATTGGCAATTCCTTTTCTGCATTTCTTTCTCGGCTTGGAATGTGTGGGACAGAAAGAAGGAGGTGTATGACTGAGTGGCGCAGGTTGCCTTGAAAGGCTCACTTTGGATATAGAGGAAGTTTATGGAGGCACGTCGAACGGTGTAGGTTGAGGTTGTGGCCTGTGGGTGGTGGTTCATTTCAGCCTAAAGGGGTAGTGACTGAGCATGGAAGAGAAATGGAGATGTGTGAATGGTGTGTGTGTGTGTTGCAGGAGTGGGTGTGGTTTTGCATGAATGTGTTTTTGTTTGAGTGGTGCATGTTGTAAGAATAGGTGGTCGGTTTTTTGTTTTTTTTGGTGTGTGAGTGAGTGGATGAGGGGCTGTAGATTCTGGGAGTGGAGGTGGTTTTGTTGTTGTAGTCTGTGTTCTCACTGCTTGTGGGTGGGATATGTACACATCCAGGTGTAGCTGCTGCATGTGGAGGCATATGTGACACTGCTGGCCCACCTTAGCTGACCGTATCAAAGTTGAAGGGCCGAAACGGGATGATGCTGAGGACCTCAACTGAGGACCCGGTCAATGAGGCACACTTGTCACCAGGTGTGTTTTGAAATTATATATATATACATATATATATATATATATATATATATATATATATATATATATATATATATATATATATACATATATATACATATATATATACATATATATATATATATATATATATATATATGTATATACATATACATATATATATATATATATATATATATATATATACATATATATATATATACTAGCAGAGGTACCCGGCTTTGCACGGGAGTGGGAGGAGGAGGGGAGGGGGAAGAGGAGGGGAGGGGAATGGGGGGGAGGGGGAAGGGGGGGAGGGGGGAGGGGAAGGGGGGAGGGAAGGGTGCGGGGGTGCCCAGGGGAAGAAGGGCCCCTCCCCTCCCCCTCCCCCCCCTTTCCCCTCCCCCTCCCCCCCCTTTCCCCTCCCCCCCTCCCCTCCCCCTTCCCCCTCCCCCCTCCCCCTTTCCCCCTCCCCCTCCCCCCTCCCATCCCCTTCCCCCTCGTTCCCCTCCCCTTCTCTTCCCCCTCCCCTCCTCCTCCCCCTTCACACCAGGGGGGTTGACTCAGCCTGTCATCCCACCGAGGTCGGAAGTCGGAACTCATTGTCGTCAAATAAATGTAGCCTGTATGTTTCACTCTTTGTCACATGCCGTTGGTCCCATGTCAATCGGATGAAGTTGAAAAAGTAACGTTACGAAGGTTCTCTGGGACGTACTGATTCCGAATAATGAAGTTGAAAAATTAACGTTCCGAAATACGCTAATTACGCTAACAGAAGCGCTGGAGGGAGCACTGCGCTCCCTCCCTTAGATTCCCTCCCTCTTCTGCTAGCGCTAATTACGCGTAACACACTAATTTTAAAACCCGAAGTTTTTTTAATTTTAAGGTGTGCTGTAGTCAGAAGCGCTAGAAGCGCTGCGCTCCCTCCCTTCGAATCCCTCTCTCTTCTGCTAGTGCTAATAATACGCTAATTTTAAAACCCGAAATTTTTTAAATGTTTATGTCTCCGTGACATTCCTGGGACCATCCCGAGTCGAACAGTACTTTCCGCTCGCAAATCCGTCCACGGGTTCTCGAGATCTTAGAGATCGTAGATCAGGATACAGACACAGAGGCCAACTCTACTTTATATATATAGATATATATATATATATATATATATATATACTAGCAGAAGTACCCGGCATTGCCGGGCGAGGGAGGGGAGGGGGCGGGGAGGGGAACGGGGGGGGGGGGGCGAGCCCCTTGGCAAAGCGAGCGATTTTTTTTTCATAGCGTCATAGCGTCATAGCGTTCATAGCGTCATAGCGTTTCATAGCGTCATAGCGATTTTTTTTTCATAGCGTCATAGCGTTATAGCGTTCATAGCGTCATATCGTTCATAGCGTCATAGCGTTTCATAGCGTCATAGCGATTTTTTTTTTCATAGCGTCATAGCGGTCATAGCGTCATAGCGTTCATAGCGTCATAGCGTTTCATAGCGTCATAGCGATTTTTTTTTTCATAGCGTCATAACGTCATATCGTTCATAGCGTCATAGCGTTCATAGCGTCATAGCGTCATCACGTGATCGCTCTGAGCGAATCAGCGCCCACCTGCTCTGATTCCATTGATTCCGTGCGCTGAAATGCGCTGAGGTAAATATGAATAAAAAATATGGATCGTCAAATATTTTGAGTTCGGCCATGTTCGTCCCACGCTCAATGGCCATCTCTATGTCAAATATCAAGCACGTAAGCCTCTCCGTTTAGGAGTCTATCGGTAACATTACACACACACACACACACACACACACACACACAAACTGTTTTATATATATATATTGTAGGAGGAGGTGGTGGTCGATTCCAAGGGATCTGAGTGATATATAGTATTGTAGGAGGAGGTGGTGGTCGATTCCAAGGGATCTGAGTGATATATAGTATTGTAGGAGGAGGTGGTGGTCGATTCCAAGGAATCTGAGTGATATATAGTATTGTAGGAGGAGGTGGTGGTCGATTCCAAGGGATCTGAGTGATATTTAGTATTGTAGGAGGAGGTGGTGGTCGATTCCAAGGGATCTGAGTGATATTTAGTATTGTAGGAGGAGTTGGTGGTCGATTCCAAGGAATCTGAGTGATATATAGTATTGTAGGAGGAGGTGGTGGTCGATTCCAAGGGATCTGGGTGATATTTAGTATTGTAGGAGGGGGTGGTGGTCGATTCCAAGGGATCTGAGTGATATATAGTATTGTAGGAGGAGGTGGTGGTCGATTCCAAGGGATCTGAGTGATATATAGTATTGTAGGAGGAGGTGGTGGTCGATTCCAAGGGATCTAGGTGATATTTAGTATTGCAGGAGGAGGTGGTGGTCGATTCCAAGGGATCTGGGTGATATTTAGTATTGCAGGAGGAGGTGGTGGTCGATTCCAAGGGATCTGGGTGATATTTAGTATTGCAGGAGGAGGTGGTGGTCGATTCCAAGGGATCTGGGTGATATTTAGTATTGTAGGAGGGGGTGGTGGTCGATTCCAAGGGATCTGGGTGATATTTAGTATTGTAGGAGGGGGTGGTGGTCGATTCCAAGGGATCTGGGTGATATTTAGTATTGTAGGAGGAGGTGGTGGTGGTCGATTGTGGGGGATCTGAGTGATATTTAGTATTGCAGGAGGAGGTGGTGGTGGTCGATTGTGAGGGATCTGAGTGATATATATATAGTCGCGCGGCAAGGAACATCACGTGATCGCTCTGAGCGATCGATTGCAACTCTGCGTCCTGTCGTGGGCGTGGCCAACGTGGCCTCATGCTCCCAGGTGATTGGCTAACTCGAGCTCGAGAGAGCCATAATGCGCTATGTTATGGCAAAAAATATGAATCTAAAGATGAAAGGGAAAAAAACCTATGTGGTGTGAATGGCAATGTTCGTCGCTTAAATGTGAAAAAAGGCAATTGCTTTTCGCTCTGAAATACGTGCGAACGCGTAACTGAGTTAATGGCGGCAAGGAACATCACGTGATCGCTCTGAGCGAATCAGCGCGCTGCTCTGCGACCGGTCAGATTCCGTGCATAATATTCCTCGCTGAAATGCGTTGAGGTAAAAATATGGTTAAAAAATATTATGAAATAAATTTTTCGGTTGGCCATGTTCTTACCAGGTTCAATGGCCATGTCTGTGACAAATATCAAGTACGTGAGCCTCTCCGTTTAGGAGTCTATCGGTAACATTACACACACACACACACACACACACACACACACACACACAAACTGTGTTTTATATATATAGATAGATAGACAAGTACTGTATAGAAGTACAGTATAGATAAATCGCGGACAAACAACCTTAGGTTGGTAATAATGGTACTGTAGGAGCTATGCTCCAACGTAAATCGAAAGAATGGACGTGACAAAAAGCTGGGATTCGTCCGAGTTTCTTTATTGTGTCAAATCAACTCGGGTACTCTGAAAAGCCCGTTTATCGGGCAGCAATATATATACACATTATCCCGGAGCGTTTGCCCGGGAAAGGCGAGAGGGGGCGTGCCCGGGCGTCCTGGACGCGGCCTGGCAAGTCGAGAGCGGGCATGCCCGGGCGTGTCTGGGCATGCCCGGGCGTCCCGGACGAGGCCTGGCAAGTCGAGAGCGGGCATGCCCGGGCGTCCTGGACGAGCCCGGCATGGTGATCGCTCCGCGTCCTCGGTAGGTGCAAGGCGATTGTGTATACCCAGCGGTAGCCGCTACAGTACAGGCTTTGATGGGCCACATGGTCCTCCTCCTGTGTCGAAGTTCCTTGTGAGGAAAATTATATTTTTACCTCTGCCACCAAGGGTGGGCAGAGGTTATGCTTTCACCCTGTTTGTTTGTCTTTTTGTGAACAGGATATCTCAAAAAGTTATGGACAGATTATGACAAAACTAGCTGGATTAGTTGGGTAGGTGACAAGAAGCCGATTAGATTTTGGTTCAGGTCCAGATCCGGATCCGGCCTCTCAGTGGGATACAAAACGTAATCTGTTCAGCCAGGTGTAGGTGTGCTCTCTACCGAATGCCCTTCTAGTTACCCTGCGCTCGCGAAGCGAAAAGCGGAGTTAAGCAATCGGGTACGTACGTGTGCCGTACGTGTGCAGTGTCTGCATTTAAAAAATTCATTTTCTCGGCAACCGTTGGTCCGATTGACATGAAATTTTACCGTAGGAGTGCCTCTACCTGTAGATTTATTTTGCTGATAATTATGACGTCATAGGTCACGTGGTACAGACGCCATCTTGGAAAAAAGTTACACCGCTATATCTCCCAAACGGCTTAATGGAAAAAATTGAAACATGGCTCATTGTTAAGTACACTCCATGGGGAATAAGATATTTTAATGATGATGTCATAGGTGCCTCCATTATGACGTCATAATTCGACAAGTACAATGCTTGATATGATCAGTATGAAAAAAAAAAAAAAAAAAACCCTTAAAAAACAAAAGAGTTGGCCTGCACCAAGTCCTTCTCAAGATTGCGCAGGGTAAGTATTCTATGAATACCATCTAGTTATTAAATGAATGAGTGTTTTTTTTCTCATTTCCTTGTATTGTTTTCAAAGGTGGCAGGGGGACTGAGCGATAACAGTGCTTTCCTATTGAGCTCTGTTAGGAGCCAGGGCCTCTGGCATCCTGGATTGAAAAATGTAATGTTTTACATGTACATGTGTTCATTGAGATTTGCTTAAGTGCTTGGAACATTGTGCGGTTTGCTATTCCCAGATTCCAGCGAGGAGGAATTTGCAATTGCCTCAGGAGAGCATCCATCAATTAATTTAAGGACGTGTACCTGTGTGTGAGTAATTCATTAAGCTCGTGTCTTGTGCTTATGCCTCTTGTGTAAGATATGTGGCCTTCAGCAGGTGTTCATGCTGATAACATTACTGATATTAGTTTGTCTTTCTGGACCAGAGGGTGAGATGCTGCCTCCAGAAAGATGAAGAGAATAGAACGACAAAAATTAAATCTACATACAAATTGGAAAGCAAGAGTATGGCAGAACACGACAATGTCCCAGTGTGGGGAACGAAGTGTTACACCTGGTTTACAATAGGGAGGTAGGGGCGTGGCGTGATGCAACAAATGAATCCCGAAGGAACCCGCCAAAGCTGGTCAAAACCAGTTTGCTAAGCTTAAGGACATAAATTGGCTATTAAAAACACTTCCATGGATGGCAGGGAGAGCAGAGGGAGGCTGAGGATAGAGCAGAGGGGGGCTGAGGATAGAGCAGAGGGAGGCTGAGGATAGAGCAGAGGGAGGCTGAGGACAGAGCAGATGGAGGCTGAGGACAGGGCGGAGGCTGAGGACAGAGCAGAGGGAGGCTGAGGCCAGAGCAGAGGGAGGCTGAGGACAGAGCAGAGGGAGGCTGAGGACAGAGCAGAGGGAGGCTGAGGACAGAGCGGAGGCTGAGGACAGAGCAGAGGGAGGCTGGGGACAGAGCAGAGGGAGGCTGAGGACAGAGTGGAGGCTGAGGACAGAGTGGAGGCTGAGGACAGAGCAGAGGCTGAGGATAGAGCAGAGGGAGGCTGAGGACAGAGCAGAGGCTGAGGACAGAGCAGAGGGAGGCTGAGGACTGAGCAGAGGGAGGCTGAGGATAGAGCAGAGGGAGGCTGAGGATAGAGCAGAGGGAGGCTAAGGAGAGAGCAGATGGAGGCTGAGGACAGAGCAGAGAGAGGCTGAGGATAGATCAGAGGGAGGCTGAGGATAGAGCGGAGGGAGGCTGAGGACAGAGCAGAGAGAGGCTGAGGACAGAGCAGAGAGAGGCTGAGGATAGATCAGAGGAAGGCTGAGGATAAAGCAGAGGGAGGCTAAGGATAGAGCAGATGGAGGCTGAGGATAGAGCAGAGAGAGGCTGAGGATAGATCAGAGGGAGGCTGAGGATAGAGCAGAGGGAGGCTGAGGCTGGAGCGGAGGGATGCTGAGGATAGAGCAGAGGGAGGCTGAGGACAGAGCAGAGAGAGGCTGAGGATAGATCAGAGGGAGGCTGAGGATAGAGCGGAGGGAGGCTGAGGACAGAGCAGAGAGAGGCTGAGGACAGAGCAGAGAGAGGCTGAGGATAGATCAGAGGGAGGCTGAGGATAGAGCGGAGTGATGCTGAGGATAGAGCAGAGGAAGGCTGAGGATAAAGCAGAGGGAGGCTAAGGACAGAGTAGAGGGAGGCTGAGGATAGAGCAGAGGGAGGCTGAGGATAGAGCAGAGTGAAGGAGCTGCGCTCCAACGCGAGTCGAAAGAATTGACGCGACCAAAGACGGAATTCGTCCGAGTTGCTTTATTCCAACAAAACAGCTCAGGTATTCTAACAAGACCGTTTATCGGGCAGCAATATATATACACATTTATGCCGGGACGTTTGCCTGGGAAAACCGAGACCGGGCATGCCCGGGTGTCAAGGGCGAGTCCTGGAAAGGCGAGTCTGGACATGCCTGGGCGTCCTGGATGCGGCCTGGCAAGTCGAGGGTGGGCGTGCCCGAGCGCTCTGGGCGAGCCCTGGAAAGGCGAGAGCGGGCATGCCTGGGAAAGACGAGACCGGGCGTGCCCGGGAGGTTCGGGCGTGCCCGGGAACAGCGAGTCCGGGCATGCCCAGGAGAGGCGCGTCTGGGCCCGTCCGGACGAGCCCGGCATGGCGATCGCGCCCTGGCCGCATCGTGGCAGGTGCAAGGCGATTGTGTACATTCAGCGGGAACCGCTACAAGAGGAAGGCTGAGGATAAAGCAGAGGGAGGCTAAGGATAGAGCAGATGGAGGCTGAGGATAGAGCAGAGGGAGGCTGAGGATAGAGCAGCTGGAGGCTGAGGATAGAGCAGAAGGAGGCCAAGGACAGAGTAGAGGGAGGCTGAGGATAGAGCAGAGGGAGGCTAAGGATAGAGCAGAGGGAGGCTGAGGATAGAGCAGATGGAGGCTGAGGATAGAGCAGAGGGAGGCTGAGGATAGAGCGGAGGGAGGCTGAGGACAGAGCAGAGAGAGGCTGAGGACAGAGTAGAGGGAGGCTGAGGATAGAGCGGAGGGAGGCTGAGGACAGAGCAGAGAGAGGCTGAGGACAGAGTAGAGGGAGGCTGAGGACAGAGTAGAGGGAGGCTGAGGACAGAGCAGAGAGAGGCTGAGGATAGATCAGAGGGAGGCTGAGGATAGAGCGGAGGGATGCTGAGGATAGAGCAGATGGAGGCTGAGGATAGAGCAGAGGGAGGCTGAGGATAGAGCAGATGGAGGCTGAGGATAGAGCAGAGGGAGGCTGAGGACAGAGCAGATGGAGGCTGAGGATAGAGCAGAGGGAGGCTGAGGACAGAGTAGAGGGAGGCTGAGGATAGAGCAGAGGGAGGCTGAGGATAGAGCAGAGGAAGGCTGAGGATAAAGCAGAGAGAGGCTGAGGACAGAGTATAGGGAGGCTGAGGATAGAGCAGAGGGAGGCTGAGGATAGAGCAGAGGGAGGCTGAGGATAAAGCAGAGGGAGGCTAAGGACAGAGTAGAGGGAGGCTGAGGATAGAGCAGAGGGAGGCTGAGGATAGAGTTGAGTGAAGGAGCTGCGCTCCAACGCGAGTCGAAAGAATTGACGCGACCAAAGACGGAATTCGTCCGAGTTGCTTTATTCCAACAAAACAGCTCAGGTATTCTAACAAGCCCGTTTATCGGGCAGCAATATATATACACATTTATGCCGGGGCGTTTGCCCGGGAAAACCGAGACCGGGCATGCCCGGTGTCAAGGGCGAGTCCTGGAAAGGCGAGTCTGGACATGCCTGGGCGTCCTGGACGCGGCCTGGCAAGTCGAGGCTGGGCGTGCCCGAGCGCTCTGGGCGAGCCCTGGAAAGGCGAGAGCGGGCATGCCCGGACGCTCTGGGCGAGCCCTGGAAAGGCGAGTTTGGACATGCCCGGGCGTCCTGGACGCGGCCTGGCAAGTCGAGGCTGGGCGTGCCCGGGCGCTCTGGGCGAGCCCTGGAAAGGCGAGAGCGGGCATGCCCGGGAAAGACGAGACCGGGCGTGCCCGGGAGGTTCAGGCGTGCCCGGGAACAGCGAGTCCGGGCATGCCCAGGAGAGGCGCGTCTGGGCCCGTCCGGACGAGCCCGGCATGGCGATCGCGCCCTGGCCGCATCCTGGCAGGTGCAAGGCGATTGTGTACATTCAGCGGGAACCGCTACAAGAGGAAGGCTGAGGATAAAGCAGAGGGAGGCTAAGGATAGAGCAGATGGAGGCTGAGGATAGAGCAGAGGGAGGCTGAGGATAGAGCAGATGGAGGCTGAGGATAGAGCAGAAGGAGGCTAAGGACAGAGTAGAGGGAGGCTGAGGATAGAGCAGAGGGAGGCTAAGGATAGAGCAGAGGGAGGCTAAGGATAGAGCAGAGGGAGGCTGAGGATAGAGCAGATGGAGGCTGAGGATAGAGCAGAGGGAGGCTAAGGGCAGAGTAGAGGGAGGCTGAGGATAGATCAGAGGGAGGCTGAGGATAGAGTGGAGGGAGGCTGAGGACAGAGCAGAGAGAGGCTGAGGACAGAGTAGAGGGAGGCTGAGGATAGAGCGGAGGGAGGCTGAGGCCAGAGCAGAGAGAGGCTGAGGACAGAGTAGAGGGAGGCTGAGGACAGAGTAGAGGGAGGCTGAGGACAGAGCAGAGAGAGGCTGAGGATAGATCAGAGGGAGGCTGAGGATAGAGCAGAGGGAGGCTGAGGATAGAGCAGAGGGATGCTGAGGATAGAGGAGATGGAGGCTGAGGATAGAGCAGAGGGAGGCTGAGGATAGAGCAGATGGAGGCTGAGGATAGAGCAGAGGGAGGCTAAGGACAGAGTAGAGGGAGGCTGAGGATAGAGCAGAGGGAGGCTAAGGATAGAGCAGAGGGAGGCTGAGGATAGAGCAGATGGAGGCTGAGGATAGAGCAGAGGGAGGCTAAGGACAGAGTAGAGGGAGGCTGAGGATAGAGCAGAGGGAGGCTGAGGATAGAGCAGAGGGAGGCTGAGGATAAAGCAGAGAGAGGCTGAGGACAGAGTAGAGGGAGGCTGAGGATAGAGCAGAGGGAGGCTGAGGACAGAGTAGAGGGAGGCTGAGGACAGAGTAGAGGGAGGCTGAGGATAGAGCAGAGAGAGGCTGAGGACAGAGTAGAGGGAGGCTGAGGATAGAGCAGAGGGAGGCTGAGGATAGAGCAGAGGGAGGCTGAGGATAATGCAGAGGGAGGCTAAGGATAGAGCAGATGGAGGCTGAGGATAGAGCAGAGAGAGGCTGAGGATAGATCAGAGGGAGGCTGAGGATAGAGCAGAGGAGGCTGAGGATAGAGCGGAGGCATGCTGAGGACAGAGCAGAGGTCAAGCGTAGGGGCAGGGATGCAGCACAACCATGGACATTGGCATTAACCACTTGAGTCAGGAGCGTACAGTGAGCACCGCTGTGGTGAACTCCTGACCATCTGTGCACAGCGAGCGGCCTTTCTTCCGCAAAGAGTACCTGTGCCGACAAGTTCTGCATTGCGAGTGACTGCAACCAATGCGTCAACATGGCCTGTGGGTGACAATGCAAAAAGAAAATACCATTTTGTTTACTGTTTTGTGACACCGGCTTTGCTTTCCGATACATTACCCTGGATGAACCATGGTCGATTTATGACCCCATTTCCTACCTCTACTCACTCGCTACCCATTTCAGCCTTAAGTCAATACCTACTGAGATTATGACATGCTCAAAAGCAGAGAAAGGACAGAGCACGAGCTCTCTCTCTCTGGGCCAATTGACTTTTGCATTCAGATTTACACACACATCTGTGTTAACTGTCTTCTTATACATATAAATGTGAACGTCTGTCTGTTCGAGAGGGACCTTAGAGAGGGAAGTGGGAGTCCATGGGAGGTAACTTTTCACGACAAAAAACATGGGCGCATCAAACATGGGCACATGGGCATGTGACACGTTTCTGTGGCAGCTTCGCCACAAACCTCAGATCCTATAAAGTAAATAAATACCAAGAAAGAGCAATCAGAGATTGAAGACCATCGCCAGGATGTGTTTGTGAGGTTTTCTCCTTTGGGTCCTCTGCGTCCTTTGGGTCCTCGGGTCTTTTGTGTCTTTTAGGTCCTCTGGCTCTTTTAGGTCCTCTGGGTCTTTTGGGTCCTCAGAGTCTTGTTTTTTTTTGGGTCATCTGGGTCTTTTGGGTCACCAGGGTATTTTGGGTCATCTGAGTCTTTTGGATCCTCTGGGTGTTTTGGTTCTTAAGGGTGTTTGTGGTCTTTAGGGTATTTATGGTCTTATTGAGTCTTAGGGTTGTAAAGGGGCGAAGGGGTTTGATGGGTGCTGAAGGGTCTTAGGGTTCTTAATGGTCTCATGTATTTTCATACACATACATTCTGTGTGAACAAACAGACAGAGCCAAATGCAACCCTCCCCTCTGGCAATAGTATAAACAATATAAACAGGAAATACCCCAATGCCAGATTCCTGCAGCTATACAGGTGGAAGGATAATTTTGAAGCTTCTTTAATGGTTATAGGGAAAGAATTTAAGGGAAAAGAAGGAAGCGATGAGCGATTGTCCAGTTGTGTGACAGGATAGCTTTCATGTGGAGAAAGTGAAGAAATCAAAACACCAGAAGCTTTAATCTCTGCCAAAAACCACTCAATGTCATTTGTGAGATTAAACGAGCACGCAACGTTTACTGGGCAGATACTTAGCTCAGAATGTCACGACATGCCTGGGAATGTCTTCAGAGCTTTAATCTGGGGCTCAAAAGTTTACTTTTATCATTACAGAAGAAAAATACACATGATATAAACCTGTCTGTCGAAGGGGACTAGCTGTGCGTAATCCTCGAGCTCTACGTGCTGAGTGATGTTTACCTCGTTTATAGAAACCTGGAAAATAAAACCTGATTCACTGGAGTGTTGTTAAGCCAATGGAATGTTATAAAGTATAAATAATCATCACTGTGGGAGGGGAGGGAAGGACGACGCAAATTGTCGATGTAAATGTGTATCGTGTAGTGCCACCTACAGGTGGGAGAGGGTATTACAAGTCCATGCCGTCTACAGTACATACAGTATTCTTGTCCCCACGTTTTCCAGTGTAGTGAAGTATTTTGAATTATAAGCAATAGGCATATTTTTGCTTCATGCATGTAACCCGGGTTATCTTTTCTTTTTTTTTCTTTTTTTTAGGGAGCGATTTAGGGAGCTGTCTGTTGCCTATACACCGCCCTAATAAAGGTATGCGTGAGTAGAACGTGTTGCATGCTTAGAACAAAAGCACCCTTCGGGCGGGTACTCTGCTCGTGGTTAAATATGATTAATGAAAATAATGAAATGAAATTTTAACAATTTTAGCCGGCGAAGCCGATGTTGTGAATGAACGCGTACGTATTATGTTGAAAAGCCAGATTTTGCTGGATCCCTTGAGAATTTCGAAGCTTTGACGCACCAAATCGCCCCATGGAGGCCGCCATCTTGCGGATGCGGAAGTATGCATAAAAAATTGCGAAAAAGTTCAATAGAAGTTTGTTTCACCCGTCTTTTTTTGATTCACAATCTTATGCACCTCTAATTTGTAATTAAAATACTTTAAGACCAACCTCGGCCCGCACGGGCCTGGTTATCTTCAACGAAAATCGTCACCAAACACCGGAACCAATGAGATTCGAGCATTTGAAAAAATATTTCAAAAAAGCTTATTACCGGTACCGCGTTTCGGAGGCTGAAAACGGCGTCAAATATTCTAAAATTGACGAAGAATTATTTTTTAGAAATCTCTCGGACGTAGGGGATAGTTTTTCACGGCCGGAAATATCCGATGTTGAGAGGGAATTCACCGAATTAATCAAGAAGGAAATTTTATAAATTTTAATCTCATCCAAAATGCAAATGGGGTCATTTTGAACCAGGTACGGTACCTACTACACCTACCTACTACCAACTACCTAACCTGCTGATGCCATAGTGATGGGTAAAATAGTGGCAAGAGGCTTTGGCTTCACCGGCTCATTGCGGCTTTGCAGGTATTAAAATACTGTGGTGGACACGATGGCTCGCTGGCGTGGTGACATCATTCCGCGCACCAAGAGGGTGTCGGCCACGCCCGAGGGGTAGGCGTGGCCTCGGGATATACACGGGGCGTGCAGCCCCGAGCAAGTCAGTGCTATAGTTGAGCTTTGGAATAAATACTCTTTTTGGTTACCCGCGTTGTTGCTTGTCTTCTTGGCAAACAAGTCGTGCGCATAGCACCGCACTTCACTGGTGACCTCGACGCTGGTTCAGCCGCCGCTGACCAACAGAACGCGCCATGTCAAACAACGCGGTCGCGGTGAAGCTCCCTGAGTTTTGGGAAGCTCAGGGCGAGGTATGGTTCGTGCAGGCCGAGGCACAGTTCCAACTTCGAGGCGTAACGGCGGATGAGACGCGTTATTACCACGTCATCGCCGCCCTCGGGCCCGGCACAGCCGCCCGAGTCGTGTCCGTCCTGCGGAACCCACCGGCCGACCACAGGTACGAGGTGCTCAAGCGTCTCCTCATCACCACGTTCGGCCTCACGGAGTGCGAACGGGCTGACCGCCTCCTGGACCTTCCCGAACTCGGCGACACACGACCATCGGTCCGGATGGACTACATGTTGTCGCTGCTGGGTGACAAAGCCCCGGATTTTTTTTATTCCGGGCGCTCTTTCTACGCCAGCTACCGGCACAGGTATGCCTCATATTGGCCTGTTCCAAAATAAAGGAAACCCGCGCTCTGGCCATCCAGGCCGACAAGTTTTTCGCGGCTTGTGACACGCAGCGAGAGTCGGTGCGGCCGTCGCGGATCCCGAGGCTGATGCTGCTGCACACCTCGTGGTTCCCGAGGCTGATGCCGATGCACACCTCGTGGCCGCCGCCACGCTCCGCCCACCACCACCGCGAAAGCCACGGCCTCCGCCTCCGCCGCAAACCTGGTGCCGTTTCCATGCCAGGTTTGGCCACAAGGCTAGGAATTGTTGCCCGCCGTGCTCGTTTGGCAAGTCGGGAAACGCCCGGGCCGGCGCTCGGTAGCGGCTTTGAGCGTCGGCCTTTCTGGCAGCCTCCTTTTTGTCACGGACACCTTGTCCGGGCGTCGCTTCCTCTGCAACACAGGCGCACAGGTGAGCGTTATCCCCGCCTCCACGTCTGACAAGCGAACCGCAGACCGGGGCCCCGCGTTGCTTGCAGCCAGCGGTACACCCATACGCACATTCGGGAAGCGCTGCCTCTCCCTGCGGTTTGGAGGGCAACGCTTTCAATGGACATTCGTAACCGCCAGCGTGCCCATGGCATTGCTCGGTGCGGACTTCCTATGTGCAAATGGGGTGTTGGTGGACGTGAAGCATAGACGCCTCGTCCAGGCCGAAACGTTCAGCTCGCTTGCTTGCGTGCTGAGCAGTTCGTTGGGCAGCTCCCTGAGCGGCTCACCGAGCGGCTCGCCAAGCGGCTTGCTGAGCAGTTCGGTCCCGGCGAGGTTGGTCTGTACCCTCCGGCAGCGGACGAGTTCACCCGCCTCCTCGCCAGCTTCCCGGCCCTCACGCGGCCCACCTTCTCGGCGGTGGCCGTCAAGCACGGGGTGGAACATCACATCCCCACCGTCGGGCCACCGGTCTACGCTCGGGCACGCCGCCTCGAGCCGACGAAGCTCGCGGTGGCGAAGGCGGAGTTCGCTACGCTGGAGCGGCTGGGCATCGTACGGCGCTCCGAGAGCGCTTGGGCGTCGCCACTGCACATCTTGCCGGAGCCCGCCGGGGGATGGCGACCGTGCGGAGACTACCGCCGCCTCAACGATGCCACCACCACCGACCGCTACCCGGTCCCTCACATTCAGGACTTTTCTGCCCGGTTGGCGAAAATGTCCTTCTTTTCTAAGGTGCACCTCATCCGCGGATACCACCAGGTCCCCGTCAGGCCTGAGGACATACCGAAGACGGCCGTCATTACACCATTCGGCCTCTTCGAGTTTCTGCAGATGCCCTTCGGGTTGAAGAATGCGGCTGAGGCGTTCCAACGGTTGATGGACAGCATCTTGCGCGACTTGGATTGCGTTTACGTCTACCTGGACGACATCCTCGTCGCAAGCGCGTCCCGCGAAGAGCACCTCCGCCACCTCCGCACGCTCTTCGAACGCCTGGGCCAGCATGGCCTGATCGTAAACCCCGCCAAGTGCCGGTTCGGCGTCACCGACATCGACTTTTTGGGGCACCGCGTCACCAGGCACGGGGCCACCCCCTTACCGGCAAAGGTGGAGGCGGTCAAGGGGTTTCCGCGCCCCCGCACGATCAGGGGGCTCCAGGAGTTCCTGGGCATGGTGAACCTTTACCACCGTTTCCTGCCCCGCGTCGCCCAGCTCCTGCGCCCCCTGCACGAGGCCCTCCGGGGGTAGCCGGGCAAAGGTGACATTGTTTGGACCGAGCAGATGGACGCGGCGTTCGCAGGCACGAAGCTCGCCTTGGCTAACGCCACCATGCTCGCGCACCCAGCGCTCGATGCACCGATCGCCCTCACCACCGACGCGTCGGACTATGCGGTGGGTGCGGTGCACGAGCAATGGGAGCGTGGTGCTTGGCAACCGCTGGCGTTTTTCAGCCGGCAGCTTTGCCCGCATGAACGCCGGTACAGCACCTTCGACCGCGAGTTGCTCGGGCTCCACCTGGCGGTCCGGCACTTCCGCCATCTGCTCGAGGGCCGTTCGTTCACGGCCTTCGTCAACCACAAGCCCCTGGTCTTCGCGATGGCCAAGGTCGCCGAGCCATGGTCGGCCCGGCAGCAGCGTCACCTCTCGGCCGTGTCCGAGTACACGACGGACATCCGGCACGTCGCGGGAAAGGACAACCCGGTGGCGGATTGCCTTTCCCGGTCCGTCGCCCACGCCGTCCACCTCGGGATGGACTATGCCCGGATGGCGGCGGACCAGACCGCCGACCCCGACGTCCAGGCCTTGCGGACCGCCGTCACGGGCCTCCGCATCACTGAGGTGCCATTCGACGGCGCGGGCACAGCCCTCTTGTGCGAAGTCTCCCTTGAGCGGCCTCGCCCCATCGTGCCCGCGGGCTGGCAGCGCCGGGTCTTTGACGCCATCCACGGCCTGTCCCACCCGGGCACGAAGGCCTCCCAGAGGCTGGTCGCCGACAAGTTCGTCTGGCATGGCCTCCGGAAGGCCATCTGCGATTGGACCAGGACGTGCCTCGCGTGCCAGCGCGCGAAGGTGCACCGCCACACCCAGGCCCCGTTGGCCCCGTTCACGGTGCCCGAACATCGGTTCGACCACGTTCACGTGGACTTGGTGTGACCTCTGCCCCCCTCGCGGGGTTTCACCCACGTCCTCACCATGGTGGACCGCACCACCCGGTGGCCGGAGGTCATGCCTTTGGCGGCGACGACGGCGGCGGACGTCGCGCAGGCGTTCATCGCCACCTGGGTTGCGTGGTTCGGCGCCCCCTCGGACATCTCGTCCGACCGCGGCCCCCAGTTCACCTCAGAGCTCTGGGGGGTGGTCGCGCAGGGGCTCGGCGTCCAGCTGCACCGCACCACGGCCTACCACCCCCAGGCCAACGGCCTGTGCGAGCGCTTTCACCGCTCCTTGAAGGCCGCGCTCCGGGCCACCCTCCGCGACGGCGGCTGGGTCGACAGGCTCCCCTGGGTCCTGTTGGGCCTCCAGACGGCGCCCAAGGACGACCTGCGCGCATCCGCGGCGGAGTTGGTCTTCGGACAACTGCTGCGGGTGCCGGGCGAGTTCCTCCCCGACTCCACGTCACCATGGTCCGCGGCGCAGCAGCGCTCCGCACTGCAAGAGACCGCCCGGAGGTTCGCCCCGGTGCCGACGGCACACCACGGGTGCCCGCCAACGCACGTCGCCCCGGAGCTTCGCACGGCGGAGTACGTGTTCGTCCGCCACGACACCCACCGGACACCGCTGCGGCCCCCGTACGACGGGCCCTTCCGCGTGCTGGAGACCGGGGCGAAACACTTCACCCTCGACATCGGCGGTACTCCTGACCGCGTTTCCGTGGACCGCCTCAAGCCGGCCCACCTCGACGTGGACCACCCCCCGCCAGTGGCTCGGCCCCCACGTCGGAGCCGCCCCCCGGCGGGCGGACCTCCGGCACCGCCCAGCCCCGCCGGCACGCCCCCCCCCCCCCCCGGTCCTGCACCCATCCCAGGTGCCGCCGGAGGCATCCCAGATGACATCCCGGCATCCCAGACGCCGCCAGCCGCCAAAGGGCGCTTCGGCCGGGTCATCCGTTTGCCCCGCAAACTGACCCTTCAGGTGCGCGGGAATTCTGGGGGGGCGCGTGTGGCGGACACGATGGCTCGCTGGCGCGGTGACATCATTCCGCGCACCAAGAGGGTGTCGGCCACGCCCGAGGGGTAGGCGTGGCCTCGGGATATACACGGGGCGCGTAGCCCCGAGCATTCGAGCAAGTCAGTGCTATAGTTGAGCTTTGGAATAAAGACTCTTTTTGGTTACCCGCGTTGTTGCTTATCTTCTTGGAAAACAAGTCGTGCGCATAGCACCGCACTTCAATACCATTAAAATACTAGTACCACGATGTACTAGTATTTTAATACAGAAAGGGACTGGACGAATGTCTCAGTCGTCAGTGGTGTGTAATGGCGGCTGCTCTGACTCTGAGTCTGGGTTCTGCTTGTCGCTCAGCATTGAAGAGGACAGAACACCAAGACAACTGTGTACAGCCATCCATTGTCAATAGCGTTGTGCGTTGAAGTTCCTTCGAAGGGTAACTCTCCTATACCTATAGTATAAGTGTAGGCCTAATTATTAATGTTTAAAGTTTAACTTTAAGGTATAAACATATGGGGGAATCGGGTGGTTGTGATGGAGGGGGGCCGAGTAGCGGTCGGGTGGTTGTGATGGAGGGGGGCAGAGTAGAGGTTGGGTGGTTGTGATGGAGGGGGGCAGAGTAGAGGTTGGGTGGTTGTGATGGAGGGGGGCAGAGTAGAGGTTGGGTGGTTGTGATGGAGGGGGGCAGAGTAGAGGTTGGGTGGTTGTGATGGAGGTGGGCAGAGTAGAGGTTGGGTGGTTGTGATGGAGGGGGGCAGAGTAGTGGTTGGGTGGTTGTGATGGAGGGGGGCAGAGTAGAGGTTGGGTGGTTGTGATGGAGGTGGGCAGAGTAGGGGTTGGGTGGTTGTGATGGAGGGGGGCAGAGTAGGGGTTGGGTGGTTGTGATGGAGGGGGCAGAGTAGAGGTTGGGTGGTTGTGATGGAGGTGGGCAGAGTAGAGGTTGGGTGGTTGTGATGGAGGGGGGCAGAGTAGAGGTTGAGTGGTTGTGATGGAGGGGGGCAGAGTAGAGGTTGGGTGGTTGTGATGGAGGTGGGCAGGATAGAGGTTGGGTGGTTGTGATGGAGGAGGGCAGAGTAGTGGTTGAGTGGTTGTGATGGAGGGGGGCAGAGTAGAGGTTGGGTGGTTGTGATGGAGGTGGGCAGAGTAGAGGTTGGGTGGTTGTGATGGAGGGGGGCAGAGTAGTGGTTGGGTGGTTGTGATGGAGGGGGGCAGAGTAGAGGTTGGGTGGTTGTGATGGAGGTGGGCAGAGTAGGGGTTGGGTGGTTGTGATGGAGGGGGGCAGAGTAGGGGTTGGGTGGTTGTGATGGAGGTGGGCAGAGTAGAGGTTGGGTGGTTGTGATGGAGGAGGGGCAGAGTAGAGGTTGGGTGGTTGTGATGGAGGGGCGCAGAGTAGAGGTTGGGTGGTTGTGATGGAGGTGGGCAGAGTAGAGGTTGGGTGGTTGTGATGGAGGAGGGGCAGAGTAGAGGTTGGGTGGTTGTGATGGAGGGGGGAGGGGCGCAGAGTAGAGGTTGGATGGTTGTGATGGAGGGGGGATAGAGTCAGTTTCATTAAGATTTAAACTTGACGATCTTGATCAAAGCTCGATTCAATCGGATGAAAATTGATTATTTTTCATATGGAAATTGATTTTAAACGTTTGACATTGAATGTGGCCCTTTGACCTTTTCACCTCAAAAAAATCTTTCCCAATTAATTGATGCACTATGTAATTGTTGTTTCATTCTCAAGTTAATAGGATGAATCGTGATGATTGTTCAGATTAAAATTGATGATTTTTGAAGTTTCACCTTGACTTGACCTTTGACCTCAAATAGTTGGTTTCTCTACTTAGTGACTGAATATGCAAATGCTGTTCAAATTTCAAGTCGATCAGATGGAAAAATGACAATTTTAGAAATGCAACCTCAAGATAACCTTTGACTTTTGACCTCAAAATCAATCGGCTTCTCAGTTGTGACGACCTCTACAACTTGGTAAAGTTTCATGACGATTGGTTTAGAATTGTGACCTGTAGGCGATTGACAGACAGAGACAGACAGACAGACAGACAGACAGAATAACGCACAAGACCGACCAATATACTTGAAAAATCTTCGATTTTGCAGGTAACAAACAGACAGACAGAGGTGAAAACAACCTCCATCCACCTTCGCTGGTGGAGGTAACAATTTTAAGGAGAAAACCATAACAATGAAATAGAGCTACTGCATTTCAATTTGATTTGGTCATCAAGAAAATGGTCTTTCTCCCATGTTGATGTTTGTATCATCTTTTGCCACCAAAACATCATGCAGTCATGTTATATTCAATATTTTCTCACAGAACGGAACTGTCCGATTCGTGGTGAATGGAAACAAAATGGCGTACACAGCCCACGTGACCATAATTTTCCGGACACGCCATGTCCGGGACTTTCTATGTACAGGGACTCGAGTTGTGATGGAGGAGTGCAAAATTCACTAGCGTGGCTAAAATCACCTTGAGTGGAACGTCAGGCCTGTTCAGCCGGTTCATGAAAGACTGGGGGGGGGGGGGGGGATAAACGTTGCTCGACCGCATACATTCCCACAAAGATGAGTACGCATACCTCCAAGACTCTGGGCTATCTTGCCCGTCCATCATTCTATAGAAATGCATTTTCTATTAACAGGAGGCCATATGTCTGTATACGTTTATAAATATGTATTTAAATGTAGAACTGTTTGATCATCTGCTCTGAGTTTGCGAGTTCGTGGTTCTATTCCGACCCTGGCTGAGTCGTACCAAAAACTTTGCTATGTGCTACTTCATTTGTATACGCTCAGCATTTAAAGGACAGACCACAGACAAACGACTATCGGTTGGCAATTGGCATCCATGGGGTAGAGGAGATGCCTCCTGAATTGCCCTGCTGAGTGCAGAAAGAAAAGCGTAAAAGATGTCATCACGAGTACCCAGAGTGCTCTGGGAAGTGAGGTTACTTCCCCCAAGCTCAATGGCTGTGCTTGTCTGAAGTTGTCTGCTGTTCCCTCATGTATTTGTCTGCATGTGAGTTTGTGATTGTGTTACAGCTCCTCCATGAGCAGTAGACCCAGTAGAAAAGGTGACGCAGCGGTCATATTTATCTTGTATAACTTTTGAGGTTTAAAAAAAAAAATTTTGTATACAAGATCGAGGCTCATGTAAGAGCTAGCATTAATGACAAAAAACAACAAACGGACACATAAAACGAAACAAAGGGAGCGGGAGACAAGATGGGGAGAGACGGGGAAGTACACAGTGCAACATTTGAGAGCAGGGACATCGGGAGATCTGTGGGAGGGAGAGGGCTTGGGGGGAGGAGGCACGGGAAGGGGGTGGGGGGTGGGAGAGGTATATAACACGTGGACACCAACGACTTCCAGCAAAGAAGTCGGTATTTCAAAAAAAGTGGATCTGGGGTGAATTAACAGGGGTAGAAAAGATAAAGGTTTTGGATGGGTGAAGATAAGAAATGGTGGTAAAGAGCTGTTTTAAAGACCTGGAGGGAGGAGTGGGATTGAAGAGAGTGAGGGAGTTTGTTCCAGAGGCGGGAGAAAAGAGGAATGAAGGAGTGAAGGTGAGCAGAGAGTCTTGATTTTGGCAGTTTCACCAGAAGAGGGTTGCAGGCAGATCTTGTGCGACCTGTAGGAATATTTGGGGGACAGCGCACAGAGAGAGCTGGGGGGGCAAGGCCGGAGAGGAGTCGGTAGAAGACAGAAAGACCACCTACCTGCTTGCGGTGAGTGAGTGAAAGGCCCTCGGAGTTAACTTCATCGCAGGAGATTCCAATGATTCTGAACGTTTTGGTTTCAACAGCATGAAGACGAGCAAGGTGTGAGGCAGGAGCACCGGCCCAGAGGGGAGAGCAGTATTCCATTGTATTGTATTTAATTGTACAAGTATAAAGTATTTAATTGTACAAGTATTAACATTGTACAAGTATTTAATTCATTAACAAGGAAGCATGGCAGATTTTATTATTCAAAAGCAAAGTTGCACTGCAAGCATTTTCTGTAACATGAATGTTTTGTTTCTGTGAAAAACAAAAACAGGAAAGGAGCAATTAAATTGCTGTATCTCTTGCATGTTCAAACACACGTAGTATGCGGATGAATAAAGATAGCATGGAGATTACATGTTCGGTGTTTTATTACTATCTATAAAAAAGCAGACACACTAAAATAAAACGCTCAGCTGTTCCACGAGCTGCCAGTGCAGGTCATCGGTGGCATTGTTCTTCATCAGCATGTGCTATTCGGGCACAGCCACATGGGGCCAGGGCGCCCCCCAAGATGCTTGCCCCAAATATGTTACCCATTCGAGCCTCGGCGGAACGCTTTTAAATGGTCACGTCATCTCAATATCCCAGAAACTGTGAGAGTGATGGCGCTTTAAATGGTCCAATCCCCCATCCATGAAGGAATGGTCCTACGCTGACAAAATACAGCAAGATTCAGAAATCAGAATCATTGGAATCTCCTGCGATGAAGCTAACTCCGAGGGCCTTTCACTCACTCACCGCAGGCAGGTTGGTGGTCTTTCTGTCTTCTACCGACTCCTCTCCGGCCTTGCTCCTCCAGCTCTCTCTGGGCTCTGTCCCCCAAATATTCCTGCAGGTCGCACAAGATATGCCTGCAACCCTCTTATGGTTAAACTGCCAAAATCAAGACTCTCTGCTCACCTTCATTCCTCTTTTCTCGCACCTCTGGAACAAACTCCCTCACTCTCTTCAATCCCTCTCCTCCCTCCAGGTCTTTAAAACAGCTGTTCACCACCATCTCTTATCTTCCCCCATCCAAAACCTTGATCTTTTCTACCCCCGTTAATTCACCCCAGATCCACTTTTTTAAATACCGACTTCTTTCCTGGAAGTCCTAGCAGTGTCCATGTGTTCTTTTAACTCTCCCACCCCTCCCACCCCCCTCCCATGCCTCCTCCTCCCAAGCCCTCTCCCTCCCACAGATCTCCTGATATCCCTGCTCCACATCTTGTTCTCCCGCTCCCTTTATCATGTGTTTTATGTGTCCGTTTGTTTTTTTGTGATCAATGTTAGCTCTTACACGAGCCTCGACCTTGTATACAAAAAAAAGAAGAAGAAGATATCCTTTCCTGTGTGCTTTACACCCAATGTCATACAATCTTCCCAGTGGTGGCTGATTGGTGGAAAGAAAATCCCATTGGAAGGGAAGTCCTTTTGCACTCACCACCTCATCGATTGTTTGTGGTTTCCTTATCAACCTCGCCCATCTTGACTATGTCAATTTGATGTTGTTCAGTTTTATGTTCAAGGAATATTGAAGCTTTGTTAAATCCTTTGTTAACCGAACTACTTTTGCTTTTGCAAAAAAGTAACCGAACTACTTTTGTTAACCGAACTACTTTTGTCAACCGAACTATTTTTGTTAACCAAACTACTTTTGCTTTTGCAAAAAAGTAACCCAACTACTTTGGTTAACCGAACTACTTTTGTCAACCGAACTATTTTTGTTAACCAAACTACTTTTGCTTTTGCAAAAAAGTAACCGAACTACTTTTGTTAACCGAACTACTTTTGTCAACCGAACTATTTTTGTTAACCAAACTACTTTTGCTTTTGCAAAAAAGTAACCCAACTACTTTTGTTAACCGAACTACTTTTGTCAACCGAACTATTTTTGTTAACCAAACTACTTTTGCTTTTGCAAAAAAGTAACCCAACTACTTTGGTTAACCGAACTACTTTTGTCAACCGAACTATTTTTGTTAACCAAACTACTTTTGCTTTTGCAAAAAAGTAACCGAACTACTTTGGTTAACCGAACTACTTTTGTCAACCGAACTATTTTTGTTAACCAAACTACTTTTGCTTTTGCAAAAAAGTAACCCAACTACTTTTGTTAACCGAACTACTTTTGTCAACCGAACTATTTTTGTTAACCAAACTACTTTTGCTTTTGCAAAAAAGTAACCGAACTACTTTTGTTAACCGAACTACTTTTGTTAACCGAACTACTTTTGTCAACCGAACTATTTTTGTTAACCAAACTACTTTTGCTTTTGCAAAAAAGTAACCCAACTACTTTTGTTAACCGAACTACTTTTGTTAACCGAACTACTTTTGTTAACCGAACTACTTTTTTCCAACCTATGGAAAAGAAAGGCATCAATTTGTACTCGTAATACATCGATCGTAATACATTGATAACGTGAATCAAGTTAACTTCCCAGCTTATCAAATAGTGTTGCCACAAAAAGATGAAGTTCCACCCGAAGAGTGTTCGCCACATGCGGCGGCCATGTTGGAGGAGAACTATTTTTGCTTAAAATGTGAACTTTAAAAAAATAATATTTCATTTGTGAAAGATTGTTCAGTGATGTTTTGCACCCTCAGCAAGTTATACAGGAAGTGAAACGAAAGTTGGTGAAAGGTCATTTTTGAAAAGCCAATTTTGTAGAATCGCGCATTACTCGAACAATCGAAGTCGTATCAAGTTCCTCCATTTGCTTCGGAAACTCCTTTCCCTTTGCCTGCACTCTTCCAACACTCCTGCTCTTTTTCCTTTTCTCAATACCCTTTGTCAACTCCCTCATCTTTCTGGCTTGTGCATATGTAATATGTAGATTGGGCCACATTTTGTTATGAACTTACTGCTGTGTGTTTAATATTTGAATAATTGTGCACGAGAGTGAAAGAAACAGGTTGAAAAGCCAAGATTTCACCTGGAACCTATTATAGCCCCCCTATCCTATCGGTTAACAGACCACCTGCTTGTAGAGTTTGCTATATCGTTGGTAATGATCTTTCCCTGAAAAGGAATATTCACATCAACTGCGGCCCCGGTTTTGTAACACCTTGAAGAAAATCCAACTACCTTACCAGATTCTACTTTTGCATCTTTCAGGTATGCTTTAGCCTATCACGTATATCTAATCTGCTTCACTGCATCAGATGCTGTTTGATGTCTGAAGCCAGGCAAGAGTTGGGCCCGCTTAGTTGTAGGACTTTAATGGGAAAACCTCACTAGAAGGCTTGTGATCGGATTGGAAATTGTTCATTTTATGCAGCCCTGACCTTTGACCTTTTGATTGAAAAAAAAAAAGTCAGCTTCCAGCTTTTGACTGGTGACCCAATATGCAAATTCTTTACATTTCAGGTCAATTGGGTGAAAATTGTTGATTTTATACAACCTTGGCCTTTGACCTTTTGATCTAAAAAAAAAGAAAAAAAGAAGCAATTGGCTTCTAGCTTTTGATTGGTGAACCAATTCATTGTCTCAACATGCAAATTCTTAAAATTTCAGGTCAACCGGATGGAAATAGACGATTTTATGTGATTTTTTTTTTTTGTATACAAGATCGAGGCTCGTGAAAGCGCTAACATTAATCACACAAAAAGTCAAACCGACACACAAAACACAAAAAACAAGGGGAGCGGCAGACAAGATGGTGGAGAGAGGGGGAAGGACACAAAAACCAACCTTTGTCCTTTTGACCAAATTAATAATTATTTTGACCAATTAATTTGCCTTCTCCATATTCTCACAATAAAGCTTTGTTGAAATTTGATGACAAAACTCAAATGGTAATAAGGCTACACAGGCAGACACAGACAGACAGACACAGACAAACACAGACAGACAGACAGACACAGATAGACAGACACAGAGACAGACACACACACACACACACGTGATTGTAAAACCCCGTGTCCCACTGAGACAGGCTAATAATAATGCGACTTCCCTTACAAGGAACTTCCATGCAGGAGGCGGCTATTGCCATTCGGCACATCAAGCATGCGCAATGCTTGCCAACCTATGGTTGCTTTGCTGGTGCCGTGTCCTCTTTAAATGCTGAGTGTGAAGCCAGGAAGCAGCACGTGCCATTTGAAAGATCTTTGTTATGACTCGTTTAGGGAAGGGTTTGACGCACTGACCTCCCACACTCATAATTGACCTTCACCAATACGCCACGGAGTCTTTCTTGAAACAACTCAAGTGTACGAGGACATGAAGGCAGCTGCTTAGTTTGTGCTGTACTTGCGTCATGAACATCAAGCGGGGTTAGCGGCTCCTTCGGCCGCCGGGAAAACCACGAGGAAATTGATGGGGTGTGTGTGCTTCCTCGCTGTTGAAGTTGGTTTGAGTAGCCCAACCTCTGGTGAAGTTGAGCGTTACATGATGGATTGAATTTCCTCAGCCAACTGCCTGAATGTCGTCATCTGTGGTTGTTCACGCCACCACCATGGCAAGCTTTTCCCATCACGGGGGACCGATGCTTTTGCTCGTCTTCTATGTTAAAGCAAGTGAGACGTTGTTTGTTGCTTGCGAAAATCGAAGATTTTCAACTACTGTCGGTATATTGGTTGGTCTTGCGGTCTTGTGCGTTATTACTTGGCAAATGTTTTTTTCGGTGTGTGTATGTGTGTGTGTGTGTGTGTGTGTGTTTTTGTGTGTGTGTGTGTGTGTGTGTGTGTGTGCGTGCGCGCGTGTGTATATATATATATATTATATAAACATATATAAACTCGCCTACAGGTCACAATTTGATATGATCTTCACGAAACTTCACCAAATGGTAGAGTTCGTGGTCCAACAAAATCCTATTTATTTTTGAGGTCAAAAGGTCACCATAGGCCAAAGGTCAACCACTTTTCTGAAATTTCTAAAATCCTCAATTTTCATCGGATTGACTTGAAATTTGAATAGGATTTACATATCGGCTAACTGAATTCAACCACAAACTATTTTGGAGATTAACTTAGGCCAAAAGGTCAACTTAGGCCAAAAGCTCAACAACCTTTTCTAATTTCTAAAATCCTCAATTCTCAGCCGATTGTCTTCAAATTTCAATAGGATTTTCACATCAGCTAACTGAATTGAACCACAAACTATTTTTGAGATCAACATAGGCCAAAAGGTCAACATAGGCTGGATTTCTAAAAACCTCAATTTTCATCCGATTGACTTGAAATTGTAAGAGGATTTGCATATCTGGACACTGAATTCAGCCACCGACTATTTTTGAGATCAACGTAGGCCTAAGGGTCACATAGGCCAAAGGTCAACAACCATTTCAGATTTCGAAAATCCTAAATTTTCATCTGATTGACTTGAAATTTCAATATAATTTTCATATCAGCTAACTGAATTCAACCACAAACTATTTTTTGAGATATCAGCAAATGCCAAAAGGTCAACATCGGCCATAGGTCAAAAACCATTTTAAATTTCTAAGATCCTCAAATTTCATCCGATTGACTTTGAAATTTGAATAGGATTTTCATATCAGCTAACTGAATTCAACCACCAACTATTTTTGAGATAAACATAGGCCAAAATGTCATCATAGGCCGAAGGTCAACCACTTTTCTGAAATTTCTAAAATCCTCTTTTCATCCGATTGACTTGAAATCTGAATAGGATTTGCATATCAGCTTAATGAAACCAACCACCAACTATTTTTGAGGTCAACATCGGCCAACTTTCTAAAATTGTCAATTTTAATCTGATTAACTTAAAATTTGAAGACTATTTGCATATCAGGTCACAGAACCCAACCACCAATTTATTTGTGAGGTAAAAGGGATGCTTTACTGAGTGTCATTCTACTTCATTCTCTTTTGCCAAGTGTCGCTCTATGAGTGAATTTTCATTCTGTCGCCCACAGGTCACAATTTTCAACCGATCTTCACAAAACTTCACCAAACGGTAGAGTTGGTCATACACAAGAAGCCTATTGTTTTGGGGGTTCAAAAAGGTCAACATAGGTCAACATATGTCAAAGGTCAATAACTTTGTCAAATTTCTAAAATCCTCAATTTTCATCCAAATAACTTGAAATTTGAAGAGGACTTGGATATCTGGTCACTAAATTGAACCACAAAGTATATTTGAGGTCAACATGGGCCAAAAGGTCAACATAGGCCAAGTTTCTAAAATCCTCAATTTTCAAACAATTAACTTGAAATTTGAAGAGGATTTGCATATCTGGTCACTGAATTCATCCCCAACTATTTTTGAGATCAACATAGGTCAAAAGGTCAAAATAGGCCAGATTTCTGAACTCCTCAATTTTCATCCGATTTACTTGAAATTTTAAGAGGATTTGCTTATCTGGACACTGAATTCAGCCACCAAGTATTTTTGAGGTCAACATATGCCAAAAGGTCAACATAGGCCAAGTTTCTAAAACCCTCAATTTTTATCCAATTAACTTGAAATTTGAAGAGGATTTGCATATCTGGTCACTGAATTCATCCCCAACTATTTTTGAGATCAACATAGGTCAAAATAGGCCAGATTTCTAAACTCAATTTTCATCCGATTGACTTGAAATTTTAAGAGGATTTGCTTATCTGGACACTGAATTCAGCCACCAAGTATTTTTGAGGTCAACATATGCCAAAAGGTCAACATAGGCCAAGTTTCTAAAACCCTCAATTTTTATACAATTAACTTGAAATTTGAAGGGGATTTGCATATCTGGTCACTGATTTCAACCCCCAACTATTTTTGAGGTCAACCTAGGCTAAACGGTCAACATAGGCCAAATTTCTAAAATCCTCAATTTTCATCCAATTAACTTGAAATTTGAAGGGGAATTGCATATCTGGTCACTGAATTCAACCCCCAACTATTTTTGAGGTCAACATAGGCAAAAAGGTCAACAAAGGCCGAATTTCTAAAATCCTTAATTTTCATCTGATTGACTTGGAATTTTAAGAGGATTTGCATACCAGGTCACTGAATTCAACCACCAATTATTTTTGAGGTCATCATAGGCCAACAACCTATTTTAGGGATTGTGCAAGTATTGTGGTATGCACAACATATTTCTTGTTTGTTTGTTTGTGTCGCAACTCTTCTGAGTTCCCAATGTTAATCACAACAAAACTTTATAGGATCACAGTTTTTTTTACCATGATTATACCACATTTTTACCTCGTCAGTTGTGGCCAAAAATATTGGTACCCTTGCAAAAATATTGGAAGCGCTTGACTGAACACCGCAGGGTGACACAGATGACTAAACAAGCTTAACACTCCGAGGCGTTTAATTCAATGGCGGACCTTTGTTACCCGCGAGGGAAAGGGGGATGACGAACTTACCTGGAACGCTCTACCCAACGTCTTCGCACCTGGATAAATTAACTCGAACGACACAGATTTACAATGTACAAGAAAATGCCAGCTTTATTAACCAAAATGCCGGTAACAAAGAAAATGCACGATAAAACGATATTCCTAATTGTAGCGCTCCCAGACAGACCCGAATACAGACAAAGGATAAAATAACTGGAAAATAAATGTGCGGTTTGTGGCCCTTAGCTCTAAGCTGCTCTGGAATCTCGTCAGGAATCGTCACAGATCGTCCCGACCTTGGTGGGAACCGCACGCTTTGCCGCGCAGCTCGTGGGCAGGAGAACCAGACCTCCGTGCGCAGTTCGCTCTTCCAGCCACGCTTATCCTCACGATCTTGTTCGGAAAACCGCAGTTCTCGGTCCGCAGCTCTTCCTCCTCACGATCACTATCAAGATGTCGGAACACGACTGCCCTTGATGAATCTCTCTTGCGCAAGAAGACAAAATGCGACTGTTCACCATGGGATCCAGAACGAGAAGCCCGATAAGAGAAAATGTTCGCCATTCCAATTATTTTGTACTTGAGGCTCTGACGTCATCTCATGACGTCTCCGTGTCCGCTCCTATCAGCGAGTCCCATCTTACCAGTCCTTGTGCCAATAAAATACCGGACCAATCACTGCTCTTATAGGCGTGGCCTCACAAACCTGCCTGTCCTGTGTTCTCACAAAGTTGATGTTATCCACGATAGTGTTCGATGCCTGGTTTCAGGTTGGTTTTTAATTTGTGTGGTTAATGGTCGATTTCCTATTAGGTGGGTGTAGTGCGGTATAAGGAACACAGGAAAATATTACAGAGGCAATTACATGCAGGGGATTAATTTACCCATAATCCCTCGCTAATTAACAAACCCCACCCCTCTCATGGGGATGAAGATACAAGCTCTTCAACGACATATGGTCT
The DNA here is from genome assembly GCF_964187855.1 of Myxine glutinosa. Taxonomy (NCBI): domain Eukaryota; kingdom Metazoa; phylum Chordata; class Myxini; order Myxiniformes; family Myxinidae; genus Myxine; species Myxine glutinosa. Next base: position 119,202,151 of record NC_136269.1, read on the forward strand.
ACACAAATTTCCTACTTATTACATGGGGTTTGTTCTTGTTCACGACAGTCAGAGCACAGTAATATATACACTCTACCTGGCTCTAAGGTAATCATTGTCTACCCTCTGCAAACGACACCCCTATTAGTGGATTCTGCTATTTCAGCCACATCCATTCATGACAGGTATATATAATCAAGCACACAGCCGTGCAATCTCCATAGACAAACATTGGCAGTAGAATGGGCCATATTGAAGAGCTCAGTGACTTTCACCGTGGCACCGTCGTAGGATGCCACCTTTCCAACAAGTCAGTTCGTCTAATTGCTGCCCTGCTAGAGCCGCCCTGGTAAACTGTAAGTGCTGTTATTGTGAAGTGGAAACGTCTAGGAGCAACAACAGCTCAGCCGCGAAGTGGGAGGCCACACAAGCTCACAGAATGGGACCGCCGAGTGCTGAAGCCCTTAGCGCGTAAAAATCGTCTGTCCTCAGTTACAACACTCGCGACCGAGTGCCAAATTACCTCTGGAAGCAACGCCAGCACAACTGTTCATCGGGAGCTTCATGAAATGGGTTTCCATGGCTGAGCAGCCGCACACAAGCCTAAGTTCACCATGCACAATGCCAAACGTCGGCTGGAGTGGTGTAAAGCTCGCCGCCATTGGACTCTGGAGCAGTGGAAACGCGTTCTCTGGAGTGATGAATCACGCTTCACCATCTGGCAGTCCGACGGACGAATCTGGGTTTGATGGATGCCAGGAGAATGCTGCCTGCCCGAATGCATAGTGCCAACTGTAAAGTTTGCTGGATGAGGAATAATGGTCTGGGGCTGTTTTTCATGGTTCAGGCTTGGCCCCTTAGTTCCAGTGAAGGGAAATTTTAATGCTACAGCATACAATGACATTCTAGACAATTGTGTGCTTCCAACTTTGTGGCAACAGTTTGGGGAAGGCCCTTTGCTGTTTCAGCATGACAATGCCCCAGTGTACAAAGCGAAGTCCATGCAGAAATGGTTTGTCGAGATCGGTGTGGAAAAACTTGACTGGCCTGCACAGAATCCTGACCTCAACCCCATCGAACACCTTTGGGATGAATTGGAACGCCGACTGTGAGCCAGGCCTAATCGCCCAACATCAGTGCACGACCTCACTATTGCTCTTGTGGCTGAATGGAAGCAAATCTAGGGTTATCTGTTAGCTTTTTCACGAGCCTCGATCTTGTATACAACCAAAAAAAAATCCCCGCAGCAATGTTCCAACATCAAGTGGAAAGCCTTTCCAGAAGAGTGGGCTCCAAGCGGGCTTTCATGTGTCTTTCACTGAGGAGAGGTTTCTGTCTGGCCACTCTGCCATAAAGCCCAGATCGGTGGAGTGCTGCACTGCTGCAGTGATGGTTCTCCTTCTGGAAGTTTCTCCCATCTCCACACAGGATCTCTGGTGCTCAGCCAGAGTGACCATCGGGTTCTTGGTCACCTCTTACCAAGGCCCTTCTCCCCCGATTGCTCAGTTTGGCCGGGCGACCAGCTCGAGGAAGAGTCCTGGTTGTTCCAAACTTCTTCCATTTAAGAATTATGGAGGCCACTGTGCTCTTGGGAACCTTCAATGCAGCAGAAATTTTTTTTGTAGGCTTCCCCAGATCTGTGCCTCGACACGATCCTGCCTCTGAGCTCTACAGGCAGTTCCTTCGACCTCATGGCTTGGTTTTTGCTCTGATGTGCATTGTCAGCTGTGAGACCTTATATAGACAGGTGTGTACCTTTCCAAATCATGTCCAATCAATTGAATTTACCACAGGTGGACTCCAATCAAGGTGTAGAAACATCTCAAAGATGATCAAGAGAAATGGGAGACACCTGAGCTAAATTTCAAGTGTCATAGCAAAGGGTATGAATACTTATGTCAATGTGATATTTCAGTTTTTTCTTTTTAAAGATTTGCAAAACTTTCTAAAATCCTGTTTTCTCTGTCATTATGGGGTATTGAGTGTAGATTGATGAGGGAAAAATGAATTTAAACGATTGCAGCATGAGGCTGCAACATAACAAAATGTGAAAAAAGTGAAGGGGTCTGAATACTTTCTGAATGCACTGTATGTATATATATATATGTATGTATATATGTATATATATATATATATATATATTGTTGTGGATATGAGAATGTTGTTTTTTTTATTGTTGTGTAATGAATTGTTGTAAAATGTCACCCTCCTTCCTGCATTTGTTGTTGTATAAAGGTCAAAGGGCGTTCCCGTAGTTAATTCCATAAAACATACACGAAGGACACCATATATCCCTGTTCAATAGTTATATCCTTATTATGTGTATTAGTGTAAGGCTGTGTCTTCCATTAATTTAAATACTCCATTGCACCAAGTGAAATAAGAGTAGATCCCCCTTTCATTCACATTCCCCTTCCAACAATTGCCAACTGTTCCCTCCGCGACTCCATTCGCCACGAGGTCGGCTCGGAGAAGAAGGGGGAGGAGCTGCCGAATCCTGGGCGTGCCCGCCCCTCGTCATCAAGGGTGGAGCCAGAGGGCCGTGCCGACCAATCAGGGCCAAGGCGAGCTCACCTATGGGCGTGTCCTGGACACCAGCGGCTTGATCGCCTGAGGCGCTATAAAGAGCGCGCGCGAAAGCCTTGAAGTTGTTGGACTAAGAGAGAGGAGTTCTGAGTTCTGCAAAGGGAGGAGCTTCAGAGAGAAGTGCGCAAGGAGGGAAGAGAAGCGAGAAGGAAGCCTTTAACACAAGTGCGCGAGAGAAGCGCGGGGGAAGCCTTGAGAGAAGTGCACGACGTCACCCTGCTCGCTCCCAGCCTGACGAGGCCCGGTTTGCTGTGCGCCCTGCAAAGCCTTCCAGCTTGTGGTCCGAGCTGAACCTTCCTCCCGGTCCAGCCAATCGTTCCTGCCTCCATTCCCCATTCGTGTGAGTCCGTCTTTGTTTGTTCTGTCCAGGGTATAAGTTAAGCCTGTTTAGATAAGCTAGAATTTCACTGTCACCTTTCCTCTTCTGTATTTTATTTTCTTATCCTTCCTTCTCCTTGGTTTCTTTGATTGTGTAAATAGTAGGAATAAATTTAGTAGCATTTCCAACCTTTTTGCTTTGGTGTTCTTCTTCTTCTTCACATCCTTCGCTTTAGTCTTTTCCCCATTGAATATCTGTGGCGCGATTCGGCCAACGTTCAGGAATCGGGTTAGTCGGGGTAACTGTTCGGGTGCGGCGGCCATCCGCTCGGCCAATTAACATACTAGCCGCGGTCCCGTAACAATTGGTAGTCAGGAGTTGGGATTCGAACCTGGGACTAAATTTATTTAGCCCAAATTTTGGACACAATTGTACAATTGGCCGTAACAATTGGTGTCGGGAGCGAGATTGGACCCGAAGCGCGCTTAACGCGCTCAAAATTACGAGCGGCCGAAATTTGTTTTGTTTTAGAAAAACCCGAACTTTGAAATCGCGCCATGGCTAGTCAAGGCGATCGGATGCAGGTGGGTGAAATAGAAGAGGGGTTAGGGGTAACCCAGGACCGGAGGGAAGAAATGGTGGAGGAGAGCAATGAGGAGGTGGTTGAGGAGGTGTCAGGTGCACAAAATGGTGCCCTCGCGCACGTGGTTGAAGGGACGCAAAATGGCGCCTCGCACATGGCTACGGCGGCCGCACCCGCTGCACAAGTGGGAGGGATGGCCCAAATGCAGGCCCTCATGGAGCAATTTATGGCACAAATGCAGGCGTCCCTGAACCTGCACGGGGATAAAACAAGGGCGGAAAGCAGAGAAATGGGACAAATGATGGAAAGGAATAGTGAGCAAATTGAAGCAATAACGAACGAAATGAGGGCCGATAATGAGAGACTGGCGAGGGACAGAGTCGCATATGAAGTAAGGGAAGCGGAGAGGGACAGAGACCGCGGGTTGGGCGAGCAGGTCCCAGGGGTGCACGAGGAGGTAACGCGGGTCGAGCGAGGCGGAGGAAAGCACGGGTACAATGACGGGAATAGAGATCGCGACCCGGGGTATGGGGCAGCCGGGGACCGCTGAGGTAGGAGAGAAAATTTTATTAAAGCCAGCGGTCGTCGAGGGGAATAAAGAAAAAGTAGTGGTGGGTATAATTGAAATTGTAGAAACGACAGACGTAGAAGAGCAACAGTCGGAGGAAGGAATGGAAACTGCTCAAAATCTGAATGCACATCCTGAAGCCGTACTTGCTAATCCTTATAAAGATTTGCAGGTGCGCGTGGAGAAGGGAATCCCCCAGGTGAGTCATGCTGTGTATTGTGCGGGGAGATTTTGCAGGAGGATGTTTGACGACAAGAGAATTGTCGCGCGATTGGGATCGAGGAAGCACCCGGGCGTTGGTGAAGGGTCGCGTGTGGAAAAAAAAGTGTGCGTCAAGGGGTGAGCGTGTTACGAAGCGCGAGTGTGATACCGAGTGCGAGCGAGAATGCACATCGGGGTGTACGGAGTGTGACACAGGGAGTGAGAGCAATACGGAGTGTACGTGCGAGGGTGAGTATGACACGGAGAGTAAGGTGGTGGTGGAACGTGTGCGAGGAAGCACACCTGAGTTGGTCGTGGCGCGGGTGTGGGAGAGCCCATCTGAGCGCGTTAGTGGGTGGATGCAAGAGTGCACGCCCATGGTGAGTGGTACGGGGTACGTACCGAGAGGGGAGAGTGCGCAAGACGGTGCGCGAGGTGTGTTAAGGGAGTGTGCGAACGGCGAGTGTGCGCGAGAGGTGTGGTGTGTAACAGGGAGTGCGTTGGTGGAATGGACGGAGTGTGTGGAATGTACGGACGGCGTTGGAACGCCGGGTTTTGTGAGTGTCAAAAGGGTCGCGTGTGCGTGTGGGCATGCGAGTAAAGCATCGACGTTGAACGGGGCAGCGTTTAGGGCGACGGATAGCCGATGCGAGCACTCGGGGCACGGTGCGCTTTGTTGGATGCCAGGCCCGGCGCGGATCGATGCTGCGTCGCTTCTCTTCGAAGCGTCGTTGCCGATTCGGGCTTGGCCCCGCCCTGCACGGTCGAGTCCGGGCCTTGTCGGGCGAGGCGACCGGTCCGGTTCAAGGGCGAGTGGGAGGAAGCGGAACGGTGCCCCCTGGCGGGGGCGGGGTTCCGACCGGGCGAGCCTTAGTCATCGGGCCCTGGACCGCAAGGTACCGCGCCGAGATGGTGCGTGGAATCTCGGCCCGACCAAACCACCTCCCTTGAACCGAAAGCCGGACGGATTCAACCTGCAGGCGACCAAACCACCCGCGTTCATTGCTCGGCTTTGCGAAGCCGAGTTTAATGATGTCATGACGCACCGAGGCTAGGATATAGCGGACTGTGATGATGGTGATACTGATAGTGTTTTTGGATTCGAAATTTTGGAATAGAAAATTTTTGATTGGTTGGAATTTGGAGAGCAAGATTGGTAGTGGAAGATGCCCGATGTGGTGGGATGGCAACTTTGCCATCTCTCACAGCGGGGGCAAAGGAGCACTAGTTTATGGGGTTTATGGCAGTGAAAACTAGCCCGGGAGGGTTAGGATATAGTGTGTAGGGACCTAGAGAAGATGACAATAGGTAATGGTAAGGTTTAGGTAGTGACAATGATACCTGTAGTGGGGACGCAGGTAGATTAGTTTGGATTATAATGACGAGGGAGCGCAGTAGTTTAAAGGGGCGACTGGGAAGCGCAAGTTCCAGAGGGGAGTAGTTAGATGAGATGATGCCGTGTGTTTGAGGATTGGAAGTGTATTGAGCAGGGTATGAGTAAATGATTGTGAGTGTGACTTGAAGGTGTGATTGCACAGGTGTGCAACTGAACAGGTGTATGGAGCAGTGTATGAGGGAGTGATGGTGATGTGTGTTGTGTTGACCCAAATGGTCCAGGGAGGAAGGAGGGTGCAGGTGGCACCAGGTGTGATTGCACAGGTGTGCAACAACAGGTGAATGGAGAGCAGGTGTATGGAGAATGGTTGTGTGGAGTATATGGAGTATTGGAATGGATGGTCGTGGAGTGAGTATGGGGGAAACTGTGGAGTGGAGTGGATGGTGCGAAGGTGTGAATGGGGGAAGAATGGACCCCATCACAAATACCCGGGGAGGGTAGTGTAAGTGTTAGGTAGAGGGTACAGGTAAATTGTGGTTGGATATTGGCATCTGTGGTGCGTGGTGGAAGAATGGTATTTGGATGGGTGCATTAGTGATGTGGAAATGGCTGGGCGTGTAGCCTGTTAGTGTGTGTAGTTGGTTTGGGCACTCCACCACTGTGAGGATGTCGGCCAGGTGAGGCCACAGGTGGGCTCTGGGAGCTGGTAGAGTTGTTGTGGATGGGGCCCGAGGATCCGGAGGACGGACCCGGGTAGCCCAGTGCCAGAGGGCACCGAGGGGTGACAGAGCCAGGAGAGGCCTTCCCCAATTAGATAGGTTAGGGTGAGGAGCTAGGTAAGCTCGGGTGGCAACTGCAGTGGTGGAGGTGTGCAGGTGGGTAGGCCTGCTGGGAGAGCTACACGCCCCAGTCCTGAAATTGTGCAAGGGCACAGGGAGTTGCATCGGGGGAGTGAGACCCCAAATTGATAAGCACCACAGTTTGGTCAATGGGAATTTGGTTTTTAGAACCCATAGTGTAAGTTGGCCAATGGATTGGCAGGGAAAGGCCCCGGGTAGTGTAAAGTGTGTTAATGTCATTTAGAGGATAGTTAGGATGGAGATCTCCTCACACCATCTACATCCACTCACCTGGGATGACGTACCTCCACACCATGTCAGGTTGTTTTTATTATTTTTATGATGTAAATGTTTTGGATTGTGAGACGCATCATGACGTGGGTGTGACATTGTGCTTGTTGTTCCATCTCTCCCTCCTTATGAGGATTGATGATGAATTGGGTGATGGCAAATTTTGGTTAGAGGGATTGTGGAGACGAATTTGGTATAGGGGAAATATGGGGAAGACGTGACAGTAGTGACGAATTTGTAAAGGTGTAGATTTTGTAAATATGGGGTAAGGGCAAGGGTAGAGTAGGTGACAAGGGGGGGTGACGTACGGTAGGGCCGAGCTTTTCTCACTTCGCTCTCCGTACGCACTTCGCCTTGCATTGCCTTGTTTGATGTGTACCCTTGAGACCTTACCCCTCGCTCATCTGTCTTTTCCCCCCTTTGTCTCCCACATGAGGACCTGTGCGCCACTGGGCGCCGAGGGGAGCGTGCGTGAGTCCGCCATTGTGCGCCCGAAACTCCCGGAACCACAGCTGTCTGCATCGATGCACCACCTTATGGACCACATGTCTGTGGCCAAGCACCACTTATGGACCCCATGGGTTGGGGCAAGGCCCCTCTGCTGGAACCGGCCATGAAGGCCCGAGATCTTGCTGGCGGACCTTGGTCACAGGGCACCGATGCCCCCCAGGTGAACCACACGTAGTCGGCCCTGTGGGCCATAAATAAATAATATGAAAATGGACACGTTTTGTGCAAATTTTATTGCAAATAGGCCGCCAGCAAAGAAGATGACAACAACTGGAAGAGAGCATTAGCCAGCAGAGGGAGCCGAAGAGCAAGACACCACCAAGGGTTTGTTGTTTTTATTTTTATGAACTATGATGACTGTGCACCGATTGGTGCTTGAGGGTGTTTTGGTGTGTTTTGGTGTGTTTTGGGTGCTTTCTGGTGCATCGATGCAGGGCAGACTGTCTCCCCCCCCCCCCCCCCCCAAAAGAACGATCACAGGTCCTGGGTTGCGTATTGTAAATAAAGTAGAGTCATTGTAAATAATGCGCCCCAACCGTAATTGTTTTAGTTTGAAGACAAATCCATAATTCGGTTAGCTGTGGGTGTGAATCTGTTAGGCAGGGTGCAATGGAGCAGCGGGACATATTTATTTATGTTTTAAAACTCTCGCACTCAGGGTCAGGTTAAATGTAGAGGGAACTACACCTACGTGCCACACTAAAAGCTAAAGTTCATAGGCCCGGGACGTGCCTAAGGGGAGGAGGGTGCAGTGTTGTGGATATGAGAATGTTTTTTTAAATATTGTTGTGTAATGAATTGTTGTAAAATGTCACCCTCCTTCCTGCATTTGTTGTTGTATAAAGGTCAAAGGGCGTTCCCGTAGTTAATTCCATAAAACATACACGAAGGACACCATATATCCCTGTTCAGTAGTTATATCCTTATTATGTGTATTAGTGTAAGGCTGTGTCTTCCATTAATTTAAATACTCCATTGCACCAAGTGAAATAAGAGTAGATCCCCCTTTCATTCACATTCCCCTTCCAACAATTGCCAACTGTTCCCTCCGCGACTCCATTCGCCACGAGGTCGGCTCGGAGAAGAAGGGGGAAGAGCTGCCGAATCCTGGGCGTGCCCACCCCTCGTCATCAAGGGTGGAGCCAGAGGGCCGTGCCGACCAATCAGGGCCGAGGCGAGCTCACCTATGGGCGTGTCCTGGACACCAGCGGCTTGATCGCCTGAGGCGCTATAAAGAGCGCGCGCGAAAGCCTTGAAGTTGTTGGACTAAGAGAGAGGAGTTCTGAGTTCTGCAAAGGGAGGAGCTTCAGAGAGAAGTGCGCAAGGAGGGAAGAGAAGCGAGAAGGAAGCCTTTAACACAAGTGCGCGAGAGAAGCGCGGGGGAAGCCTTGAGAGAAGTGCACAATGTCACCCTGCTCGCTCCCAGCCTGACAAGGCCCGGTTTGCTGTGCGCGCTGCAAAGCCTTCTAGCTTGTGGTCCGAGCTGAACCTTCCTCCCGGTCCAGCCAATCGTTCCTGCCTCCATTCCCCATTCGTGTGAGTCCGTCTTTGTTTGTTCTGTCCAGGGTATAAGTTAAGCCTGTTTAGATAATCTAGAATTTCACTGTCACCTTTCCTCTTCTGTATTTTATTTTCTTATCCTTCCTTCTCCTTGGTTTCTTTGATTGTGTAAATAGTAGGAATAAATTTAGTAGCATTTCCAACCTTTTTGCTTTGGTGTTCTTCTTCTTCACATCCTTCGCTTTAGTCTTTTCTCCATTGAATATCTGTGGCGCGATTCGGCCAACGTTCAGGAATCGGGTTAGTCGGGGTAACTGTTCGGGCGCGGCGGCCATCCGCTCGGCCAATTAACATCCTAGCCGCGGTCCCGTAACAAGATATATATATATATATATATATATATATATATATATATATATATATATATATATATATATATATATATATATATATATATATCTATATATATATATATATATATATATATATATATATATATATATATATATTGTTGTGGATATGAGAATGTTTTTTTTTTTTTGTTGTTGTAGTGTAAATTGTTGTAAAGATCACCCTTTGTAAATGTCATGATCCTTGTAAATACCTCCGTAGTGTAAAGATAAAAAGGGCGTCTCGGTAATTATTCCATAAACACCACATTGCAGGACCCGATAAAACCCTTGTTCAGTAGCTTTTTCTTATTATGTGTCTTAGGGTAAGGCTGTGTCTCCCATTAATTTAAATACTCCATTGCACCAAGTGAAATAAGAGTAGATCCCCTTTCATTTCATTTCAATGGCCAACTGTATTTTGGGCGGTTTTCTTCAACCACCATTGGCCACGAGGCAGGGTTGGGAAAGAAGGGCGTGTCTCCACCTCGTCATAGAGGGGAGGAGTGAGCCAGCCCCGAACAACCAACCGAGCACGAGGGGTTTGGTTTGAGAGGGCGGAGGAAGAGCGTTTGGGGGAGGTTCGCAAAGGTTGAGGGGTGGGGCTATATATAACCCATGAGAGACGCCCCCAAGAGGAATGCGCTTTTACTGAGACAAGGAGATGAGTCTGAAAAGAGAGGTCCATGACAAGAGCTGAGTTGGTCGTCAGGGGTGGTCAGTGGTTGCGTTGAGTGGTTGCGTTGGAGAAAGAGTGGTTGGACAAAAGAAAGAGAGAGGAGAGAACCCGTCACGCCAGACCCCCCACCAGCGCGTCGGCTCCGACCGTGATCCGACCCGTGATCCGACCCGTGATCTGACCCGTGATCCCGCGCACACGACAGGATCGGTGGCATCAGCGGCCGTCGAGGTCCAGCCCGACGTCCCGTGCGGGATCAAGCTCCAGCCAGCTCCGTGCCGTCCTCCCCCTCCAGCCACACACCTCCTTCCAGCCAATCCACTCTGCAATTCCCCGTGTGAGTCGTCTTTGTTTGTTCTGTCCTGGGTAGTAACTAAGTCTGTATAAGCTAGTAATTTTCACTGTGTCACCTGCGTCTCATGTCCCCTGTAAATAATCGTGACTGCTCTTTTTGCTTATGTGTGTAAATAGTAATAAATCCAGTTACTCTTCTGTACGTCTTCTTCCTCTTTGCATTCGGTCGCTTTAGAGTTTTCCAGATTGAGTAGCTGTGGCGCGATACGGCCAACGTTTGGGTAAATCGGGTGAATCGGGGAAGAACTGTTCGGACCGCGGTTATACCTCCGCTCGGTAAAATAACATCTAATCCGCGGACCGTAACAAATTGGTCGTCAGGAGTTGGGATTCGAACCTGGGACTAAATTTATTTAGCCCAAATTTTGGACACCAATTGTGTTATTACAGCAAGAAATTGGTGTCGGGGAGTGAGATACGAGGCCCGAAGCGCGCTTAACGCGCTCAAAATTACGAGCTGCTGAAAATTTGTGTTTTAAAGCAAAACCCGAATTTTGAAATCGCTCCATGGCTGGTCAAGGCGACGGGATGCCGGTGGGAGAGATAAGCGGGGTGGAATCGACCCAGGACCTCGGGGAAATGTATATGGAGGATGTGGTTGAGGGGGTATCAGGCGCACAAAATGGCGCTCTCGCGCACGAGGTTTCAGGCGCGCAAAATGGCGCCTTTGCGCAAGCGGTTACAGCGGCACCAAATCTAGCCGCGCACGTGACCGTAGCAGCGCCGCTGGGGGATTCGGACCTTTTTATGTTACAAATGGGGGCCCTTATGGACAGATTGGAAGCCAAAATGGGTGAGCAAATAAGGAACGAAGCGAGGGCTCAGAGTGAGCAAATGGGGGCAATGAGGGACGAATTGGGGGGCAAAATGGGCGAAATGGGGGGCGAAATGGGGGGCAAATGGGAGAAATGGGGGAGCGACTAGGAAATCAAATCGGGGGGCTAGAAGCTAAATTTGAGGGGTTAGACAACGGGATAAAAGAGGTAAAGAATGGGTTAACGGGGGTGGAAAATAGAATGGCTGCCCAGGAGAATCAGTTAGAGGAGGTGAAAAATGGGTTAATAAGAGGCCATTTTTCCCCGAAAAGTGGGGCTTGGCCTTTTTCGGGAACCGTGGTTGTTGTTGTTTTTCGGTCCCCTTTTTGAAGCAATGTTTTAACGGGAACGGGATAAAAGAGGTAAAGAATGGGTTAATGGGGTTAGAAAATAGAATGGAAGGCAAATTGCGGGAAATAGGGGAGCAATCCGCCCGAGAAATTAAACAAATGGGAGAGCAGATAGAGGAGGTGAAAATCGGGGTAGAAACCAAACTGGATGCTCAGAGGGATGAATTGGGACAGATGAGGGTGGCATCTACAAAAGAGAGGGAGGAGATGAAAGAGGAGATACGACGAGGTGTAAGTGAGGAGGTCTCGGGGGTACGCGAGGAGGTAAAGCGAGGTGAAAAGCGTATAGAGAAAGAGGTGAGAAATGGAACGGCAAAGTTACAAGGGGGCATAGAGGACCTGACGGAGGAGGTGGAACAGCTGACGGAGGGACAAAAAGAACTAACGGAGCAGATTCAAAGGAACACTGCGGCACTAGGAGGGTTAAAGGCGACACAAAAAGAAATTAAAAATGACTTAATAGCGACACAGAGGCAATGTCAGATGGTACGTGAGGGACTGACAATGAGGTTGGACGACGTGACAGAGGTAATGGAGAGAAAGGACCGGCAGGTGAGGACGCACATAGAGACGGTCAAAATAGCCTTAGAGGACGAACTTGAGGAGACGCACCGGGAAATAAAAGAGGTGAAGCAAAAATTAGAGGAAGTGGAAGAAGAGGTGAGTGAAATTAAGAAGAGACGGACAGAAACTAAGAGAGAAATACAGGAGGAGGTGATGGAATATGTGCAAGGTCGGTGCTCAACTCATAATGGTGTGCTCACTAACCAAATCCAGAGTTTGCAGGTGGCAGAAGAGGTGCGGAGACGAGGTGCCAAGGTGAGTGGCGATATATTCGGCAATGTATATGATGTACAAATGTATATGATGCCTTCAGTCGGCTTGGGGGTTGCTTTGGACCCGGGTGTTCGTGAGAGGCCGTTGGTGAAGTGTGCGACAGGTCTGGTGTGCGAAAGAGGAGGTGTGCGAGAATGTCCGACTCTGGGGTGTGTGAGGAAAAAGTGCGCGCCGAGGAGTGAGTGTGCTGTCGAGAGTGAGTTGGTTGTAGCGCGTGTGTGAGGGAGCACATGGAAGCGCGTAGTGAGGAGTGTTACAGAGGATGTAACGAAAGAATGCACACCTGTGGTGAGTGTTACGGAGGAAGTAACGAAAGAGAGTGCGCAAGAGGATGCGCGAGAAAGGTGTGTAACGGACGGGTGCATGGGGAAAGAGTGCGCTGTCAAGAGTGAGGGAGAATGCATGCCCGTGGTGATTGTTACAGAGGGTGTAACGGGAGAGTGTGCGCACGAGTGTGCGCGAGAAAGGTGTGTAACGGACGGGTGCATGAGGAAAGAGTGCGCTGTCGAGAGTAAGGGTGAGTGCGCTGTCAAGAGTGGTGGTGAAAGTAGTGAGAGTGACACGGAGCGTGAGTTGGTTGTGACAGGTGAGAGAGGATGTACACCTGGAATGGAAGGAAGCACACCTGGAATGGTAGAGCATGTATGGGAATGCACGCTGGAATTAGTAGTGAGGCACATGGTTGGGTGTGCGAGTGAGAGCACACCTGTGATTGTCACAGAGGAGGTGACCGAGAAGGGGGCGCGAAGAGGTGTGTTGGTGAGGTGTGCGAGCGACGAGTGTGTGCAAAGGTGTTCGGTGGTCAGGTGTGTGACCAAGTCTGTGAGCGGAATGAGTGTACCTGGGTGTGTTAGAGAAGGTGCAATGACGAGGAGCATGGGAACAGCTGGATGTATGAGCAAGAAAGGGGTAGCGTATGCGTGTGAGCATGCAGGTGAGGCATCGACAGTAACCGGGTTAGCGGTTAGAGCGACTTATAACCGAATCGGGCCCTCGGTGCGTGCCGGGTTCCGCGTGCCGCGAGGACTAGCGGGGATCCGAACCACGGCGGGTTCAAAAGGACCGCCGTACGTGATCCACGCTGGGCCGCGCTTGGAACGGCCGCGTCCGTGCTCCGCTCGGCGGAACGGGCAGCCCGATAGGAAGGGTCGTCATGGCGACCCCTTTTTGTTGAGGCGGTCCGGCAGGTCGAGATCGGGCAATTGGATGGCACCGTGCCGAGGTGGTGCGTGGGATCTCGGCCCGGCTAAGCGCCCTTCCCTGCACCGAGTGCCGGACGCATCCAGCCGCCGGCACCAAACAACCCGCATTCATTGCTCGGCTTTACGAAGCCGGGCTGTGGAAGTGAATTGGCGCACCGAGAGGATCTAGTAAGTAGACGGGTGATGAGGATAGTGGTCTGGACCCGAAATTAGAAAAAAACAAAATTTGATGATTGGCGAAGGATTGGCAGAGTGATGATTGGCAGAGGATTGGTAGAGTGATTGGCAAATTTTTGATTTGTGGAAATTGGACGAGAAAAATTTATAGTAAGAGATGCCCCATGTGATGGGATGGCAACTCTGTCATCCCTCACAACAGGGGGGCAAAGGAGCACTAGTTTTATGGGGTTGATGGCAGTGAAAACTAGCCCGGGAGGGTTAGGATATATCGTGTGTAGGGATCTAGCGAAGATGACATTAGGTAACGTTAAGATTAGTTAGTGACAAGGATACCTGTAGTGGGGACGCAGGTAGATTAGTGTGGATGATAATGACGTGGTCTGTGCTTAGTTTAAAGGGAAGACGGGGAGCACTAAGTTAGCAGGGCAACAGGTAGTTGAGATGATGCCGTGTGAGTGTTGGAGGTGTATTCAAGTGTATTGAGCAGTGTGTGAGGAACAGGTGTGATTGAACAGGTGTGATTGCACAGGTGTGCAACTGAACAGGTGTGTGGAGCAGTGTATGAGTGAGTGAAGGTGATGGGTGTTGTGTTGACCAAATGGTCCAGGAAGAGGAGGAGGGTGCAGGTGGCACCAGGTATGATTGCACAGGTGTGCAACTACAGGTGAATGGAGAATGATTGTATGGATTACCTGGAGTGTGGAGTATATGGAGTATTGGAATGGATGGTCGTGGAGTGAGTATGATGGAAACAATGGAGTGGAGTGGATGGTGCGAAGGTGTGAATGGGGGAAGGATAGACCCCCATCACGAATACCCGGGGCGGGTAGTGTAAGTGTTAGGTAGAGGGTATAGGTAAATTGTGGTTGGATATTGGCATCTGTGGTGCGAGGTGAAAGAATGGTATTTGGATGGGTGCATTAGTGTTGTGGAAATGGCTGGGCGTGTAGCCTGTTAGTGTGTGTAGTTGGTTTGGGCACTCCACCACTGTGAGGATGTCGGCCAGGTGAGGCCGCAGGTGGGCTCTGGGAGCCGGTAGTAGTTGTTGTGGATGGGGCCCGAGGATCCGGAGGGCGGACCCGGGTAGCCCAGTGCCAGATGGCACCGAGTGGGGTGACAGAGCCAGGAGGGGCCTTCCCCAGTTAGTTAGGTTAGGGTGAGGAGCTAGGTAAGCTCGGGTGGCAACTGCAGTGGTGGAGGTGTGCAGGTGGGTAGACCTGCTGGGAGAGCTACACGTCACAGCCCAGAAATTGTGCAAGGGCACCGGGAGATGAATCGGGGGAGTGAGACCCCAAATTGAGCAGCACCACAGTTGGGTCAATGGGAATTGGTTTTTAGAACCCATAGTGTAAGTTGGCCAATGGATTTGCAGGGAAAGACCCCGGGTAGTGTAACGTGTGTTAAAGTCATTTAGAGGATAGTTAGGATTGGAGTCTCCTCGCACCATCTGCATCCACTCACCTGAGATGACGTACCTCCACACCATGCCAGGTTGTTTAATTATTTTTGATGCAAATGTTTGGATGGTGAGACCCATCATGACATGGGTGTGACATTGTGCTTGATGTTCCATCTCTTCCTCCTTATGAGGATTGATGATGAATTGGGTGATGGCAAATTTTGAAGCAGAGGGATTGTGAAGACGAATTTGGTATAAGGGAAATATGGGGAGACGTGACAGTAGCGACGAATTTGTAAATGTGTAGATTTTGTAAATCTGGGGTAAGGGCAAGGGTAGTGTAGGTGACAGGGGGGTGACGTACGGTAGGGACGAGCTTTCTCACTTCGCCCTCCGTACGCATTTCGCCTTGCATTGCCTTGTTTGATGTGTACCCTTGTGACCTTACCCCTCGCTCATTTGTCTTGTCCCCCTTTTGTCTCCCACATGATCTGTGCACCATTGGGCGCCGAGGGGAGCGTGCGTGAGTCGGCCATTGTGCGCCCGGAACTCCCAGAACCAGCTGTCTGCATCGATGCACCACATTATGGACCACATGTCAGTGGCCGAGCACCACTTATGGACCCCATGGGTTGGGGCATGGCCCCTCTGCTGGAACCGGCCATGAGGGCCCGAAATCTTGCTGGCAGACCTTGGCCACAGGGCACCAATGCCCCACAGGTGAACCACACTAGTCGGCCCTGTGGGCCATAAATAAAGAAAATAAAAGGGACACGTTGGGTGCATTTTACTTTATTGCAAATAGGCCGCCATCAAAGGAAAAAGACAACATCTGGAAGAAATAATAATAGCCAGCAGAGGGAGCCGAAGAGCAAGAGATCACCTGCAGGGTTAGGGGTTGTTGGTTTATTTTGATTATTCATGAACACTGATGAACTATGATGACTGGGCAGCGATTGGTGCCTGAGGGTGTATTGGTGCGTTTTTAGGTGCTTTCATGGTGCGTCGATGCAGAGCAGACTGTCTCCCCCCCAGAAAGAACAATTACAGGTCCTGGGTTAGTTTTGTAAATAAAAGTAGTGTCAACTGTAAATAATTCTCCCCACCGTCAGTGTGTAGTTTGAAAACCATTCCGCAATTCGGTTAACTGTGGGCGTGAGTCTGTTAGGCAGGGTGCAATGGAGCAGCGGGACACATTTATTTATGTTTTAAAACTGTCGCACTCAGGGTCAGGTTAAAAGTAGAGGGAACTACACCTACGTGTCACACTAAATTTAAGTTGTAGGCCCGGGACGTGCCTAAGAGGAGGAGGGTGCAGTGTTGTGGATATGAGAATGGTTTTTTTTTTTTGTTGTTGTAGTGTAAATTGTTGTGAAGATCACCCTTTGTAAATGTCATGATCCTTGTAAATACCTCCGTAGTGTAAAGATGAAAAGGGCGTCTTGGTAATTATTCCATAAACACCACATTGCAGGACCCGATAAAACCCCTGTTCAGTAGTTTATTTCCTTATTATGTGTCTTAGGGTAAGGCTGGCAAATTCGGGTGACACCGTCACAATTTTGGTCTTTGAGGCCGGCCGATAGGCACAGTGTGACCGGAAGGGACGAGGTTCTCCTGACCACGTGGCCCTTGACTTGGTTTGTCCGCACAATGTGGGCGCTTTCAGGATGAACTTTAGCTGGGGAGCGTTTGGGCGCCCCAGTCTGATACTGCCGCCCACGCGCAGAACAACTTGTGAGTGCACGTGGGTCCCGGCGGTCCCACTGGCCTAGCGCTACCATGTTTAGACAGCGAAAGTCCGTTCCCCGGGCACCACGCCTGGCTCGCTTATTCAGCGAGCATGGCGACGTGGGCACGGTAGGACACCCGCGGAGCCCAGGCGGACTGGGGATGCGCGAGCCTACGCATTAGCGGGCGACGGCGGAATCAATGGCTTCAGCCATGTCCGGGCCGATATTCGGCCCGGCCGCACCGGGAATGAACTGGTTTGACGCCCGCGCTAGAGAGGTCGCGGGCGACTGAGATGTGTTAACAAATTAATTAATTAATTAATTTGAGATGTCCGATTCCTAGTGTTTGGAAATTTGGAAGAGCTTGACCCTAGCCTTTCCCTTGCGAGGGCAAGGAGGAACTTAACACTTGACACTTAGGCTTAGTTTGAAGTACACCCTGCCAGCGCCCACGGCGGGACGGCAGGGCAACCAGAAGGGACGAGGTTCTCCTGACCACGTGGCCCTCGCTCTGGGAAGCGAGAGGCGTTCCATTAGTGGACGCGCCCCTCACGCCCGACTTTTGGGCGGCCCCGGCAGGCCGTTTGTTTTGACGTTCCGTGACAGGCCCCGCACCCCCACCTCCGGGCCGACCGGGCGACCGGAATGAATCCCGGTGTCCCGATCCGAGCCTTCAGAGCGGGCCGGCTTGCGAGAGTGATTGGCACCCCGAACCTGCACTTTCCGTCCCTGCGGTCCCAAATACCGGAACCACCCGAATACCACTTTATTCGACAAAATGAGGTGCGGCCTACAGCCTTAGAAAACTGACCCTATATAAGTCAATACCTCCAACGACACAGGCGCGCATTCGTGCCGCGTGACGTGGTGACGTCATCGCGCTTTCACCTTAAAAGATTTATTTGATATAAATTGATATTTTGATATAAGCCTTAGAAAACCAACCCTATAGAAGTCAAATGGTCCAATAAAGGGTGATGGGAGGGTGATGGGAGGGTGATGGCAGGGTGATGGGAGGGTGATGGCAGGGTGATGGGAGGGTGATGGGAGGGTGATGGGAGGGTGATGGCAGGGTGATGGGGGAGGGTGATGGCAGGGTGATGGGAGGGTGATGGGAGGGTGATGGCAGGGTGATGGGAGGGTGATGGCAGGGTGATGGGAGGGTGATGGCAGGGTGATGGGAGGGTGATGGCAGGGTGATGGGGGAGGGTGATGGGATGGGAGGGAGGAGTTTGTTTTGACGTTCCGTCACAGGCTCGATTTTTAATATACGTATATATATATATATATATATATATATATATATATATATATATATATATATATATATATATATATATATATATATATATATATATATATATACATATATACACATATATACATATATACATATATATACATATATACATATATATACATATATACATATATATACATATATATATATATATACATATATATATATATATATATATATATATATATATATATACATATATATATATATATATATATATATATAGATATACATATATAGATATATATATACATATTATATATATAGATATATATATACATATAATATATATAGATATATATATACATATATATATATATATATATATATATATATATATATATATATATATATATATTGTTGCGGATCTCCTGAAGCCCGTCGGAGTACAGAGGGGGGGTTAAACCCCTTTTTCCCCTTGGGTCTTCGTGTCCACAAGGCCGAATCGCGACTTCCGCAGCTAGCGTGGAAAAGGGTATCGGGTCGACGCCGCACGTACCTTTGACCCACGCTGCCACGAAAACGGTGACCGGACCTCGCACAAGCCACGCTAATCGAATACGCCCGAGCGATGTGCGTATCACGTGACTCATGCCGTTACTTGTATTGAACCCGATTCGAGCTGTTCTATTCGTGCAATGCTAGGCCAATAGATGGAAAGGACGGGAACGGTCAAATAAGAGGAAGAACACGGTTTATTTACACAATGTACAATAATCAGGATGATTTGAAAGGGGACACAGAGCAGATGCTTAACAGTTTAACTAAATCCCAGACAAAGGGCCCACTCGCTCACGCGGGGAAAAAGAAGGAAGGAAGTTCACGCGCCAAACGCGCCTTGCCGTCGGTCGCTCCGGGACAGCTCGCCCGGCGTGGCCCTCTGGTGGTCACGGCACGTATGCAGGAAACGCAGGCAGGAGGAGATCGCGCATCTGTGGCCCGGAACGGGTCGTCTCCACAAGCGCGATTAAATACAGCCGCAGTGCGCAGGGCACAGGGCATGGGGAATGTTCGTGTACAACGAGACTATTACAAGCAGTTCAAGCAGTTACAAGTACTCCGACTCGTTCTCTGGCTCTCGCTAGCTCTGACTGACAATCTCACAGGGGCTTCGACTCGACTCTCGTTCTCACCGTGTCCTCTCTGAACTCAATGCCTCGACTCGACTCTCGTCTTCGTGCGTTCTGATGTGAGGGGCTCGGGGCAGGGTTTATGGCTCCGCCCCGGCCTTACCCGAATGTTCCATCCCCCACCTCTCGTCGCCGTGGTGAGCCACTCCCCTCGAGCTTTGATTGGTGGCTCGCAGCTTATTGGCCACTCCCCCTGCAGCTCCTCCCTTCGGCCTTGCCAGACTTGTTCAGGCCGAGCACGTGGCATTCCAGCGCAAAAGAACACCTACCTAAGCTCACTGGCCTGCTCAACGCAAACTAACACAGGAAAGGACTACGCTTACATTTAATAAGAAATAACTATACTACAGCGAGGCTACATGTTGTGGTGCGTCTACATACGAGGGGGGGGGGGGGTCATCCTTTATTCCCACAACCGCAACAATATATATATATATACACACACACACACACACACACACACACACACACACACACACACACACACACACACACACACACACACACACACACACACACACACACACACACACACACTTGCCATCATGAGTATGGTAGATACCTTTTAAATATTTCCTTTGCAATTATTTTCATTACTATTTATTAAAGAATATAAAACGATGGTGTTTCTCTTAGACTTATGAGAACCCTTTAAAGGGCATAAATTTTTTTTATTGGTCCCTTGTATTGAGAATATACATAAAACTATTTAATTTGTTTAATTTGTGGACAGGGTTATTGCCATATACATTTTATCACTCTTTTCACATATGAATCGACATAGAAAGGCAGCATCGAGGATAAAATAATAAATAGAATGCTTTACAAAGAACATTCTATACAGACAGCACAGTCTGTTTTAGATTAAGTTATCAAAATGGATTTGGCAAAAATTCAATGATACGTAAAAGCATTTTCTTAAATGTGTCATTAATCAAAAGTGTTATAAACACTTGAGGCTGATGTTTTATGATGAATTCTGTTTTGCTAAATGAGGGGGATAAAAACAGAAGGGTGGGCAATGAGGTGTAGGCTATAGCCCAATGCGGTATGATATACCAATTAACACAAAAGCGACAGCTGGTGTCTTCCATCTTCTTCCCCCCCCTACCGCATCTTCCCATTTTCCCCAACCATTCCACCACAAGTCTCCTCCAGTGACATCCCACAAAACTGAGCTTGTATTCTCAACTCCCATTCTATAACTTCTGTCGTATATGAACTGATAATTACTGACTGTCTCCAACGAGGTGTGTCTCGTGACAGTTTAACAGGACACTTTTTTTTCAATGTCCACTGAACTAACCCTTTGTCCTTCTAAACCCTATCCTCCACCCAAATCGACTTTGCAACACTCCCCCCCCCACCCCCCCCCTCCACCCCACTCCTCTGTCTCCAACGCCTGACTCCACAACTCTACATGTGATTTAGAGGCAAATGGTGGGAGTGCCGGCACACAACCCCTGCCGTCCCAGCTGGAACAGGCTATTCTCAGCTCTCGTAATAGGGCGCAGGCCGCATTCCGTTGGAGGCACAGACAGCGAGAAGACAGTTTTGAAGGATCAGCAGAGGGTACAGGTCCCTGCTGCCTTATCTTGATTTCCTCCATCATGTCAGAAGGAAATAAGGTAAATCTCATTCATAACTTTCTTTAGGCTGCTCAAATACCAATCGCATGGGCCTTTGTTTAGGAATCTCTTAAGTACCTGGTGTTATAAATGCGATGCTCCAAGAACACTAAGACTTACAATATCACGTGGACATTTTACTTCAAATGGAATTCTGAAATTGCTGCTTAAAACGACTAACTGATATCGTCTTCAGATGGTCTTGGTCTTGATGGTCGTCCACTCCTGAGAACAATATCATTTTTCTGATATACTGTACTTTTTTTCATGTATGGAAGAGTGTAACTTTGGATGAAGAGCCGTTAACTTAACCAGAGATTGAGGTTGTTTATTCATTTACACAAGCGAAAGATTCAAGTGCTCTTTCAACAGCATCAGTTCAAGGTGGAAATGAATCAAAAGACAACACTATCTGGCTTTGTTCATCAACACGACAATTCAAAGCAAAGCCTCAGTACTTGATGTTGGCTGGGTGCTTTATTCGCGGAATCAAACGGTGCCAACTTTATCTCGATGACTTGCGATGTTTGCGCTGGCCTGTGTCTTGGCGCAGCGCATACATTAAAAAGCCGGAGCATGTAGTGGGTCTCAAGTGAACGACGCAGAAATAAAATTGTGAGGAAAAAAAAGAAAGAAAAAGTTTGTCTTCTAACTCAAAGCATCCATTGCGACTCGCTTCATCGTTAACCTGACTCGGTGGCGTGATGGTTCGGGCATCCGCTACGAGTCCGGGAGGTCGTCGGTTTGAGCCCGGCCCTGGCCGAGTTTACCGAAAGCTTAAAAAAGAAAGAAAGAAGGCAAACTCACAAACAGCCCTTGGTTGGCAGCCATTGCGCATGCTCGACGGGCCTACTGGCCTCCCCCTTAGTTGAGGGTCCTTGTAAGGGAACTCGTATCATATTACCATCGGAGAATTGCAACTAGACTGTCTCACGCTTCACGTTTTCCAAAGGCATTCAGATGAACACGACGAAGATGCGGATATCGAAACAGAATACAGAAATGAAGAATGATCGTTTTAAGGCCATTTTCCCCGCTAGAGCAGGGGTTAGCCTTGCGGGCCCCATGACAATCATGGTTCCCTGTTTGAGGCAATGTTTTTTTAATGGCCGGATGCCCTTCCTGACGCCAACCCTTAGTCGCCTCTTACGATGCGCAGGGATACGGTGTACCTATACTAAAGCGGGGTACACACCATGATCATTCATCCCAGTGAGCTGGTACTCAATTTGCCGCCCTCGGAAGGATGACAGGCTGAGTCAACCCCCCTGCCCTGGCGTTAATTCAGCGATGACCGGGATTCGAACCCAGGATCCTAGGATCCCAAGCCCGCACCCTAACCCAGGATCCTAGGATCCAAGCCCGCACCCCAACCCAGGATCCTAGGATCCCAAGCCCGCACCCTAACCCAGGATCCCAAGCCGGCACCCTAACCCAGGATCCCAAGCCCGCACCCTAACCCAGGATCCCAAGCCGGCACCCTAACCGCTAAGCCAACATCAGGCTTTATCAAAACAGAATATACCGACGTCAATTCAAATATGATTTCCCTTACAACTACTAGTCCTTCCACAATCGTAACCAACATCTATTGACGTAAGATGTTGTAGCATCAGAGATTGCGTCCATAGGAATACAATATGTCGATGTGTGCAGATAGCTGTACAATATGTCCTTTGAAACATCTTTTGAGACAACATAATTGTCTTTTTCTTTTGGAATTCTTGCTCTTGAGACTCGTTCTTAAGGCAACCATAAAATATGGGGAAGAAGTCATGCAGATGTGATTGTCTTACCAACTTATTACCTGTGTGTTTTCCTTTCACCTCCGATACCGATTTATATAATCAGTTATAGTTACTCTGAAAGAACAAGTCACAGCAATCCATGAGGGACTCGAGGCAGAAACAATTGGCAGTGTTAGCAGAGTCAAAAGGAGGCGTTGCAGGCCTCAGCATGTCCAATCTCCTGAAAAACGTTCACCTGCCTTTGGCAACATGAGCTTAGCACCGGGCCTGGCTCTCGAGGCCTTTGTAAACACGGCGAGTTTGTCAATGTGACATGATGATGCCGGGGGCAAATTTGGACGCAAACTCAACAGGGATCCCACGATGCCGTTCCTGCCTTCTCGAGGCCCGAACGCTATCTGTACAATCTGGACACCTTCGTAGCGAGGATGTAACATGCCCTCGGCCCTAGCGCCAGGTGAAGCTGTAAAACTGCTCGGTCAATTGAAAAACAAAAACTAGAGAGTTCATAGAACATCTTACCCCACGAAGTGTTCAGAAAAAGGACATTGGGCTTCATTGCTAACAGTTTATTGGAAGAAGCGGAAAAAGAAGAAGAAGAATCTCGAATAAGAGCTCAAGTTGCAAATTTGATTGGTTGAGACGGCGTACAATTGTGCCCAAGTATTTCCAAACTGAAGGTTTTTGTTCGTGTAAAACAAGGCGATTTGTGTTCTACAGCATTCAAATATATAATTTAAATTGAAATGAAAATAAAAGTTTTAAGGGTTGGAGAAAAACAACAACATTGAATCAGAAGATTACCGCCATTGATGCACCATCTTTTACACCACCTTATTTAACAGGTAAAATGAGTTATTTGTGCATGTTTTATGTGTCCTTTATGACATCCTGAAACAGATATAAGTTTCCCGTTTGGAATGATTGAATGAAATTGTTCCTCGATCATAAACTGAAGTCTGTCAGACAGAATGACAGACAGACAGAATGACAGACAGACAGACAGACAGAATGGCAGACAGACAGACAGAATGACAGACAGACAGAATGACAGACAGACAGAATGACAGACAGACAGAATGACAGACAGACAGAATGACAGACAGACAGACAGAATGACAGACAGACAGAATGACAGACAGACAGACAGACAGAGGGGCAGACAGACAGACAGAATGACAGACAGACAGACAGAATGGCAGAGAGACAGACAGAATGACAGACAAACAGACAGAATGGCAGACAGAATGACAGACAGAATGACAGACAGACAGACAGAATGACAGACAGACAGAATGACAGACAGACAGACAGAATGGCAGACAGACAGAATGACAAACAGACACAATGACAGACAGACAGACAGAATGACAGACAGACAATGACAGACAGAATGACAGACAGAATGACAGACAGAATGACAGACAGACAGACAGAATGACAGACAGACAGACAGAGTGGCAGACAGACAGACAGAATGGCAGAGAGACAGACAGAATGACAGACAGACTGACAGACAGAATGACAGACAGACAGACAGACAGAATGACAGACAGACAGAATGACAGACAGGCAAACAGACAGAATGACAGACAGAATGACAGACAGACAGACAGAATGACAGACAGACAAACAGACAGAATGACAGACAGAATGACAGACAGACAGAATGACAGGCAGACAGAATGACAGACAGACAGAATGGCAGACAGACAGAATGACAGGCAGACAGACAGAATGGCAGACAGACAGACAGAATGACAGACAGACAGAATGACAGACAGACAGACAGAGTGGAGCAATTGCTTAATCCCTCTTTACGCTACGCACAAGGGGTAACAATCTAACCCAACCCGTGTTACAGTATGTACAGTGTGATCAAACTGCTCTATAATGATGAATTCTACGATTTGAATTGAACATTGTAACATGTTTACACGTTGTTCTCTTTCATGGGTACACACAAGATGGTCCTTTGGTCCACCCCATCCAATGAATCTGTTTGTTCGTTTTCATATTGTGGTGTTTTGCCCGAAGGCAGGTTCACCACTGCGAAGCAATTTCTTGGCACAGGTTTTACTGGCTGGCCGCCCATTGCCTCCCAGCAAGACTCAGAGCAGGAATTTGTAACTTGGCCACGGTGCCGGCGATAACTCGCCTACTCTCCGTGAAGGACACCGTGGGATCTTTAATGGCGGCAGACGGGACGCCAGTTAAACATCCATCCGAGGGACGTCACACGCCGTTGGTATGCAGCACAAGGCTGCGGGGTAGCATCATTGCCTGAGGGTGCAGCAGTGCCACTGATGCAGTGCCCCCTCCATATTCCTCCATTTGAATAATCAGCAAGGTATCTATGGCCAAATCTGTGACCCAAAGGCCTATAATTGTGAAAGATGTCATGGAATCCTTTATATCCAACATGCTTGCACATGCAAAACCGCCGGCTTAATGTTAAGTCATCTGGACATATCCAGATAGATAGTGAACAAAGCCAGATAGTGTTGTCATTTGATTCATCGTATAACCGACTACCCCACTGATCTTTCTCTTGTAAACAATTGTATTCTTTGGCCTGGCTTTTAATCCAGACCCAGGATATAACCTACCATCCTGCAGGTGTTTCACATGCCAAGGTGAGACATCGTGTGTGTAGTCCATCGGACATTAAATATCCCACGGTGTTCGTTGTGAAGAGTAGGCGAGTTATCACCTGCACCCTGAACAAATTACAAATTCCTGCCGAAATCACCTTGCATCCGACGTTAATCTGGGCCAGCTGGTTCGCGTAAAACTTGGCCTGAAAACTTTAATTATACTACTACCCCTTCCATAACCCACTACTACTACTACTATTACTACTACCCCATCCATGACCCACTACGACAACTACCCCATCCATGACCCACTACGACAACTACCCCATCCATGACCCACTACTACTGCTACCACTACTACTACTACTACTATTATTATTACCCCTTCCATGAACCAATACTACCCCTGCCATGACCTACTACTACTACTACTACCCCATCCATGACCCACTACGACGGCTACCCCATCCATGACCCACTACGACGACTACCCCATCCATGACCCACTATGACGACTACCCCATCCATGACCCACTACGCCGACTACCCCATCCATGACCCACTACGCCGACTACCCCATCCATGACCCACTACGCCGACTACCCCATCCATGACCCACTACGACAACTACCCCATCCATGACCCACTACTACTACTACCACTACTACTACCCCTGCTGTCACCCACTACTACTACTACTATTATTACCCCTTCCATGAACCAATACTACCCCTGCCATGACCTACTACTACTACTACTACTACTACTACTACTACCCCATCCATGACCCACTACGACGACTACCCCATCCATGACCCACTACGACGACTACCCCATCCATGACCCACTACTACTACTACTATTATTACCCCTTCCATGAACCAATACTACCCCTGCCATGACCTACTACTACTACTACCCCTTCAATGACCTACTACTACTACTACTATTACTATTAGCTCTTTCACGAGCCTCGATTCAGTATACAAAAAAAACAAAAAAACCTCTTCCATCACCAACTACTACTACTACCCCTTCAATGACCGAGTACTACTGCTACTACTACCCCTTCCACGAACTACTACTACAACTACTGCCCCTTCCATGACCTACTATTACTACCTCTTCCATCACCAAATACTACTACTAGCCCTTCCATCACCAACTACGACTACTAGCCCTTCCATCAAACTACTACAACTACCCCTTCCACGATATACTACTACAACTACTACCCCTTCCATGACCTACACTACTACTACTAGCCCTTCCATCACCAACTACTACTACTACCCCTTCCACGATCTACTACTACAACTACTACCCCTTCCATGAACTACACTACTATTACTAGCCCTTCCATCACCAACTACTACTACTAGCCCTTCCAGCACCAACTACTACTACTAGCCCTTCCATCACCAACTACTACTACTAGCCCTTCCATCACCAACTACTACTACTAGCCCTTCCATCACCAACTACTACTACTAGCCCTTCCATCACCAACTACTACTACTAGCCCTTCCATCACCAACTACTACAACTAGCCCTTCCATCACCAACTACTACTACTAGCCCTTCCATCACCAACTACTACTACTAGCCCTTCCATCACCAACTACTACTACTAGCCCTTCCATCACCAACTACTACTACTAGCCCTTCCATCACCAACTACTACTACTAGCCCTTCCATCACCAACTTCTACTACTAGCCCTTCCATCACCAACTACTACAACTAGCCCTTCCATCACCAACTACTACAACTAGCCCTTCCATCACCAACTACTACTAGCCCTTCCATGACCCAATTATCCCCTCCTTTTTGTGCGGTCGGTTGGGAAAGCTTTTGGCTAAGTCTTTCACGAACCAGCTGGCCAGGGCAAACACAACTGAAAGTGACGACCACCAACTAGTGCTAGCGGGTGGGAGTCGGGAATCGAACCAGTCTTGTGCTAAGTTACCAAACAGTTAGCTCGCGCTTGCCAAGCCAGCCGTTCCTTATTAACGGTTTCGAATAGAGTGCTCGCTTGGGTACTTAAGCCGCTTGGCGAGCGCTCTCCAAGCTGATTGGTTAGCGAACACACCCCTGGAATCGACAGCTGAAAGGTAAGTGCGCCATCTCTGCGCCATTCCTGTCCGACTCGAGTTTAGAAATAAATAAATTAGTCAAAGACAAATGCTTCTGATAACGACGACATATAAAGGGTAATGTGTATGTATTTAATGAAACGTTTACAGACTGGTTGATCGACATGGACGGATAAAAACGTCGGCATTAATACAGTTCGGAATAGCCTGAGTGTGAGTCCGCCGGCGATTGAGGGTGAGGAGGCTATGGTGACGTCATCGATCACTCGCTCTCATGCTGAAATAGCGACATCTGTTTAAGCAACCGACCGTCTGCCATCGAGTGCACATACACCGCACAACGTTTTGTAGAGCAATGAGCAATTAGCATTGGTCTGGTCACGGGATACGTGGCCACGATTGAAGTTCCATGATACCAGGCATGTGACGACTTATATAATAATAATAATATATTTATTACATGTTAATGTAGTATATTTTAACCACCACCTTGATCTGCTCAATTAAGCACCTTTTTAAAATAGGAAATTTTATTTCAATTAAAGCCATTATTACGTCACAAAACCTCGTGAGGTCGTTCTGCGCCAGGAACGCTACAACATTATTATCCTCGCCCATGTTGGAATGCTGTTATGGTTGAAAATCCATCGTGTTTGTGTTACTGCTATTAACTAATTTTAGGCCCCATGTGTTTCGTGTAGATTTTCTCGCGGGGGTTTCCACGTGTTGGCAGGCTGTGACGAAGCCCAGACAGCCCGGCGACGCAGGACACGAGCCAAGAGCAAAGACAAGGATCTTGAGCACATCAACAGCGGAGACGAGGCACGATGCCGGTGAAACCACCCATATACCTCAAGCCCACGCAGATGAGAGGCCAAACGTTGCGCGACGTGCTCTCTGGCGACATGATCAGCCCCCCGCTCGGGGATTTCCGGCACATGATGCACGTCGGTAGCGCCGCTGCCAGCAAGCCGAGCTCCGGCTTGTCGACCTTTGGGGATTTGTCTTTCCTCTGGGGTCAAGTAGAAGGTGCGGGAAATCCAGCAGGTCCCAACGAAGACGACGGCGTCCTTGGAGCGGCCATGTTGGGAGGCCTAGGCAGTGATGCGACGTCACCGGTGCTTCGTAATGCGGTTCTGCTCCCTCTTGGGGGTTCCGAGCAGGCTTTAGTACTACCTGCTTGGGCAACGAAGAAACACAGACAGGTGGACGATAGAATTCAGGACCTCCCGACAAATACTTCGGGAAATTCGAGTGCGGTTGGGAAAAGCAATCATTGTCGAAGGAGCAGCAGTTTCAATCTCTGGGACAAAAAGCCCAAGAAGACGACGTGCAACGCTCTTTACTCACCTGCCTTGACCTGTAGGTCCAAAGGTGGATCGACTACGATGAAGGACTGCCACATAGAAGTTTCGACGAGCCCGGTCAGCAGACGCAGCTTCTTTCGGATCATCCGAGAGAAGGCCGAAAAGTTTGAACTCAGCTCGCCGAGCATCTCCAGGCGAGGAAGCCAGAAAAAAGAATCGAGGATAAAGAGCAAGGGGGACGAGCAGGTCGAGAAAGCGCAGGAAACAAAGTTATTGCAGGAACCGATACCTGCGGACGTTGTAAGCACTTTGAGCAACTCCCAAAGCAGAACAAAATTGGCCAGGCGTGCTGCAAGCACCTGCACTCCTTCGCCCTCATTGTCTTTCATCAACAAACTTGAGAAGGAATCAGGACAGTTAACAAGGAACTCCAATCCCACAAAATGTGGAACCCAAACGACGAAGAACAATATTCCTGCTTCAAGCACCTCGCACCTCAGGGCGACGAGTAACACAGCAGAGCAAAGCGTTACATCACACCTTCCGCCAAGAGAAGAATCCATCTGGAAACCAAGATGTCTTGTCCATGAACGGAATTCTCTGGATAAACAAGACGTGAAACCGGTTCAGGGTCTTGGGCCTGAAAACATGGCGTCACCTTTTGGGGCACAAATGTATGAAACGCAGAGTGTGCGGAAGCACTCACCTTGCAAAGGTGCTCAGGTGGAATCGAAAGATCCTCTTCTCCTGAGTTGCAGTTCTTTGCTCTCCCTCGATATCGATCTTGGCCCCTCCATGTTGGACGATGTTCTCGGTGTAATGAGTAAAGGTGGCGGTGCCCTGCAAATGGTGGCAGATCCCATGCTCCCAGGAGTATTAAGGTCATGATATAGGAAAACACACAATGTTTGTGAAGCACTTGATAATAAATGAACTCGATGCCCAGTTTGATGCTGATTTAAACAAAATCTATATTTTGGAACAGCCTCCAAGATACATGAAAGGGGACAGGAAAGATCCTCCATTTTGGCAACAACTTTCACTCAACATTTGGGAACTCTTTAGCTCTTGTTTTCTGATTGGTTCCTACTGCAAACAAGCTGAAATCGGCTCCAAGCTCTCATTGTGAATGGGAAATCATTTCCACATGTACAATTATTAATTGGAGGCCCATGCTCTTCATGGAGCTGCGGAGAGTATCACGACTAGTCAACAAATGCTTCGAGGTTTGAAACGATCCTGGACAAGTTGCTACTCTGATGCAGGATATGACTGCAGGACGCAGGTGGTTTGGGCAGGAATTTGCAATTTATTCCAGAGTGCCGGTGATAACTCGCCTGCTCTTCGCAAAAGGCACCACGGGATCTTTAAAGTCCACCGAAGACCGGTGCTGCCCGACGGGTGGATCCTCCTGCTTGACGTCCGCCAGAGGGACGGCGCACACATTGATGGCTCGCCCTGCCTGCATAACGCCAGGGTGAGATTTTAGAGCCTGGTCGGGATTCAAACCCAGGTCAGAGGGCTTCGAGGTTGCATAACTCAAAGATTCTTAGTTGTGAAGGAATTTAAAAAAAAGTGATTTTTGAAGTAAGAAATCTTTAGAAACTCATCCACATCATGTTAACCACTTTTTCACGTTTTTGTGTTACAGCCGGAATTTAAAATGTATTAAATTTAAAACTTTGTCACCGATCTACACATAATATCCCATAATGTCATTGAAAACATGATTTTAGAATTTTTTTACAAGTTTATTGAAAATGAAATACAGAAATATCTGATTTACATAAGTATTCAACCCCCGAGTCAATACTTCAGGGAAGTGCCATTGGTAGCGATTACAGCTTTGAGTCTTCTTTGGTATGTCTGTATCAGCTTTTCACATGTAGATTTGGGGAGTTTCTCCCATTCCTCCTTGAAGATTTGCTCAAGCCATGTCAAGTTGGATGAGCAGTGTCGGTGAACAGCAATCTTCAAGTCTTTCCGCCGATTCTCAATGGGATTAAAGTCTGGACTTTGGCTAGGCCACTCAAGGATTTTCATGCTCTTCTTGTGAAGCCATTCCAGTGTTGCTTTGGCTATATGCTTGGGGGTCATTGTCCCTTTGGAACGTAAATCTTTCCCGCAGGCTAGGTTCTATTGTCTTTTGCACTCTGAAGCTGGTTCTCCTCAAAGATTTGCCTGTATTTGGCTCCATTAATTGTTCCCTCTATCCTTCCAAGTCTCCCAGTCATTGCTGCTGAAAAGCATCCCCATAGCATGATGCTGCCACCAACATGCTTCACGGTAGTGATCTTGTTAGATGGTCGATGAGCTGCGCTCGGTTTCCACCAGATGTAGCGCTTTGTATTCAGGCCAAAGAGTTAAATTTTTGTCTCATCAGACCACAGAACATTTAATATTTTGATACTATATATATATATATATAGATTTTTGCTTTCTTCATAAAAAAAATATTTTGCTTCATGTTCTCAGAGTCTTTCTTGTGCCTTTTTGCAAACTCCATGTGTGTTGTCATGTGCCTTTTCCCCAGGAGTGATTTCTGTCTGTCCACACTCCCATAAAGCCTGGATTTTTGAAGTGCTGCAGAGACTGTTGTCCTTCCGGCAGGTTCTCCCATCTCAGCCAAGGAACTCTGCAGTTCTGTCAGAGTGGTTATTGGGTTCTTGGTCACCTCCCTGGCCAAGGTTCTTCTTGCCCGGTTGCTCAGTTTGGTCAGACAGTCAGCTCTAGGAAGAGTCTGTCTGGATAGTTCCATATTCTTTCCATTTCCTAATGATGGAGCTCATTGTGCTCTTGGGAACTTTCAACACTCCAGAAATTGTTTTATATCTTTACTCAGATCTATGCCTCCTCAGAATTATATCTTGGAGTTCTATGGCCAGTTATTTGGACTTCATGGTAGAGTTTCTGCTCTGATATGCACTGCCAACTGTGGGACCTTTTATAGAAAGGTGTGTTTCTTTCTAAATCATGTCCAATCAATTGAATTGGCCACCGGTGGACTCCAATCAATTTGTAGAGACAGCTCAAGGATGATCAAAGGATATTTGATGCACCTGAGCTCAATTTGGAGAGTCCGAGCAAAGGGGGTTGAATACTTATTGACTCAAGACATTTCAGCTTTTAATTTTTAATTATTTTGTAAAAATTTCTTTAAAAAAAAAAAATTCCACTTTGACATTATGGGGCATTGTGTGTAGATCGGTGACAAAAATCTCAATTTAATCCATTCATAACACAACAAAATGTGAAAAAGTCGAGGGGTGTGAAACTGTGAATACTTTCTGAAGTCGCTGGATGTATGTATGTGTATATATACATTTAATTATATATAT
The DNA here is from genome assembly GCF_964187855.1 of Myxine glutinosa. NCBI lineage: Eukaryota > Metazoa > Chordata > Myxini > Myxiniformes > Myxinidae > Myxine > Myxine glutinosa. The sequence goes on from NC_136269.1 coordinate 119,233,944, forward strand.
ATATATATATATATATATATATATATATATATATATATATATAATTATATGTATATATATAATTATATGTATATATATAATTATATGTATATATATATATAATTATATGTATATATATATAATTATATGTATATATGTATATATATATAATTCTATGAATATATATATAATTATATGTATATATATATATAATTATATGTATATATATAATTATATGTATATATATAATTTTATATATATATATATATATATATGTGTGTGTGTGTAGATAAGGTTATTGTGGACTTATGTTCAGTGATGTTGAAACAGTCAGAGAATATGGGGAAATGTTAAGTTTGTTTGAGTAAATCATATGTAACATATATGTATATTTTTAGGTAATGACTGAAAGCATTTGTTTGTACTTCATTCAAATTTAATTGCAAATGAGAGCCAAGAGTGCAATAAGTAAAAGAGGAAACTTCTTGAATCTCAGCAACGGTTACATGAAATTATTTTGATTCTATTCCGAAATGAAATAATTATTTACTAAAAATAATATATTGAGTGTAATTTATTGCACCTGAAAAGCAAAAAGCAATGAAGATAATATTGATCCAAATCACGTGATAATATTTCTATTTGCTGACGCATTCAAATGAATATAACAATGATGAAGCATTTTACTCACGGTTCAGTGCAATGAGGTGTATCTATATCAATGTTTACACAATTAATAATTTATTTCTCATCAAACGGCCACAATAATTCTCACCTTGGGGTCGGCCAGGGAACGTTTTTGGCCCGAGTCGTTCACGAACCGGTTGGCCAGGCCTGACGTTCAACTGAAGGTGATTTTGGCAGGAATTTGGAATCTTCTGGGTTCTGAAGACGACCTACGCCTCGTGAAAGACATCGTGGGATCTTTATCGGCAACCAACAACCAGTGCTGGCAGAGGGTCCTCCACCTTAACCTCCATCTGATGGATGGCGCACATGTTGATGCCTCGTCCTACCTGTGGAACACCATGGTGGCACTCCAGACAGCTCAATGGGGAGTGTGTGCACCTTTAGACTACCTGCCAACTCTAATGTTTACATTATAACAGACAATATATTGAAGGATAAACCTTGAAATGTTTAAATATAGGGAGTAAATTGCCATTTAATTTCCCTTTTTTATACGTGTAAATACTATGACGTTTTCAACTTTGTTTACCTCATTACTATGCAAGGTGTCTACAAACACTTGAAATAAAAATTGATCATGACCAGGTGTTCCGAATCATTCCCGATAGGTACCCATGGATCGGATTTCTCCCATTCAGGTGGGAGCACACTGGAACGTCGTATGGAATAATAGCGTTCTGTGTTCGGGGCAATCTTTGGAGCTTACACCTGCACCACAAAGCACACCTATCTTTATAGGAAGTGAGAACCAATGGCATGGTTTTTAATGCCTACATGTATTGTGATCCATGTAAAGGAGGAAAATGGAACATGAACCTGTTTTTAAAACTAGAAAGCATCCGAAAATGCAAACCCCACCCTCGTCCGTTTGTATTCAGACATCGCCGTCTTCTTCCGTGTGCTCAAAATATTGAAAACGGTTTACAAAACAATACAAAATGAAAATTGAATGATTTTATGCAGCCTTGACCTTTGAGCTGTAGATTAAAAATATATATCAGCTAACTTTGGATTGGTGAACCAATTCTGTCACCCAATATGCAAATTCTTAAAATTTCAGGTCAATTGGACTTAAATTGATGATTTTATGCAACCTTGACCTTTGACCTTTTGATCTAAAAAAAACAATCGTATGGAATAATGTAGCTTCTGATTGGTGAATCAATTCAGTGACCCGATATGTAAATTTTTTGAATTTCAGGTCAATTGGACCTAAATTGATGATTTTATGCAACCTTGACCTTCGACCTTTTGATCTAAAAAATAAATAATCGACTCCTACCTTTTGATTAGTGAACCAATGCAGTGACCCGATATGTAAATTCTTTGAATTTCAGGTCAATTGGGTGAAAATTGGCAATTTTACACAACCTTGACCTTTGACCTTTTTCTAAAAAAAACAATCGTATGGAATAATGTAGCTTCTGATTGGTGAATCATTTCAGTGACCCATTATGCAAATTCTTTACATTTTAGGTCAATTGGGTGAAAATTGGCGATTTTACACAACCTTGATTGTTGACCTTTTGATCTAAAAAAAACAATCGGCATCTAGCTTTTGATTGGTTAGCCAATTCAGTGACCCAATGTGCTAATTGTTAAAATTTCAGGTCAATCGGATGAAAATTGATGATTCTATGTGTTGCTGACCTTTGACCTTTTGGCCAAATTATTAATTTGCCTTTGCCATATTACCATAATAAAGCTTTGGTGAAAATTTGATGACAAAACTCAAATGGTAAAACAATTACGGCCCAGATACACACACACACACACACACACACACACACACACACACACACACACACACACACACACACACACACACACACACACACACACACACACACACGATGATCCACTTGTAAGTTTGATGTTTGTTTTGTTATTATTATGGAACAGGTTATAAAAACAAGCAGTTTCTTTTTCTGTAGGATTCGGTGTGTATAATGGAGGTGTGTTCAGTTACCAATCAGCTACCTAGCGCTTGCAAATCCAGGGTGTGTGTTCTCCCAGAAACCTGGTAACTGAACACACCCATGACGTCACAAAGTACGAATGATGTGAGACCCGGAATCTGAGTACGTGCATCTCCTTATTCATTCAAACGTCGAAGTGGAACAAAGGTAACCAATCTGGATCGTGTTTTGATTGGCTCAGGACATGTGTTTGCGTTCACATTTCCCTTGTACATTCTGCCAAGTAGAAGCTCAAACACAGCTGAAATTGTTAGGCCTTTGGCCTCCAGAGTTACGGCCACTGTTCTTCCAAGTTGCCTGTTTGAAAATATTGTTAAGCACTCCAAGAGTCTTAAATCTATATAATCACTCACCTGGGCCACAATGCTGTGCTGTTCATTCACCCTCCTCCCCCCACAGATCAAACACCCACTCACCGGGATTTATATGACCGGCATATACATATATATACACGAGCTAAAGTACCTGGGGGAAATTCAATGAAATACTATAGTAATAAAATTTGTGTTGTTGACAACAAATCACCACAACATCAACATGTGATCTACACAAAAGAAATCACTCGATCACTCCTGGGAATAGAATACTTACCCTGCACAATTTTGAGAAGGACTTGGTGTGAGCCAACTCTTGTGTTTTGTTTTTTTGATCCAATATGGCTTCCAGACCGGTGACCGATGCGTCACTTTTAACAAATTATATTTCCCATGGGTAGTTGATCATTTGATCAATTAGTTAAAGTTTTGCATTGATTGGTTAAGTGGTTTCAGAGAAGAGGATTTTCAAATATTTTCGCTTAGATCCAATATGGCTGCCCAAGCATGTGGCCTATTATGACTGTAGTATTATGACTGTAGTATTATGACTGTAGCATTAGGACTGTAGTATTGGTAGTGTAGTATTGGTAGTGTAGTATTGGTAGTGTAGTAGTATTAGTAGTGGTGGTGTATTATTAGTCGTGTAGTATTAGTAGTGCAGTATTAGTAGTGTATTATTAGTCGTGTAGTATTAGTAGTGTAGTATTAGTAGTGTAGTATTAGTAGTGTAGTATTAGTAGTGTAGTATTAGTCGTGTAGTATTGGTAGTGTAGTAGTATTACTAGTGTAGTATTAGTAGTGTAGTATTAGTAGTGGTGTAGTATTATTAGTGTAGTATTAGTAGTGTAGTATTAGTAGTGTAGTATTAGTAGTGTAGTATTAGTAGAGTAGTGTAGTATTAGTAGTGTAGTATTAGTAGTGTAGTATTAGTAGTGTAGTATTAGTAGTGTAGTATTAGTAGTGTAGTATTAGGAGTGTAGTATTAGTAGTGGTGTAGTATTATTAGTGTAGTATTATTAGTGTAGTATTAGTAGTGTAGTATTAGTAGTGTAGTATTAGTAGTGTAGTATTAGTAGTGTAGTGTAGTATTAGTAGTGTAGTATTAGGAGTGTAGTATTAGTAGTGTAGTATTAGTAGTGGTGTAGTATTAGTAGTGGTGTAGTATTAGTAGTGTAGTATTAGTAGTGTAGTATAAGTAGTAGTGTAGTATTAGTAGTGGTGTAGTATTCGTGGTGTAGTATTATTCGTGTAGTATTATTCGTGTAGTATTATTAGTGTTGTATTAGTAGTGTAGTATTAGTCGTGTAGTATTAGTAGTGCAGTATTAGTAGTGCAGTATTAGTCGTGTAGTATTAGTCGTGTAGTATTAGTCGTGTAGTATTAGTCATGTAGTATTAGTAGTGGTGTAGTATTATTGGTGTAGTATTAGTAGTGTAGTATTAGTAGTGTAGTATTAGTAGTGTAGTGTAGTATTAGCAGTGTAGAATTAGTCGTGTAGTATTAGTCGTGTAGTATTAGTCATGTAGTATTAGTCGTGTATTTTTGGTAGTGTAGTATTAGTAGTGTAGTATTAGTAGTGTCGTATTAGTAGTGTCGTATTAGTAGTGTCGTATTAGTAGTGTAGTATTAGTCATGTAGTATTAGTCGTGTTGTATTAGTCGTGTAGTATTAGTCGTGTAGTATTAGTCGTGTATTTTTGGTAGTGTAGTATTAGTAGTGTAGTATTAGTAGTGTAGTATTAGTCGTGTATTTTTGGTAGTGTAGTATTCGTAGTGTAGTATTAGTAGTGTCGTATTAGTCGTGTAGTATTAGTAGTGTAGTATTAGTCGTGTAGTATTAGTCGTGTATTTTTGGTAGTGTAGTATTAGTAGTGTAGTATTAGTAGTGTAGTATTAGTAGTATAGTATTAGTCGTGTTGTATTAGTCGTGTTGTATTAGTCGTGTATTTTTGGTAGTGTAGTATTCGTAGTGTAGTATTAGTAGTGCAGTATTAGTCATGTATTTTTGGTAGTGTAGTATTCGTAGTATAGTATTAGTAGTGTAGTATTAGTAGTGTAGTATTAGTAGTGTAGTATTAGTAGTGTAGTATTCGTAGTGTAGTATTAGTCATGTCGTATTAGTAGTGTAGTATTAGTAGTGTAGTATTAGTAGTGTAGTATTAGTAGTGTTGTATTAGTAGTGTTGTATTAGTAGTGTTGTAGTGCGGTGCTATGCGCACGACTTGTCTTGCCAATAAAGGAAGCAACAACGATGTAACCACAAGTGTCTATTATTCCACGGATCAAACTATAGCACTGCCGTGCTCGGGGCTGTGCGCCCCGTGTATATCCCGAGGCCACGCCTACCCCTCGGGCGTGGCCGACACCCTCCTGGTGCGTGGAATGATGTCATCGTGCCAGCGAGCCATCGTGTCCGCCACACGCGCCCCCCCAGAATTCCCACGCACCTGAAGGGTCAGTTTGCGGGGCAAACGGATGACCCGGCCAAAGCGCCCTCTGGCGTCTGGGATGCCGGGATGCCACCGGCTGCCCCTGGGATGGGTGCGGGGCTGGGGGGCGGCGTGCCGGCGGGGTTGGGCGGTGCCGGGGGTCCGCCTGCCGGGGGGCGGCCCCGACGCGGGGGCTGAGCCACTGGCGGGGGGTGGTCCACGTCGAGGTGGGCCGGTTTGAGGCGGTCCACGGAAACGCAGTCAGGAGTACCGCCGATGTCCAGGGTGAAGTGTTTCACCCCGGTCTCCAGCACGCGGAAGGGCCCGTCGTACGGGGGCCACAGCGGTGTCCGGTGGGCGTCGTGTCGGACGAACACGTACTCCGCCGTGCGAAGCTCCGGGGCGACGTGCGTTGGCGGGTGCCCGTGGTGCGCCGTCGGCACAGGGGCGAACCTCTGGGCGGTCTCCTGCAGCGCGGAGCGCTGCTGCGCCGCGGACCATGGTGCCGTGGAGTCGGGGAGGAACTCGCCCGGCACCCGCAGCGGTTGTCCGAAGACCAACTCCGCCGCGGATGCGCGCAGGTCGTCCTTGGGCGCCGTCCGGAGGCCCAGCAGGACCCAGGGGAGCCTGTCGACCCAGCCGCCGTCGCGGAGGGTGGCCCGGAGCGCGGCCTTTAAGGAGCGGTGGAACCGCTCGCACAGGCCGTCGGCCTGGGGGTGATAGGCCGTGGTACAGTGCAGCTGGATCCCGAGCCCCCGCGCGACCGCCCCCCAGAGCTCTGAGGTGAACTGGGGGCCGCGGTCAGACGAGATGTCTGAGGGGGCGCCGAACCGGGCAACCCAGGTGGCGATGAACGCCTGTGCGACGTCCGCTGCCGTCGTCGCCACCAAAGGCACGGCCTCCGGCCACCGGGTGGTGCAGTCCACCATGGTGAGGACGTGGGTGAAACCCCGCGAGGGGGGCAGAGGTCCCATCAAGTCCACGTGAACGTGGTCGAACGACGTTCGGGCACCGTAAACGGGGCCAACGGGGCCTGGGTGTGGCGGTGCACCTTCGCGTGCTGGCACGCGAGGCACGTCCTGGTCCAATCGCGGACGACCTTCCGGAGGCCATGCCAGACGAACTTGTCGGCGACCAGCCTCTGGGAGGCCTTCGTGCCCGGGTGGGACAGGCCGTGGATGGCGTCAAAAACCCGGCGCTGCCAGCCCGCGGGCACGATGGGGCGAGGCCGCCCGAGGGAGACGTCGCACAAGAGGGCCGTGCCCGCGCCGTCGAACGGCACCTCGGTGACGCGGAGGCCTGTGACGGCGGTCCGCAAGGCCTGGACGTCTGGGTCGGTGGTCTGGTCCGCCGCCATCCGGGCATAGTCGATGCCGAGGTGGAACGCGTGGGCGACGGACCGGGAAAGGCAATCCGCCACCGGGTTGTCCTTCCCCGTGACGTGCCGGATGTCCGTTGTGTCCTCGGACACGGCCGCGAGGTGACGTTGCTGCCGGGCCGACCACGGCTCGGCGACCTTGGCCATCGCGAAAACCAGAGGCTTGTGGTCGACGAAGGCCGTGAACGCACGGCCCTCGAGCAGATGGCGAAAGTGCCTGACCGCCAGGTGAAGCCCGAGCAACTCGCGGTCGAAGGTACTGTACCGGCGTTCGTGCGGGCGGAGCTGCCGGCTGAAAAACGCCAGCGGTTGCCAAGCTCCGCGCACCCATTGCTCGTGCACCGCGCCCACCGCGTAGTCCGACGCGTCGGTGGTGAGGGCGATCGGTGCATCGGCGCCGGGTGCGCGAGCATGGTGGCGCTAACCAGGGCGAGCTTCGCGCCCGCGAACGCCGCGTCCATCTGCTCGGTCCAAGCGACGTCACCTTTGCCCGGCTTCCCCCGGAGGGCTTCGTGCAGGGGGCGCAGGAGCTGGGCGATGCGGGGCAGGAAACGGTAAAAGTTTACCATGCCCAGGAACTCCTGGAGCCCCCTAATCGTGCGGGGGCGCGGAAACCCCTTGACCGCCTCCACCTTTGCTGGTAAGGGGATGGCCCCGTGCCTGGTGACGCGGTGCCCCAAAAAGTCGATCTCGGCGATGCCGAACCGGCACTTGGCGGGGTTCACGATCAGGCCATGCTGGCCCAGGCATTCGAAGAGCGTGCGGAGATGGCAGAGGTGCTCTTCACGGGACGCGCTTGCGACGAGGATGTCGTCCAGGTAGACATAGACGAAATCCAGGTCGCGCAAGACGCTGTCCATCAGACGTTGGAACACCTGAGCCGCATTCTTCAAACCGAAGGGCATCCGAAGGAATTCAAAGAGGCCGAATGGCGTAATGACGGCCGTCTTCGGGATGTCCTCCGGCCTGACGGGGACCTGGTGGTAGCCGCGTATGAGGTCCACCTTGGAGAAGCAGGACATGTTCGCCAACCGGGCGGAAAAGTCCTGGATGTGGGGGACCGGGTAACGGTCGGGGGTGGTGGCATCGTTGAGGCGGCGGTAGTCCCCGCACGGCCGCCATCCCCCGCCAGGCTTTGGCACGATGCCCAGCCGCTCCAGCGTAGCGAACTCCGCTCTCGCCACCGCGAGCTTCGTTGGTTCGAGGCGGCGGGCCCGGGCGTAGACCGGTGGCCCGACGGTGGGTATGTGATGTTCCACACCCTGCTTTACGGCCACCGCTGAGAAGGTGGGCCGCGTGGGGGCCGGGAAACTGGCGAGGAGGCGGGTGAACTCATCCGCTGCGGGGAGGGTACAAACCAACCTCGCCGGGACCGAACCGCTCAGCGAGCCGCTCAGTGAGCCGCTCAACGAGCTGCTCAGCGCGCAAGCAAGCGAGCTGAACGCTTCAGCCTGGACAAGGAGTCTGTTCTGTACGTCCACCAACAACCCGTTTGCACAGAGGAAGTCCGCACCGAGCAGTGCCATGGGCACGCTGGCGGTTACGAACGTCCACGTGAAGCGTTGCCCTCCGAACCGCAGGGAGAGGCAGCGCTTCCCGAACGTGCGTATGGGTGTTCCGTTGGCTGCAAGCAACGCGGGGCCCCGGCCTGCGGTGTGCTTGTCGGACGCAGAGGCAGGGATAACGCTCACCTGTGCACCTGTGTCGCATAGGAAGCGGTGCCCGGACAAGGTGTCCGTTATAAAAAGAAGGCTGCTGGAATGGCCGACGCTCAGGGCCGCTACCGAGCGCCGGCTTTGTAGTTTCCCGACTTGCCGAACGAGCACGGCGGGCAACAATTCCTCGCCTTGTGGCCAAACCTGGCGTGGAAATGGCACCAGGTTTGCGGCAAAGGCGGAGGCCGCGGCTTTCGCGGTGGTGGTGGGCGGGGCGTGGCGGTGGCCACGCGGTGTGCATCAGCCTCGAGATCCACGAGGTGTGGTGCATCAGCATCAGCGTCAGCCCCGGGATCCGCGACGGCCGCACCGAAGCTCGCCCACGTGTCACACGCCGCGAAAAACTTGTCGGCCTCGACGGCCAGCGCGCAGGGTTCCTTTATCTTGGAACCGGCCAACGCGAGGCATACCTGGGCCGGTAGCTGGCGTAAAAAGAGCGCCCGGAATAAAAAATCCGGTGCTTTGTCCCCCAGTAGCGACAGCATATGGTCCATTCGGACCGATGGTCGCGTGTCGCCGAGGTCGGGAAGGTCCACGAGACGGTCGGCCCGTTCGTCCTCTGTGAGGCCGAACCTGGCGATGAGGCGACGCTTGAGCGCCTCGTATCTGTGGTCGGCCGGTGGGTTCCGCAGGACGGACACGACGCGGGCGGCTGTGCCGGGCCCGAGGGCGGCGATGACGTGGAAGTAGTGCGTCTCGTCCGCCGTTATGCCACGAAGCTGAAACTGGGCTTCTGCCTGCATAAACCATATCTCCGGCTGAGCTTCCCAAAACTCAAGGAGTTTCACCGTTGCCGCGTTGCTGCTCCTCATGGCGCGTTCTGTAGTTAGTCGAGGTCACCAATGTAGTGCGGTGCTATGCGCACAACTCGTCTTACCAATAAAGGAAGCAACAACGATGTAACCACAAGTGTCTTTATTCCACGGATCAAACGATAGCACTGCCGTGCTCGGGGCTGTGTGCCCCGTGTATATCCCGAGGCCACGCCTACCCCTCGGGCGTGGCCGACACCCTCCTGGTGCGCGGAATGATGTCATCGCGCCAGCGAGCCATCGTGTCCGCTACAGTGTAGTATTAGTAGTGGAGTATTAGTAGTGTAGTGTAGTATTAGTACTGTAGCATGCCAGTGTAGCGGCTACCGCTGGGTTTTCACAATCGCCTTGCACCTATCAAGGACGCGGAGCGATCACCATGCCGGGCTCGTCCAGGACGCCCGGGCAGGCCCGCGCTCAACTTGCCAGGCCTCGGTCGGGATGCCCGGGCATGCCCAGACACGCCCGGCCATGCCCGCTCTCGACTTGCCAGGCTGCGTCCAGGACTCCCGGGCACGCCCCCTCTCGCCTTTCCTGGGCAAACGCTCCGGGATAATATGTATATATATTGCTGCCCGATAAACGGGCTTTTCAGAGTGCCTGAGTGTTTGGTTTGATTAAAGCAACTCGGATGAATTCCAGCTTTTTGTCGCGTCCATTCTTCCGATCGACGTGGGAGCCCCAGCTCCTTCATTGGTGACCTACCGACATGGACACGGCAGTCGCCCTTAAACTGCCTACCTTCTGGGAGGCTCACGCGGCGGTTTGGTTCGCACAGGTGGATTCCCTGTTCGCCCTGCGAGGCATCACGGCCGACGACACCCGCTTCCACCATGTGGTAGCAGCGCTCGGTTCGGCCACCGCGGCCCGCGCCCTGAGCCTCCTCGAGAGCCCGCCAGCCGCTGACAAATACGGCGCGATTAAGAAGCTTCTCCTCGACGCTTTCGTCCTCCCATCGGCGGAACGCGCACGGCGCCTGCTCGACCTGCCCGAGCTCGGCGACACGTGCCCTTCCGAGCGAATGGACTACATGCTTTCACTGCTCGGCGAGCACTCTCCGGCATTCCTGTTCCGGGAGCTGTTCCTCCGTCAGCTGCCTAACCCGGTACGCCTCGCCCTGGCAAGCACGACGATCACAGATCCCCGGGCCCTTGCCAGAGAAGCCGACAAGATCTCCGCCCCAGGACAGCGCATCGCAGCGGCGACATGGGACCCACCGCCGTCCGACGCAACACCCATGGCGCCCGAGCACCCGGCACGGTCGACGACCGAACTGCCGACGCAATTGGCGGCCGCTACACCGAGCCGACCACCTCCAGCACGACGACCGGGGCCTCCACCTGACCAAGCATGGTGTTACTATCATGCCAGGTTCGGACAGAAGGCCCGGACATGCCGACCCCCGTGCACCTTCGGCAGGCCGGGAAACGGCCGGGCCGGCGTTCATTACCAGCCATGAGCGCCGGCCACACGGGCAACTTACTGTTCATCACGGATAAAGCGTCCGGACGGCGCTTCCTGTGCGACACCGGCGCCCAACTGAGCGTCATACCCGCCTCTGACCAGGACAGGCAATCCGTGGTTTGCAGCCCCTCCTTGGTTGCGGCCAACGGATCGACCATCCGCACCTTCGGCCCGCGCAACGTCACCCTCTGCTTCGGCGGCCAACGCTTTGCTTGGACGTTTGTAACCGCATACGTGCCCATGGCTCTGCGAGGCGCCGACTTCCTCTGCGCACACGGACTGCTGGTGGACGTCCAACGGCGTCGTTTAATCAACGCCGAAACCTTCAGCTCCCTGGTATGCACATTGAGCAGCTCCGCGCCGACCGAGCTGGCATGCGCCGTCCCGGCGGCGAACGAGTTTGCTCGCCTGCTCACGGAGTTCCCGGCCCTCACGCGGCCGACGTTTTCGGCCGTCGCAGTACGGCATGGGATCGAGCACCACATACCAACCACGGGCCCGCCGGTCTACGCCAGGGCCCGCCGCCTCGACCCAGCCAAGCTCGCCGTGGCGAAGGCCGAATTCGACGCGTTGGAGCACCTCGGCATCGTGCGGCGCTCCGATAGCGCGTGGGCCTCGCCACTGCACATCGTGCCAAAGCCGGGGGGTGGATGGCGCCCGTGTGGCGACTACCACCGTCTCAATGACGCTACCACCCCCGACAGGTACCCGATCCCGCATATCCAAGACTTCTCCGCCCGTCTGGCGGGACGGGTCATTTTTTCGAAAATTGATCTCATACGGGGATATCACCAGGTACCTGTCAGGGCGGCCGACGTCCCTAAAACGGCAGTCATCACGCCGTTCGGCTTATTCGAATTCTTGCGGATGCCGTTTGGTCTCAAGAACGCGGCTCAGGCGTTCCAGCGCTTGATGGACGGCGTGCTGCGTGACCTGCCGTTCCTTTTCGTTTACATGGACGACATCCTCGTCGCCAGCACGTCCCAGGCCGAGCACCTCCTCCACCTCCGAACACTGTTCGGGCGCCTCAGCGAGCACGGCCTCATCGTCAACCCGGCCAAATGCCACTTCGGCACGACGGCCGTTGATTTTTTGGGCCACCACATCACCAAGAACGGGGCCGTGCCGCTGCCAACCAAGGTCGAAGCCATCACCACGTTCCCGCGTCCCCGCACCATAAAGGCCCTGCAGGAATTCCTGGGAATGGTGAATTTTTATCACCGCTTCGTGCCCCGCGCTGCTCAACTCATGCGGCCCCTCTACGAAGCCCTCCGGGGCAAGCCGGCCAAGCACGACATCGCCTGGTCCGCAGCAATGGATGCGGCCTTCCAAAGCTCAAAGCGGGCCCTCGCCGACGCAACACTGCTCGCTCACCCGGTGCTCAACGCTCCCATCGCCCTCACCACGGATGCCTCCGACTACGCGGTGGGCGCCGTACATGAGCAATGGGTGAATGGGGTTTGGCAGCCACTCGCTTTTTTCAGCCGGCAGCTCCGGCCAAACGAGCTCAAATACAGCACGTTTGACCGGGAGCTCCTCGGTCTACACCTGGCCGTCCGCCATTTCCGCCACCTCCGGGAGGGCCGACCTTTCACGGCGTTCGTCGACCACAAGCCGTTGGTTTACGCCATGGCCAAGGTCACGGAGCCGTGGTCGGCCCGCCAACAGCGCCACCTCTCCGCCGTGTCGGAGTTTACCACGGACATCCGGCACGTCGCCGGCAAAAACAACGCCGTGGCCGACTGTCTTTCCCGGGCCAGCGCGAACGCGGTCCACCTGGGCGTGGACTTTGCGCTTATGGCGGTGGACCAAACCACCGACACCACGGTGCAAGCCCTCCGGGCGGCGGACACGGGCCTCCGCCTGGCCGACATCCCATTCGCGGACACTGTCCTGCTCTGCGACGTCTCCCAAGGCCAGCCTCGCCCCATCGTGCCCGTCACCTGGCAACGCCGCATCTTCGCCTCCCTCCACGGCCTTTCCCACCCGGGCCGGAAAGCTTCCCAGAAGCTGGTGTCGGCGCGATTCGTCTGGCACGGCCTTCGTCGGGACGTCCGCGATTGGACCAGCACCTGCACGGCCTGCCAACGGGCCAAGGTCCACCGACACACCCAGGCCCCGCTGGCACCTTTCACCGTGCCCGAACGACGTTTCGACCACGTCAACGTGGATCTGGTGGGCCCCCTCCCCCCGTCACGGGGGTTCACACACCTGCTCACCATGGTGGACAGGACCACCAGGTGGCCGGAGGCCGTTCCCCTCGTCTCCACCACCACCGCCGACGTGGCGCAGGCTTTCATCGCCACCTGGGTCGCCCGCTTCGGCGCACATCTCGTCAGACCGCGGACCACAGTTCACCTCCGAGCTGTGGGGCGCGGTCGCCCGTAACCTGGGGGTCAAGCTCCACTGTACTACGGCCTACCACCCCCAAGCAAACGGGTTGTGCGAGCGATTCCACCGCTCCATGAAGGCCGCGCTCATGGCCGGCCTTCAAGACGGCGGTTGGGCCGACCGGCTGCCGTGGGTCCTTTTGGGCCTCCGCACGGCCCCCAAGGAGGACCTCCAGGCATCCACCGCCGAGCTTGTCTATGGCCAGGCGCTACGCATCCCGGGCGAATTCATGCCCGACGCTACCAGTCCCTGGTCCGCAGCTCACCAGCGCTCGGACCTCCAGGAGGCCGCCCGACGGTTTGCCCCCGTGCCAACATCCCACCACGGTGACCCCCAGTCCTACGTCCCCCCCAGCACTTCGCACAGCGGAGTATGTTTTTGTGCGTCACGACGCACATCGGGGGCCACTCCGGCCGCTGTACGACGGGCCCTTCCGGGTGCTGCGACGGGACGACAAGTCGTTCGTCATCGACATCGGCGGCAGGTCGGACCGGATTGCGGTGGACCGCCTCAAGCCGGCGCACGTGGACGTCGACCACCCACCACGGGTGGCCCTTCCGCCGCGGCGAGGCCGCCCCCCGTCCACGGTGCCCCCCACTCGACCGCCCACCACCACACCGGACCCCCTCCCACGACCCGCCAGGGGTCGCTTCGGCCGGGTCATCAGGACCCCCCTCAAATTGACCCTGCCGGTGCAAGTCGATTCTGGGGGGACGTGTGTAGCGGCTACCGCTGGGTTTTCACAATCGCCTTGCACCTATCAAGGACGCGGAGCGATCACCATGCCGGGCTCATCCAGGACGCCCGGGCAGGCCCGCGCTCAACTTGCCAGGCCTCGGTCGGGACGCCCGGGCAGGCTCGCCCTCAACTTGCCAGGCCGCAGCCAGGACGCTGGGCCACGCCCCCTCTCGCCTTTCCTGGGCAAACGCTCCGGGATAATATGTATTGCTGCCCGATAAACGGGCTTTTCAGAGTGCCTGAGTGTTTGGTTTGATTAAAGCAACTCGGATGAATTCCAGCTTTTTGTCGCGTCCATTCTTCCGATCGACGTGGGAGCCCCAGCTCCTTCACCAGGTTGAATGATGAGCCCAAACCCAACAATGGATGTAAACAACAATGGCATCATCACTTGAATGCAGGTGAAAGGTTGGTATTTCCTTTCAATGGGCGAAAACATTTTGGCAGATGATAGTTTTAGTACATTGTGCGTATGCCAGGTATGCTCATCTGATGTTCTGATAATTTACCTCTTATCATACATTCGTAGGCCATTTGTACACCTGATTGTCGTACAAGCGCCGACAGTCTGCGGTTTGCACAGGTGGGTGACAATAATCACTCCTCCAGTATCTTTTCCCTGAAGGTTTGTAAACTTTAGCCATTGTAAATGTTTCCGCACTCCGTTCAGGAATTTTTGGCTAAACTCCCAGAGAGCATGTAATATATTGTAGGTTATTAAAAACTTCACACCATTTTATGTTCGGTCATACATTTCGACTTGAGGAGTCACTTAGCGGGAAAGTTTCAGAGTTTCGAGTTTTATTTGAGTTTTTTTCATTGCACTTTGGGGTTGGTGGAATGGACTGGAGGTATGCACATATGTCTCTCAGCTGTCTAGCTGTCAAACATGTTTTCCCCAACAACAAATGTACTACTGAAATGAAAAGACCTCATAAAACTGGAAGGAATTCCAATTTTTCCATTGATTGGACACAGTACATGATTATAGACAACAGAGAGTTTTGAGAATGGACTAAGAAAGAGTTGTGTCTTGGCTGAACTTCTCATGAGAAAATCTTGTGTTGGTCAAACAAGCCTTTCATGGTTCCTTAAACATGTTCTCAGGAATATGTTACTGTTAATGACGTCATTCTTGGTACCTGAGACTAAGTATACCTGGTGGCCTTCTGGCCATTTTTCAGAAATAGACGATGTTTCTTTTATGCTACAAGATATAGGCTGAATACTACGGAGTATCGTTGAGAGAGAGGAAGACAAATGATGAATTGCGAAAGATGATGGGAATAGAGCCTGTGATTGATGCTGTGAAGAGGAACAGGTTGAGATGGTTTGGTCATGTGTTGATGAAGGATGAAAGTGACTGGTTGAGAAGAGTGATGGAAATGAATGTAGAAGGAAGTAGAGGATGGGGAAGACCGAGAAAGACTTGGCTAAAGGTGGTGGAAGAAGAAATGCGGGCAAGAGGGTTAACAAGGAGAGATGCAGAAAATAGGGCAAAATGGAGAAGATTGTCATGGGGACCGCAAGGCTAACCCCCGCTCTAGTAGGGAAAATGGCCTTTAAAATGCATGTTGAAGAGCGAGGTGACAGCCGGTAAAAAAGGCACCAAAAAGACAGATGCCACCGTTGGAAATAAGAAAGGAAGGGAATGAAGCAACAACAACAGAGGAGCGAGCGGGGGAAAGGAAACGATAACCTGCAAGCAGGAGGGTTGGGATGGGTAGTATACAAAATCATGTGCACAGATAACGAATAACATAACATGACCTGATGGTGCTCCGTCTGCTTGAGTCCCTGGAGCGAAGAGTTAAGACCGTGTCAGGAAGAGTTTCACAAACCGGAGAAATGATGACCAAAACAGTAAGGTTGTGGTAGTCATGGATTTTTTTTTTGATATACTCAGTCGAGGCTCATATAAAAGCTAAGATTCTGGAAGGTTCTGGAAAATTCTGGAAAATTCTGGAAGGTTCTGGAAAATTCTGGAAGATTAATCAGAAGTGGCTCGCTGGAATAATGGATGCATCTTGGAGGCGCTGGGGGTATCGGAATGAACTAGACTGGAGGAGAAGCGGTCAGTACAAGAAGAAGAAAACAAAGCCACCCAGACCACCATACTCTGCGGTGTGGGGGCGCGCCAGGCCTCGTGCTTTGGCCTCATTGCGGGAGATAACAATCACTTGTGTTTAGTACAAATAATATGTGATGTCAACAAACATTGTATTTGCCCCAATGCCAATGCTTCATGTGACTTATTTGGACTGCAGACCTTGGCGTACTTATAAGTTTCCAATGCAACTCTGATGCAGGAAATCAATTCGCCAAAATATCATAATCTTTTCGTCAGTTATTTCCGGATAAAATCAAGGAAGTTACTGTAACAACAGGTCAAGAGTTCATAGGGGAACCTGTACTCTTACAAAAGGGATTGGTATTGTTCACAGGATAAAGGAATAGAGTAGGAGAGTGTTCGAATGCGTATGCAACTCGCATGTTCAGCCAAGTGTCCTTATTTATATATATTTTTTGGAAATCAAAAAATTAGAAAATCTGGAAATCAATGGAAAAAAAAGAAGAAAAAACCAATGTCCTTTTGATTTATTTATTTTTTTGCATTTTTTGTTTTGATTTCCATTGATTTAGCCATCGTCTCCTAATCTCATTCATAAAACTGGATGGAAGGAAGAAAGTGGGCTAGACAACTATGTTCTTTATTTACCGAACTTTCACTCTGGTTTGCGTGATCTGTAGGCGGCTTGGTTAACCTATCTTTCTAATCTCGAGGATAATCCAGAACAAACCTCAGAGTCCACAAAATATGTGGAATGGTACAAACATTTGGAATTGTTGCATGTAAGGCTCTGTTTGGGAATCAAATTCATTCTGAAACGCGTCCAAATGTTATTTTCCTTCGAACCGCATGAAGTTGCGTTTCGGGCTAATACACAACAGGGAATATCCAATTTCAGATTTCCTTTTTTTGTTGTTGTAACTTACAGTGCACTAAAAGCCAGATAAATTAAACTGAAATAGGTCGAGTGTAAATTACATTCCATTACTCTCACTTTTCATTTATTCAACATTATCTCATTTGATATATCGCTTAAGGTTCAAGTTGGATGGAACCACCAAGGCGGTTATTGGCTAGGAAGGCTCCTAATGAGGCAACATGGTCCAACATTTAAAAAAAAATTGTGTTAGGTATATTTTTGCTCATCACACCGTGGAAAAATGAATATTTACCCTCGCCAGAGGAAGGTATTGTATTTGGGTCCATTTTCTTTGTCTGTCCATCTGTCCGCACATCATTTGCCAACGTGGAGTACAATTTTTTACACGTTGTCTTTTTTTCAACTGAGTACCTCTTAAAGTATGTACAATTAGAATGTGAGTATGTCTATAAAGTATGTACGGTACAATTATAATGTGAGTATGTCTATAAAGTATGTACGGTACAATTAGAATGCGAGTAGGTCTATAAAATACGTACTTTAAAACCACACAAAAACAAGTCCGGGCGATGGTATGCAATCATTGATTGCTCATTCTCGTTCCATTTAAAAAGGCTTGGTACACAATGTGGAATTAACCAGAATGTTCTATCTACCGTGCAGCGCCCTCTGCTGGACCAGTTCGTTTTGAGTCAGAGCCAAACGCAAAAGATAGGTTGGCTCGGACGTGGCCGGGCTTAAATTAAGCAATTTTATGAGACATTAAAACTAGTCTCTCCGATACACATTTCCATAGAGAGAATTGGGATCCTCTCCCCACCAAGAAACCCCCGGGACTTCTTCCTTTTTTTAACCCCTTATTAAAACTTTCCCATGCACACCGCCCCAAGTACAACCACCAGACAACCACCAGTTTTAAACTCATTCCCTCCACACACCCAAGGGTTCAGGAGCGCATAGAAGTCAAACAAAAAACACACTTCTCAAATAATATATTGTACTTGATATTTCCAAAAAGATACAAATAGCAAACAATTAACTAGAGAGTTCATAGAACACCTTACCCCACATAGTGTTGAGAAAAAGGATGTTGAAAAGGTCTTTTAAACTCTTGCTTTGCATTTCCGAGCACCATCTATATCAACTTTGTACGTGAACTTTGAATAGCAGGCATGAACGCGCGATGGCAACCATACGACGCAGATGGGTCAAACGGAACACCCCAGAGCTGAACCTCCTGCCAACTCTTCTCAGAGAAACCGAGGATATTTTAACGATCTTTGAGAAAAATATGCAATTAAACAAACAGATCTTTTGGACAAAGTTATCTCTGCGGTTGCATCACCAGGCACCACCATTTTGTCTAAATCGCACCGTTACTCAGCCTTGAAAGCATGCGGCGAATTTGATTGGTCGAGATGGAGCGAGACGTTGCCCAACTACTGTACGGTATTACTAATACTAAACTGAAGGTTTTTGGAAGTGCCAATAAGGCGATTTGTATTCTACAGTGTTCAATATATATAATTCAATTGAAATAAAATAAAGGCATAGAAAAAAAAAAATTGAATCAGCAGTTTACTGCCATTGATGCACCGTCTTTTACACCACCCTAACATGTTCAATTAGTTACTCATGCCTGTTGTTTGTGTCCTTTATGATGTCCCTAAAGACTAATTGTTTCCTGTTTGGACAGTCGCCCGACAGACTGAAGCAATTGCTTCAAGGCGGTGTGTGCATGCGCTAGCTATTAGGACGAGACTCCATGCAATTTCCCAAATTCAGAGCCAAAGTACTCCGAAACTGCAGGTTAAACTGACAGTGGCCAGCAGAACAACAACAATGGAGCACAACCAACAATGGAGCACAACCAACAATGGAGCACAACCAACAATGGAGCACAACCAGCAAGGGTAAAACGAACAGGAAAGGAAGAGAGGAGAGGAAACATTGAAACCAGAAAATAAGATGGTAGGGGTGAGGAAGATGGGGGTGGTAAAGATCATGGGTCTCTGCTTGGTTTATTTTTTATTTCTTTCCACTTTATTTTTTTCTTTAGGACCACTCGTCAAACAAACCATTTCGTATGAACACAACCGTTAGCATTATTAAAATGTCTTTGTAAATGAGAAATTTTCTTCGTAAATACAAGTAACTGTGAAAACTTTCAGCGAAATGAAGGCCGGTTGATTTTGTTTGTGTTTCAGTGTTTTCGTAATTAATTTCCACCCCATAAACGAGTACCTTCTACCCCATAAACTAGTAATTTCCACCACAAACTAGTTATTTCCACCACAAACTAGTAATTTCCACCACATTAGCTAGTAATTTCTACCCCATAAACTGGTAATTTCCACCCCATAGATGGGTAATTTTCACCCCATAAACGAGTAATTCCCACCACATAAGCTAATAATTTCCACCACATAAGCTAATAATTTCCACCACATAAGCTAGTAATTTCCACCCCATAGATGGGTAATTTTCACCCCATAAACGAGTAATTCCCACCACATAAGCTAATAATTTCCACCACATAAGCTAATAATTTCCACCACATAAGCTAGTAATTTCCACCCCATAAACGAGTACCTTCTACCCCATAAACTAGTAATTTCCACCACAAACTAGTTATTTCCACCACAAACTAGTAATTTCCACCACATTAGCTAGTAATTTCTACCCCATAAACTGGTAATTTCCACCCCATAGATGGGTAATTTTCACCCCATAAACGAGTAATTCCCACCACATAAGCTAATAATTTCCACCACATAAGCTAATAATTTCCACCACATAAGCTAGTAATTTCCACCCCATAGATGGGTAATTTTCACCCCATAAACGAGTAATTCCCACCACATAAGCTAATAATTTCCACCACATAAGCTAATAATTTCCACCACATAAGCTAGTAATTTCCACCCCATAAACGAGTACCTTCTACCCCATAAACTAGTAATTTCCACCACAAACTAGTTATTTCCACCACAAACTAGTAATTTCCACCACATTAGCTAGTAATTTCTACCCCATAAACTGGTAATTTCCACCCCATAGATGGGTAATTTTCACCCCATAAACGAGTAATTCCCACCACATAAGCTAATAATTCCCACCACATAAGCTAATAATTTCCACCACATAAGCTAGTAATTTCCACCCCATAGATGAGTAATTTTCACCCCATAAACGAGTAATTTCCACCACATAAACTGGTAATTTCCACCCCATAGATGAGTAATTTCCACCCCATAAGTGAGTAATTTCCACCCCACAAACAAGTAATTTTCACCCCATAAACAAGTAATGTCCACCGCATAAACAAGTAATTTCCACCGCAAATTTGTAATTTTCACCCCATAAATGAGTAATTTCCACCACATAAACGAGTAATTTCCACCATAAACTAGTAATTTCCACCACAAACTAGTAATTTCCATCCCATAAACGAGTATTTTCACCCCCAAAACAAGTATTTTTCACCCCATAAACAAGTAATTTCCACCACATAAACGAGCAATTTCCACCACAAACTGGTAATTTCCACCACATAGATGAGTAATTTTCACACCATAAATGAGTAATTTCCACCGCATAAACTAGTAAATTCCACCCCATAAACTAGTCATTTCCACCCCCAAATCAGTCGATTTGTCTATCGTCTACTAATGTCCTAGTATTGAATGTAAATGTGTTTCAATGTTGCTCGTCCAAGTTCAAATGGTCACGAGGTTAAATTCAGATCCCAAAAAGAATGAGAATACGAGCAGGGATTTGAGCAAATCGACCATGCGCTGTATTTTGTTACTGGAGTTTGCTAGAGTAAAATAACCAGAGCGAACAGTGATCTCTCCAAAGAAAACAACTCCTAAGGGGAAGTTCGACAACAAAGCTATTATTTAATGACAAGAAGCACGAGAGAAAGAGAAAGAAAAAAGAAGAAAGGAGAGAAAGAGAAAGAGAGAGAGAGAGAGCCTTCATTATCTTTTAATAGTCAGAGCATTGTGATTTAACTGAAGGCAATGGTACCTGTTTTCATTGATTTATTATCGGCGATCAATTAAGGTGAACTGACTGTTGACCTGGAGCAATGTACAAAGGTGAATGGGTGGGGCCTGGGGTAGCTAAGTAGAAAATGGCGGGAAACTTCCAAGAACCTGGCGCTGTTTTGTACTACGTTTGGTGGGGTGGGAGGTTGGTGGGGTGGGAGGTTGGTGAAGTCTGCCTGCTGGATGTCGTGCGAACACAAGTACGAGCGCTGCATTGGCGGCGCCAGTCAAAACGGGCCTCGCGTTCCTTTTGGCGGAGTCTGGCCTATCCTGGCAGGAAACACGCAACGCGGATATGTGGACCTGGGCGGCAGCCCTCAAGGCAAACTTATTGACCCAAATCGCACAGAATGCGGCTCAGATGCAGCACACAAGGCCTTGGCAGGGCCTTACAAGCCGAGTAACACGCAACGTGCAGCGATTCAGACATTACTTCACAAAGTGGGCTTGGACATGTCACTCCTTTGGCTACACAATGACTAATGTATGGGATGTATATTCACGTCTCGCAGAAGCGATTAATAAACTCCTCGATCTTCCTTTCTCTACTTTGCGTCGGTCGCTCTGAAATCGAGGTTTATTCTGATGCCCCGAACGACTTCAACGGAGATGAAACAAAATAATACGTCATACTTACACACTAAACTAAGGCCGCTTTGGGTTAAATCAGTGTCTTTTGTTACCATGGTAATGGTGACATTGTTTATAATATGGTAAAGGTGACATCTGGCAAAAATAAATACATTTTGAGGTGACGTCACAACCGCACAAATCATTCTGGGCATTTCTAAGATGGCGGCGAGCAAGGTGTCACGTGCTAGGAAACAGCCTTGGGTAGTTCACTTGGTGCAAAATATTTCAATATTTACACAAATCGAGAATGCATATTGAACAAACATTCCGACTCTCGCAAACATTACCCGTGTTGAACAGATATGATTTTGGGCAATACGCAAGTTACAAAATGACGTGAATGCTAAATGAGGCCTTTTGCACATGCACTCGGCTTTCACACTGATTCGGTTCTGCTCACCGGGAACTTTTAACCTGCCGTCATCGCGAGCACAAAATCTGTAATAAAAATAATCATTTAAACATCATTTTCAGCATTTAATGACGAAAAAGTGGCAATTTAAAGTTGGTTAACTATATTTGGCCTGTTCCTGAAGGTAAATCACTCATAGAAATATAGGAACATGATAAATATCCTTGATTGAGAGGTGTTGGGTTCATACCATTTCCTGTTAGTACATTGTAGCATCAGCCATGTATATAAAACTAACACACATGCATGCACACACGTACGCATGCACTCACACACATGCACACACTTATACTTTTGGCAACAGATGCAAAAATCTTGTAAAATTTATCTTGTGGCCTCAGAACCAAACAAACAATATATTTTAATAGGCCTCACAAAGCCTGGTGTTGGCTTAGCAGCTAAAGTGGTGGGCTTGCAATCTTACTAAGGGTCTTGAGTTTGAGCCCCTGTGTCATAACACCAGGTGGGTTGACTCAGCCCGTCTAAGTTTAGCAAAAGGAGGAGCAGCTTACTGGGAACAGGGGCACTGCATAAGCGGTACATTAAAATAATCATGGTCTAAAGGGGTGTACAGTGAGGGGGTTAGGGGGTTGTCCCCCAAAATAGGTGTTTGCTCTCTTCTCCGAAACTATACACATGATTTCGATGAAACTTGACTACAACCTTCATCACCCGTGATGCACCAAAGTTTGTTCACGGCATAAAAACTGGGGTCTAAGGGAGTCTACAGGGGGGGTTTTGAGTGACTGTTGCTCCTGACCCAGGTAGGCTTCAGGACGTTTTGATCACGTGTACATTTATCTAGTCGGTCCTCTTCCATCATCTTGCGGTAACACCTATCTACACATGCGTTGACTGTTTTACTAAGTTGCCGGACACTATTCAAATACCCGACAAAGCGGCGTCAACTGTAACCAAAGCTTTTGTTTCCAGATGGGTGGTTGTTGTAGAGTCCCGGACACATCTCTTGAACAAGACCGCGGCACGGAGACAGCCGATTGATCTCCGAGGATCTAGGATGGTGAACCCCTGTCTTTGAGAGAGAGAGAGAGAGAGAGAGAGAGAGAGAGAGAGAGAGAGAGAGAGAGAGAGAGAGAGAGAGACAGAGAGACAGAGAGACAGAGAGAGAGAGAGAGAGAGAGAGAGAGAGAGAGAGAGAGAGAGAGAGAGAGAGAGAGACAGACAGACAGAGACAGAGAGACAGACAAAGAAAGACAAGAGGGAAAGGGCCGGTCCATGGGGACCGATCAGCACCCTGACCATGACCGCACTGTCCTGACGTATCCGGGCAGTAGGGAAGACCCATATCACTGGATGGAAAACGTACTGGCAGTGCTTCTGGACATTTGTGCCAAAGTGAAAGCTCATCTGGGTTACAGTACAGCAAAATTAGTTTTTGGATCGACACTTCGCCTTCCTTGAGAATTTGTTACCCCGACTAACATTCACACTAGTTTTGACCCAAACAATTTTGTGGACAGACTGTGAAGGAAAATGAATGAGTCATATCACACCGCCACCAGAGTTCAGTAGAGTTCCACACAACTGCACAAAGACCTTTGCGTCTTGTACCCATGTTTTTGTATGTGACGACACTGTCAGGGCCCCTTTCGAGTCGTTGCCAGTATGGACCAAGCATGTCATTTCCCCACAATGAGAGTGGCAATTCGGTGTGGGAAAATTGCATGCTTAGTCAGGGTCGCCCAGATAGCTCAGATGGCAGAGTGCTGATACGGTTCACCAGAGGACGTGGGTTCGATTCCTGATCTGGGCGTGCAATTTTCTCACATATGTCAATTAATTAAAACAATAAATTAAGTTTAAAAAAACCCAAGCAAATACAAATTCCCTTAGCACTCATTCGGTGTGACCAAAGAAGAATTAAAGTTCTGACCTGGAAGGAGGAGCGGAAGACTGGATTATATAAAAGGATCAAAGGAAGAGAACAGAAAAGAACAGAATGTTTAAGTGAGGCCTTCAACATGCAATGAACAGAACTGGACTCGTGAAGCAAATTTCTCAATTGATACATTTTTGAAGAACTTGGAAATAAATAAACAAACATTTTTGCACAACTTTTAACAAATTTTTTTGCTGCAAACATCACTTTGGACCAAACAGACATATTAAGCTCTTTGCACAATTCGTTTTATTGTGACAGGACAAACATCTCGTTACTGAATCGATTGCAGATTGCACTGAAAAGTTATTTTAAATGATCTCAATGAATGGCAGAGTTATCTGTTTGTGCAACTTCAAAGCAGCTTCACTGGTTTCATCAGTAGCTGAGAGTGAGATCTATGCAAATGTGCAAAAGGAAAAGTAAAAAAAAAAAGACATTAAAAAATTAGTTTATACATTTTCTTTTCATTAAAATATATCAACTATTATATAAATCGTACATTCAAAAAAGAATAACCTAACTGAAGCAGTTTCCTTGGTCATGGCAAAGCCGTGTTCTATCTATTAATCAAAGAATGTGCTGATAAAGTTTGTTGTTGATAAACAACTCACTCTCTGATCAGTGGTTCCTTAGTCGATGTGCAAAAGGTGAGTTTCTCGAACAGTTCATCCCGGGAATATCAAAAATGATTCCAGCCATTGGAGCTTTGATGTTACATGTCTACAATGTTTACCAGACTTGGTGGTGTAATGGTTAGAGCGTCCACTCGGAGTCTGCGAGGTCAGCGATTCAAACCCTATCCGAGTCATACTAAAGCCAAAAATGATACATGGTCTTTCTTGATGCTCGGCGTTTAAAGAAAGGATAGAACACCGATAAACAACAATAGGTTGGCAATCATTGTGCGGCCTTGATATGGGCCTAATGGCATCCTCCTGTATTCAAATTCCTGGTAAGAGAACTCCTTTATTTATTTAACATTGCTCATACGTAATTATTCAAGCCTGGTGTTGGCTTAGCGGTTAGGGTGCCAGCTTGGGATCCTAGGATCCTGGGTTTGAATCCCGGTCGATCGCTGAATTAACGCCAGGGGGGTTGACTCGGCCTGTCATCCTTCTGAGGTCGGCAAATTGAGTACCAGTTCACTGGTAATTCCCTGTGTGTCGCAAAAAGGCGACTAACAGGGTTGGCGGCAGTAAGGGCGTCCGGCCATAAAACATCGCTTCAAAAAGGGGACCAAGGTGCCCGAAAAAGGCCAACCCCTGCTCAGCGGGGGAAAATCGCATCTAAAGGTGGTTCTTTCT
Source organism: Myxine glutinosa (assembly GCF_964187855.1). NCBI lineage: Eukaryota > Metazoa > Chordata > Myxini > Myxiniformes > Myxinidae > Myxine > Myxine glutinosa. The sequence continues at coordinate 119,259,090 of NC_136269.1, forward strand.
TCTTCTATACGTAATTATTCAATGAAGTGGTACCCCTGTGCAGTCACAGTGAAAGACCGAAAACTGGTTTCGGTTACAAGATGGCGAACTTTGTTCACAACAGGAAGAATAACGAGAATCTAAATCCAAAAGGAACTCTTCCTCTGTGGCTCATGAAAATGGTAACTTACAAACGAATAAGTCCTCTTTACAGATTAAAAAATGATGCTCCACTTGTGTTTTCTCGATTAAATGGAATGAAATGTGTGGATTGTGTCAGAAGGACCATGCATGGTTGCCGAAGCTGGGAAATGAAAAACCTGCTATTGTCTCTTGCTCAAATGTGCGCACCAAAGGAATGTACACCAGAAAGTTCGCCGCTCTGTACTCCTGGCAGAGGATCTCCAAAGTGACCATATCATTCACCCTCGGTTCCTGGGTTCCATGCTGTTTCTATATCAAAGGCTCACAAGTCTACTTTCAGAGGCATTACAGTAATGTACCCACTGTGTGCACTGTCCGATACCGAGCTGTCCCATAGTGTGGTAAGAAACCCATTGGCTGTGGCCGACTGCTCAGCCCGTGGAAGGCAATTGGCTGTGGCCGAGTGCTCGGCCCTTGGAAGGAAATTGGCTGTGGCCGAGTGCTCGGCCCCTGGAAGGCAATTGGCTGTGGCCGAGTGCTCGGCCCCTGGAAGGCAATTGGCCGTGGCCGAGTGCTCCGCCCTTGCCTCGTCAAATGTCTCAAAAGGCACCATGCTGGCTCCAGGCCTGACAGGCACCTCTGCTTCAACAGCAACCTCTGGAACTTCAGCGAACTCGTAGGCATTGCCCAGGATAGTATGCACCATTGCCGAAACAGTCTCGGTACCACCTTCGCTCCCACACCTCGGCACCTCTGCATCTAGTTTGGTGCTCCCGCAGCATCCTCCACTTTCATGTGCGAACGCCTGGGCACCTGTGTTGGCATAAACGATTTCCTGTCGTCTCTCTGACGATGGCAGGGTTTTGAGCAGCTTCTGGAGGTAACCACGAAGCTCTGAGAACGACGGTCGCTTCGTACTGTCGATGCACCAACAGCTTTGCATGATGCAATACCTAAAGGGCATGTGGTAGCACGTAACAGATTATCAAAAGGAAGTTGGGGAGTTATCGGTTCAATCGCTGTCAATCTAACATTTACTAAAATTGTAACATTGTGCACAAATAGACACACACAGCATGATTATGGATGAGCGAATAATACGATTGAGCTGAATATGTGCCTTATTATTTTTTATTTTTTTTACTTCCTGAGCCCAATCAACCCCTACCCCACAAACTATCCTGTGGGAAAGAAAGGGAATGGATGTCGTGGGCATGAACCCTTCTGAAAACAAAAGAAAGATGACCCTTCTTCTTCACGAGCTCCAGAGCATTACCTCACTTTTAATAAAGGCTCATGCCCAAAGTGTCGCTTCACCTCCATTCCCACGGCGTCGCTACAAATTTTATGACCATTGTGAACCAGCCAGGCTTTAAATAAATAAATAAATAAATAAACACATTATGTGCAAAAAAGGAACTTAAAAACTAATTGGAGGCACTGCTTAAGTCATCACTTTGACACATCAATTACAGTAGCAATGTGCGGAAAATGCAACGGTAGTGGGGCAGATATTTTGATAGAGTGCTCCACATTGAGTCTTCTTGCCTGGGTTCAATCCTAAAGTGTCAGACATTGCTTTAAAAGTACTTAATAAAATGTGGGGGGAGAACATGATGCTGCATGATGCCATGCCAGTAGGAGGTTTTGCATCCAAAAGCATGGCATCCTTCGGATGGTATTCATGGCATTTATGTTGCGAATTTGATAGTCAATGTGAAATGATACCTGGAGGATGAAAGCAAATGCATAATAAAATACATTTTATACAATAGTGCCATTTTATATTTCATCGAAGATCATATTTGAGAAACTCACAGATCATCAAGGCAGTCTGGGGGCTGATTCAGCCGGTTCCCTGCCAAGAGGTAGTCGTACATCTCGTGGTTTTGCACACCAGGGTAGGGCATTTTCCCCCGTGTTACAATCTCCCACATGGCGATTCCATATGCCCACTAAAAAGACAGCACAAATAATACAATTCACCTCAATGACAGCTTCACCCCCATGCGATCAAGCGAAAATGGCTGTTGTCGTATTGCCGATAAATTCAAATTTTGGCAAAACAACAAACTCAAAGCAATTCATCACATTGCTATCAGCAGGAGCATGAAAAATAATAGTACTAATAATAATAATCTGACTTCTTACTATAATGAAGCAAGCATGGATTTCATCGAAACTCCAGAATTGACGTGGTGGAAATATCGCCACCTTTGGTGGCAGCCGGTATTACAAATAATCTTCCTTTATCCTATGATATGGAATATATGTTGAAATCAATAATATTTCTTTCAAAAATGACAAAAATTATACAAAGTGCATTTTAAAAACTGTGCCACAGCACATTGCTCACCAAAGGTGGGCCTAGAAGAGTAATCCCGCCGTGAGGGTGGGAGCCCGCTAGTAATAATAAGTTTTATCTGAATCAGTCCAGAACTTTTTGAGACATCGTGCTCCATATCGTTTTGGCCCTATCTCTCAATGGTGAAGAATCACTGAAAAATTCTAGTATCCGGATCCGGATTTTCGCCAAAATCTAATCAATTCATCCTTGTCAAACACCCAACCTGCCCACCTAATTTTGTCCCAATCTGTATGCAACTTTTTGAGGTATCCTGCTCACAGACAAACAATAAAGATGTCATGCCCAGCACAATACTTGCGAAATCCTAAAACAAATTTGACCTTAAAATAATTGGTGGTTGAATTCAATGACCTGATATAGAAGTCCTCTTCAAATTTCAAGTCAATCTGATGAAAACTGAGGATTTTAGAAATTCGACCTAATTTGTTGACCTTTGGCCTATGTTGACCTTTTGACCTCAAAAACAATAGGCTTCTTGCTTATGACAAACTCCACTATTTGGTGAAGTTTCGTGAAGATCATTTTAAAACTGTGACCTTTAGGCGATTGACATACAGACAGACGTGTGTATGTACACTGTACAGTCATGTGAAAAAGTAAGTACACCCCATGTAACGTTTTGACTTTTACAACATATTTCAACATACAGCTATTTGATCTTCATTTCAACAATATTGATAGATAAAGGTGATATAATATAACAAATATCATGAAACATTTACATTTTGTAGTCCATTGTATAATTTAAATAAACATAAATGCAAATTTTGCATGTGGAAAAAGTAAGTACACCCCTACATTTATCACTACTTCAAATACCTAAAATTAGAATCAGGTGCACCAGCTCAGGTGCAAATGATTAGAACATCGTCAGAGAGGATCTTGGAGGAACCTGTCTTATTTAAACCTCAGACATTTAGTTTGGTTTGCTCTTTGTTGTTGAAGTGTGCGGCGTCACCATGCCTAGATCAAAAGAGCTCTCTGGGGCCTTCATAAAGAAGGTTATAGATGCCTACGAGTCTGGGAAGGGATTTTAAAAGATCTCCAAACAATTTGAAATCAATCATTCGACTGTCTGGAAGATCATCTACAAGTGGAGAAGATTCCAAACAACTGCTAACTTGTTCAGGCCAGGCCGCCCCAGCAAGTTCAGCCCGAGAGCAGACCGCAAGATGCTGAAAGAAGTCTCTAAGAACCCCAGAATGTCATCACGGGACCTACAGGTAGCTCTTGCCACTGTTGATGTTAAAGTGCACGAGTCTACCATTAGAAAGAGGCTGCACAAATTTGATCTACATGGGAGGTGTGCCAGGAGGAAACCTTTGCTGTCCAGAAAGAACATCAGGGCAAGACTAAAGTTTGCCAATGAACACCTCGGCAAAGACCCAGCACTTCTGGAACAATGTGCTCTGGACAGATGAGTCAAAGGTAGAGCTATTTGGCCACAGTACCAGAAGACATGTTTGGCGAAAACCAAAGACAGCATTTGACCACAAGAACCTGATACCAACTGTAAAGCATGGTGGTGGCAATATTATGGTTTGGGGCAGCTTTGCTGCATCAGGGCCTGGGCAGCTCACCATCATAGAATCCACTATGAATTCTTCATTGTACCAGAGGGTGCTTGAGGATAATGTGAGGCCATCTGTCGGAAAGTTGAAGCTCAACCGAAGGTGGACCTTGCAACATGACAATGACCCTAAACATAAACATACCAGTAAATCCACCAAGGAATGGCTGAAAAGAAAGAAATGGAGGGTTCTGGAATGGCCAAGTCAAAGCCCGGATCTAAATCCCATCGAGATGTTGTGGGGGGATTTGAAACGAGCTGTTCATGCAAGAAACCCCTCAAACATCACACAGCTGAAAGAATTCTGCATGGAGGAGTGGGCAAAAATTTCTCCCAGTCGATGTCAGAGACTGGTAGACAGTTATAGGAAACGCCTCCTTGAGGTTGTTTCTGCCAAAGGGGGCAATACCACCTATTAGAGCCAAGGGTGTACTTACTTTTTCCACATGCGAAATTTGCATTTATGTTTATTTAAATTATACAATGGACTACAAAATGTAAATGTTTCATGATATTTGTTGTATTATATCACCTTTATCTATCAATATTGTTGAAATGAAGATCAAATAGCTGTATGTTGAAATATGTTGTAAAAGTCAAAACGTTACATGGGGTGTACTTACTTTTTCACGTGACTGTATGTATGTATGTATGTATGTATACACAAAGAATTAAGTTAAGCACCCCCCCCGTTTTTTTACAACCTCGCACATTACAAGTTTGTTGTCGTCAAAACAGTGTAATATACCCATGATATTGCTATATTTTCTGGAGAAGTGATATTATGGTCACATAAAAACATAACAATCATGCCGTTTTCAATATTTTATTCTGAATAATTTAAGGTGAAATTTTTTGGGAATTTTAGGCATATTTTCACCTCAATTTAAGTATGGAGCTATAGGTCCATCACGGACAGTGTGGATGACGTTTATGTTTTCTAACGTACAGTCATTGTTCTGAGAAGACCTCTAGCGATCTTTGCGTCAATAACGTCAATAACGTCAATAACGTCAATAACGTGTAATGTCAATAACGTGTAAGTGACGTCAATAACGTCAATAACGTCAATAACTAATGTCATACCAATCATTATTTGATCTCACATACCTTAGAATATATGCCAATGTATACATATACACAAAGAATATATATTAGGGGGTGCTTACCTTAATTCGTTGTGTAGGGGTGCTTAACTTAATTCTTTGTGTATATGTATGTATGTATATGTCTTATCATTATTGAATCAAAAACGGTTTGGCCAATCTCCACAAAATTTTGCATATGTACTCAGGCACCCAGGGTCAGGCCATGGACGAAATAACACCCCACACCCTCCCTCCCCCCCGGCAAGAATGTGGAAACGACTTGCGATTTTCGCCTATATACACAGAATACTACAAGTGGAATAACCACTGACCGCTGCCAGAGGGAATGAGTATTGACACTTTTTTCACTACCAGAGGGAACGGGTGTTACTATTATTAAAAGGAGACATGTCTGTGGATCATGTGATGAAGAAGCAGGACCTCGAGCTTTAATGTACCAGTTCCTGCTGTCACACAATAACAAAAATGGTACCATTGGAAAGCTAATAATCGATTTACATGAAACAAAAATTAGTGTGCTTTTTTTTTTTTTGTATACAGAATCGAGAAAAAAAATTGGTATCCAGAATTTTTTTTGCTACGATCTATTTTTGAGGATAAAACACTCTCGGAAACATTTTCCATAAAAGAGTAATTATGTCTTTTCATTGGAAATGTAGATGGTGGCTTGCAAACCGAACCCCAAGGGTGGTGCACAGAAGCGTTTATTAAAAAGTAGCAATAAATACAAGGCGCCAGGAGATGAAATTCGCTGCACGTGATGTGCAACGCATGCAGAGTAAAACGAGTGTGCATTTAAATCAGTAGGATGTCTAATAAATAAAGAAGATATAAGCACACCTGTCACAAGGCCGAGGCTTCAGACTTTGGCATGTTCACGAGCCTGCGCCCTCGAATAAACTCTTCCAACCCTTCATTTTTGACGGGCTTTTTACTAGTCACATTTAAAAGCCTGTCTTTCCGGATTGAAGAAGAAAATGCGGGAATGGGAGCTTAATGCAGCAGTTCTAGCGGTAACATTTATTATTTTAAGTAACAACTTCAGTTTAATTGCAAGTAAGAAAACATCATATGCACTCAAAAATATATTTTCTTCTAGAAAACACCGGAATCATATTTTGCTCGGCTTCTTTCTTCACCGAGTCATGTTTGCAGAGGCAACAGTTATTTACGAGTAATAACTTGAGTGAAGTTGATGGCTCCCCATCACAAATCCCCACGTTTCCTACCTACAGCAATATTGAAAGATGGCAAAAGGTTGCACCAGGAATGACCCAATATCAAATTTTGAGTTAAAAAAACCAAAACAACTGGTTTGACCCCCCGTGACCTTAAGTCCGCACCTCCTGGGGCATGAACCGGGGGTCAAATCCAATATATATATATTTCATGCGCAGTTCCCATAATTGCATTTTTTGGTATTTCACTTTTTGACCCTGTTCTGCCCAGGGGGCGAGGACAAATTGCTCTTTCACCTTCTTGCTATGTGGTGATCATAACTACCAGGTTCGGTGAATTTCTACACAACCGTTTAAGAGGAGATAGCATGACGGACAGACAGACGGACACAGACAGACAGACAGACAGAGCCGATTACAATATCCCCCCATTTTTTTCCCCGAAAAACATGGGGATAATAATTGTAATCATTCCCTTCCAAGGAAACCCAAGGAGGCCATTAGGCCCACCAAGACTGTGAAATGGTTGTCAAGCTATGGATGTTTGAGGTGGTATTTGAGGTAAAGGATTCCTGTTTTTGATACCTCTGCTCATGGTAAAAACCACCTTTAGAGGCCATTTTTCCCCGCAAGCGGGGGTTGGCCTTTTTCGGGAACTGTGGTTGTTGTTGTTTTTCGGTCCCCTTTTTGAAGCAATGTTTTACGGCCGGATGCCCTTCCTGACGCCAACCCTTTTTGCCGCCTTTAACGACAAGCAGGGAATTACCAGTAAACTGGTGCTCAATTAGCCGACCTCGGAAGGATGACAGGCTGAGTCAACCCCCCTGGCGTTAATTCAGCGATTGACCGGGATTCGAACCCAGGATCCTAGGATCCTAAGCCGGCACCCTAGCCGCTAGCCCAACACCAGGGACTACCCAAACCTCTTCAACCTCAAAACCTCAACCTCAAAACCTCAAACCTCACAACCTCAAACCTCAAAACCTCAAACCCAACCTCAAACAAACAAACAAACCTCAAACAAAACCTCAAAAGGGACCTCTGCTCATGATAGATTATAAAAAATAACTTACACCAAGGCAGAGAGATCTGAAGCAATATCTATTCATTAATTTACAATTGAAACCACACTGTTGCTGCCTCATGGCTACATCAAATCAAAACCTGGTAACTCTTAAAGATGATCAAAACCTCACGGCAGCGTACAACGTGGCCCACCCAATGATTACCCCATATGATAAATTTGTCTAAGGTGCCAACATGTGTATGTTACTGTAATACACAGCTCAAAACGAAAAAAAATAAATAGTTGAAGGACAATAAATATTTTTCCACTCTCTGGAGAAGAACAAGAAAAAAGAAGAAGAATGTGATGAAGGAAATTCTGCTTATTGTGCTGCATTCACTCCTGCCCGCCCCACCCCATTGTACCATATATGATGTCACACAATTGAAAGTATAAAGAGTTCATAGAACACGTTACCCCACGCCTTGTTCAGGTATATACTTCAATTGAAATTAAATTATGATTTTAATTTTTTTTTTTTTTTTATTCCGGAAGTTTAGCACTTTTGAAGCAGTCTTATACACCACCTTATTTAACATGTCCAAGTACTGCAAAACTGGAGGTTTTTAGAAGCAATAAGAAGGCAATTTGTGTTCTACAGTGTTCAAGTATATACTTACATTTAAATTTAAAAAAGATTTAAAAGTCATATTTAAAAAATTCTTCCGAATGTGTACCGCCATTTGTGCAGTGGCTATCACACCACCTTATCTAACACATTATATTAGTTCTTCATCCTGTTGTTTGGGTACTTTATGACATCCTTAAAAACAGTAAGTTTTCTGTTTGAAATTATTTTCAATTTTGTTTTCAGGTAGGCCAGGCAGGTAGACAGAGTAAAATACTATCTCATTCCTCTTTTGCCAAGTGTGATCGGAACAAATTCATGGACATAGTACTGTTAAATGGCAGGGTTGTTGTCCGATTCATGTTCTGATTAGTGTTCAAATATATAACATTCAATTTAAATAAGTTGTTCCTCGATCATAAACTGACGTTTGTGGACAGACGGATGGAGAGACAGACAGACATGAACCAATTGTTTAACCCCACTTTTTGCTTCATGGGCACCGACGGGATAATAAAGATTGCAGCAAATAACCAGATGAAAAGAAAAAAGGGAAACAAGCCACAACGTACAAGGAAGAAACCCAATATAATGTTTTACGGGATTATTTAACCACGAAAACTTGTGAACCGATTGCAACCAAACTTGGCACAAGTAAGGGCTGTAATACAAAGATTATCTCATTAGATTTTTGGTTCAACAGATCATGTGCCCTTTGAATATCATTTTGCAGATCATAACTCGAGTTTGACACATCTGATGTTTTCTCTCTTCTACTTATCTCTCTCGTGCTTTCGTTCATGTGACCTTTAATTGAGATCAAACATAACAGTGGGTTGACATCTAATGCGGGCAGACGCATTCGCATCACATTCGCGTCAATGAGTTCGCATCAAATACCGTATAGTTTTTATCGAGTTTATTTTTAATTTGCCTCTTTCTTTTTTTGGTCTTTCGCTTTACTTTTGGAAGGGAGTATGGGTGGGGTAAAATACACTTCTGGGATAGCATGTGCGGCCAACTGTCCGACTAGGAGAGACGAGGCACACACAAAGAGTTTTCAATTCCATTCTTCCCTCCAGGGAAGAATCTCATCCACAACCATGATCTTTTGTACCCCCATTAACCCACCCCAAGCCCACCTCTTTCTAAGGTTCCAGATTTTCATTTCACTGCTATGATTGAGAGTTTGCATTTGTATCCATCTTCTTCACCCTCTAATGTCCTCCCCTAGCCCTCATTCTTCTCCACATCCCTTATTTATCCAAGTCTCCCTCTATTTTGCCCCTCACCCCCGCTGTTGGTGTGTTTCCCCGTCCCCTTTTTCTTCTGTTATTTTATGACCTGGTCCATTCTGTGTACATTCTCTCCATGAGCCTCGACTCTGTGTACATTTTTTTTTTTATCAAATAAATTATCCTTGATTATCTCCTGAAGAGTTTGCTTGCGGTAGAAGATGGCTTTGATTGCTTTCAATGATTTTTTTTTACATTACCTCTTCATGCTTACCGTTTGTATTGCTCAAAATGAGATGTTGAATACTCAGATGATGTGATTGATATGGCAATCGAGCACATCTCTAAGGTTGATAATATCTGTTGAATTTAGAATTTGGGTTTAGTTTTGGAAATAAAAAATTGGAACTAGCAGGGAGGCGGCATGTAGGAACAGTCATGGCCCAATCGTATTGGCACCCTTGCACTTTTTTCAAAGAATGCACCATTTCTTCCAGAAAATTGTTGAAATTTAAAAAATATTTTGGTATCCACATATGTATTTCTTTTGTCTGCAGTGGAACAAAACAAAAAAGCTAAAATAAAATTACTAAATCTTAGCTTATTCCACAGAAATCCTAAAATGGCCCGGACAATATTATTGGCACCCTTTAGATTTCAAGCAGGTGATTCTCCTTTAATAATAATAATAATAATAATAATACATTTGTTTTATATACCGCTTTTCAAGAAGCCCAAAGACGCTTTGACAGAGTACAAAAAACAAGTGCAAAAAGACAAAAATCAATAGGTAAATAATCAAAGCAAAAGGAAGGAGAAGGAGAAGAGATAGTCAGGGGTTAAATGATGTGGGTTAAATGTTGAATGCAGTGTTGAGCAGGTGGGTCTTGAGTGATGTTTTGAATGTGGGGAGTGAGGAGGAGTCTCTGATGGTGTGAGGTAGGAGTTCCAGAGGGTGGGAGCAGCGATGGAGAAGGCCCTGTCCCCCCAGGATCTGAATTTGGTCCGGATGGAGGGGGTCAGGAGGTTGGTACCAAGCAGAGCGGAGGTTGCGGGTGGGAGTGTGTCTGGAGAGGAGGTCAGCCAGGTAGGATGGGGCCAGGTTATGGAGGGCTTTGTACGTCAAGAGGAGGATTTTGTACTGGATTCTCTGGGGGATGGGGAGAAAAGACTTCCGGTTCCTCGGGCGAGTGAGGCGTGCTTCGAGCTCTCCACGGCATCGAAGTTTGAGTGTTTTCCCATTCTTGTCTTTGTCAAATTTCCACTGGTTATTTTGCTGTGTACGTGTTATTGTGTGTTTCTAGTTGGTGTTGGTTTGTGGTTCGTGCAAACTTGTGTGTAGTTAATCGTTTTCTGAGTCGTACCTCGTGCGCGGCCTGGTGACTTGGGGCTTCCCTCCCCCCGTCGGTGTTTTGTCGGTTTGGGTTATTTCCTTCGCTGTATTGCTTGTTTCTTTTATTTTGTTTTCTCCCCCTCACCTCACCTCCCTAGACAAATAATTCTATATTGATTCTTTCTCTCCTCCCGGACACGTGCTTGTTCGCTCTCCTCCTCGTCTCGGCTTGTGCCCCGCCCCCTGTATCTCGTTTTCTTCCGCCTCTGCTCCTTCTTTCTCAAATCCACGTTCTCACTTGGAGACTTTTCCCGGATTGTTTTTTCATCGTTCTGTTTGGATATTGTTGGAATATGTTTAAACCGCAGTCGTGATGCTGACGCCCCCCCCCCCCCCCCCCCCCCCAGAATTTACATGTTTTAAACGTTTCCCAGTGTGTACCCTGGTCAGAATAGGTACACCGTATCCCTGCGTGTCGTAAGAGACGACTAAGAGGGTTGGCGTCAGGAAGGGCATCCGGCCATAAAAACATTGCCTCAAAAAGAGAACCATGACAATCACAAGTACATATGGGCAGGGTGCAGCCCGAAGTGGAGATCGGTTTCTGAGGTTTGGGACATGGAATGTGGGGACAATGACAGGGAGATCAGGAGAAGTGGTGGAAGTATTGGTCAGAAGAAGAGTGGACATATGTTGTGTGCAAGAGACGAGATGGAAGGGAAGTGGTGTGAGAATGGTGAAGGGTAGGCAGGGACAGAAATGCAAGTTTGTGTGGCAAGGGTGCCCGGAGGGCGTGAATGGTGTTGGTGTCCTGTTTTCTGAGGAGTTTGTAGACAGTGTGGTGAGTGTGACTAGAGTGAGTGATAGGTTGATGATGGTGAAAATGATGATTGGAAAGCTCTTGGTGAACGTCATCTCGGGATATGCTCCGCAGGTTGGTCGAAGCGATGAAGAGAAGGACAAGTTCTGGTGTGCGATAGAGAAGCTGATGGAAAACGTGAAAGATGAGGAAGTTGTTGTGGTGGGAGGAGACCTGAATGGACATGTGGGAAGGAGTATGGACGGTTTTGAGGGAGTTCATGGGGGTTACGGATATGGTGTGAGAAATGGAGAAGGTGAAAGGATTTTGGAGTTTGCTGATGGAGCTGATTTGTAATACTCAGTTCCAGAAAGAGGACAATAAGCTTGTTACATACACGTCAGGTGGGTCGACGACAACCGTTGACTACCTGATGGTGCGTCGGCGAGATAGGGGGCACCTCCGGGACACAAAGGTGATCCCGGGGGAGGAGGCTGTTTCACAGCACCACTTGGTTGTCTGCGACATAAGGGTGAAAGGTGCGAGGAGAGCTCGGCGGGTGAAGTACCAACCGAGAATGAAGGTGTGGAGGTTGAAAGAGGTGACAGTAAGGGAGGCATTAAAAGAGAGGCTGAGTAGGGTAGAGGATGATGTGGTTGAGCTTGAAAGTGGTTGGATGTCAATGAAAGCTAGTCTGTTGGGAGCCGTTGGTGAGGTATGTGGATGGACAAAAGGACCACCGAGGCACTCGGAAACATGGTGGTGGGATGTTGAGGTTGGAAAGAGGATTGACGAGAAGAGGAAGAAGTTCAAAGAGTGGCAGAAGGCGAAGGGTACGGGAGCAGAAACAGCAGAGCATGAAAGTTATAAGGCAGCCAGGAAGGCTGCAAAGAAAGAGGTAGCAAAGGCGCAGGAGGCATGTAGGAAAATGTTCGGAGAACGCTTGGATTCGGAAGAGAGTCAGAAAGCAGTATTCAGGATTGCAAAGCAGATAGCGAAAGAGAGGTGTGATGTGATGGGGGTGAGTTGCTTGAAGAATGAAGTGGGACAAATCGTTGTCGACCCAGATGGAATTAAAGGAAGATGGAAAAGATATATGGAAATGCTGTTGAATACAGAGAATGAATGGGATGGCAACATAGAGAGTAACCCAGTTTTAGGACCGGCAGAGAAGATAACTGAGAAGGAAGTTGAGGAAGCGATAAAAGCAATGAAGAGTGGAAAAGCGGGAGGGCCGACGGGAGTTGTGGGAGATATGTTGAAGGCAGCAGGAAGTTGGGGTGTGAAGAGAATGACAGAGATCTGTAACCTGGTGGTGAAAGAAGGCCGCATTCCAGTGGATTGGGAACTGAGTACCCTCGTCCCTCTATACAAGGGGAAAGGTGACCCTCTGGAGTGTGGCTCGTACCGAGCGATAAAGTTATTGGAGCATGGAATGAAGGTATTGGAAAGGGTGTTGGAGAGGAGGATAAGGAAGAAAGTGAAGATCGACGAAATGCAGTTTGGATTTATGCCAGGAAGAGGAACGACAGATGCGCTTTTCATTGTGAGGCAGTTGCAGGAGAAGTACATGGATAAGAGGAAGAAGTTGTTTTTTGGGTTTGTTGATCTGGAGAAAGCATTCGATAGGGTTCCACGCAAAGTATTGACATGGGCATTGAGGAAGTTAGGAGTGGAGGGAATGGTTGATCAGAGTAGTGATGGCAATGTACAAAAGAGCACGCACAGCTGTAAGGACGAAGGACGGGAACAGTGGTGAGTTTGAGGTGAAGGTGGGAGTGCATCAGGGGTCGGTACTAAGTCCACTACTATTTGTAGCTGTGATGGAGGTGCTGGCTCAGACCGTAAAGGAGGGTTTACCGTGGGAGTTGTTGTTTGCAGATGATCTGGTGTTGATTGCGGAAAGTATGGATGGACTGAAGGAAAAGATGAACAAGTGGAAGGAATGTATGGAGACAAAAGGTCTGAAGGTGAATATCGGAAAGACAAAGGTGATGGCAAGTGGTAAAGCATGTGGTGAGGTGGAAAGAACTGGGAAGTGGCCGTGTGCTGTGTGCAGGAAGGGTGTCGGAGTGAACTCCATTCAATGTACAATGTGTGCTGAGTGGGTTCATCAAAAATGTAGTGGTCTGAGAGGGTCATTAACCAGTGTGGCAGCTATATTCAAATGTAAGGTGTGCACAGAGGGAGCTGCAGATGGAGGAAATGTTGAGTTGGATCTTGGAGACGGCGTGAAGCTGGAAGGTGTGAAAACATTTTGCTACCTCGGAGACATGCTGAATGGAGAAGGTGGATCAGACTCAGCAACGGTTGCTCGAGTGAGATGTGCATGGAAGAAGTTTCGGGAACTGAGTGGCGTGCTGATGAGGAGGAGAGTGTCGCTGAAGCTGAAGGGAAAGGTGTATGCTGCATGTGTGAGAAGTGTTATGATTTATGGGAGCGAGACATGGGTAATGAACGTAGAGCAGCAACGAAGGCTGGAAAGGGTGGAAATGCGAATGGTTCGATGGATGTGCGGAGTATCGTTGAGAGAGAGGAAGACAAATGATGAATTGTGAAAGATGATGGGAATATTGCCTGTGATTGATGCTGTGAAGAGGAACAGGTTGAGATGGTTTGGTCATGTATTGAGGAAGGATGAAAGTGACTGGTTGAGAAGAGTGATGGAAGTTAATGTAGAAGGAAGTAGAGGACGGGGAAGACCGAGAAAGACTTGGCTAAAGATGGTGGAAGAAGAAATGCGGGCAAGGGGGTTAACAAGGAGAGATGCAGAAAATAGGGCAAAATGGAGAAGATTGTCATGGGGACCGCAAGGCTAACCCCCGCTCTAGCAGGGAACATGGCCTTAAAATGCATGTTGTGTTGTTGTTGTATGGGGAGCCAGTGAAGCTTGTAAAGGACGGGGGTGATGTGGTCACGGGTCCGGGAATGGGTGAGTAGACGGGCAGCGGAGTTTTGAATGTATTGGAGTTTACATTGGAATTGCCTGGTGTTGGCTTAGCTGTTAGGGTGGAGACTTGGGATCCTAGGATCTTCAGTTCGAATCCCGGTCGATCGCTGAATCAACGCCAGGGTGGTTGACTCAGCCTGTCATCCTTCCGAGGTTGGCAAATTGAGTACCAGCTTGCTGAGATGAATGATCCCGATTTAGGGGGTACACCGTATCCCTACGCATTGTAAGAGGCGACTAAGGGTTGGTGTCAGGAAGGGCATCCGGCCATAAAAACTGCCTCAAACAGGGAACATGATTGTCATGGGGCTCACAAGGCTAACCCCCGCTCTAGCGGGGAAAATGGCCTTAAAACGATAATTCATTCATTCATATTTGGAATTGAACTCACCTGCGTTGAGTAGCAGGTGCCTGCAATATAAAAATCACTCATTCAACCAGTTTGCTGTTTTGTGTCACTGTGGGTACTGTTTTGTGTCACGCACCATCCGTCACCAACTCAATGAAAGGGGGTTCTATGGTAGGAGACCCAGGAGGACCACACTGCTAAGAAAGTCTCACTGAAGTTTTCCAAAACACACCTGAACAAGCCAAACTCCTTCTGGGAGAATGTCCTGTGGACAGATGAGACCAAATTACAGCTTTTTGGTAAAGCACATCATCTCTATGTTTATAGAAAACAAAATGAAGCCTTCAAAGAAAAGAACACCTTCCCCACAGTCAAACATGGAGGAGGTTCAGTGATGTTTTGGGGGTTGCTGTGCTGCCTCTGGCACTGGGTGCCTTGAATGTGTGCATGGCATCATGAAATCAGGAGATTACCAAGGCATTTTGGAGCGCAATGTTCAACCCAGTGCCAGAAAGCTGGGTCTCCATCGAAGGTCATAGATCTTGCAGCAGGACAATGACTCCAAACACACTTCAAAAAGCACCCAGGAATGGTTCAAGACAAAACGCTGCACTATTCTGAATTGGCCAGCAATGAGTAGGTACACCACCATTTGTGGTGGTGTACACCACCATCTAAATCCCATTGAACACCTGTGGGGAGATCTGAAAACAGCAGTTGGGAGAAGGCATCCTTCAAATCTGGGAGAACTGGAGCAGTTTGCACAAGAAGAGTGGGCCAATCTGCCAGTAGAGAGGTGGAGGAAGCTCATTCATGGCTATAGGAAGCGCTTGACTGCAGTTATTTTGTCCAAATTCTGTGCTACACAAATATTAAGTCGAGGGTGTCAATAATTTTGTCAATGCCATTTCTTTTTATTTTCTGATTTAAAAGGATATATTAAGTTCGGAATCAAAATCAAAGGTTCTGTAATATTAACAGTGAATTAAAGAATTGTGGAGACCAAATACTTTTGTCAATTTCAACTTATTTTTGGAGAACATTGTGAGTTATTTGAAAAAAGTGCCAGGGTGTCAATATTTTGGGCCACGACTGTACGTCTGTGACATATCACAGTTAGAAGATAAGAGCCCCAACCATCATGTCAAGCTCATCTGGAATGCATTGAAAGTGAGTGTCTTGAAGGGATTGGAAGCAAACACATCAGTTTTCAATTGTAGATGTTACCTATTTACCATACTAATGACTCTTTCCATCGGCGTCTGGAAAGCATGTACTGGGAGACTGGACATCAAGCTCATCGATTGGCTCACAAAACAACAAGAACTCACCAATTGGTGGAAAGACACGACAGACCCATGGATTCAAGATAAAGGGCAGCATATGAAAGCACCCGTGGTCAGTATCGGGCAGATCATCATGGGTTGAAGATCAGATTGGTACTGGCTGGGTAAGGACTGTTGTATAGCATTTATCAGGATTGTAACAGAAGGTGTCACAGAAATCATAGACTTGCGGAGCCCAGGGCCCGCCAAACCATGAACGAGACCGCCAGCAGAGAGAGGTGCCGAGATGGCCATTGGCAAAATTTCAGAAGATCGTGTTGTAGCATTTAAGAAGGAGCGAGTTTCATGAGCCAACACGTAGAAAAAATACATCTCAGCAACAGCTCATTATTTCAAAGGCCAGATCCGATGGCAAGCAAAGACACAAGTCTCTCAAGTTGCACACGAATCAATAATGACACCACATAGCCATCCGCTTCCCTGTGAGCTGTGACATACCACCATGTTGCGGTCACCAGTAGATGTGAAACAGCATTGCGACGTCTCACGGTGGTTTGCAGAGAAAAACAGATGCTGCATCAAATCTTTCATCGTTCATGAGTCTTTGTTGTGCAACAGTGTGCAAGACATTACCACATCATTAGATCGCCATGGCCACCAACCACAGTTACATTCTTCTTGCCTCATTTCAAGTGCCATTCTCCAGAGACTGGTACAATGCAGTACACTAGACACTATACCACCTTTTGGAGGCCATTTTCCCCCGGGGTTGGCCTTTTTTCCTTTTTTGGGCACTGCGGTCCCCTTTTGAAGCCCTTCCTGCCACCAACCCTTTTAGTCGCCCCTTGCGACACACAGGGAATTACCAGTGAACTGGTACTCAATTTGCCGACCTCGGAAGGATGGCAGGGCGAGTCAAACCCCCCTGGCGTTAATTCAGCGATCGACCGGGATTCGAACTCAGGATCCTAAGATCCCAAACCAGCACCCGAACCACTGAGCCAACACCAGGCCACACTAGACACTATACGACAGAGGATAAAGCCTTTTCCAAGACCAGTAAAGTAAAGCACTGTGTTTCAATAAAGTGAGGTTAATGAAAGGTAATGTTAAGCGCAGACAAACGTGGGGTTAACCTTTTGTCTGTCTGTCTGCAAACGTCAGTTTATGATCGAGGAACAACTTGATTTCAATTGAATGTTATACTTTGCATACAAATCAGAAAATTAACCTGTAGTTTAGCAGAACTTTGGCTCTGAAGGCGTTCCGATTGCACGTGCTCACAAGGAAGTGATTTAAATTTTTTACTCTGTCTGGCAGTCAAACAAAATTGAAAATAATTCCAAACAGAAAACTTACAATTTTTTATGACGTCATACAGGCACGAATAACTAATGTAGCGTGTTAAATAAGGCGGTGTAAAAGATGGCAGTCTTTAAAGATCAATGGCAGTAAATTTCTGCAATCTTTTTTGAATTTTTTTTCTTCAATCGTTAACCATATCTGGGGTGAGCTATTTTGGGGGTTAATTTGGCTGGGGGATGTCTTATCCCAACCCCACGCCCCCCCCCCCCTTCAGATCTCAGCAAAGGAATATCATATAATCATTAAAATTGGCACGTATATAGAGGTCATTAAACGAACATGCCTGGATTTTAACTTTTGTAGATGAACATGCCTGGATTGAAAGAAGACAAAAAGGGACAAAACTTCAGATTTATAAATGAGCTAGTGCCAATAACACCGATTTGGGTATATTACACACACACACGCACACACACACACACACACACACACACACACACACACACACACACACACACACACACACACACACACACACACACACACACACACACACACACGTTTTGGATGGACATGTGACCAAAAAAGGTTATGTATCACCTTAACGGTACGTGCGATTTTTGCAAATTTGGTATCAAAACTTGCGCAAGACTTTAGAGAAAAAAAAACGCATGAAAGGAAATTTTCTGATCAGCGGCGGTTTGGAAGTTATCGCAAAAATAGACGAGGGGGGCCATTTTGCTCCCCCAGCCAAGATAGGGTTAAAATCTTTATTTTATTGAATTATCTATGCTATTTACCTGGTAAATAATTATAAATTATTTATCCTGGTGTTGGGCTAGCGGCTAGGGTGCCGGCCCGGCTTAGGATCCTAGGATCCCGGGTTCGAATCCCGGTCTAATCGCTGAATTAACACCAGGGGGGTTGACTCAGCCTGTCATCCTTCCGAGGTCGGCTAATTGAGTACCAGTTCACTGGTAATTCCCTGGTTGTCGTTAAAGGCGGCAAAAAGGGTTGGCGTCAGGAAGGGCATCCGGCCGTAAAACATTGCTTCAAAAAGGGGACCGAAAAACAACAACAACCACGGTTCCCGAAAAAGGCCAACCCCCGCTTTGCGGGGAAAAATGGCCTCTAAAGGTGTTTTTTTTTATTTTTTATTTTATCTATGCTATAAAATGAGCCGTGCGTGTGTCCGGATTCCACCCATTGGTTGGACAGTTCGCCCGACTCAACCCACAATTTCTATACTACCGCTGCCAATTTACGAACCCTTTAGAGTTTAGAATTACCTTTTCTCCGAAGCAACACTTTTACTGCGGAGGTTTTATGCAGGTTTGCTATTATTTCCGACTATTTTCTCAAATTGTGAGTTGAACGGGTGACTGTGTGGACGGGTTTCCGTGAAGTCGGTGGTAGCATGATAGGGGAGCGGAAAACGTTACTTATCCCGCTGTTTTGACGTGGGAATGTCAGTTTGCTTTCATGAGCGGGAGAAGGATGACAGTAAAGATGGGACAACTTTGGAATGGGGGCATGAGGGGAGGGGGTTGAAGGCTTGAGTGTGGGGAGGGGATCAATGCCTTTGGGTTGGATTGAGCAGGGTGAGGACTTGGAGTTGGGAGGGGTTGGGAGGGGGTGGTGACACAATCACCCTACTGGTAATGTGCTACACCGTAGAAAAACAAATTGCCTTTTTGCCACTTAAAAAAAACCCTTCTGTTTAGCAGTACTTGGACAAAATATTACGCCATTTTACGTCATCACAACCAATCATATTTGCCGTTCGTAGACCCTGCCCATGTCCTTCTTTCTCAAGACAGCGTGGGTTAAGGTGTTCTCTGAAGTCTCTACTTTAAACCTAACCTAGGATTGTATCAAAAAAAAGGATCTATGTTTGTAATCAAGAAATGCACTGTGATTAACTTCCATTTCCATGCGCACGACTTGTTCCACCATTCACAACTTCTGATCGGCTAGATGATCACAGGGTGGTGGTCACCTATGGGGCGCGGTTTCGGTGTACCTGACTATACGGCATACTTTCACCTTCCAAATGCCACGTGGACCATGTTGACCCCGGCCATTTGATAATATCTTTACCAAGTCTGCTGCCCTTCAAACCGATCGGTGAGAAAGGAAGGAAAGGTGTAGCTTGGGAAATATCAACATAAAGAAAACAGATGCAAAAACTACAATGGAATTATTTAATTTTTAAATGAGCAGCACCAAGTTGCACTTTTTTTCTTTTCTGTGCAGAGAAAAGTATAGATGATGGTGTTTTTAAAAGTACAGTAAAAAGGAAAAATAAGGTGAAATGCTCATCAACCGAGGCAGAGAATTACTCTTAAGTCAACCTTTTGGGATATTTGGCTGGCCTAGAGTTCCGCACACTCCCCTCTGATCTACCTAGCCTGGGTTTGAATCCTGGCCCAGCTATAAACTGTCAACCGTCAGATGGACGTTAAACTGGGCGTACGGTCTGCCAGCATTAGTTGGTGGAGGTTGAAGATCCCATGCTGCCCTTCGCGAAGAGTAGGCCAGCTATCCTCAGCAGCCTGAACAAATTAGAAATTCTTGCCCCAACTTCCTTCATCAGAGTGGTGACCCATCTGAGATTGTAAACCATAGCAAAGAAGGTGCTTTGGCAGAACTGACACACTGTACATAGGATGGTACATGATGATAATGACATCGGAATATCGAGCAAACGTGTGCCCATTCCCCTATAAATTATGCTTAAACTGGAATGGTTTGGGGCCTCTTGCATACCACGTCACTCTTGGTCGTGTAGAGACGATCTGCCATGCTCTCGGGTGCAATCCACTTGACAGGCATTTTAGAGATCTGGCCTTGCCTGTAATAGTCTCCACTGTAGATCTTCTTGGAAAGACCAAAATCCGCCACACACACCATCATGTCTTCATGCAGCCTGGCGGAGGGCACAAGGGCTTTTTTGTCAATCCACCGGTTACCGTAAAACAAACTTTTTTCAAGAATCTCTTCTTAGCTTAGAACAAATTAAAAAAAACTCAAAAAGTAACTAAAAAATGAAAACATTTTTAAAAAACTCAAATAAAAACTTTTAAAATTACTAAAAAAACTTTTTAAAATACAAGACTCAAAAAAAAAACCCTTAAAAGCTCGGGGACAATTAAATGCAAGGGTTCCACAGTTACTAAAACCTTTACTAGCAAAGGTAGAAATGAGCAAAGGTAGAATAAAAGTCGAAAGAGACAGAAAACAGGTTTGACAGGATGAAACAAGAGAGCGGAATTGAAGAGGAAAAACAAGCGATGGCAGAGACGAAAAGAGACCTAACGTGTCATCAGTGAGGTCAATCAGATTGTATTGACTTACCAACAGAAAGATCAAAACTCCATCACATATTGAAATCTGATACCTTGAGAGAAATTCACCAATATTTAATGCTCTCTCTCAACCAGACATGGTGGTGTAATGGTTAGAGCGTCCGCTCCGAGTCTGGAAGGCCGGTGGTTTGAAGGCCGTACCTTCTTAAAAGTCTTTGGTATGACTCGGCCGGTATGGCGGAGTCATACCAAAGACTTTTAAAATGGTACGTGCTGCTTCCTTGTTTGACGCTCGGTAGGTTGCCAATTACTGCACAGGCTTGATGGGCCTAACGGCCTACTCCTTTGTTGAAGTTCCTTGTAAGGTTCTTGTATAATGGAGGGAAAGTATGTTGGATGTATGAGCATTGTATGTTTAATATACTCCTCCGAGAGGATTTGACCTAGGAAGCTGAAACTTTCAGGGATTAATGAGGCCTGAAGGTGTTTTTCCTGAAGTTCCAAATTAGATTCCATCAATTTTTGAGGTAAAAGTTTTTTTTAGTTGAAGAAGTTGGCATTTTCTTATTTTGGGGGCACAATTGGAATTATCCGAGCTATATATAACCGCGATGCATTATATATGCACATATGCAGTACGGTACGCATGGTTTTGCTTCATATACGTAACCCAGGTTATTTTTATTTTCTGGAACGATCGAGGCAGCGGTCCGTTACCTATACACCACCCAAATAAAGGATGTGGCAGCAGAAGGTGTTACATGCTGTAAGGCGGGTACATCGCTATCTCTCTATAATGCAAGCAATCTCTGTGTGTCTGTGTGTCTGTCTGTGTGTATGTCTGTGACCGCTGTTTCTCGACAACCACTGGTCCGATCTAAGTGAAACTTGCCGGGTATATTGCTGGGGACCTGAGGATGTGCCTTTTCAAGGTTTGCTATTAATCGGACAAGTGGTTACCAAGTTATGGCCATTTATTTAGCAAACACATACGTTTTGTACGTGAACGAAGGAACAGCGAAGGACGAGAGCGAAGGAACGGCGAAGGATGAGAGCGAAGACCGAAGGAATGATGAAAGTTTTAATTTTTCTTTGCACGTACGGTCAAGCTACAGCGAAGGAACCGCGTGTGTGTTTGTTGTTCTCTTCTCTTTGTGCTTTTCCTTGCGATGAAATTGCAAAATGGCAAAATATGTTGGTGCTAATTGAAGAATTGGCCATTAAAATAATTTGCGATTAATCGTAACTGCGATATGCGAACTTCCGGACAGTGAGGCCTTATTTTTGGTACGTACGTCAACGTACGTATGTCCACGTACTTACCTCCCCGCACGTACGGGCATGCACTAGTGCTATTAATTAATCATAAAGAGAATACTATGACCACCCCACCCCCCTCCCCCCATGCTGCTCCCATTGGGAGTGTGTGCTTCTAGTATATTACAATGAAGCATAATTTACTACGGAAATAAGCTCTTTGCTTAAGCTGCTCAAAGCCGCAGTTCAGGCCTCAGGATGGCAATATAGTAGGTGGCAACCGGTAGCATACACGAAAACGAATATCTAGTCGACGTTATTTCTCGGGGTTTAACTCAACTTAAACTTGCCATTTTGATGCAGTGCCAACAAGACTACTGCACTTTCAAACAAAATATAGACTCATGGAGGAGTGAGGTGACACGGGGTAAAAAAAAACGCAATAAACTGATAGTAGGGCCACAATTGGACAGAAAAATCTTGGGAATGAACAAACAGAAAAAAAGAAGAAGAAAAGAAGAGCATGCCATCCTTTAGAGAACCCATTCTGTATTTAGTTTATAGACATTAAAATTTCCATAGTGTCTCTTGATAATAGTAGGCCATTGTGCTCCAGCACCCTAGCCAATATCTCTGCTTGGGAATAACTCGTTTAGCAATACTTGAGATACCTGCAAGTACCGGGACTTGAAATACCTGCAACTTTGTGGAAGAAAAAACAAGTTTAATATTTGGGGCTTTCAGATCTTTACATCGTACCGTTAATTTAGGGTCAGGGTGCAACCAATTGGCCAGAACTCACATGCAATTACGAGCAGCCAGGTCACGGTGGATGAAGTTCTTGCTGGACAGGTACTCCATTCCCTGAGCAACATCCACCATGAATTTAACAAGCGTCTGCAGAGGGACAAACTGCGGGTCAGGGGTAAAAGGAGGGAGACACGTTAGCTGCGTGAACCGTTCGACAAATCCCATATTGTTAAAACTCAGAGTTCCTCAAAGGGCATGAACACTTTCTACATGCGAACACGGACACTGAACTCACAACAGGTGTCTCTCCAAGGCGGCTCCTGAGAAGGAAGCTGTGCAGGTCTCCGTGGCGCATAAATGGCAAGATGACCATGGGACGCGGCATGGACTGTTGCTGCCCACTCAGCTCCATGCATACCCCTGTGCAAACAAGGCCAGTTAATGAAGTTATTATCTACCATCTACTTACCTCTGCCACCAGAGATGGACGGAGGTTATGTTTTCACACTTGTTTGTCTGTCTGTCGTCAAGATATCTCAAAAAGTTATGGACAACTTCAGACAAAACTTGATGGATGAGTTGGGTGTGTGACGAGAACAAACCAATTCAATTTTGGTTCAGGTCCGGATCCAGATCCGGCCTGTCAGTGGGATATAACAGGTAAACTTAGCTTTCGAAGCTAAGTGATCTTTCACAATTGTGTTTTTGTCGAGACTGTATCTATCTTTTGGTGTATGTACCTATAGCGTATCTTTTGGAAAATGTTCGGTGCTAATTTTTCGTACATGTATACATAATCGTCGGTGAATGCGTATCGAGTATTCTGAGGCCTAGTACTCGTAGGCTTAGGTTACCGTACCGTCTCCGACCTTGTGGTTTTGTTTTTCTCTCAGCGATTCGTCGAATGCGCTGCAATTATTTTCGTTGTCTGTTTCGTCCCAGTCGTTCACCCCATACCTCCTTGTTTAATATCTCTAAAAAAAAAAACCCTAAAAAATATTTCCTTCTCAGGGATTATTCGTTTATTTGTTCGTTCGTTCTTCGTTCACGTTGTTCGCGATCACGTGGTTAGAAATGTATAATCTCTCCCCTGAACAACTATTTTCTCTCATATATTATAACACCTTTTTCTTCTTCTCCTACAAAAGGATGCTTTCGTCTTGCTCACCAAATCTATTCATTCCAAAAAATATATATACCATCTCTTACAGTTCCTCCTTTCTACATTCCCTAAACTATCCAGAACTCCACCCCTCCTTAAGCATCCTCAAACGTATTTTTGACTCGAAGGTCTCAAACTCATTTTGCAAAAAATGTTCGTTTCCCATGAATCGTACACTTTTCAAAATCCAATCTCACCCCTCCCCTCCAAATCTTCCCCATCCCCCCCTCCCTCCTAAACTGCCCCCACACCCCTCCCCTCCGAGACTCTCCCTCGCTCCTCCCCTCCTAGACTCCCCTCTCACCCCTCCTCCCCAAAGCATCCTCCCTGCTTCTTCCCCCTTCCAACCTTCACCTTCATCTCCCCCAACCTTCTGCCTCGCTCTTCCCCCTCCTCAAATAACACCTCACTGTGCCTCACCCAATCTCCATCAAACCTTTTGTCCGCCCCATTCTTCCCTTTCTCCAAGCTATTCTGAAATCTCTGAAATCTCTGACACACCTACAACAACTCTCCCTACCTCTTCCTCCTCTTCCACATCTTACCCTACCCCTCCCCCCCCCCCCTGTTCTGTACCCGAGGCTCCCCCTTCCTCTTCATTAACGGTATGGACCTCAAACATCCGGGGCCTTCGCTCAAACTTGACTGATCTCTCCATACAGGTTGCTTCTGACAAACCAGATGTGATCTGCTTAACAGAAACTTTCCTCCTTCATGATGTCTCTGATGCCTTGGTATCTCTCCCAGGTTACTCCCTCCTCCGGTATGATAGACCTGAGCCTCGTCCTGGAGGTGGGGTTGCTATCTTTATAAAAAACTCTCTTCCTCACTCACCCTCCACTGCCCTCTCTCCACCTCACCCCCAGGAATACCTTTGGCTACGGCTTCCCCTTCGCTCCCACCTTTTGTTCATATGTGTGTTGTACCGTCCACCAAACAGTGATGACTCCATCTACATCTCGCTGTCTGATAATATGGACCAACTTCTATCTACCCATCCCAACTCTCTCTTCCTCATATGTGGTGATTTCAATTGTCACCATGCCAGTTGGCTGGGTGTGGGTACCTCTCTCACCAGCCATGGCTCTTCAGCAAAGGACTTCTGCGACTCACTGGGACTGACACAATCTGTCAATTTCCCGACCCAGATCTCAGTCAACGGAGCATCTTCTCTTCTGGATTTGGTTATGACTAACTTCGCTGAAAATGTCTGCTGCTCTTCTTCTGCTCCAATCGGCTCATCTGATCATGTGCTTATCAAAGTGGACATCTCTCTGACCATTCTCAGAGAGCCTCCTCAGCGTCGACGAGTCTGGCATTTCACTCAGGCCAACTGGCACGGTCTTCAAGCAGCCATCAATCATCTGGACTGGTCTCCCATCTCTACCGCCTCTGACATCAACTCATCCTGGGAATTCTTTCAAAGTAAATTGCTCTCTCTCATGCACAGATTTATCCCATCTCGTCTTCAGTTGTCATAACCTTCCTCCCGTCCATGGTACACGGAATCTTGTGGTGAGGCTGTTGCCCTGAAACAACTTGCTTTCGTCTCCTGGAAAGCAAATCCAACGGAAGGAAATCTCATTTCCTTTCAAAAAGCCCGAAACAAGTGTGTGTCCACCCTCAGGAGAGCCAGGAAACAATATCTCACCGTTCTCAAGACCGAACTCTCTTATCTGTCTCCCTCTTCCAAATCCTGGTGGCGTCTGGTCAAATATGTTTCTGGTGTTTGTTCCCCCTCCATACCCTCCCTCACCTCAAAGGGCTTAACGGCTGACTCCGCACGTGAAAAAGCTGAATGCCTCAACTCTGTGTTTGCCTCTAAATCTTGTGTCCCAAACCCATCCCTCTCTGTACCCACCGTACCCAGTCGTACCCAGCTGCTCCTGGACTCTGTGTCCTTTCCTCCTGACAAGGTGGAAAAGTTTCTGCCAACCCTCGACTCTGATTCTGCAACTGGTCCTGACGGCATCAGCCCACGGGTCCTAAAATCATGTTCTTCCGCTCTTTCACTCCCTCTTTCTGTTCTCTTCACCCTCTCTTTTGCTCAAGGTCATCTGCCATCTGCTTGGAAATCAGCCAACATCACCGCCTTGCACAAAAAAGGTGCAAAAACTGATCCTAGCAACTACAGACCAATCAGCCTTCTCCCAATTATCAGCAAAGTCATGGAATCCATCATTGCTTCAGATATGAAATCTTTCCTCTTCTCCAATGGCTTGATCTCTGATCATCAATTTGGTTTCAGACCTGGTCACTCTACTCTGGACATGCTGCTTCTGCTTTCTCAACAATGGATGGAGGTCCTCAATGCCAAACAGGAAATTAGAGCTGTCTCCCTTGACATTTCACGTGCCTTCGATACGGTCTGGCACCCCGCTCTGCTCACCAAACTCTCCTCCTTTGGTATCCATGGAAATCTCCACGCATGGCTGGCGGACCTCCTCTCTGGTCGTAGTCAACGTGTGGCCCTGAATGGGTTTCTCTCATCTCCTCTTCCTGTTCAGGCTGGAGTTCCCCAAGGTAGTGTTCTGGGCCCTGTGCTTTTTCTGGTCTTCATCAATGATCTCTCTGACTCTCTTGAAAATCCTCTCTATCTCTTTGCTGACGACTCTACTCTCTGTCGCTCCATTCCTCATCCCTCAGATCGGCAGTCTGCAGCCTCCTCACTCTCTGCAGACCTGGACAAAATCACAGACTGGGCAAACAAATGGAACATATCTTTCAATCCTGATAAATCTCACACTCTTACGATGTCTCTCCGAAAAGACCGACTGGAAAACCCTCCCATCCACTTTCTGAATAATCCTCTCCAAGAAGTTCTGTCACTCAAGCTTTTGGGTCTCACTATTTGCCATGATCTTTCCTGGGAAAACCACATCTCAAATCTGGCCTCCAAAGCCAGTCGCCGACTGGGCATCCTCCGTCGTGCGAAGTCCTTCCTTGGCACACCTGAGCTCCTCACCACATACAAGGCTTTCATCCACAGCTCTATGGAATACTGCTCTCCCCTCTGGTCTGGTGCTCCTGCCTCACACCTAGCTCGTCTTCACGCTGTTGAAACCAAAGCGTTCAGAATCATTGGAATCTCCCGCGATGAAGCTAACTCCAAGGGCCTTTCACTCACTCACCGCAGGCAGGTTGGTGGTCTTTCCGTCTTCTACCGACTCCTCTCTGGCCTTGCTCCTCCAGCTCTCTCTGGGCTCTGTCCCCCAAATATTCCTACAGGTCGCACAAGATCTGCCTGCAACCCTCTTATGGTTAAACTGCCAAAATCAAGACTTTCTGCTCACCTTCACTCCTTCATTCCTCTTTTCTCCCGCCTCTGGAACAAACTCCCTCACTCTCTTCAATCCCACTCCACCCTCCAGGTCTTTAAAACAGCTGTTCACCACCATCTCTTATCCTCCCCCATCCAAAACCTTGATCTTTTCTACCCCCGCTAATTTCGGTCCCCTTGTGTTTTATACCTCTCCCCCCCCCCCCCCCCCCTTCCCACGCCTCCTGCCCCACAGCCCTCTCCCTCCCACACTTCTCCCTGCTCTCAAATGTTGTGGTTGTGTGCTTCCCCTTCTCTCCCCATCTTGTCTTCCGCTCCCTCATTTTGTATATTTTGTTTGTCTGGTTGATTTGTTTGTGAAATAAATGTTAGCTCTTTCACGAGCCTCGATTCAGTGTACAAAAAAAAAAAAAAAAAAAAAAAAAAAAAACTGTTCAGCCTGGCGTGGGTTGGCGCTCCACCAGGTGCCGTTCTAGTTGGTCTTGTATTTCAATGTCCAATCTCTATTCATACCTCCAAGCTTTCAGTGGAATGAT
The DNA here is from genome assembly GCF_964187855.1 of Myxine glutinosa. Taxonomy (NCBI): domain Eukaryota; kingdom Metazoa; phylum Chordata; class Myxini; order Myxiniformes; family Myxinidae; genus Myxine; species Myxine glutinosa. The sequence continues at coordinate 119,286,622 of NC_136269.1, forward strand.
ATAATATGCTGACCAACATTTTTGTACCTCTTTTCCACTTGGCCTAAGCTGGCACAGGCCTATCTGAGCACTGAGGGGTCAAAAGTGTATGAGCATATTATTAACCGACCTAAGACCTGGAACAAGATTAGGTAATGCTAAATCAGGCCTTGCTGAAGGATGAGAGTCAACAAAAAATAGGAGTAATAAACAATGGCTTTGGGAAAATATTGTGGCATGTATGTTTGATCCTTTCACATACATTAATATATTACTTTCCAAACAGCCTCACATTTTTCTCAGCAGTGGATGTGTTTCCTGATACAATTGGAATGGAGCTCGTGTTTTGGCTTTAAAAAAACAAGACCAAAAGTCTAACAGCGGCGTAGCCGGGCTTGTAAAATATTATAAACCACAAACACATAATATTAGCTTTTCAAACAGTCGCTAATGCTGCTTATAACATTAAAGAAAGAAATTTGGAGGAATCCACACATCCGTGAGGTAAGTTTTACTTACAGAACTGAGCGAAGTTCTACTGTAATCTATGTACCCCACAGGGGTTGGAGCTGTGCTCATTTACCAAGCAGCTAGCTAGCGCTTGCCAAGCCAACCGTTCCTTAACGGTTTTGAATGGAGTGCATGCTCGAATGCTTAAACCACTTGGCGATCTCTCCACAAGAAACTTGGTAAATGAACACACACCCAATGTTCTTGAGATCCAACCATAGGGAGACTATAATCTATATACCCCAAAGAGGAACGACCCTTTCTGCAGCTCCCGTAGTGAGCGGGTGTAGCCCTACTAGTAAATAAAAATGTCGGTCAGTGGAGTCAGCCATCGTAATGACATCACAGACGTAATGACGTAACGGACACAAAACTTTAAACCGCTACTTGTAGAACATGATATATTTTAACTTCCAGTACGTTTGCAGTCAACGAAGGGATTGTGTTACGATTAGATTTACTATAATATCAACGTTATATTTCGAAAATGATATTGCCATTAAAAAACCCGAGGCTAATTCCTTACTTCCGCGATTATTAATATTAGTGCCGAACACCGCTTATCACCGATTCATGAACCATACACCGCTTCAATCCATCAACTTTGTATTCATGACATTGGCATTAAAGTGTTATGGTTATATTTACTATATTATTATTATTAGTACGAAAATGATACCACTAAAACGATACACTAAGGTTAAGGAAAAGTTAAGAAACCTGGGCTTAATTTGTCCAAAGCGGCCCAAAGGTGAGGCATGAAGCCTAAGGCCTATGCGTACCGTATTGTTGGTAGACCCATAACGCCTATCCTTTCGATATTTGATGGTCATTTTAACAATCGGTTTGTTTTTGTTTCACACTGAATGAAAAACGTGAAGGTAGAGCATGGCGATTGTGATATATGACAGGTTCGACGATATGTTCAGCATATAAATCAAAATGGCGGTGTGTGGAGAGTGAGCCGCCGTACTGCCGTAATGACATCAGACATAATCACATCACCCTGTCATGTGACCAGATCCTCAGCTCTGATTGGTATACGTTTGAGGGGACATACATACATACAAACACTGTTCTAGACAGCTTTGCCCGATGGGCTACACCGTAAAAAAAAATTTTTTACTGAAGAGAAAAGTGGATTTCCCCTTGTATTTATTCACAGCACTATTCCCAGTACTCTTTAAAAAAAAAAAAACATTGCTCAGTGGAAAACATTTTGACCACCCCTCCCTCCCACACACTCCATAATATAAGGATATAACATTTGAGTAAGAAAACAATTAATAATCTTTCGAACGTGGAGAAGCATACGTTAGACGAGGCAATACCGGACATCGTGCAATCACATCATGCCGGTTTAGTTTGTTTTGTCACGTGCCTCTTATGGCTGGTCAAGTGCAAACATCCCACATTGTCCCTAGAAAAACAATGAACAACTAACAAGAGCCAAATCATGCTGCACTGCAATGCTAAACACAAGGGGGAAGCCCATCGTGGAAAAGCGTCCGATCAAAGTTAAGTATTTTTCCGTTTGTGTTTTTGTCAAAACTGTACTGTTTATTTTACTGTGTATGTGTCTACTGTGTGTTTCTAGTAATATCTCGGTTTGTAAATCGTGCATACCTGTGTGTAATAGTTGTTTTGTTCGCGTCGTGTTTGGGGCCTGATCCCCCGAGGCTTTCCTGTCTCCTCGGTGGTCGTTTGTTGTCTATTTACTTTCATTCTCGCACTGTATTGCTTTTTTCTTTGTCTTTCTTTTCACCCCATACTTCTCCCGAACATCTTACCCTTTGTTTAAAGTCTTCATACAAAAAGATACTCAAAACAAAAATCTTAATAATAATTTCCTACTCTCCTCATGGCTCCCCTTCCCCCGGCCTTGACCACGTGTCGTCTCGTCCCACCAATTTTCTCTCCTTCCTTCATATCTCAATGCTCTCCAGCCGAGACCTTTCCAATTCTGGTTTTCATCATAATCCTTCAACCTTTCTCCTTCTTCCTCAGATCCACTTTCACCGAACCTTCAAAAATATATATATATACTGTATATATATTAACGAAGAATTTAAAAAGTAGATCCCTGCTCCCGTACTAACACAATTGCTGATACAGCTCCCTGTTCCTTCATTCTCTGCTCACCTGGCTGGCAATCTCCTGTTCTTCTGTTCCTCCTTCTGAACCCGTTCTGGAATCCTTCTCCCCCTTTGCCTCCATGCCCTCACTTCAGGGCAATTTCCCAGATAGTTTTCACGGTTTTGTTTAAAAACTCATTTCAAATAAAAATTCAATTTCTTACAGTTCTTTCTTTCTATATTCCGTAAACTCACCTGCATTCCACCCATCCTCCAACGTTTTCAAACGGGTCTCTGACTCGAAAATCACAAGAAACTCATTTTGCAATAAATGTTCGTTTTCCAGTAAGCGTCGAACACTTTCTAAAATCCAAACTCATCCTTCCCCTCCTAAACTGCCCCCTCACACATCCTTTCAAATCTCCCCCCTCATCCCTCTCCTCCTAAACTCTACCCTCGCCCCTCCCCTCCTAAACTCCCCCTAACCCTTCCCCTTCAAAACTCCCCCCTCCCTCCTCCCCACCCTCCTTTTTTCTCCAATTCTCCCCTCTCACCCCTCCTCCTCAAAGCATCCTCGCCGCTTCCTCTCCCTTCCAACTCTTACCTCCATCTCCTCCAACCTTCTTCCTTGCTCTCCCCCCTCCCCCCTCAAACAACACCTAACTGTGCCTCATCCAATCACCATCAAACCTTTTGTCCTCATCCTTCCCTTTCTCCTAGCTCTTCCGAAATCTCCAACACACTATCAACAGCTCTCCCTACCTCCCCCTCCTCTTCCCCTACCACTCCCCTCCCTTGTCCTGTATCTGATGCTCCCCTTCCCTCTTCCTTAATGGTATGGACCTCAAACATCCGGGGCCTTCGCTCAAACCTGATTGATCTCTCCATACAGGTTGCTTCTGACAAACCAGACTTAATCTGCTTGACAGAAACTTTCCTCATTCAAGATGTCTCTGATTCTTTAATATCTCTCCCTGGTTACTCCCTCCTCCGGCATGATAGACCTGAGCCTTGCCCTGGTGGTGGGGTTGCTATTTTATCAAAAACTCTCTTCCTCACTCTCCTTGCACTGCCCTCTCTCCACCCCACGCCAGGAGTACCTCTGGCTACGGCTTCCCATCCGCTCCCACCTTTTGTTCATATGTGTTTTGTACCGTCCACCAAACAGTAATGACTACATTTACATCTTGCTGTCTGATAACATGGACCAACTTCTATCAACTCATCCCAACTCTTTTCCTCATATGTGGTGATTTAAACTGTCATAATGTCAGCTGGCTGGGTGTGGGTACCTCTCTCACCAGCCATGGCATCTCAGCAAAGGACTTCTGCGACTCATTGGGACTGACAATCTGTCAATTTCCCGACCCGGATCTCAGTCAACGGAACATCATCTATTCTAGACTTGGTTATGACTAACTACCCTGAAAATGTCTGCTGTTCTTCATCTACTCCAATCGGTTCATCTGATAATTTGCTTGTTAAAGTGGATATCTCTCTGGCTGTAATCCGAGGGACTCCTCAGCGCCAACAAGTCTGGCATTTCACTCAGACCGACTGGCACAGTCTTCAAGCAGCCAACAATCATCTGGACTGGTCTCCCATCTCTACTGCCTCTGACATAAACTCTTCCTGGGAATTCTTCCAAAGTAAACTGCTCTCTCTCGTGCCCTAAAAGCAACTTGCCTTTGCCTCATGGAAGGCCAAATCAACTAAAGGTAATCTCAGTTCTTTCCTCAAAGCTCAGAACAAGTGTGTGTCTACCCTCAGGAGTGCCAGGAAACAATATCTCTGAACTCTCAAAACCTGTCTACCTCCTCCAAAATCCTGGTAGTGTCTGGACAAATCTGTTTTTGGTGTTTGTTCCCCCTCCATCCCTTCCCTTACCTCAAACGGCTCCACAACTGACACTGCTCGTGTAAAAGCCGAATGCCTCAACAATGTGTTTGCCTCAAAATCTTGTGTCCCAAATCCTTTGCTCTCTGTACCCACCTTGCCCAGTGAAACCCAGCTGCTCATGGACTCTGTGTCCTTCTCTCCTGACAAGGTGGAAAAGTTTCTGTCAACCCTCGACTCTGATTCTGCAACTGGTCCTGACGGCATCAGCCCACGGGTCCTAAAATCATGTTCTTCCGCTCTTTCACTCCCTCTCTCTGTTCTCTTCACCCTCTCTTTTGCTCAAGGTCATCTGCCATCTGCCATCTGCTTGGAAATCAGCCAACATTACCGCTTTACACAAAAAATGTGCAGAAGCAGATCCTTGCAACGACAGACCAATCAGCCTGCTCCCAATCATCAGCAAGGTCACAGAAACAATCATCGCTTCTGATATCAAATCCTTCCTCTTCTCCAATGGCTTGACCTCTGATCGTCAACTTGGATTCAGACCAGGTCATTCTACTCTGGACATGCTGCTTCTGCTGTCTCAAAAATGGGTGGAGGCCCTCAATGCCAAACAGGAACTCAGAGCTGTCTCCCTTGACATATCTAGTGCCTTCGATACGGTCTGGCACCCCGCTCTGCTCACCAAACTCTCCTCCTATGGTATCAATGGAAACTTCCACGCATGGCTTGCAGGCTTCCTCTCTGGTCGTAGTCAACATGTGGCCCTGAATGGAATTCTCTCATGTCCCCTTCCTGTTCAGGCTAGAGTTCCCCAAGGCAGTGTTCTGGGCTCTGTGCTTTTTCAAATCTTCATCAATGATCTCCCCGAATCTCTGGAAAGTCCTCTCTATTTCTTTGCTGATGACTCCAATCTCTGCCGCTCCATATCCCAACCCTCAGATCAGCAGTCTGCAGCGTCCTCACTCTCTGCAGACCTGGACAAAATCACAAACTGCTCAAACAAGTGGAACATGCCTTTCAATCCTCTCACACTCCCACTTTGTCTCTCTGTAAAGACCGTCTGGAAAACCCTCCCATCTACTTTCTCAACAATCCTCTTGAAGAAGTTCTGTCACTCAAACTTTTGAGTCTCACTATCTGCCATGATCTTTCCTGGGAAACCACATTTCCAAGCTGGCCTCCAAAGCCATTCGCCGACTAGGCATCCTCCGTCGTGCGAAGTCCTTTCTGGGCACTTCTGATCTCCTCACCACCTATAAGGCTTTCATCTCCAGCTCAATGGAATACTGCTCTCCCCTCTGGGCTGGTGCTCCTGCCTCACACCTAGCTCAACTTCACGCTGTTGAAACCAAAGCTTTCAGAATCATTGGTATCTCCCATGATGAAACTGATTCTGAGGGCCTTTCACTCTCTCACTGCAGGCAGGTTGGTGGTCTTTCTGTCTTCTACCGACTCCTCTCTGGCCTCAGTCCCCCTGCTCTGTCTGTGCTCTGTCCCCCAAATATTCCTGCAGGACACACAAGATCTGCCAGCAACCCTCTTCTGATGAAACTGCCTAAATCAAGACTCTCTGCTCACCTTCACTCTTACATTCCTCTATTTTCCCACCTCTGGAACAAACTCCCTCACTCTCTTCAATCCCACTCCTCCCTCCAGGTCTTTAAAACAGCTGTTCACCACCATCTCTCATCTTCCCCCATCCAAAACCTTGATTTTTTCTATCCCCGTTAAAGCACCCCAAATCCACCTCTTTCGATCTCCAACTTCTTTCCTGAAATTCCGAGTCGTGTTCATTTGCTTTATATCATGTATTCCCCCCTCCCCCCACCGCAACCCCCTGCCCCATGCACAGATCTCTCAATGTCCTTGTTCGTTCTCTACTGTTGTTGTGCTTGGATGCTTCCCTCTCTCTCGCCCTCTTGTCTCTCGCTCAATTTATTATAGCCGGCGAAGCCGGTGGTGTCAATAAACACGTACGTATTACGTCGAAAACCAGATTATGCCTTGGCTTGAGAATTCCGAAGCTCAATGGAGGCCGCCATCTTGCGGATGTGGAAGTGTGCATAACAAATTGAAAAACGTTCAATAGGAGTTTCTTTCACCCGTCTTTGTTTGATTCACATTCTTATGCACCTCCAATTTATTATTAATAGCCGGCAAAGCCGGTGTTGTCAATAAACGCGTACGTATTATGTCGAAAACCAGATTATGCCTTGGCTTGAGAATTCCGAAGCGCAATGGAGGCCGCCATCTTGCGGATGCGGAAGTATGCATAACAAATTGAAAACGTTCAATAGGAGTTTCTTTCACCCGTCTTTGTTTGATTCACAATCGTATGCACCTCTAATTTATTATTAAAATACTTTAAGACCAACCTCGGCCCGCACGGGCCTGGTTATCTTCAACGAAAAGCGTCACCAAACACCGGAACCAATGAGATTCGAGCATTTGAAAAAATATTTCTAAGACCAAATCACGCAATGGAGGCCGCCATCGACCGGATGCGGAAGTTTGCATAAAACAATTGCGAAAAAGTTCAATAGGAGTTTGTTTCACCCGTCGTTCTTTGATTCACAATCTAATGCACCTCTAATTTGTAATTAAAATACGTTAAAACCAACCTCGCTATCTTCAACGAAAATCGTCACCAAACACCGGAACCAATGAGATTCGAGCATTTGAAAAAATATTTTTTAAAAGCTTATTACGCGTTTCGGACGCTGAAAACGGCGTCAAATATTCTAAAATTGACGAATAATTATTTTTTAGAAATCTCGCGGCCGTCGGGGATAGTTTTTCACGGCCAGAAATACGGTATAAGCGGTTTACATAAAGAAAGAAAGCTCGGTTTGATTACCGACAGTCACACATTGCCGTTGCAACGGCGCTATCGTCTGATCTGTCGGCACTGATCTTACTGCAAGCGAACTTCTTCTGGTGGAGGAAGCTGCCGTGCCCAGAGAGAACCAGCCCTGACAGCGACTGAAGTTAGAAGACTACACACATACTGTGAAAACGTATGTTAGGCCCAGTTAAAATTTCTTAAAATAGGCCTTAAGCTAGCACATCGTATAGTTACTTTCTTAAGCTTCTTGTGACATTTATTGTATGTAGGTATTGGGGAGGACTGTCTGCTCTTCTCTTTTACCAAGTCTTACCAGGTACGGTACCGACACCGACCTACTATCAACTACCTAACCTAGTGATGCCATCGTGATGGGTAAAATAGTGGCAAGAGGCTTTGGCTTCGCCGGCTCATTGCGGCTTTGCAGTCGGGTACTAGTACGTTTTATGTATCCGTGCATGTTTTTTGTGTTTAATGTGTTAGCTCTTACCCGAGCCTCGACTTTGTGTACAATAAAAAAAAAAAATGAAACAGGTAGTTAGGATATTGTAGGCCTTCTCGGCACAGGTAAAATTAAAGGCTGGGAGTCATACGGCCCATCAAACCTGCGTCATATCTTCTCCTATTATGCTTTTAACATGATGTATTAATCAAAGTTGTACAGCACATCCCATTATTCTTTCCATCAATATAGTAGCGACAACTACTATAGGGTCAAAATGGAGCAACCCAAAAGATGACTTTTGTGAACTATACCATAGTATCCTTCACATCTGTAAGATAGAGGACAGTACTGCCCCTTATGAGACAATTTACCATATCTCAGCATTCAATGTGAAATAACGAAGCATTTCCACCGGAACTGTCAATATAAATGTTTTTTGCCAAAATGATCTAAATTTACTTCGAACTTTAAACAGTGAATTGTCTGGTGTTACTGGATGTGGTAACCACCGGAAATGAGACAGTCTCGACTCACTACCATCGCATGATTGTGTTGCTGTTAGGTATGTCAATAAGTTTCCTTCATGTTTGTGAATTCTACCGAGCGCTGTGAGGATGGTTGTGATACAAGATCGGAACTCTCTCATGCCATCATGTTGTATTCTGCAATACGGCAAAATCATCAAAGAAGGATGGAGTGCTTAACAACAGCACTTCCTGCTGGTGCCTTGCCAGCACTACATTTTGTAGTCATATTTAACAATGTCACTGCTGCCCGATGTCTACCAGTTCTCCGATCTTCCATTCTGGTCTGTATTATAGCGCTTCCATGAGCCTCAACCTTGTATACATAAAATAATGTGACATTTACCATCCTCGTGTGTGTACACTGGTTTAGAATAGGTAGACCGTATCCCTGCATGTCGTAAGAGGCGAATAAGAGGGTTGGCGTCAGGAAGGGCATCCGGCTATAAAAACATTGCCTCAAAAAGAGAACCATGACAATTGCAACTATATATGGGCAGGGTGCAGCCCGAAGTGGAGATCGGTTTCCGAGGTTTGGGATATGGAATGTAGGGACAATGACAGGGAGATCAGGAGAAGTGGTGGAAGTATTGGTCAGAAGAAGAGTGGACATATGTTGTGTGCAAGAGACGAGATGGAAGGGAAGTGGTGTGAGAATGGTGAAGGGTATGCAGGGACAGAAATACAAGTTTGTGTGGCAAGGGTGCCCGGAGGGCGTGAATGGTGTTGGTGTCCTGTTTTCTGAGGAGTTTGTAGACAGTGTGGTGAGTGTGACGAGAGTGAGTGATAGGTTGATGATGGTGAAAATGATGATTGGAAAGCTCTTGGTGAACGTCATCTCGGGATATGCTCCGCAGGTTTTTTTTTTGTTTGTTTTTGTTTTTTTTGTATACAAGATCGGATGGTTGGTCGGAGGTTGGTTGGTTGGTTGGTCGGAGGTTGGTTGGTCGGAGCGATGAAGAGAAGGACAAGTTCTGGTGTGCGATAGAGAAGCTGATGGAAAACGTGAAAGATGAGGAAGTTGTTGTGGTAGGAGGAGACCTAAATGGACATGTGGGAAGGAGTATGGACGGTTTTGAGGGAGTTCATGGGGGTGATGGATATGGTGTGAGAAATGGAGAAGGTGAAAGGATTTTGGAGTTTGCTGATGGAGCTGATTTCTTAATTTGTAATACTCAGTTCCAGAAAGACGATAATAAGCTTGTTACATACACGTCAGGTGGGTCGATGACAACCGTTGACTACCTGATGGTGCGTAGGCGAGATAGAGGGCACCTCCGGGACACAAAGGTGATCCCGGGGGAGGAGGCTGTTTCACAACACCACTTGGTTGTCTGCGACATAAGGGTGAAAGGTGCCAGGAGAGCTCGGCGGTGAAGTACCAACCGAGAATGAAGGTGTGGAGGTTGAAAGAGGTGACAGTAAGGGAGGCATTAAAAGAGAGGCTAAGTAGGGTAGAGGATGATGTGGTTGAGCTTGAAAGTGGTTGGATGTCAATTAAAGATAGTCTGTTCGGAGCCGTTGGTAAAGGACCACCGAGGCACTCGGAAACATGGTGGTGGGATGATGAAGTTGGAAAGACGATTGACGAGAAGAGGAAGAAGTTCAAGGGGTGGCAGAAGGCGAAGGGTACGGGAGTAGAAAAAGCAGAGCATGAAAGTTATAAGGCAGCCAAGAAGGCTGCAAAGAAAGAGGTAGCAAAGGTGCAGGAGGCATGGAGGAAAATGTTCGGAGAACGCTTGGATTCGGAAGAGTGTCAGAGCGGCATTCAGGATTGCAAAGCACATAGCGAAAGAGAGGTGTGATGTGATGGGGGTGAGTTGCTTGAAGGATGAAGTGGGACAAATCGTTGTGGACCCAGATGGAATTAAAGGAAGATGGAAAAGATATATGGAAATGCTGTTGAATACAGAGAATGAATGGGATGGCAACATAAAGAGTAACCCAGTTTTAGGACCGGCAGAGAAGATAACTGAGAAGGAAGTTGAGGAAGTGATAAAAGCAATGAAGAGTAGAAAAGCGGGAGGGCCGACGGGAGTTGTGGGAGATATGTTGAAGGCAGCAGGAAGTTGGGGTGTGAAGAGAATGACAGAGATTTATAATCTGGTGGTGAAAGAAGGCCGCATTCCAGTGGATTGGGAACTGAGTACCCTCGTCCCTCTATACAAGGGGAAAGGTGACCCTCTGGAGTGTGGCTCGTACCGAGCGATAAAGTTATTGGAGCATGGAATGAAGGTATTGGAAAGGGTGTTGGAGAGGAGGATAAGGAAGAAAGTGAAGATCGACGAAATGCAGTTTGGATTTATGCCAGGAAGAGGAACGACAGACGCGCTTTTTATTGTGAGGCAGTTGCAGGAGAAGTACATGGAGAAGAGGAAGAAGTTGTTTCTTGGGTTTGTTGATCTGGAGAAAGCATTCAATAGGGTTCCATGCGAAGTATTGACATGGACATTGAGGAAGTTACGAGTGGTGGAATGGTTGATCAGAGTAGTGATGGCAATGTACAAAAGAGCGCGCACAGCTGTAAGGACGAAGGACCGGAACAGTGGTGAGTTTAAGATGAAGGTGGGAGTGCATCAGGGGTCAGTACTAAGTCCACGACTATTTGTAGCTGTGATGGAGGTGCTGGCTCAGAACGTAAAGGAGGGTTTACCGTGGGAGTTGTTGTATGCAGATGATCTGGTGTTGATTGCGGAAAGTATGGATGGACTGAAGGAGAAGATGAACAAGTGGAAGGAATGTATGCAGACAAAAGGTCTGAAGGTGAATATCGGAAAGACGAAGGTGATGGTAAGTGGTAAAGCATGTGGTGAGGTGGAAAGAACTGGGAAGTGGCCCTGTGCTGTGTGCAGGAAGGGTGTCGGAGTGAACTCCATTCAATGTACAATGTGCGCTGAGTGGGTTCATCAAAAATGTAGTGGTCTGAGAGGGTCATTAACCAGTGTGGCAGCTACATTCAAATGTAAGGTGTGCACAGAGGGAGCTGCAGATGGAGGAAATGTTGAGTTGGATCTTGGAGACGGCGGGAAGCTGGAAGGTGTGAAAACATTTTGCTACTTCGGAGACATGCTGAATGGAGAAGGTGGATCAGACGCGGCAACGGTTGCTCGAGTGAGATGTGCATGGAAGAAGTTTCGGGAACTGAGTGGCATGCTGATGAGGAGGGGAGTGTCGTTGAAGCTGAAGGGAAAGGTGTATGCTGCATGTGTGAGAAGTGTTGTGATTTATGGGAGCGAGACATGGGTAATGAACGTAGAGCTGGAAAGGGTGGAAATGGGAACGGTTTGGTGGATGTGCGGAGTATCGTTGAGAGAGAGGAAGACAAATGATGAATTGCGAAAGATGATGGGAATAGAGCCTGTGATTTATGCTGTGAAGAGGAACAGGTTGAAATGATTTGGTCATGTGTTGAGGAAGGATGAAAGTGACTGGTTGAGAAGAGTGATGGAAATGAATCTAGAAGGAAGTAGAGGACGGGGAAGACCGAGAAAGACTTGGCTGAAGATGGTGGAAGAAGAAATGCGGGCAAGGGGGTCAACAAGGAGAGATGCAGAAAATAGGGCAAAATGGAGAAGATTGTCATGGGGCCCGCAAGGCTAACCCCCACTCTAGCAGGGAAAATGGCCTTAAAATGCATGTTATTGTTGTGTATTTACCATATTCAAGTTATGATCACGTGATAAAATGTGAATAATGCTAATGACTTACAATAAAACATACATTAACCGGACAACATCCAAAACCCGTAATGCACAGACAGGTTTCCAAAATGCATACTTATGGCCAAATCATAACATGGGGGAAAAAAAACAACCAAACTCTCTAATGTTGAGTAGGATATCCCCCACTTCGTCAAGCACAGCGAGTGAAACTTCAGTAAATGCCTAAAATAATAATTTTAATCCTTGGCATGGTATTTACAGGAAGTGAACATTTTGGTGTCATCAAATAATTATCAATACAAACCGAGGAGGCAAAGGACATTTGGATGATCAAATTCCTTCATTCGGACAGCTTCATTCAGGAAGTTTTCCAGATCCACCCGAGTGCAGATTTCCACTGCAGGGATGATACGCATCATGAGATTTGCAAAGTGGTTGCTTGGAAAAGTCACAATGAAGAGCTGGTAGATGATAATTTTCAGATGAAATATTATGTTAAGGTGGAATTTGAATTAATGTTTGGAATTTGAATTAATTTTAATTAATGGTGGAATGTTAAGGTGGAACATTTCATCATTTTGAATCAAACAAGGCCTATTGTACATCAACGAGTCATCCTATTTTATATATATATATATACAGTCACGTGAAAAAGTAAGTACACCCCATGTAAAGATTTGACTTTTTCAACATATTTCAACATACAGCCATTTGATCTTCATTTCAACAATATTGAAAGATAAAGGTGATATAACATAACAAATATCATGAAACATTTACATTTTGTAGTCCATTGTATAATTTAAATGAACATAAATGCAAATTTCGCATGTGGAAAAAGTAAGTACACCCTTGGCGCTAAAAGGTGGTATTGCCCCCTTTGGCAGAAACAACCTCAAGTAGGCGTTTCTTATAACTGTGTACCAGTCTCTGACATCGACTGGGAGAAATTTTTGCCCACTCCTCCATGCAGAATTCTTTCAGCTGTGCGATGTTTGAGGGGTTTCTTGCATGCACAGCTCGTTTCAAATCCCCCCACATCATCTCCATGGGATTTAGATCCGGGCTTTGACTTGGCCATTCCAGAACCCTCCATTTCTTTCTTTTCAGCCATTCCTTGGTGGATTTACTGGTATGTTTAGGGTCATTGTCATGTTGCAAGGTCCACCTTCGGTTGAGCTTCAACTTTCCGACAGATGGCCTCACATTATCCTCAAGCACCCTATGGTACAATGAAGAATTCATAGTGGATTCTATGATGGTGAGCTGCCCAGGCCCTGATGCAGCAAAGCTGCCCCAAACCATAATATTTCCACCACCATGCTTTGCAGTTGGTATCAGGTTCTTGTGGTCAAATGCTGCCTTTGGTTTTCACGAAACATGTTTTCTGGTACTATGGCCAAATAGCTCTACCTTTGACTCATCTGTCCAGAGCACATTGTTCCAGAAGTGCTGGTCTTTGCCTCGGTGTTCATTGTCAAACTTTAGTCTTGCCCTGATGTTCTTTCTGGACAGCAAAGGTTTCCCCCTGGCACACCTCCCATGTGGATCAAATTTGTGCAGCCTCTTTCTCATGGTAGACTCGTGCACTTTGACATCAACAGTGGCAAGAGCTACCTGTAGGTCCCGTGATGATATTCCGGGGTTCTTAGAGACTTCTTTCAGCATCTTGTGGTCTGATCTCGGGCTGAACTTGCTGGGGCGGCCTGGCCTGAACAAGTTGGCAGTTGTTTGGAATCTTCTCCACTTGTAGATGATCTTCCGGACAGTCGAATGATTGATTTCAAATTGTTTGAAGATTTTTTAAATCCCTTCCCAGACTCGTAGGCATCTATAACCTTCTTTCTGAAGGCCTCAGAGAGCTCTTTTGATCTAGGCATGGTGACGCCGCACACTTCAACAACAACGAGCAAACCAAACGAAATGTCTGAGGTTTAAATAAGACAGGTTCCTCCAAGATCCTCTCTAACGATCTTCTAACACCTCTCTAACACCTGAGCTGGTGCACCTGATTCTAATTTTAGGTATTTGAAGTAGTGATAAATGTAGGGGTGTACTTACTTTTTCCACATGCAAAATTTGCATTTATGTTTATTTAAATTATACAATGGACTACAAAATGTAAATGTTTCATGATATTTGTTATATTATATCACCTTTATCTCTCAATATTGTTGAAATGAAGATCAAATAGCTGTATGTTGAAATATGTTGAAAAAGTCAAAACTTTACATGGGGTGTACTTACTTTTTCACGTGACTGTATATATATATACACCCATATATATACTGTAAATATATATATATATACACACTGTGAAACACCAGGATGGCAGTTTGTAGTTTGATGAGATGCAAACACAGGCACCTTCTGATAATTTTTAAATGCTGATCATAAAGCAAGGAAGCAGCACATGCTTACCTTTGCCTCCATAATCCCCTGCTTTAATATCCAGGGCTTTCCATTGACATAGACCATTATGCTTTCGATGTGTTTGTAATGGTTCCGCATACCCCAAAATGTTCTCCATAAATTACACAATGAGAAACTCACTTTTCATTGTTTTCACAGCCACCTTAACGTCAGCTCCATCGCTTTGCCTCAGCTTGCCTTCGATGACAGATCCGAACTCTCCTGAAGCCGAGGGACCAATAATTCATGTCAGCCATGGCAAATGCAAACCTCCATATGTTCAAATTGAAGATACTAGGGCATGCCCGTACTATATCTATATCTAAAATTATATCCCCCCCCTCTATTTACATGAAATGGTTTGGTCCAAAGCGAACGGCTTGCGAGTGGTGACAATCCCCCCCCTCTATTTACATGCAATGGTTTGGTCCAAAGCGAACGGCTTCCGGAGTTTGGTAAAGAAATCGCCATCGCGTGCACAAACGCGCAGGAAAGCGAATGAATCGCAAATTCGTTTTTATTAGTTGTAAAACATAGTTTAACGCCAACATAGTTTGCAAACGTGAAATAAATGAATACGCTCTCAAATGTGCCATCCGAGGCAGAGTGTGCCCGCCACGTTCGGCACACGCGATCGTTCGCTGCTCTCTGATTGGTTGAATCGTTTTTTGGACATAGCTCGGTAAGTAATTGTCCGATTAATATGAAACCTTGAAAAGGCACATCCTCGGGTCCCCAGCAATATACCTGGCAAGTTAAAAGTATATCGGACCCGTGGTTGTCGAGAAACAGCGGTCACAGACAAACAGACAAACGTACAAACGTACAAACGTACAGACAGAGATTACTGGAATTATAGATAGATTATATGTTACAAGCTTGGGAATCAGGGTGAGGAGGGCAGGGGGACACAGCATTATGAAGTGTGATGTGGACATCTAGTGTATGCAAGCACAGTCGTGGCCAACAACATTGGCACCCTTGCATTTTTTTCAAATAACTCACAATTTTCTCTAAAAATAAGTTGAACATAAATATTTCGTCTCCACAATTCTTTATTTCACTGTTAATATTACAGAACCTTTTTTAAATTCAGAACTTGATATATCCTTTTAAATAAGAATATAAAAAGAAATGGCATTGACAAAATTATTGACACCCTGGACTTGTTTTCAATGGGATTTAGATCTGGACTCATTCCTAGCCACTTCAGAACAGTCCAGCGTTTTGTCTGGAACCATTCCTGGGTGCTCTTTGAAGTGTGTTTGGGGTCATTGACCTGCTGCAAGACCCATGAGCTTCGACGAAGACCCAGCTTTCTGACACTGGGTTGAACATTGCGCTCCAAAATGCCTTGGTATCTCTTTTGCTCTTTTGAAAAGGTGTTCTTTTCTTTGAAGGTTTCATTTTGTTTTCTGTAAACATAGAGATGATGTGCTTTACCCAAAAGCTCTAATTTGGTCTCACCTGTCCACAGCACATTCTCCCAGAAGGATTTTGGGTTGTTCAGGTGTGTTTTGGAAAACTTCAGTCTGGCTTTCTTTTGTCTCTCTCTCAGCAGTGGGGTCCTCCTGGGTCTCCTACCATAGAACCCCCTTTCAATGAGTTGGCGATGTATGGTGCGAGTTGAATCTGTCGTACCTTGTGTCTGAAGGTCAGCTTGAATCTGTATGGAAGTTGATCCAGGTGCAAGGGTGCCAATATTTTTTGCCAAGACTAGGTATGATAAATAATTGGAATATTTGTAGTGGGTGTAGGATACAAGTTCTGACATTCCAGGGAAAGAAGCATTTTGATATTCAGTGACTGCAGATTCTACCTTATCAAACGTTCAAAGTGGTAAAAAGGGAAGATTATTAATAAGCTGTTAACTTCATCCCTTGCATTTCCGTTTGCACAGCTGTGCTTTTGCATCACTCTGGAGAGGATGAATCACAAGTAAAACTTTTAAAGACTAATCTGTTTGCTGCCTGGATAGCTTGGGGTTGCACAGACCTATTGTGGCACCAGGAGGAGCACAACCTGCATGAATAATGGAGGCAATCAGAAGGGGAGAATAACACTGACATCGTAACCCTCCAATGGGATTTTGTTCTTTTGCGAATAATTGGTCATTTTAGTCTAAAGTCTTTACCCAGCCCATATACATGCCATGTTTTACGGGAGCCAGGCACCGCTATGGAAACTAAGCAACGCAATGGGAGCCAAGCACCACCATGGGAGTCAGGCACTATGATAGGAGCCGAGAAAATATTACACAGCGAGATAAATCTACACATGATGGCTACTCAGATTATGTGGCGAGCCTCATGAGCATGGAGAGTCTATCCAAATGACCTCCTCCATAGCCTGTTCATTGTGAGAGCATCCTGTGCCTGGGCCATATCATGCATGTGGATAAAACAGCGGTTGTTGAAAGCCTTGTAGGTGGATAGGAGCTCAGGTGTGCCAAGGAAGGACTTTGCACGATGGAGGA
The DNA here is from genome assembly GCF_964187855.1 of Myxine glutinosa. Lineage (NCBI taxonomy): Eukaryota > Metazoa > Chordata > Myxini > Myxiniformes > Myxinidae > Myxine > Myxine glutinosa. Next base: position 119,303,395 of record NC_136269.1, read on the forward strand.
TGCCCAGTCGGTGGCTGGCTTTGGAGGCCATCTTTAAAATGTGGCTTGCCCAAGAGAGATCATGGCTGAAAGTGAGACCCAAGAATATGAGTGACTGGACGTCTTTGAGAGGGTTGTTGAGAAAGTAGATAAGAGGGTTTGCGGAACGGTGCTTTTGGACACCACGAGATCTTAAATGTCCACCAACTACTGCTAATAGACGGGACACCCAGTTAAATGTCTATCCGAGGACGGAAGCACCCTGTCTGCGAAACACCAACATGACAGTTTATTGCTAGGCCGGGATTTGAACCAAGGCTAGGCAGGCGAGTGCACATCTCTCCAAGCTCCTACCAGCCTTGAATGAAGATTTTATCGGTTAATAGATACATAATTTATTTTTTGTAGCATTGCTTCACTCAAGATAATCTGTGCACATTGACGATTCAAAGGGCGGATTACCTCTTGAATGTAAAGTAAATTACCTGATCGCAGAACTCTTTCCAGTCAACCGGCTTGCCCTATGTTCACAGTGGAAATGGCAAAATTGTCATTGGGATCGTTGAATCCATGTCATGCTTCCCCTGACTCATGACATGTAGTTCGCCTGTTATGCCTCCCTCCTTTCTTCCGATTCCCATACAAGTTTCAAATTTTAAAGATGGAAATTATGAGGTTTCTTGCGATGCTGGCCTAGAGGTCTAATAATCCCATACTGGCCTGGAAGCATATTGTTCGAACTCAGGTTTTTATTGTAATTGATCTTTCCATCACCATATATGTAACATGTTAATAAAACTGAGGGGCACAACTTGAATACAACGAGAGCAAGAATGGAAGTGAGTAGGTATGTGGAATAGCTTTGAAGAAAAAGGTTTAATAATGGATGTCTACTTGTCTGTCAATACGTTAATGGCTGTTTCTATTTGCAGATGGATGATTCTCATGTAATGGATGATTTATGCATGTGCTGTGGCTTCTCGTGTGTGCATTTCAGGATGGATTATCAAGAATTCCTCCCCCCCCCACCCCCCCTGCACCCCATCATCGACATTTCCTTACATTGCATCCATAACAAATTGTGGATGCACAACTAAAATTTAATTAATTAATTAATTAATAAACCATGAAACCCATGAAGAGTAGCATTTCACAATCCGAATGCAGACTCACCTTCGCCGAGCTCCTTGCCAAGACTCAGCCGAGACCTGTCCACCATGACGTCTTGCAACCGATCATGGAACTCCTCTCGGAATCCGAACCAGTGCACTGGAAGATGCACAATGCAAGGAAAACATCAGCACAGGATTGCTGTTTACCAACAACAATCACCACCATGATGGGCCTAAATAAATAATGGTAACTCATCGACAAAGGCTGCAAGATATTGGTTTTGTAAAGAATTCATTGTATAAATGTACGTAAATTCACACAAGTCTCTTATTTGCTAAAAAGGATGCACAAGCTTCTTTAACTAATTATTTACATTTTAATCCTTTAAAAATGAACCAGTTGATAATGTCCCCTCGATGGTCTTTGCCAGACTTGGATGAGATTATAAATCATTACGAGGGATTGATCTATTTCTGAACCATCCCCTAGCTAAACGATCACAACAAAAACTAGATGGTATTCATAGCATACTTATCCTGTGCAGTCAACTTGTTGCGAGCCAACTCTTCTGTTTTTGAACATTTCTTTTTCTTTGATCCAATATGGCTGCCAGACTACGTCAGCGATGACATCATAAATTTATATTCTCTAATATAATTGTTGCATAGATCACGCTCAATACATTTCAAACTGATCAGACTAAGCGTTGTCCCTGTCGAATTATGACATCATAATTATGGCACTAATGACGTCATCGTTAACAACACCTATTCCTCATACAGAGTTCTTTACAATGAGCCACGTTTCAATTTTTTCCATGCAGCGATTTTGGAGATATAGAGGTCCACCATTTTTCGGTTTTTCCAAGATGGCGCCTGTACCACATGACCTATGACGTCATGATTATCATTAAAATATTCTACATGAGGAGGTGCTCCTATGGTGAAAATTTCGTGCCCATCAGACCAACAGTGGCTGAGAAAAAAAATTCTCAATGATCGGATAAGTGTTGTACTTGTCGAATTATGACGTCATAACGAAGGCACCGATGACATCATCATTAACATATCTTATTCCCCAAGAGCAGTACTTGTCAATGAGCCATGTTTCAATTTTTTCCATGGAGCAGTTTCGGAGATATAGAGATGCAACTTTTTTCGATTTTTTCTAAGATGGCGTCTGTACCACGTGACCTATGACATTATAATTATCATTGAAAAATTATACAGGAGGAGCCGCACATATTCTGAAAATTTCGTGTCCATCGAACTAACAGTTCTTCTGTTGTGCCAACAGACTAACAGTTAATTGGCATGCCGGGTCCATCGGATGAACAGTTAATTTGTAAAAATTTCTAAAAACATGTTTTTCACTTTGTCATTATGGGCTATTTTATATCCCAAACATTAACCGTAGCATTTATTCACTACTATATTTTCAATTTTCATATGTTATATCATTTCATTCCTGCAAATTAAATTGAAATAAAACAAGTGAAACCTAACAAATAAAACATTTTCCTAAACTAGAACCGATTCAGTAGAGTGCATACCTCCACCAGCCTGAACAGTTTGTTTTTTATTCCACCAATAGACCGGATCTGGATTCGGACCTGAAACAAAATCTAATCCGCTTGTTCTTGTCACTTAGACAACCCATCCACCAAGTTTTGTCATAATCTGTTGTCAACTTTTAAAAATATAGTGCTATGAGCAAACCCTTAAATATCGCAGGGATTATATTCTGGAAAACGGCACTATATTCAAACCCGTGATAGTTAAAACCAAGTTCCTATGGGAAAAAGGGGGTTCGGTTCCTGGACTTTGGGAAAATGTAGGGGAAGGTCGGCAGCAGCCAAAAATAAGCATCATAATCACAATGAGAACAGCACTCGAAAGAGCACATACCTCCACCTGGCTGAACAGTTTACATTTTGTATCACATTAATAGGCTGGATCTGGATTCGGACCTGAACCAAAAATTTAATCTGCTTGTTCTTGTCACCTACACAACTCATCCTCCAAGTTTTGAAATATCAAGCTATATATCGTTGTTTGACCCTATCTCTCAATGGTGAAGAATCACTTTAAAAATTAAAAAAAATTCTCAGATCAACATCTGGATCTTCACCAAAATCCAATCAATTCGTCCTCGTCACACATCCTACCTGTCCAACCAATTTCGTCCAAAGCCGTCCACAGCTTTTTGAGATATCCTGCTATGTATCGTTTTTGCCCCATCTCACTCATCTCTCAGTGGTGAAGAATCTCTTAAAAATCAGTGTGAAGGGACCCTTTAGTGTGAAGTCGTCCTGTTTTTAGCTCACCTGGAACGAAATACAGGCGAGCTTATGCGATGGCGCATTGTCCGTCCGTCAGTCCGTCTGTCGGTAAACACTTGAAACTTCTCTGAAACCGCTGATGGGATTGTGACCAAACTTGACACAAATTATATTTGTTGTGGTGTGACTAAAATTTGTTCACATCATTATATTTTTAAAATGGTGTTGGCTTAGTGGTTAGGGTGCCAGCTTGGGATCCCAGGATCCTGGGTTCGAATCCCGGTCCATCGCTGAATTAACGCCAGGGGGTTTGACTCAACCTGTCATCCTTCCGAGGTCGGCAAATAGAGTACCAGCTTGCTGGGATGAATGATCACGGTGTGTACCCCGATTTAGAATAAGTACACCGTATCCCTGCACATCGTAAGAGCGTGACCAAGGGTTGGCGTCAGGAAGGCCATCCGGCCATAAAAACATTGCCTCAAACAGGGAACCATGATTGTCATGGGGCCCGCAAGGCTAACCCCCACTCTAGCGGGGAAAATGGCCTTAAAACGATCATTCATTATATTAAAAAAATAAAAAAACAAGCAAAGATATATTCAAAGTACACCGCCCCCGTGCCAAATAATTAAATATCCTACAGCGCGGCATTGCCGGGGCGCCTCCGGCGCCCGGCAATACCGCAGTGGAGCTCATAGAGGCGGCATTGGGAGGGAGACCTGTACACTAATTGATTGATTAATTGTATAATTAAAATTAATAAAAGATTATCACAAAATAATTTCTTAATCAATTGGCTAATAGCATAACTAAACCACAAGTGCTTCATCCGAAGATGTATCTTTTAGAAATTTAATTAAATAAGTCATTAATAAAAAATTAAATAATTAATTGATTCACCAATAAATAATTAATCGATTAAATGATTAATCAATAAATCAAAAATATCCTTCATAGCCACATCACTTGGTCACTGTCATGTCCAAATATTAGCTTCCCAGCTCAAAAGGTGCCTGAGATATTGGCCAAATGAGAAAGAAAATAAATAAATGATTAATAATGAAAATAAATAAATAATAATCATTAAAAAATTGCATTATCAATCAATTCGGTCACAGAACACATAAATCACCACCATTTCATCAGAATCTGTAACTGGGGAAAAAAAAAAAATTTGACATTAATCAAATAATTAAATAATTAATCGATTAATTGATTAATTAATAATTGATTAATCAATAAATCAAAAATATCCTTGATAGCCACATCACTTGGTCACTCATGTCCAAATATTAGCTTCTGAGCTCAAAAGGTGCCTGAGATATTGGCCAAATGAGAAAGAAGATAAATAAATGATTAATAATGAAAATAAATAAATAATAATCATAAAAAATTAAATTATTAATCAATTCGGTCAGAGAACAAATAAACCACCACCATTTCATCAGAATCTGTAACTTTAAAAAAATTAATTTCTTTGTCATTAATCAAATAATTAAATAATTAAAAAAAAAAAAATAATAATAATCATAAAAAAATTAAATTATTAATCAATTCGGTCAGAGAACACATAAACCACCACCATTTCATCAGAATCTGTAACTTCAAAAAAAAAATTTTTTAGTCATTAATCGAATAATTAAATAACTAATCGATTAATTGATTAATTAATTAATAAATCAAAAATAGCCTTTGCAGCCAAATCACCTGGTCATTGGCATGTCCAAATATCAGCTTCCTAACTCAAAAGTCAGAAGAGAAAGGAAATTTAATTAATTAAAGAAGTACTCAATTAATCGCTAATAATTAAATAACTCCTCAATTAATTGATTAATCAAAAAACAAAAAATACAGTTTTTGACAAAGGACTTGCTCACTATTGTGCCGAAATTTCAGCTTCCTAGCTCAAAGGATGGCTGAGATATCGTCCGGACAAACAAATAAGAAAGAAAACAAGAAAACAACCAGAGTGAAAACTGAGTACTCCCTTTCAGCGTGCGTCACTGCCGAGCCCCCTTCGGTGCCCAGCAATGACGATTTGCAATGCCTGGAGATGGCATAGGAAAGGTGCAGTGTACAATACAAAAATCGGGGTCTAAGGTGGTCTACCGGGGGTCAAAGTGGATCCAGGTTTGACCCCGCAAAATAGGAATTTGCTTTTTCCTCTGAAACTACACACACTATTTTGATGAAACTTTACCACAACCTTCACCACCCGTGATGTACCAAAGTTTGTTCCTGGCATTTAAAAAAAATTGCCCCTTTGTAGGTATACGGGGGGGTTGTCCCCCAAAATAGGTATTTGCTTTCTTCTCAGAAATGACACATGCAATTCTGATGAAACTTGACCACAACCTTAATCACCCGTGTTGTACCAAAGTTAGTTCCTGGCATTTAAAAAAATCGGGGTCTAAGGTGGCATATGATGGTGTGGGGGGGGGGGGGCTTGCTCCCCAAAATAGGTATTTGCTTTTCTCTTAGAACCTACACACACAATTTTGATGAAACTTCACCACAACCTTCGTCATCCATGATGTACCAACGTTTGTTTAAGGCATTGGAAAAATTTGGGCCTGAGGAAGTACGGAGTGGGAGGGGCTGAGGGGGTTGCCCACAATGGAGTGGGAAGGGGGGGGGGGGAGGGGTTGCCCCCCAAAATAGGTATTTTTTTCTTTGTTTGTTTAAAGTCTTATGATTATGTTAGCATGATTCTAGATGCTGCCCTGTCTTCTAGCAACCATTGAAATTGGTTTAAAATATCTTTAGTCAGTGCAGTATACTGTTTATTCTACCAGGTGAGCACCAGGTGTATTTGCCCCTATGTTTTACATGCGTCGTGAAAGACAGCATAGTTTAGGTGGGGATGGTTAGCTGAGGAAGTGTAATCCGTCCATAACTGTGAGATATCTTGTTCACAGACAGACAAACAGACAGGTAAGAAAACATAACCAACGTAGGTAACGTTACTGCGGCCAAACTACATTGCAGCCTTTTTCGATATCATGATAGAAAGGTTTGACCGTTCATGGAGCAAATAATGTTAAAAAGAAAAATAAAGAAAAAAAAAACAAAAAAAACTTTTTTTCTCATTCTCTGTAAATGATCACTGAAAAGATGAATGACTTAAGAACTACATGAAAACAAAAGCATGTAAAAGTAATTTGTATCAGGATCCACTCCTGGCAAACGCAAAAGGAAGGAAACGTGGAATTGCTTTATCATCTTCAATAAGCGGCGACATGTTCACCTTACTTGGCCCTGAGCCCAACCCTGATGTTCGCCTCACAGACGATCACTGCAAAAAGTATTTCACTTGAGAATATTGGAAATATTTTTATTTTATTTTTATAATTATTTTTTTCAACAGCTCTGCTCCAGTTGAGTTGAACAATTGAATGAATGAATGAATGAATGATCGTTTTAAGGCCATTTTCCCTGCTAGAGCGGGGGTTAGCCTTGCGGGCGGGCCCCATGACAATCATGGTTCCCTGTTTGAGGCAATGTTTTTATGGCCGGATGCCCTTCCTGACGCCAACCCTTGGTCACCTCTTACGATGCGCAGGGATACGGTGTACCTATTCTAAATCGGGGTACACACCGTGATCATTCATCCCAGCAAGCCGGTACTCAATTTGCCGACCTCGGAAGGATGACAGGCTGAGTCAACCCCCCTGGCGTTAATTCAGCGATCGATCGGGATTCGAACCCAGGATCCTAGGATCCCAAGCCGGCACCCTAACCGCTAAGCCAACACCAGGCTATTGAGTTGAACAATGCCATTTCCAAAATTAGAATCCACACCAAATATCGATCCCGTGCTCTTTGAAACTGCTGGCAGGTACATCCTCTATTACCAGGCCATTGTTGTTCAACAATTATGCAAAACAATGACCATTTATCCATGAGATCACGTATCAATTACCGATGATTGCTTTCGTAAATATATTCATAAGATACATTGAACATTCGGGAGCACGGACAATGTGACGGAGGCAATGCAAAGCTTGAGGGAGGAAATAAACATTACACGTGACCTTCAGGTTCTGGAAATTATGATTGGATGTATCACAAACTGGAGATAAGGAATAAATCAATCTTGTTCCACTTCTGTTTACATCCCATATTTTTGGGCCTATACAAGTCGATGTGGAATACAAGTCGAATTGACTAATTTTGCCATTTTGCCGGTCCCTTACACATTTCTCACTGACACTATTTCCAGTGTGCTGCCATATTCCCGCCATTTTCCTCAGCGAACTTAACTTCGAACTTAAAAGCTGCCGTATACGTGTTCCGTAACTTTACGGGAGGCATTTTGAGATGACGTAGCAAGGATGGATACATGTGATTTGGATTAAAAAGGATGGATCAAACGTAATCTATGGTGTGCTCGTTTTTCATTGGTTAACATCGCATGCATCAGTGATCGGATTCACGATTAATTGCTCACCCAAATCGGCAAACGTTCTGTGCTGTGGTTTCTGTCGTGTTCTAAATTATTAATGATAATAATTATGCAATTTATTTGAGAAAATATCACGCTTTGCAATTTAAAAAAAAAAAAAAAAAAAAAAAAAATCTTTTTTACCTTTCAATGTCTTAAACTTAAACCAAAGACAAGTCGATTCCTTTCTTTTCTTTTTGTATACAAGATCGAGGCTCGTGTAAGAGCTAACATCAATCATAAAAAAAAACAAAAAAAAAACGGACACACAAAATATACAATAAAGGGAGCGGGAGACAAGATGGGGAGAGAGACGGAAGCACACAAGTACAACAGCAGAGAACAGCGACATCGGGAGATCTGTGGGAGGGAGAGGGCTTGGGGGGAGGAGGCATGGAAAAGCGGGAGTGGGAGGGTGGAAATACGGATTATGAGTAGAAGTCGAAGTCTGGACTTCCGAAAGGAAAACAAGTATTGACTTATACGTCAAAAATACGGTATGTACTCACAGGCAGCATCTAAGGGGGTCCTGCAATAAGACTTCTTCACTCTGTACCATACAAGAGGTTGTTCTGAGTCTGCCATCGGTGAAAAGGCACTCCTAAAAAAAAAAAATTGTAATAAATATTAATAAACAAGTCGATGTTGGGTCTACTGCAAAAACGACTATAATGTAAAAATGTCAAAAAGATTACTGTTGAGATACGGAAATAGCTAAATCAGAACAATAAATATTAAACTGCAGAAGTTTGTCATCAACTTCCGAATACAATAAACGGAGTTGTTCAACAGTGAAACAAATCCTTCAAATTATTATTATTATTTTTTTTGGATAAAAGATCGAGGCTCGTGTAAGAGCTAACATCAATCACAAAAAAAAATAACGGACACACAAAACGTACAATAAAGGGAGCGGGAGACAAGATGTGGAGAGAGAGGGAAGCACACAAGTACAACAGTAGAGAACAGCGACATCGGGAGATCTGAGGGAGGGAGAGGGCTTGGGGAGAGGAGGCATGGGAAGGGGGTGGGGTGGGAGAGGTGTAAAACACATGGACACTGCTAGAACTTCCAGGAAAGAAGTCGGTATTTCAAAAAAAAAAAGGATCTGGGGTGAATTAACTGGGGTAGAAAAGATCAAGGTTTTGGAAGGGGGAAGATAAGAGATGGTGGTGAACAGCTGTTTTAAAGACCTGGAGGGTGGAGTGGGATTGAAGAGAGTGAGGGAGTTTGTTCCAGAAGCAGGAGAAAAGAGGAATGAAGGAGTGAAGGTGAGCAGAGAGTCTTGATTGTGGCAGTTTAACCATAAGAGGGTTGCAGGCAGATCTTGTGCGACCTGTAGGAATATTTGGGGGACAGAGCTAGGGGAGCAAGGCAGGAGAGGAGTCGTTAGAAGACAGAAAGACCACCAACCTGCCTGCGGTGAGTGAGTGAGAGGCCCTTGGAGTTAGCTTCATCGTGGGAGATTCCAATGATTCTGAACGCTTTGGTTTCAACAGCGTGAAGACGAGCTAGGTGTGAGGCAGGAGCACCAGCCCAGAGGGGAGAGCAGTATTCCATTGAACTTCAGATGAAAGCCTTGTATGTGGTGAGGAGCTCAGGTGTGCCAAGGAAGGACTTTGCACGACGGAGGATGCCCAGTCGGCGACTGGCTTTGGAGGCCAGCTTGGGAATGTGGTTTTCCCAGGAAAGACCGTGGCAGATAGTGAGACCCAAAAGCTTGATTTGAACTTATCACCGAATCAAAGTCTCGGTTTGATTTCAGGCCTTTGAAATAAGCTCAGATTTTGATGCCACTGCATAGGTTGCCCAACCAAAAACAACGGGAGAACTAGAGAGTTCGTAGAACACCTTATCCCACACCGTGCTGAGAAAAAGGATGTGCGAAGGGTATTTTAAATTCTTGCTTTACATTTCCGAGAACGATCTGCGCTTGTGAACCTTGCATAACAGGGTGATGGTAACCACACATCGCTATACACATTTGTCAGAATCTTAAACAGTAATTCTGCCCTCAGGGCATGACAGCATGGATGCTGATTCTCATGGTACCTCTGCACTCAGGGCATTAATATTTTGTCCAATTACAGTGAAACGGAAGTGCTTTGAAAGTGCTAAGAAGGTGATTTGTGTTCTACAGTGTTCAAGTATATAATTAAATTGAAATAAAATTAAGATTTTACAGATTGTAGGAAAATAAATATTTGGGAGTTTACCGCCGTTGATGCAGCGTCTTTTACACCACCTTATTTGCCATGTTCCATTAGTTATTCGTTCCTGTTGTTTTTGTCCTTTATGATGTCCTTAAAAACAGGAAGTTTTCTGTTTGGAATGTTTTTCGATTCATGTTCCGATTCGTGTTCAAAATATAACATTCAATTATATATTGAAATCACGTTGTTCCTCGATCATAAACTGACGTTTTAGGCAGATAGAAGTTAACCAATTGCTGAACCCCGCTTTTCGCTTTGCGTGCGCGGGGTAACTCCCCGACTCAGATGCAAATCTGTAAACTTTATCCAAACACGACAGCTGCAGTGAATCTTCCTGTGGATTCCTGCAGGAATGCTGTTCCTGCTGTGGGTGGATGTTCATGTTGTTCCAAAACATTCCACAGATGCTTCACGGCAATGTCAGGAGATTGCGATAGCCAGAGGTATGAGATTGGTAACATACACTTCAAACCAGTATTGCATGTTTTGCACACCGGCTCACGGTTGGCTGAGATGCGTAAAGAGCAACATTAAAGGACAAGCATACCTTATCACACCTCGTCTTGTGTATTCAGAAAGGTACATCTACATTCCCATCACATCACACTCCGGCACGTTTTTAGTCCACTGGAGGTCCGGGCCTCGCACAACTCACATTCGGGGTATTGGCAAACCCGCCACACTTTGGCGGGAGAGTTCGGGTGGGAATTTGTAATTTGTTCAGGATGTCGGTGATAACTCGCCTTTGTGAAGAACACGGTGGGATCTTTACTGTTAACCAACAAATGCTGGCAGACGGGACATCCAGGTTATCATCCATCTCAGGGATGACACAATGTGACGCAATACCCAACCTGTAAATCACTAATGTGACGATATAATCCGATGAACCCAAGTTACACAACTCAACACCACCTCTGCAACATCCTGTCGGACCTGCGTTCCTACTCTCATTCATTCAGACTTCTTCATTAATGATATTTAGATCGTGCGTACAGATGTGCGACTTGCTCTTCATGGTACTACCTGTGGCAGATTTGAACTGTGGAAGTGTAGATGCTCGTTTCGTCATAATTGATTAAATAAAATGAAACTTCTTGGCTGTAAGGAGGTCGAAAATGGCTGTTTCTCTTAAACTCCATATTAGCCCCTGATGGGCCATTTAAACAAGTCTTTTCGATCCTCCATAATTTTATTATCACTTATAAGTGGATTATAATTCACTATATACTCTTTTTGTATCACAAATGAAATAAATATCTATTAGTGGGACATAAATGTACTGGAGGCATTTAGAATCTGGGTTGTGGGTAAAACACATTGTATCGAGCAATCAACCTTGGTAAAAAGTATTTTTATGTGACATCTGCGAGGGGATAACAATGAGTGCCTTCTATAGCACATAGTCATAAAATCTGTTCACGCCACTCTCTTATTGGATGAACTGCAAGAACTTTTACTTTGTATGATTCCCAAGCTCTGATTGGATAACTACTCCAAGAACTCTTTTTGTATCTTTTAATTTCCTCAATGTCCTTATCAGGATGTGCGTCATATCCTGTTAACCCTTATAAAGTACATTGCCAAATAATTAATCCTGTCAACCCCAATAAAATACAGACAAATAATTAATCTGGGTAACCCCTATAAATTACATTGACAAATAATTAATCCTGTTAACCCCTATAAATTACATTGAATGAATGAATGAATCTGGGTAACCCCTATAAATTACATTGACAAATAATTAATCCTGTTAACCCCTATAAATTACATTGACAAATAATTAATCCTGTTAACCCCTATAAATTACATTGACAAATAATTAATCCTGTTAACACCTATAAATTACATTGACAAATAATTAATCCTGTTAACACCTATAAAATATATTGATAAATAATTAATCCTGTTAACCCCTATAAATTTCATTGACAAATAATTAATCCTGTTAACACCGATAAAATATATTGATAAATAATTAATCCTGTTAACCCCGATAAATTACATTGACAAACAAGCGTTACGCCTCGGTCCCCCGTCGGTGAAGTGATGTGAGTTGACAAAGTGGAAGACGCAAGGCGGCCATCTTGGATTTTGACGTGGTGACCCAATTTTAAATAGCGTTCTCCCTTATGCGTAGATACACCCACACACCAGATTAGAAGTTAGTAGTTCGTTTATTTTTCAAGATATTTCGCTCACAAGGTTCAGACATATATATGGTGGCGGCCATCTTGGATTTTGACGTGGCGACCCAATTTTCAATAGCGTTCTTCCTTATGCCTAGATACACCCACACACCAGATTAGAAGTTAGTACTTCGCTTATTTTTCAAGATATTCCGCTCACAAGGTTCAGACATACATGGCGTCAGACATACATGGCGGCGGCCATCCTGGATTTTGACGTGGGTTGCACCCACACACCAAATTAGAATTCGCTCCTTCGCTTACGCATGCACGCACGCACGTATGCCCGCATGTACGCACGGACACACGGACGGAGGGGAAAACCATAGTCCCCATTCGCTCCGCGGTGCGACGGGGGACAATAATTTATCCTGTTAACACCTATAAAATATATTGATAAATAATTAATCCTGTTAAAAAATAAAAAATACATTGACAAATAATTAATCCTGTTAACCCCTATAAATTACATTGACAAATAATTAATCCTGTTAACCCTGATAAAATATATTGATAAATAATTAATCCTGTTAACCCCTATAAAATACATTGACAAATAATTAATCCTGTTAACCCCTATAAATTACATTGACAAATAATTAATCCTGTTAACCCTGATAAAATATATTGATAAATAATTAATCCTGTTAACCCCTATAAAATACATTGACAAATAATTAATCCTGTTAACCCCTATAAAATACATTGACAAATAATTAGTCCTGTTAACCCTGATAAAATATATTGATAAATAATTAATCCTGTTAACCCCTATAAAATACATTGACAAATAATTAATCCTGTTAACCCCGATAAATTACATTGACAAATAATTAATCCTGTTAACCCCTATAAATTACATTGACAAATAATTAATCCTGTTAACCCTGATAAATTACATTGACAAATAATTAATCCTGTTAACCCCTATAAATTACATTGACAAATAATTAATCCTGTTAACCCTGATAAAATATATTGATAAATAATTAATCCTGTTAACCCCTATAAAATACATTGACAAATAATTAATCCTGTTAACCCCTATAAAATACATTGACAAATAATTAATCCTGTTAACCCTGATAAAATATATTGATAAATAATTAATCCTGTTAACCCCTATAAAATACATTGACAAATAATTAATCCTGTTAACCCCGATAAATTACATTGACAAATAATTAATCCTGTTAACCCCTATAAATTACATTGACAAATAATTAATCCTGTTAACCCTGATAAAATATATTGATAAATAATTAATCCTGTTAACCCCTATAAAATACATTGACAAATAATTAATCCTGTTAACCCCGATAAATTACATTGACAAATAATTAATCCAGTTTACCCTGATAAAATATATTGATAAATAATTAATCCTGTTAACCCCTATAAAATACATTGACAAATAGTTAATCCTGTTAACCCCTATAAAATACATTGACAAATAATTAATCCTGTTAACCCCTATAAAATACATTAACAAATAATTAATCCTGCTAACCCATATAAAATACATTGACATAATTAATCCTGTTAACCCATATAAAATACGTTGACAAATAATTAATTCTGTTAACCCTGATAAAATACATTGACATAATTAATCCTGTTAACCCATATAAAATACATTGACAAATAATTAATCCTGTTGACCCCTATAAATTACATTGACAAATAATTAATCCTGTTAACCCTGATAAAATATAGATGAATAATTAATCCTGTTAACCCCTATAAAATACATTGACAAATAATTAATCCTGTTAACCCCTATAAAATACATTGACAAATAATTAATCCTGTTGACCCCTATAAATTACATTGACAAATAATTAATCCTGTTAACCCTGATAAAATATATTGATAAATAATTAATCCTGTTGACCCCTATAAAATACATTGACAAATAATTAATCCTGTTAACCCCTATAAAATACATTGACAAATAATTAATCCTGTTAACCCTGATCAAATATATTGATAAATAATTAATCCTGTTAACCCCTATAAAATACATTGACAAATAATTAATCCTGTTAACCCCGATAAATTACATTGACAAATAATTAATCCTGTTAACCCCTATAAAATACATTGACAAATAATTAATCCTGTTGACCCCTATAAATTACATTGACAAATAATTAATCCTGTTAACCCTGATAAAATATATTGATAAATAATTAATCCTGTTGACCCCTATAAAATACATTGACAAATAATTAATCCTGTTAACCCCTATAAAATACATTGACAAATAATTAATCCTGTTAACCCTGATAAAATATATTGATAAATAATTAATCCTGTTAACCCCTATAAAATACATTGACAAATAATTAATCCTGTTAACCCCGATAAATTACATTGACAAATAATTAATCCAGTTAACCCTGATAAAATATATTGATAAATAATTAATCCTGTTGACCCCTATAAAATACATTGACAAATAATTAATCCTGTTAACCCCTATAAAATACATTGACAAATAATTAATCCCGTTAACCCTGATAAAATATATTGATAAATAATTAATCCTGTTAACCCCTATAAAATACATTGACAAATAATTAATCCTGTTAACCCTGATAAATTACATTGACAAATAATTAATCCAGTTAACCCTGATAAAATATATTGATAAATAATTAATCCTGTTAACCCCTATAAAATACATTGACAAATAGTTAATCCTGTTAACCCCTATAAAATACATTGACAAATAATTAATCCTGTTAACCCCTATAAAATACATTAACAAATAATTAATCCTGCTAACCCATATAAAATACATTGACATAATTAATCCTGTTAACCCATATAAAATACGTTGACAAATAATTAATCCTGTTAACCCCGATAAAATACATTGACATAATTAATCCTGTTAACCCATATAAAATACATTGACAAATAATTAATCCTGTTGACCCCTATAAATTACATTGACAAATAATTAATCCTGTTAACCCTGATAAAATATAGATGAATAATTAATCCTGTTAACCCCTATAAAATACATTGACAAATAATTAATCCTGTTAACCCCTATAAAATACATTGACAAATAATTAATCCTGTTGACCCTGATAAAATATATTGATAAATAATTAATCCTGTTGACCCCTATAAAATACATTGACAAATAATTAATCCTGTTAACCCCTATAAAATACATTGACAAATAATTAATCCTGTTAACCCTGATAAAATATATTGATAAATAATTAATCCTGTTAACCGCTATAAAATACATTGACAAATAATTAATCCTGTTAACCCCTATAAAATACATTGACAAATAATTAATCCTGTTAACCCCCATAAAATACATTGACAAATAATTAATCCTGTTAACCCCTATGAAATACATTGACAAATAATTAATCCTGTTAACCCATATAAAATACATTGACATATATAATTAATCCTGTTAACCCATATAAAATACGTTGACAAATAATTAATCCTGTTAACCCCGATAAAATACGTTGACAAATAATTAATCCTGTTAACCCCTATAAAATACATTGACAAATAAATTAAACCTGTTAACCCCCATAAAATACATTGACAAATAATTAATCCTGTTAACCCCTATAAATTACATTGACAAATAATTAATCCTGTTAACCCCCATAAAATACATTGATAAATAATTAATCCTGTTCACCCCTATAAAATACATTGACAAATAATTAATCCTGTTAACCACTATAAAATACATTGACAAATAATTAATCCTGTTAACCACTATAAAATACATTGACAAATAATTAATCCTGTTAACCCCTATAAAATACATTGACAAATAATTAATCCTGTTAACCCCTATAAAATACATTGACAAATAATTAATCCTGTTAACCCTTATAAATTACATTGACAAATATATTAATCCTATTAACCCCCATAAAATACATTGACAAATAATTAAACCTGTTAACCCCTATAAATTACATTGACAAATAATTAATCCTGTTAACCCCCATAAAATACATTGATAAATAATTAATCCTGTTAACCCCAATAAAATACATTGACAAATAATTAATCCTGTTAACCACTATAAAATACATTGACAAATAATTAATCCTGTTGACCCCCATAAAATACACTGACAAATAATTAATCCTGTTAACCCCTATAAATTACATTGACAAATAAATTAATCCTGTTAACCCCCATAAAATACATTGATAAATAATTAATCCTGTTAACCCCTATAAAATATATTGACAAATAATTAATCCTGTTAACCCTTATAAAATACATTGACAAATAATTAATCCTGTTAACCCCTATAAATTACATTGACAAATAATTAATCCTGTTAACCCCTATGAAATACATTGACAAATAAATTAATCCTGTTAAACCCTATAAATTACATTGACAAATAATTAATCCTGTTAACCCCTATAAAATACATTGATAAATAATTAATCCTGTTAACCCCTATAAAATACATTGACAAATAAATTAATCCTGTTAACCCCTATAAATTACATTGATAAATAATTAATCCTGTTAACCCCTATAAATTACATTGACAAATAAATTAATCCTGTTCACCCCCATAAAATACATTGATAAATAATTAATCCTGTTAACCCCTATAAAATACATTGACAAATAATTAATCCTGTTAACCCCTATGAAATACATTGACAAATAATTAATCCTGTTAACCCCTATGAAATACATTGACAAATAATTAATCCTGTTAACCCCTATGAAATACATTGACAAATAATTAATCCTGTTGACCACTATAAAATACATTGACAAATAATTAATCCTGTTGACCCCCATAAAATACATTGACAAATAATTAATCCTGTTGACCCCCATAAAATACATTGACAAATAATTAATCCTGTTAACCCCTATGAAATACATTGACAAATAATTAATCCTGTTGACCCCCATAAAATACATTGACAAATAATTAATCCTGTTAACCACTATAAAATACATTGACAAATAATTAATCCTGTTGACCACTATAAAATACATTGACAAATAATTAATCCTGTTGACCCCCATAAAATACATTGACAAATAATTAATCCTGTTGACCCCCATAAAATACATTGACAAATAATTAATCCTGTTAACCCCTATGAAATACATTGACAAATAATTAATCCTGTTGACCCCCATAAAATACATTGACAAATAATTAATCCTGTTAACCCCTATGAAATACATTAACAAATAAATTAATCCTGTTAACCCTGATAAAATACATTGATAAATAATTAATCCTGTTAACCCCTATAAAATACATTGACAAATAATTAATCCTGTTAACCCCTATGAAATACATTGACAAATAATTAATCCTGTTAACCCCTATGAAATACATTGACAAATAATTAATCCTGTTAACCCCTATGAAATACATTGACAAATAATTAATCCTGTTAACCCCTATAAATTACATTGACAAATAATTAATCCTGTTAACCCCTATGAAATACATTGACAAATAAATTAATCCTGTTAACCCTGATAAAATACATTGATAAATAATTAATCCTGTTAACCCCTATAAAATACATTGACAAATAATTAATCCTGTTAACCCCTATGAAATACATTGACAAATAATTAATCCTGTTAACCCCTATGAAATACATTGACAAATAATTAATCCTGTTAACCCCTATAAAATACATTGACAAATAATTAATCCTGTTAACCCCTATGAAATACATTGACAAATAATTAATCCTGTTAACCCCTATGAAATACATTGACAAATAATTAATCCTGTTAACCCCTATGAAATACATTGACAAATAATTAATCCTGTTAACCCCTATGAAATACATTGACAAATAATTAATCCTGTTAACCACTATAAAATACATTGACAAATAATTAATCCTGTTGACCCCTATAAAATACATTGACAAATAATTAATAAACAGATATGGACAAGATAAAAACAGGATTTGAATGTTATTTTAAAGAGAGTCGAGTTAAAAAAAATCTATATACTTTATTTTAAGAAAACTTTTGTTTTATAAAAGCAGGTTGGAAGACAAATACAAGTTTGACGGCGTCACTGAAATGAAAGCATCCTCCAGTTATCCCGTCCCTGTTTCCAATTTCCATAATTCATCGAACATTTCCACCATTACATCAGCTGCTGGAAGGCATCAAAATGCTGTTGCAAATGCCGAAAACATCTCGGAAAGGACATGGAAATGGTAACGGAGTGAGTCACATCCTTGAAAGTGATTTGAAGCCAAGACTGTGGAGAGATTTGCCACATTGTGCCCTCTATCCGAGGAAGCATGGCACGTATACCTTTCAAGGAGGATAAATGAAAATCTGTCCAAGCCAAAGTGCTCCAAAGCAGATCAGTTATGCAGTTGTGAGTCATGAGCTCTTCCAGTCCAGAACTATGAAGCATGTGGAGGTTGGAATTGCATCACCACTATGGTATGGAAAACATAGAATGGCATTCACACTGATGGCCAAGAAGGCCGTGAACTGGAATTCCGTGACCAATAGTCATACTTCTCAACCCCATCATATCTTCCCATTTGATTACAAGTGTGTGATTCTTCTTATTATGCATACTCTACATCCAAACTGTGATGATGAAAATGGTCATGGTATTCATTATCTTCATGTACCATGCTCCATACTGAGCGTTGATGATGCCGAAGTGGTTGCTCGGCTGCAGTCCTGGTCGGGTCAACATTCCGACTCGAAGAGGGTACCATCCTGGTCAGGTCAACATTCCGACTCGAAGAGGGTACCACCATCCTGGTCAGGTCAACATTCCGACTCGAAGAGGCTACCATCCTGGTCAGGTCAACACTCCGACTCGAAGAGGCTACCATCCTGGTCAGGTCAACATTCCGACTCGAAGAGGGTACCACCATCCTGGTCAGGTCAACATTCCGACTCCAAGAGGCTACCATCCTGGTCGGGACACCACTTCGATTCAGGAAGAAAGGGCATGAATTTGTAATTTGGCAACGGTGCCAGCGACAGCCCAACTACTCTTCGCAGGTCCACCAACTTATGCCAACACATAGGATACCTAGTTTAAATCCACATGAAGGATACCCTCCCAAGGATGGCACACACACTGATGATGAATCAATGTCTGCCAGGCACACACCTGCCTGTGAAACACTAGGACGACAGTTTATCGCTGGGTTGGGATTCAAACCCAGGCTAGTGCATGTACCTCTAGGCCATCCTGCCAGCGACCATGATATTAAACAGTTTAACATGACGTATTCTCACATCACTGAAACCTTTCGGAGTAGGCTCAAGGTTAGACGCCTCAAAGGAAATTTGAAGAATGGGTCTTTGCGAGCCAGAAAAGTATAGATCCGTGAAATGCTACGTCAATGTAAAATTATCGGTTGGTTTTGAAAAACTGTGCTCATTGGCCACAAATTTGGCTAAACGACCAATCTCAGATGGGACAATCATCATTCCAATCATTCCTTGCATGCTCGGTGTACATCATTACATCATCAACTCCGCACTTCATCCTATCAAGATGAAATTTCTTGGGCGTCATGTAGGCATAAATAGGTGGAGGAAAAAAATAATGATGACGTCATCGGTCAAGTGGTTCGGCCGCCATCTTGGAAAAACCGAAAAACATTGCACCTCTATATCTCCGAAAGTGCTGAATAGAAAAAATTGAGACATGGCTCATTGTAAAGAACTCTCCATGGGGAATAAAATATGTTAATGATCATGTCATAGGTGCCTCCATTATGACGTCATAATTCGGCAAGTACAAAACTTCATCCGATAAAGATGAAATTTGTTGAGCATAATCTAGGAATAAATTAGTTTAGAAAAAACAAAAAATGACGTCATTGGTCACGTGGTTCGGCCGCCATATTTGTTTTAACACAAAAGCCTTAAAAAACCACTGAAAATATATCCTGGCGAGGGTTTGCAATCTCTGATTGCTCTTTCTTGTTATAAGTGATTTTTATAGTAATAAAATAGTTATGGGAAACTTATTTAACATCTATACCAGGCAGACGAAACAGCCAGGTGCACAGCACGCACCCAAAGAATGTGTCTTTGCGACGTTTGCAGTAGATGACGGTGGCCAGTGCAAGCAAAGCTGTGAGCGCTACAATGGGCAGCAGTACAGCCAAGACGGTCGCTCCGTTATGTTGACCCCATGATGGTAACGTGATCGCTGCAAAACAAAAAAAATTGAAATTAATGACGTTATGAGTTGCAATCTGTTTGTAAATGGTTACGAGCACGAGCATCTTGGAGCAACCCATGATGTCCCATTCCCACGGAGCTTCTTATAGCAAATTAATCATTTTCTGTCATTAAATTATACATATCCAAGCTTCTGGTTGAAGGGAAAAAAAAAAACATATCCTAGCTTCCAATTTGAGGAAATCTCTCTGTACGGCAGTTTAAAGCTGGGTCGAGATTTGAACCCATGCTAGACAACTCAGAGGTGAGTTGGTATTCAACAAGAATTAATAATAATAATAATTAATAAATAGTAATTAATAATAATGAATAATAACAATAATTAATAATAATAATAAATTAATAATAATAATAACAATAATTAATAATAATAAATAATAATAATTAATAATAATAATAATTAATAATAATAATTAATAATAATTAATAATAATGATAATAATAATTAATAATAACATTAATAATAACAATAATTAATAATAATAATTAAAATAATAATTAATAATAACAATAATTAATACCTATAGGTTATCCTGTGGATACAGATCTCCTACCAAGAAGACAACACTACGGTAACCTATATTTCATTGTAAATCACCTGAATTAACCATTTGTCTGACAATAAATTGATCTCTCAGAGATACAAGCTTCCCAAATACCCTTATAGGTGAATTCCAACAAAATATAAATTGTTCATGTGAAAAAGAGCATTTTAATTAATATATATTAATCTGAAATATTTGAAAATATTTGATCTGAAATATTTGATTGATCTGAAATATTTGATCTGCATCTGAAATATTTGGATCACAATCTAGCAACTGACCAAGATTTAATTACAAATTGTCACTGCTGGTTGTACAGCTCAGCTGCTAATGGAGTGACCGGATGGGGAGAGCAGAGGGACACGGGGAATTTGGAATTTGACCAGGGGGTACTTTCCCCATCCATGAGGATCATCATTCGTCATTATTCATCATTAGCCATTAGAAAAGCTGCGCCATTGTTATGACGTCGCTGGTACCCAGAGTATCCCAGGAAGTGATGTTAGTTATGGCACTTCCCTCAAGCTCAGTGGCTGTGTTAAGTGTTTGTCTCATCAGTATGCCCATGTGTGTGTGTGTGTGTGTGTGTGTGTGTGTGTGTGTGTGTCAGCTCTATTATGAGCCTTCGTCCATGTATAAAAAATAAATAAATAACTTCATGGACCTCACCAGCTGAAGTTGGAACATTTCTGTGAACATAATGGCTGCGGGGTCCAGCTCCACTGGCTGTATACGCCTCAACCTGAGCCTTCACCTGGTTGCTATGTTTTGTCACATTGAGTAAGACCCAGGTCTGCTGTCCAGTATCCACAGACGCCTGCGGAAGAACATTGAGCACTCATTGAAAAGATAAAGGATCAGGAGGTCGAGCTGAGGTGGCTGTGATGACAATGTCGTGTTACCCAAAGAATAATCAATTAGAATAAGCACACACAAATAAATGAATCTCATATCATGATACACGAATTGAAAGTATTATTATCAACAGTGAATGATGATACAGAATGAATTACCAGTACACTAGAAAGAATGAATCATTGTTCAAAAAAATGACAACTTCAATACTGGAGTACGCATGTTCCATATTCCCCAACTGCTTGAATAAAATTCGAATCGTTTACAAGCAACAGTTGGGCGGTGTATTGGTACAGTACAATGTTAACGCTTCTTTTACAATGATTCAATACGGAACGAGTTGTTCGTTATACATGACCATGGATTAGTTGTTGAGGTGTAAGGGTTCCTCTAAAAGGTGCAGTAAAGTAAGTGGACAATGTGCAATGCTGTACTTTTTTGTATACCGTAAAAAAAAAACATTTTTGGGGTGAAATTGACCACATTTTAAAAACAATTTTGAAGAATTTAAACAAAATAAATGTGTGGTATTACTGGCTTTAGATCCCCTCCTTTAAACTCCATGGTGTGACCTTTCCAACATCCAATTTTGGTGATCATCAGATTTGGGGTTGATGGTTATTTTTTATTATTTTTTTTTTTTTTTTTTTTTCAGGCGTTCAAAGTCACCTCGTGATTGGGACGTGTTTGAACACCTACCCAGCGATGATATCAAAGTCTTACCTTAATTGGGGGGCTTTGAACTGTTTAGGAGTTTAAAAAAATAGATACAGCACATTTCTGTGAAAAGTGTTCAAAGTCACTCCACTTTACGGTACATACTTGAGGGCCATGGAAGGAGTAGTACACTGAATGGGTCAGGATTTAACAGGACAAAATGAACAGTAGAGGGAGAGGGGAAACGCCAACACTATAGTGGAAAACATGGACAAAGAATGGGTGTGGGGAAGAATGGGGGCAGGAGAGGTTGCATGGGGTGGATGAGATGGATGCAGAAGGAAACTCCAAGGTCCAAGGAGGGAAAACACTGGAAATTTTGGAGGAGGGATTGGGGTGGTGTAGGGTGGGGGTTGGGAGGGTTGACGAGGGTATAAAAGATCATGGTTTTGCATTGGGGATGATCTGAGCCGGTGCTACTGTGACAGTGCAGTTTTTACTGCTACATTAAGCCAATGATAGCACCAGTTCGTTTCCCCCCTCAACTTGGAGAAGTCCATTTTCCCCTTTTTCCCCCTTCCCCCCTGGCGCAAAGTGGAATGGGAGGGTCCACCAGAAGAACTGGTTAAACCGGTTGTGCGCTGATCCCTTCAGAGAACACCCTCAAACAGAGAGGACACCGATGTCAGGATGAGCCTGGAGAAATGGCAGCTTTTGCAGAGCAGAACGTGTACAACTTGTAACTCGAGTTTCGGGGTAAGGAGGTTATAAATGTAGGAATTTCTCCTGATTCGACATCATTGCATTAAGTGTGTTATTGGTTGATGTGACATTTATATCCTTTGGTATAGACATGTGGCGGCGCTTTGCAAAGTATACTCAACATCAAAATAAACTTATAAAATCTTTATGAGGACACTCATTGAAATCCTCCACACAAAAATGAAAAATATTTGAACACAGGTAAAGTTCAGCTATCTTTACTAAACATGTCAATAAACAAGAGGTTGCCTAAACCACAAAAAACAAAAAGCATGAACATCACAAGGGGTGGTGCAACAAAAGTCACAGCACTGCAACACAAAGGCACGCACCTGAATACAGTCAAAACAAAATGACACAGGAATGGACACAACACTCCTAACAGTCAAGGACAGAATGACAGCAGTCCTCAATATCGTGTGTGTCCTCCCTGAACTGTGATGCAGGCTGTACACCTCCGACGCATGCTCTGTACCAGGCGTCTGATGCGGTCCTGGGGAAGTCTGTCCCACTCCTCCTGCAAGCCTTGAATGAGCATTTGCCGATTGACAGCCATTGATCTCCTCGATGCAAGACGTCGACCAAGCTCATCCCATAAATGCTCAATGGGATTGAGGTCAAGGGAATAAGGCATCCAAGGCATCACTTCAACACCCTGTTCCTGGAGGAAGTTGGTGGTCAGGCAAGCAGCATGGGGTCGAGCGTTATCCTGCTGGAAAACTGCGATGTCAGGATGAGCCTGGATAAATGGCAGCAGATGGTCTCAAAACTTCATTTACATCACGCTGACTAGTGAGATTGTCTTCGATGACGACCAGAGGTGTCCTGAAACGGGTGGACATGCCGGCCCATACCATCACACTGGGTCCTCCCCAATGATTGATCTGGCGAATACTGCATGATGCATACCTTTCCCCACCTCTGTGCCATACCCGTTGACGCCCATCAGCAGCATGGAGGCAAAATCTGGACTCATTGCTGAACAGACTGCTGAACAGAGTCTGAACAGACTCATTGCTGAACAAGACTGCACTCCACTGGTGCCTGGTCCAGCGGCGATGCTGCAGACACCATCTTAGTCTGTTCTGCCGATGCGCTGCGTTCAACACTGGACCTCTGCAAGGACGTCTTGCCACCAGGCCCCAACTTCTCAAGCACCTCTGCACAGTAGAGACACTGATGCGGTTGTTGTGGCGACCTTTTGTCACTGCAGCTGTTTGCGTCGCAGGGCAGAAACGATCACGAAGATGCTGCAGCACAATCCAGCGGTCTTGGTTTGAGGTGGTTACCTGTGGTCTTCCTCTTCGTAGACCATCATTCACAGTTCTAGTTCCACCATAACGCCTGGCCAGGTTGGAAATTGCAGGCCGTGAGCAACCAAGACGTTGGGCAATTGTTCGCTGGCTTACACCAGCCTCAAGCATCCCAATTGCCCTTAAACGTTGTTCAGATGTCAGGCGTGGCATCTGAATTTTCTTGTTGTTTTCCCGATCAGAAGCCTCCAGGTCTAGAGTGACTATAGACAGCAGTAAATGAATGTCTAACCACGAGAACTGAAGGATTTCATTATGAGGGTCATTATTTAAAGGGAAAGATCCCTATACAGAACCACTCAAGCATGCCATTGTTGATCAACCAGGTGATTGAAGTGAAGTTCCCGTTACATAATCAGCAATTACAATTGAAGAAACGTGTTTGTAAAGCTTTACATTTCAAAAAATGAAAGTGATAAGTTTATTTTGATGTTCAGTTTACTTGACCACGCCACCTTCGTGAAGCTTGACGAGCCTTGCTCATGAGACTCGACGGCGGCCGGGGCGAGAGTTATTACACTGTCACGTGGGAGTTGTGCTGTGATTGTGTGTTTTGATATTTCGCCGGAATGGTCTTAATATTCTACTCTGTTGCATTATGGAATACTAGTAAACGACTTGTGGACACTTGCTTTACAGTTTATTGATTTGGAATCAATTTGATGACATGCTTGCCGAATGCGCAGCCTATGCTTGTTATTGTAAACATATTGTAATGTTAACGTTGGTATTTTTGGATCACACAGGTTTGTTTGTGTGTTTCAAGCTGGAATAAAGGACGACAGGACCACACTCTCATGTTGTGCTGAGGTCTGAATTTTGCGTTGCACTACAAACAAAGTGTAGTTAACTACAAACCCTAACTACAAACAAAGTGTAGTTAAACTTTAATCAGGGTTCCAGATATTTCTGGTTACTTCCGTCCTTTGGGTATAGAATCCTCTAGTAAGTCAGAGTAGTTTATAGTGAGAGGGAGACTCTCTGGAATGTTCTCTCTCTGTTAATAAATAAATGGGAAAGCAGATTTGAGATGGGATCAGGGGGAGGATGGGAGGGAAAGAGGGAAAAAGAGGGAGAAGAAGAAGAAGACCAACCAGTCAAATGTTGCTTTGTTGCATACCGTGCCACATTAGAGTTTTGCATTTTTGCTTTGGCTCTGGAATAAACCCAAGTTTGGAATCCACCCGTGCCAGTTTAGGATCACCCGAGTAGAGAACCTTAGGGTTCGTGACACGAGTATTGCCTGCGAGCAAAGCGCGAAAGCTTTACAAGGAAGAAACATTTAACACTGGACATGACAGAAGAAACTGCCTGGCATGCTTTGGACCAATTGCACACGGTATATACACTAGTTATACCCACACAACCTGAACAACACAAATCACTTAAAGTTGTGAGTGGCCCGAGATATCATTTGCGACCTGAGCGCAGCACAGAAATCGTTCAAGATAATTTGCCTGACACAAGTTGTAGGATGAAGCAAAGTAATGATTTTGACAAAAGGAACTGGACGACCATCAAAGGCAACGTTTGCCAAACTTCCGGATCCAAAAGACCAAAGCTGCAGCCCGTGGTGGTAAATCAACATAATTTAACAAAGAAGGAAGTCCACTTGTTGGTTTCAATCAATTTAGGTCCAGAGGAAGGAAATTCCTCAGGTCTCAGTCATCATGTAGCTCTCAGAGGCTGTTCTCCCCACATGGCCATAAGCTATTTCCACTTCCAAATATTCCTATTGCCCCGCGTGTATTCATTGCATTCACAGAAATAGCAAGAACCTTTCATACTCATCCCGTCACCCCTCAATGTGGGCCTCAAATAATCTCCTTTTATTCTCTTTCCTCTTTTCTGCACTTCTAATGAATCCCTTTGATGCTTATCCCTCCTTTTTGTGTACATAATTTGTAGATGACCCCTAAAAAGTCATTATAACTTGCTGGTGTTAAAGGAAGAAATTCAGATGCCTATGCTTAAGGTTCACTGTCAACACACAATAACAGCATATAAAAGACTTCCTATTCCATCGCTCTAACCTTTACGCCACCGCTAATCCCTCATACCCCCAAGTCCACCTCTTTCCAAGTTTCCATTTGTTTTTTTTCCTTCCTGAGAATTTGTGGCTGTATCAATCTTGTCCACCCCGGATGTCCTCCACACATCCCATATTTCTCCAAATCTCCAAGTAATTTCAATCCTAATTTCTGAAGCTGATGCTTTGAGTTCTAGTCCTACTTCTAAACAAACAAACAAAAAACATAGGTGAAGGATTCCTTCGTTATATCCATGCTGAACAACCATCACTGTTGCGTGAAATGTTTTTGGGGCTTTTTGTTTTGTTCATACAAGATCGAGGCTCATGGAAGAGCGAGGTGGCAGAGCAAGCAGAAGGATGAACAGAAAGAGAGGGAGAGAGGGAGAGAGAAAGAGAGAGTGAGAGTGAGAGTGAGAGTGAGAGAGAGAGAGAGAGAGAGAGAGAGAGAGAGAGAGAGAGAGAGAGAGAGAGAGAGAGAGAGAGAGAACGGGAGGAAACCAAGCGACCTTCAGGTAAGAGTGTTTGGGTTGAGAAGGGTTAATGGGGTAGAAAAGATCGCAGGTAAACGATCATTTAATCTATGTGGTGAATGGACTGGGTTGGGGACGTAGAGAGGTAAGCTACGTGGGTAGGGGTAATCTGAGTAAATATTCAAAGTATGCCCTTTCCCACTAAATCATTCACCGACGTACAGTAGAGGTTCTTGCCTCCCCTCCAACAGCGACGAAGAGCTATCTTCCAAAGACTCACCTTTACCTTGCCTCACACGGCAGTTAGCACACCTTTTTCAGCTAAAATTACTATTAAAATTCATAGAATTAATTGGAATAAAAAAACGAAAGTAAAATTTTAATTAATTATATAATATAATTAAATATAATATATAATTAAATAATGGCTAAAACTTGAATTAATTATAATATATTAAAAATGATTAAATTACTATAAACAGTTAATTAATTTGTAATTAAATAATCTAATTATTACAAAAAATGCCACACACACACACACACACACACACACACACACACACACACACACACACACACACACACACACACACACACACAGTGTTCACCGGTCTAAACTCTTTCCTTGTACATAAGTAATAAGAGGATGGCCCCTTAAACAATGTCGTATATGGCACGCGTCCATAATTGAGATGCTCTGAGTATTATGATGCTGCGACGGAATCATGACGTCATTCGACTGCTCAAGCCAAGCTGTGTCTGGTCCTTTGAGGCCGGCACTTCCTCGGTTCTCTGCTCAAAGCGGTCCAGCAGTACTCAGAGTATTCAACATCATTGAGTTTTTAGGGAATTAGTCGATACAACTTTCGGGTGGACGTGTTCCTTTAATTTCAATGATATCATATGGATGGGTACCAATAAAAGAGGAATGACATAAGATTATATTTGGATTTTTATGCCTCCGTTGATGACGTCGCTGGAGGCATTATGTTTTCGGGTTGTCCGTCCATCCGTCCGTCTGTCTGTCCGTGATAGGTTTTCGTTACCGCGATAACTTGAGAACGGCTCAAGGGATCTTAGGCAAACTTGTTGCAGGTATGTATAATGAGGTAAAGATGAACTGGTTATATTTTGGGGGCAAGAGGGCAAAGGTCAAAGGTCAGAGGTCATGTTAGGTTAAAAAAATATCCTGTTATCGCGATAACCTGTGAACCAGTGATGGGATTCTGACCAAGTTTGGTAGAATTATGTATAATGATGTATAGATTAACTGTTTGATTTTTGGGTCAAGAGGTCAAAGGTCAAAGTCTGTGAAGGGTCTATAAGTTGAGAACGGCTGAAGTTATCTAATTCAAACTTGTACACCACGTATGTATAATGATGTAAAGACTAACTGATTAGACTTTAGGGTCAAAGGTCAAAGTCTGTATTAGGTCTATAACTTGATAACGGCTGACGTGATTTTTTTTTCAAAGTTGGTACAGATGTGCATAATGATGTAAAGATTGACTGATTCGATTTTGGGGTCAAGAGGTCAAAGGTCAGAGTCTGTAATAGGTCTATAACTTGAGAACGGCAAAAGGGATCTAATTCAAACTTGGTACAGATGTGTATAATGATGTAAAGATTAACTGATTAGATATTGGGGGTCCTGAGGTCAAAGGTCAGAGGTAATGTCAGGTAAAAATGTGATAACTTGTGAACAGCTGAATGGATTAAAATCACATTTGGTACAAGTATTATTATGATGTAATAATGTGGGCGGAGGCATATCGGTCGACGTCGTGACGTCGAAGAGTGTCGTTCGAGTTAAATTTTATTTTAATACAGGTGTCAGGCCTCATGGAAGAGCAAGACGAACCATCGTCGAAGAACAGCATCATGTACAAAGCACGCTTTAATTAATTATATTTTTGGTTCGACTTCACACGACAACTTTGCGATTGTATTTCCAATTTCCGTTGAATACTGCCCACGGTGCAGCATTTTCTCTGATGGGCGACAGCAAGATCGGACTCGATGGTACACGTTGGCAATCATGGATAAAATTATTGGCTTGAATGATTATGGCTGCCAAGGCCCAAATATGGCTGATAAGTCCTCTGGAACTTGTCGTGCAATGGACTCACATGGTCTTTCGATGTTTTGTTTTGTTTTTGATCAGTGTCCAAGCTCTCTAAACATCTTATACCGATACTGTGCTTGCCCAACATTGAACCAAAGGCCATAGAAGGTGATCAGAGAAGATTCACATTTTTGTTTTTATTCCAACAAACAAATTACATGTCTGGTTATGTTTATAAAGTCTGTAGTTAACTCAAGAACACATTCTCACCTGTAGGATGTCATTAACCCAATACAACACTCTGTAACCAAGCAGGATGCCATTAGCCTGGCCTGGTGGAAGTTCAGACCATTGCAGGAGCAAAGCATCCTCCTCCTCTTCAAAGGTAACATTTTCAGGTGCTACAGAGGGAACTTGGGGATGATTTGGTGTGGAGTGAAGGGAGGTGGAAGAGGAGCAGGGGAGAGACAGATAATCTTCACCAAATGCATAGTTGAGGGAAATACAACACTAGGCATGGCAACAGTAATGAGCAATATTTTTTATTGCGTATGGAAGTATGGTGGAACTTTACGGTATTTACTCTTAAGAAAACCTTGAACCCAGAAAGCATATAGCGATTCGTGAAAGATTACCATTGCTTTGCTATCTCGGACACAATGGATTGTGTCAGCTTCAATGTTTTCCTCCCACACAGGAAGACAGATTGAATTTTGTTGAAGGATATTAAAAGACAAACATTAAAAGTTATTTTCCCAATGGATGATCACCAATGCACTGTTTCTGTTATAACATGCCCAGGTTAGGTTCTAGTGACATACCAAGTTAAATATCATATGAGCAAAGGAACTGATACAAACTTATCAAGTTTGGTTTTGACAACCTTTAAATAAAATGTTTATAATCAATTGGACAATATAACATATATATGTATATATATGTATATATATGTATATATATGTATGTATATATATATATATATATATATATATATATATATATATATATATATATATATATATATATATATATATATATATATATATATATATATATAGTTACGGTTCTCTACGCCGCCCTTCTCCCCTTACCAGGGGGGATTAATCCCCTTGTCTTTACTGGGCTTGGCGGAACCGAGACTTGCAACGTCCCTTCCGGACACACGCGGAGTAGGGTTTCGGGACCACTTCTCGCTCGTACCTAATTCCCCGCGCTGCCCTGGGAGCGAGGAAACAAGCCTCGCACGAACCACGTGTGGTTTGAGTACGCCGAGCGGATTGCGTACACGTGGTCCGCGCAGGAACCTAGAGGTTGGAACCCGATTAGAGCGGTTGTGCTCGTGCCACGCTTAGTCAAATGAGGAAACCACAGGAACGATCGAATCAGGAAGAAAGGAAGAACAAAGGTTTTAATTATTCCCACACGTATATACAAGGTTCAGGGACGCAGAGAAACAGAGTAGCCTTAAACAGTCTCGACTAAATTCCAGACAACGGGCCCGTCTCACACTCGCACAGGGAATTGCAGATGGGTAGCTGTTCCCCAACGCGTCCACGTGGTCGTTCAGAGACGGCCTCCGTCCGGCTCTCCACGGCCCCAGCACATCCCGCGAAGATGGTGGCAGGCGAAGGCAGGGACTCATAGCGTGTCTCCCAAACAAGGCAGATGATGGGGCGGAACGGCAAAGGGCGGACTTTAGCGCGGCTGGCGGTTACTCAGCCGTTCTCACTCGCGCGTCTCAAATGCACTGTATTCG
The DNA here is from genome assembly GCF_964187855.1 of Myxine glutinosa. Lineage (NCBI taxonomy): Eukaryota > Metazoa > Chordata > Myxini > Myxiniformes > Myxinidae > Myxine > Myxine glutinosa. The sequence continues at coordinate 119,334,319 of NC_136269.1, forward strand.
GTTCAAGCGCGTCTGGCTGCGCCCGTGTATATGTACAGTTCTCACATGCGGCCAACTCCTCTTTCCATACACTCCGAGCTGGTTAGCGCGCGTTCTCGTGCAAGTTCTCTGCTTCAAGTCCTCCCTTTGCTGCAGTCCTCCGATGCAAGTCCTCCTCTCGCGAGTCCTTTCGAGGGCTTTGCGCAGCGGGTTTTATAGCTACGCCCCCCGAACCTTCTGGATCCCTCTCGAACCCTCTCACCATGCCCTGTGACACCACGCCGCCGCCACCACCTCTGAGCTCTGATTGGCGGCTCGTGCTTACCGTCAGCGCTTATGCCGCTCCGCCTTGGTCCTCCTGACCTTCCTAGCCTGCCTCGTGTTAGCTTGCCCAAAATGAATGAACAATGGCGCAAAAGGGCATGAGGCTTAGGGTAGCTGGAAAGTCGGTGACAGTAGGGCCTATTCTCTTGGATCTACTCAACGCAGAACTAGCAATGGAAAAGGACTAAGCTTACAAATACTAAGACATAACTACACTATCGCGAGGCTACATGTTGCTTGTGTGACTAAATATGGGGGGCAAATTTTAACCTTTATTAGACTCACTTTACAAACTCAAAACCGCAGCAATAATATATATATATATATATATATATATATATATATATATATATATATATATATATATATATATAATTATATATATATATACGTACATGTCGAAAGATTTGTAGCTCAGGATTCATATTGTAAATGATAGCACACTGAGCAGTAAAATAATTTAAAAATTCTTTATTAATAGCCTGACGTTTCAAGAACAAACTAGTTCTCTTCCTCAGAGGCGTTGTGTGGTGTTAACCATTAAGTTCCGTTGGGGACAGTTCACGTGATGGATTGGTCCAAGTCCTTGCCAATCACAGGGCTTCCCTGCATTCAAATGACTCTGCCGTTTTTGACGTTGTAATTGATTGCGTAGTGCTCAGTTGAGTAGGAGCCCCTGTGAGAGTCGGAGCCAGCGAGAGCCAGAGAGACAGTCAGAGTCACCCAGCCCCTGAACGAGTCGGAGTGCTTGAATTGAGTTGCTTGTTATAGCCTCGCTGTACACGAACATTCCCCGTGCCCCATGTCCTGTGCTCTGCGGCTGTATTAATCGCGCGAGTGGAGACGAACCATCCCGGAGCCACCTACGCAGACGATCCTCCTACCTGGGCTCCCTGCATACGTGCCGTGAACACCAGAGGGCCACGCCGGGCGAGCTGTCCCGGAGCGACCGACGGCAAGGCGCGTTTGGCGCGCGAACTTCCTTCCTTCTTTTTCCCCGCGTGAGTGAGTGGGCCCTTTGTCTTGAGATAAGTTAAGACTGCTTAACTGCCTGCTCTGTGTCTCTTCGCACTGTACATTGTAAATAAACCGTGTTCTTCCTCTTATTTGACTGTTCCCGTCATTTCACAATTGGCTTAGCATCGCACGAACAGAACCGCTCGAATCGGGTTCAATAAAAGGTAACGGCACGAGTCACGTGATACGCACACCGCTCGGGCGTACTCGATTAGCGTGGCTTGTGCGAGGTCCGGTCCCAGTTTCCGTGGCAGCGTGGGTATCAAAGGTACGTGTGGCGTCGACCCGATACCCTTTTCCACGCTTGCTGCGGGAGTGGCGACTCAGCCTAGTGGACACGAAGATCCGAGGGGAAAAAGGGGCTGAACCCCCCCCCCCCACCCCCCCCTCTGTACGTCGACGGGCTTCGGGAGATCCGCAGCAAATTGGTAGTCAGGAGTGGGATTTGAACCCTGAAAAAAAATTGGACACCAACAAATTGGACACCAATTTGGACAAATTGGACGCAACAAATTGGTGTCTAGGAGTGGGATAATTGGACCTAGAGTGCGCTTCACGCACTCAAAAATTACGAGTGGACGAAATTTAGTTTAAGAACCAAATTATATTCGTACGATGTCGGGCCAAGACGGTCAAATGCCAGTGCGGGTAGTAGAAGAAGAACTGATGGCCCAGGACCAACAGGGACAGTTGGTAGTGGAGGACGTTGATGAGGGTGCGCCAGTAGAGGAAGAAAATGGCGGCGCCTCGCACGTGGCGGCGAGAGCCGAGCCCGCGGTGCCAGGGGACTGGGGCCTTTTTATGGCACAACTCACGGCGAGCTTCGATAGAATGAATGATAACATGAAAGAAATGGGGGACAAATCCACCCGGGAATTGAAAGAAATGGGGGACAAAACCACCAGGGAAATGAAAGAAATGAGGGATGAAGCAAGGTGTAACATGGAAGGGTTGGAAAACAAAATGGATGCTCAGAGGGAAGAATCCAGGTGTGATATGGAAAAGATGAAAGCAGCGTCAAAAAGGGACATAAAAAATGGGGGAGGACATTGGGCGCAAGCTGAGCGAGGAAGTCGCGGTGGTACGCGACGAGGTGAAGCGGTGCGAGGAGCGCGTGGAGAGAGAGTTGAGGCAGAGTACAGCCACACTACAAGGGGGTATAGAAGAACTGACTCGGGAGGTGGAAAAACTAACGGTGGGACAGCAGGAATTAAGAGAACAAGTGGGAAAGATTACTGACGTGATAGGGGGGCTGAAAGCAGCACAAAAGGAAATAAAAAGGGAACTAATAGCGACAAAGAAGGAATGTCAAATGGTGCACGAGGGGCTGACAACAAAGGATGGACGAAGTGGTAGAGACGTTGGGAACGAGGGAACGAGAGGTTAGGACACATGTAGAGACGACCAGGGTAGTCTGAGAAGGGGAGATTGCGGGGGCGCACCGGGAGATAGAAGGGGTGAAACAGAAGTTAGAGGAAGTATAAGAGGGGATGAGTGAAATTAAGAAGAGACAGAAGGAGACCAAAAATGAAATAAAGGAGGAGGTGATGGAATATGTAAAAGGTCTGTGTTCACATCGTGATGAGGTGCTTGCTGACCAAATAAAAAGTTTGCAGGTGTTGGAGGAGAAGCATGGAGGAAGAAGCCCCGAGGTGAGTGGCGATGATGGCGGAAATATGTTTGGTGTGAGGGGAGGTTCGACGAGCTTGGGGGTCGGAATGGACCCGAGCGTTCGTGAAAGGCCCATGGCGAGGTGTGCGACTGTTACGGAGTGCGTGGAGAAAGAGTGTGCACCAGGGTGTGCGATAAAGGGGTGTGTGAAAGGTGTGTGCGCCTGGGTGTGCGAGCTTGGAGTGGGTAGCGGGTTGCGAAGAGGCGGCCCAGGCGTCGACACCGACCGGGGTATCGCCAAGCGGGACGGGTAGCAGACGTGAGCCCCCGGTGAGTTGTGTGCAGCAGGGACCGGAGGGGATCGGTGCTGCGTCGGTCTCGCAAGGACCGGCGTGCACGATTCGTGCCTCCGGCCCCCGCACTGTATAGTTGGTGCCGTGTGGCGGCAAGGCCGGTCGGCCGGGTTCAAGGGGATGTAGGAGTTATCGGAGCCACGCACCTTGTCGGGTGCAGTGCTCCGATGGTGGCCGGTTGGGTCATCGTGTGTGGGACTGCGAGGCCCAGTGCAGGGATGGAGCCCGGCACCTAGGCCCATCAATCCCTCCCCCCTTGGATCGAAAATGCCGGACGGACACCCCATACAGGCGACCAACCACCCGCATGGATCGCTCGGCCCTTCGAGGCCGAGCCGTGGCAAGATACCTCCACATGGAGGGGCTCGTAGTGTAGCAGACTGATGGAAGTAGTGTACCCCACGTGGGGGATGGTAGTGCCACCATTCCTCACATGGGGGGGGGGGGCATGAGCATTAGTTTAGGGGGATGGCAGTGTCAGGCCCATGGAGGGACCAGCAATGGTTGCCTCCATGGGGCACCGAAGCTAGCCGAGGGAGGGCGAGGATAATGTTAGGGAATTAGAAGACCGTAGAGACTAAGATTTAAGTAGCGACACCTGAACTATAGGGGGGGCGTAGAGAGTTTAGGTGGATGATAAAGAAAAGGGAGTGCATAGTGTAAAGGGACGACGGGGGAAGCACGAGTTGTAGGGGAAAGTAGGTAGATAGATGATGCTGTGTGTTTGAGGAGTTGTGTTGTAGTGTGAGAGGAATTGAGGAGTGAGAACAAAAGGTGTGTGGAAATAATTGGTGTGCAGAACAAATGGTGTGAAAGTAGTTGGTGTGGAATGATTGGTGTGGAGTGCATGGTGCGAAGGAGTGGATGGGGGAAGATGGACCCCTTCACGAATACCCGGGGAGGGTAGTTTAAAGTTAGGTAGAGGGTTCAGGTAAATTATTGGATATTGACACCTGTGGTGCAGGTAGTAGCAAGGTATTGCTTGGATGGGTGCATGAGTCAGTGACATGGCTGGGCGTGTGGCTTACTTAGTGCGTATGGTTATTGGGGCACTCCGCCACTGGTAGTTTGTCGGCCAGGTGAGGCCGTACGTAGGCTCTGGGAGCCGGTTAGGGTAGTTGTTGAGTGGGGCCTGAGGATCCCAGGAGAGGACCCGGGTTGCCCGACGCGAAGGTGGGCATAGAGGGGGTAAGTGCCAGGGAGGGCCTTCCCCAGTTAGGTAGTCAGGAGCAGGCAAGCTCGGGGGGGTGGCTTCAGTGGCGGAGGTGCACAGGTAGTTAGACCTGCTAGTAGGGCCACACAACCCAGCCCCGAAATTGTGCGAGGGCACAGACAGAAAATTTGTGGGAGTGATACCCAAATTCGGAGGGCACCACAGTGTGGGCAATGGGAATTTGGGTTCTTAGAACCACATAGTTTAAAGATGGCCGATTGGCAGGGCATGACCCCGGGTAGTTTAAGAGTTAATGTCAGTAGAGTAGTTAGGATGAGAGAATTCCCTTCGCGCCATCCACATCCATTCACCAAGGAGGACGAAGCTCCGCACAGGACCAAGTAAACTGTTTGAGTGTGTAAGACGCATCACGACGTAAGAGGACATTGTGTTTGTTCCATTCCATCCTTCCTGGGAGGGATTGGGAGACGAATTTGGCTTAGAGGGGGATATGGGAGACAAGACGTAGGGACGAATTTGTAAATACAAGGAAGGGCTAGGGTAATGTAAGCCGACGTTGGGGGGTACGGACGGTTAGGGACGAGCTTGCTCTGCTCGCTCTGCTGCGCCCCTCATGCTGCATTACCTTGTTTTGCTGTGTACCTTTGTGCCCTTTCAGCTTTGCTGGTCAGCTTTGTCTCTCCCCCCACCCCAGGACCATTTTGGAGGTGGAGCTGTGCAGCACCATCGACCTGTGCAGCACCCCTGCTGCACTTTGCTACATCTGTGCAGCTGAACTGCGCAGCACTTTGCTGCCATATCCTTTGTTATAACTTTGCTGCACCTGTGCATCACTTGCTGCCACAAACACTTTGCTGCACATTACATTACACTTATGGACCACAGGTTTTGTGGCCTTACACCTCACCTGTGTAGCACTTTGCTGCAAATTCCCCTTGCATCTTCGGACCACTTGTTTTGAGTGGCATGAATGTCACGCAGTTGGACCACATAGGGTTGGCCCTGCTGGCAAAATCAAATAAACACAGTTTTTGTGTATCTTTATTATTGTGTGCTAGGGACGAGAAGATTGTACGTTTATTTAGCCCTGAAGAGCAGGAATGGCCTGTATGCCAGTCCGGGGGCTTGCCGGTTTGATATACGCACACAGAATATGCAAGCAGCAAGATGCAAGAAGCAAGCAGCAAATATGCTTTTGAGTGTCTTAGTGTACTTTGCTGTGCTTTCTCTCCCCTCCAATCGTCTTTCCAAAAAGGACAGGTCCTGGGTCACAGAACTGTAAATAAGGTTAGGTTTTTGTACTTGTATATAAAAATGCTGCCCAACGGCTCCATGTTTAGTTTGAAAACAATTCCGCAATTCGGTTAATTGTGGGCATGATTCTGTTAGAGTAGCTACTCAACGCAGTAGGTGGGACATATTTCGTGTTTTTAAAACTGTCGCATACACGGGTTAGAATAAATATTCGGGGGAACCACATCTATATGTCACATGTAAACGTAAAAGTTAGTCCCAGATCTTTCTCAAAACCGGTCGTTCCAATTTTTGTAGGTTCGACTCGGGGACGAGTCTGACGAGGGAGAGAGGTAGTGTTGCGGTTTTGAGTTTTGTACAGTCAGTATAATAAAGGTTAAAATTTCCCCCTCATAGTTAGTCACACAAGCAACATGTAGCCTCGCGATAGTGTAGTTATCTCTTAGTATTTGTGAGCTTAGTCCTTTTCCTATGTTAGTTCTGCGTTGAGTAGAGTAAGGAGAATAGGTCCTACTTCTACTGACTCTCCAGCCTCCCTAGCCTCATGCCCCTTTGCGCTGACTTTGGTTCATTTTTGGCGAATTAACACGAGGCAGGCCTAGGAGGGTCGGGGCGGAGCCGAATGAGGGCGGCAGAGGAGCTGACGGTAAGCACGAGCCGCCAATCAGGGCTCAGAGGTTGTGGCGGCAGCACTGCGTCACAGGGCGTGATAAGAAGGTTCGAGAGGGTTCGAGAAGGTTCGGGGGCGTATCAATATAACCCATCGCGCAAAGCCCCCGAGAGGACTTGAGGATTCGCTGATGAGAGAGAGGACTCGCGCGCACTGACCAACCAGGAGGAATCGTTGACGAGCAGGAGTTGAGAGCGTCAAAGAACATTGAGAGATACGCGGGTGAAGAAAGACACGCATGAACCGGATTACGCGCTATTATAAAGTGACGCTCAGTTGAGCTGGAGGCCGAGCCGCATACAGTGCATTAAGTCACGCGAGTGATAACGGCTGTGTAACCGCCGGCCGTGCTGAGAGACGCTTATTTGCAGTTCTACCTCATCGGCTGCTTTTGTTCGGGAGACGCGCTATGAGGTTCCTTCCACCACCTGCTGCCATCTTCGCGGGACGTGCTGGGACCGTGGAGAGCCGGACGGGGCCATTCCTGGACGACCACGTCGACGCGTTTGGCTGGAACATCTACCCATCTGCAATTCCCTGTGTGAGTGTGACGGGCCTGAGTCTGGGCAGTAAGATAAGACTGTAAGTGCTGCTCTGTGTCTCTGCGTCCCGATCATTGCATATATGTGTGGGAATAATTAAACCTGTGTTCTTCCTTTTTCCATTCGATCGTTCCTGTGATTTCCTCATTGGCTAAGCGTGGTACGAATAGAACTGCTCGAATCGGGTTCCACTACCTAAACTGCACGGACCACATGGTACTCAATCCGCTCGGCGTACCCAAACCACACGTGGCTCGTGCGAGGCTTGCTTCCTCGCTTCCGTGGCGGCGCAGGGATTTAGGTACGAGCGGGACTTGGTCCCGAAACCCTACTTTGCGTTTTGCCCGGAAGAGGCGTTTCAAGTCTCGGTTCCGCCAAGCCCAGAAAGAACAAGGGGATTAATCCCCCCTTGGTAAGGGGAAGAAGGGCGGCGGAGAACCGTAACAATATATATATATATATACAGTCACGTGAAAAAGTAAGTACACCCCATGTAAAGTTTTGACTTTTTCAACATATTTCAACATACAGCTATTTGATCTTCATTTCAACAATATTGATAGATAAAGGTGATATAATATAACAAATATCATGAAACATTTACATTTTGTAGTCGATTGTATAATTTAAATAAACATAAATGCAAATTTCGCATGTGGAAAAAGTAAGTACACCCCGACATTTATCACTACTTCAAATACCTACAATTAGAATCAGGTGCACCAGCTCAGGTGCAAATGATTAGAACATCGTCAGAGAGGATCTTGGAGGAAGCTGTCTTATTTAAACCTCAGACATTTAGTTTGGTTTGCTCTTTGTTGTTGAAGTGTGCGGTGTCACAATGCCTAGATCAAAAGAGCTCTCTGCGGCCTTCAGAAAGAAGGTTATAGATGCCTACGAGTATGGGAAGGGATTTTAAAAGATCTCCAAACAATTTGAAAGCAATCATTCGACTGTCCGGAAGATCATCGGCAAGTGGAGAAGATTCCAAACAACTGCCAACTTGTTCAGGCCAGGCCGCCCCGGCAAGTTCAGCCCGAGAGCAGACTGCAAGATGCTGAAGGAAGTCTCTAAGAACCCCAGAATGTCATCACGGGACCTACAGGTAGCTCTTGCCACTGTTGATGTCAAAGTGCATGAGTCTACCATAGTAAGAGGCTGCACAAATTTGATCTACATGGGAGGTGTGCCAGGAGGAAACCTTTGCTGTCCAGAAAGAACATCAGGGCAGGACTAAAGTTTGCCAATGAACACCGAGGCAAAGACCAGCACTTCTGGAACAATGTGTCTGGACAGATGAGTCAAAGGTTTGGTCAATATACATTTGGTCCTCATCTGGACAGATGAGTCAAAGGCTTACTTGAGGTTGCTATTTGGCCACAGTACCAGAAGACATGTTTGGCGAAAACCAAAGACAGCATTTGACCACAAGAACCTGATACCAACTGTTAAGCATGGTGGTGGAAATATAATGGTTTGGGGCAGCTTTGCTGCATCAGGGCCTGGGCAGCTCACCATCATAGAATCCACTATTAATTCTTCATTGTACCAGAGGGTGCTTAAGGATAATGTGAGGCCATCTGTCGGAAAGCTGAAGCTCAACCGAAAGTTGACCTTAAGCATGACAATGACCCTAAGCATACCAGTAAATCCACAAAGGAATGGCTGAAAAGAAAGAAATGGAGGGTTCTGGAATGGCCAAGTCAAAGCCCGGATCTAAATCCCATCGAGATGTTGTGGGGGGATTTGAAACGAGCTGTGCATGCAAGAAACCCCTCAAACATCGCACAGCTGAAAGAATTCTGCATGGAGGAAGGGGCAAAAATTTCTCCCAGTCGATGTCAGAGACTGGTAGACAGTTATAAGAAACGCTTACTTGAGGTTGTTTCTGCCAAAGGGGGCAATACCACCTATTAGAGCCAAGGGTGTACTTACTTTTTCCACATGCGAAATTTGCATTTATGTTTATTTAAATTGTACAATGGACTACAAAAGGTAAATGTTTCATGATATTTGTTATATTATATCACCTTTATTTGTCAATATTGTTGAAATGAAGATCAAATAACTGTATGTTGAAATATGTTGAAAAAGTCAAAACTTTACATGGGGTGTACTTACTTTTTCACGTGACTGTATATATACACACATATGTAAATATATATATATATATATACATATATATATATATATATATATATATATATATATATATATATATATATATATATATATATATATATATATATATATATATATATATATATATATATATATATATACTAGCTGAGGTACCCGGCTTCGCCCGGGTTGAATAAGAATAAGACAAATATATGATGAAAAGAAATGTATATTTTAGAGCAATATCACAGTACATTTCCTACATGACGTTTTGTCAATTGTCAATTTCTCAAAACCTCTTGGTATACAACATTTCTGGTTTTCTTACTTGGTGCCAAGACATAAAGATTGCTTGGTTTTCCAACCCTCGAGCAGCCCACGTACAGCTGGCCATGGGAAGTACCCGGCATTGCCGGGCGGGGGAAGGGAGGGGAGGGGAAGGGGAGGGAGGGGAACGGGGGGGGAGGGGAGAAGAGGGGGGGGATGGGAGAAGAGGGGGGGAGGGGAGAAGAGTGGGGAGGGGGAGGGGGAGGAGGAGAGGGGAGAAGAGGGGGGGGATTGGGAAGGGAAGGGGGAGGGGGAGGGGGAGGGGCAAGGGGAGGGGGGCAGGGGAGGGGGGAGTGGAGGGGGGAGTCGAGGGGGAGGGGGAGGGGGGAGGGTAAGGGGGGAGGGGTAGGGGGGAAGGGGGAGGGGGGAGTCAAGTCGGAAGTCATTGTCATCAATTGAATGTCGCATTTATTTTTTATTCCCTGTCAAATGGCATTGGTCCCGCATTCCGAACCTGGAAGTCGGAAGTCATTGTCGTCAAAGTTGAAACCTTAACGTTACGAAATATGCTGATGACGTCATAATTTTAAAACCCGAAGGTTTTTAATACATTTAAGGTGTGCTGTAGTTTCTCTGGGACGTACTGATTCCGAATATGAAGTTGAAAAATTAATGTTCCGAAATACGCTGATGACGTCATAATTTTAAAACGCGACGTGTTTTTTTTTAGTTGAGATTTTATTCGAATTCGAATCCCATTAAATTTCAACTGTTGGAAACAATAATTATTTCAATTTCCAACAGTTGAAATAATTATTGTTTCCAACAGTTGAAATTTAATGGATTTCAAATTCGAATAAAATCTCAACTACCGTTTATTCGTTTCTGGCGCGAAAAAATGGCGCGCATTTTGTCATTATGTGCGACTTTACGTCACTCCTACGGACGTGAAAACATTCGTTTTCCTTAATAAATATATTTAAAATAAATACAATAGTACATAAATTCACAATAAAAGAATCTAAAAAACAATTTAAAATACAATAAAAAGCACATTTAAAAAATATAAATATGTACGTACAGTATACTGTACGTACGCGCAACCGCGGGATCGGAAAGGGGCAATAGCGCCGCCACAAACTACACCATGGAATTGCAGCTGGCGCGGTTTTTAAAACCATTGATATTAAAATACAAAGTACCCTATAACCACCAGGATTTTATGCTGATTCCGAATCTGTGTCTAAAACTTTTCTCCGATGTGTAGTTCTTGAGTTATAAGCGGACATCCAGACAGACACACACACAGACACTCCTTTATATATAGAGAGAGATATATATATATATATATATATATATATATATATATATATATATATATATATATATATATATATACATACATACAGACTTGGCATTTAATATGGAATTTTTTTTTTCCTTGACTTGGGTTTACTTTCTGAACTCAGTATATCAATCTGGTGAGTTTCTTTACCCTTCGGTGATGTCTTTGTTGAAAGAACCATGTCACTGATTGTCTTTCGCAGCAAGAAGTCAATAACAGGATTATATCACTGGTGGCGTGACAAAATGTAAGGACAGGTACATTTGACGATTGGCTTCACAATCGGGTATATAAGGGTTGTTGCGTTCTGTATTAGTGGAAAACAACTGCTGCACGTCTACAAAAGTTATTGCCGCTTCCTCTGGAGATGGTCCGTCAACTTGACAATGCTGTTTGTCATGGAGTGGTGGCTTTAGGAAATTCTGGCATGAAACAGCGTGCTATTGCTCGGCAGTATGGCATCACTCAAGGTCAGGTGTCAAAGATCCTGAAACGAAATGCTCAGAGGGGTGTCCCTTCTCCAATACCGAGGCCAGGACGTCCACGCAGAACCACAAGGAGAGATGATCACCAGCTGCACCGGTTAGTCTGCAATGGCCGTACCAAGTCAGCTAATCGGCTTAGGGCTGAGTGGCAACAACTGACAAATGTGCCTGTATCCAGAAGGCTAGTCAACCAACGACTGGTTCAAGCAGGCTATCGTGCCAGGCGTCCCCTGAGAAAGCCATGCCTGACCAGACAACACAGCCAGCGCCGATTGCAGTGGGCCAGAGAGCACCGTCAATGGCAGCCAGGACACTGGAATCACGTGACCTTCAGTGATGAGTCTTCATTTCTGGTCTATCGTCAAGATGGCTGCGTCCGAGTGTGCAGACAAGTGCATGAAGCCCACAACGAAGATTGTATAGTGCCAAGAGTCCAAGCTGGAGGTGGTGGGGTGACCGTTTGGGCTGTTTTTCATGCAGGGGGCAAAACTGACCTGGTTGTTCTGAATGGAAACCTGAACCAGTTCAAGTACAGGGTCATTCTGGAAGAAACATTGCTTCCATTTGCTCGTGCAGCCTTTCGAGGAAACTTTGTCTTCCAAGATGACAATGCACGGCCTCATCGTGCTCGCATGATCCAACACTTTCTTGCTGACCGTGGTGTAGAGCATATGGAGTGGCCTGCCATGTCCCCGGATATGAATCCGATAGAGAACTTGTGGGCAGAATTAACGCATCAAATCGACAACTTGGACCAGCAGCCTACCTCTGTGCGTGAATTGCAGCAGACTATTGTCACTGCATGGCAAGCGATTCCTGTCCAAACCTTGGCAAATCTCGTGAACAGCATGCCTCGATGTGTACGTGCTCTCCTGAATGCTCGTGGGGGTTACACGAAGTACTGAACTGTAATTTAATGTCCGTAATCCCAGTCGTAATTTAACTTTTGTTTTTGTTAAAAAAATTTTGGCTAATGTGCAAAATAGAGAGATACTTCTGGAAAACGTACAGAAGTTTAACACAGTACTGTCCATGAATTGAGTTCGATATCAGTTTACATCACTTTCAAGGATCAATTTATTTGTTTCGAAATGTCAAATGTGGTTTTTGTTTCTTTTAAAGGTCACATTAACAAAATCTAGAATAATTTCAACATAATTCCAATGAACTTTTGGTTCTAAGACATCTTGAAAAGTAAGTTCACCCCCACAAAAAAAATATTCCATATTAAATGCCAAGTCTGTATATAGATATATAAATTAATAAATATAGGAAATACCATGGGATATGACCTCCACGAGCAATCAGTATGACCATAATGAACACCAAGCTAAACATTTCATCTGACAGATGGCATGCTCATTGATGCACCACAAGGATGACTGTTTATATCAGGGTCCACAATCTAATTGAGACTAGACACCTCTAAGGCAAGTGCACAGGAACTTCTGCTCCATCCTGTTGGACCCCAAAAGTAGCGACTAAAAGTCACACGTGGAGAGAACAGCTTTGACATGCGACATGCAAATTTTACTTCAAGGCAAAAGCAGCAATCACGAAGGATCGTTACTCACCTCCCTCGGGAGTCACTGCAAACACCCAAGGAGACCACGGAGAGAGTCCGACGCTGTTTTCACATGCCACCCGGAACTGATATGGGGTCAAGGCCTCGAGGGAAGTGACGTTTCCTTCATACGGTTCCAAAGCAGGAAATTCCAGCATCTTCCCTCCAGTGCCCACTTCTTCTATCTTGAGACCTTCGGCAAGCCGGTTTATTTGCTCCTCGATGAACTGCAAACATGTATATAATTCACATTGAGCAAATAAATGATATAAACTACAAAGATGCAAGGAGGTTCTGAAATGATAATGCGCCAAAAACTGACACTCTCTTCAAACAATCACATCATTCGATCCGATTGTGCAAATCAGGAAGTCCGTACTCGCTTAATCTTTCCTGTTTTGGCAAGTCTTTCCAGTTTAAGTGGAAAATTTTACAAGCCTTGTCCATCATGTACCATTATCAGAAATGCCACCTCATTCATGGTGTAGAATGTGTGCGTGTCCAAGAAAAATGTTAACATTGTACCATTGGGAAGGTCACATGCCAAAGGCTCTCTCAAAAACAGCGATTCAATCACAAACATTCCTACTTAAGGGTAGAGTCCAACGGAAAAGTGAAAAGCATAAACAGCTGGGACACAACAGTTGTGGTGGTCTTGGTAACGTTGTGCTATGCGCTGGACAAATTCCATGTGCACACAATGCCCTCTCAGTGGGAAATCTTTGAGAGATCCAGTTTGCAGAAATAGGTGTGGTCCAATCATGCCGCCCGTCCGCTGGCTGCCTCTACGTGGCTCCCATTGGCCCGCTCTTATGGAATAATGTTCTCCAGATATCGCTGACCGGCCCAGGCATCGACGGATAGGATTTGAACCAAAACAACAATTGATGCCGCAAGCGTGGGATACTCTTCCTTCCCCAATACCAATCATTACTGCAAAGTCATTAACCACTAAGAATGACAAACATTCTTCAATTCCTGCTTCCGAGCTGCTGAGAAAAATACAGCAGGATGTACACTCAAAACTGAAACTGATGAAACATTGGAATTGTGATCGACACATCAGACAGAGAAAGTTAACCCTGCAAGTTTGGGATGCTTCTGCAAACCAAGGTTTGCAACTTAAAAAAAGAAAACCACAATAATGGCTATTGTAGTCCCATCACCCTTGCTTCACATTTCCACTTATTTTTAATTGCATAAGGACAGTTCCGGCCATGTTGAATTGAGTTGAATAATCCAGGAGCCAGAGAGCTCAGATTGCGGAAAACTGGTACAGTTCACCAAAGGGCCTGGGTTCAATTCCCACTCTGGGCATGTAATTTTTCCCACATATGTCAATTGGTTATTTTCAATTCTGTTCTTTTATATATTGGTATTCTATTGGTCTCCTACTGGTCCCATTGACCTACAGGTGTTTTTATTGGTATTTTCTACAGGTCCAGTATTTCACTTTCCTTATTGAAGTCAGTAGATCCTACTGGTCCAACGTCAAGCCTGGTGTTGGCTTAGCAGTTAGGGTGCCGGCTTGGGATCCTAGGATCCTGGGTTCGAATCCCGGTTGATCACTGAAATAACGCCAGGGGGGTTGACTCAGCCTGTCATCCTTCTGAGGTCAAAATTGAGTACCAGTTCACTGGTAATTCCGTGCCGCATGACTAACAGGGTTGGTGGCAGGAAGGGCATCCGGCCGTAAAACTTTGCTTCAAAAAGGGGACCTTCAAAAAAAAGGCCAACCCCTGCTCTGTGGGGAAAAATGGCCTCGAAAGGTGGTTCTACTGGTCCAACGTCCTATGGGATTTTTATGAGATTTGTCCTATTGGTTTTCTATGGGATTTTCGACCTGGTTGTGATGCACACGATAATACGAAACTACAGATTTACAATTATTAATTTCCTCGTGGAATAATACCAATTTACTCATTACCATATATGTGTAGCACGTTATCAGGCTTGAACTCCCTTTTGAATTTGAGAAAATGATAACATCTTTAATTGTAGTCAAAATGGGGAAAAGGTGAATGCCCTTCCCTCTTGGTTTTAATTTCTCAAACCTTGGTTTAAGAAAACAGATTGTGTGAATGCAAGAGGAGGCCATTAGGCCCATGAAGCCTTTGCAATGGTTGCCAACCTATGGTTGTTTGTCCATGCTCTATCCTTTTTAAGTGATGAGCGTAAAGCAAGGAAGCGGCACATACCATTACTAAAAAGTCTTTGGTGTGACTCGGCCTGGGGTTCAAAACACCAAACTCACAAACTCAGAGGAGACGCTCTCACCATGACGGCTACATGCCGAGTATGGGTAATTATTATTACCCTGTTCATGCACGCACCTGGACAGAACAGAAATGCAGAGGAGAGAAGCCATCAAAGCCAGGTGCCCAGGAAAGCAACACGGAATGAGGAGAGATTTTCTTCACTGCGAGATCATTGGGCGCATGTGGCAACTCTGCAAATAAACATCAACAGGAAATGATGAAGAAACGCTTATATCCCCCATATCGTTTTCTGTTCAATCTGCATCTGTCATAACAAAAGACTAAGACAATGTTTTTGTTTTAAACGTCGACGCCATTTTGTTTGGAATCGAGAACATTCCATGAGCATAATGCACTCGATCAATTTCCCCATTTTCAAAAATAAATAAAAAGCCAATTTATTTATTTATTATATGCCTCATGTTTTTGTTTTGTTTTTGTATACAAGATCGAGGCTCGTGAAAGAGCTAACATTTATCACACAAAAAGACAAACCGACACACAAAACACAAAAAACAAGGGGAGCGGCAGACAAGATGGGGAGAGAGGGGGAAGGACGCAAAAGAGAGGGGGAAGAGGGGGAAGGACACAAACACAACATTTGAGAGCAGGGACATCGGGAGGACTTGGGGGGAGGTGGAAGAGGAATAAAACATATGAACACTGCAAGGACTCTGGGGTGAATTACCGGGGGTAGAAAAGATCAAGGTTTTCGATGGGGGAAGATAAGAGATGGTGGTGAACAGCTGTTTTAAAGACCTGGAGGGAGGAGTGGGATTGAAGGGAGTGGGGGAGTTTGTTCCAGAGGCGGGAGAAAAGGGGAATGAAAGAGTGAAGGTGAGCAGAGAGCCTAGACTTTGGCAGTTTAACCATAAGAGGGTTGCAGGCAGATCTTGTGCGACCTGAAGGAATATTGGGGGGACAGAGCACAGAGAGAGCTGGGGGAGCAAGGCCGGAGAGGAGTCGGTAGAAGACAGAAAGACCACCAACCTGCCTGCGGTGAGTGAGTGAAAGGCCCTCGGCGTTGACTACATCGCAGGAGATTCCAATGATTCTGAAAGCTTTGGCCTCAACAGCGTGAAGCCGAGCAAGGTGTGAGGCAGGAGCACCAGCCCAGAGGGGGGAACAGTATTCCATTGAGTTGCGGATGAAAGCCTTGTATGTGGTGAGGAGCTCAGGTGTGCCAAGGAAGGACTTCGCACGACGGAGGATGCCCAGTCGGCGACTGGCTTTGGAGGCCAGCTTGGAAATGTGGTTTTCCCAAGAAAGATCATGGCAGATAGTGAGACCCAAAAGCTTGAGCGACAGAACTTCTTGGAGAGGATTGTTGAGAAAGTAGATGGGAGGGTTGTCCAGTCGGTCCTTTCGGAGAGACATTGTAAGAGTGTGAGATTTGTCAGGATTGAAAGACATGTTCCTACTTGTTTGACCGGTCTGTGATTTTGTCCAGGTCTGCAGAGAGTGAGGAGGCTGCAGACTGCCGATCTGAGGGATGAGGAATGGAACGACAGAGAGTAGAGTCGTCAGCAAAGAGATAGAGAGGATTTTCAAGAGAGTCAGATAGATCATTGATGAAGACCAGAAAAAGCACAGGGCCCAGAACACTACCTTGGGGAACTCCAGCCTGACCAGGAAGAGGAGATGAGAGAAACCCATTCAGGGCCACACGTTGACTACGACCAGAGAGGAAGTCCGCCAGCCATGCGTGAAGTAGCCAATTTCGAAAGTATCGAAAGTATGGTGGAGCTTGTATATAAATTACATGAAACATGAGGACATTGGGAGTCATAAATGTACTTTTTCACCCATTAAGAGGACACGAGTAGGCCAGGGAGAAATCAACACGGTATCTCCAAAGTCAGGTGGCTGCAGTGCTGAAAAAGTATGTGTTATAGAAACACAAAGTTGAACCTGTATTGAGCCCCAGAAATTTGTTTAATAATACACAGGTGTGAAGAGTGCAGTGTTTACCCCACCGTGGGTAGATGGCGTACCTTTGACATTGACCCAAGCAGTTCTAGACACCGTAATTCCACGAGAGTTACGTGCTTGGCAAGAGTAACTGCTCGAAATTTCTATCCCTGGGAATGAAAGTTCGAGATGCAGCTGTAATTAGATATATATTTATATATTTAATGTAGAAACAAAAAACAATTAAAATGTGATGGGAGAAATTCTTGGGAGAGAGGGGAAATGGGAAAATGCTTCAAAATGATGTAGAAAACCAGGTTTGCCCTTTTGCAAATCAAACTGAAAACAACTCGTATGAATAGATGATCAAAATCAAAATTATCAGAAGTAAAAATGCTACATCAATAATGTAAATGAATAATAATGTAATTAATTAATGATGTAATTAATAATGATTAATAATTAAAAACTAATTAATAATTAATTTCGTATGTAATTAATATGGTCTCCATTTTCACGAGTTATTTTAAATTCAAATATCGAAAGTTTCGTTGTTATGGAGTAGCTTGATACAATTATTATGAAAAGTGGTTTTGCCAATCCAAGAGTAGGCCTATTGATAACTAGCAGATATACCAGTTAAATATGGGTGGTGTGGGATTTGATATGGTGGCAGGGCCATATCAAATCCCACACTGAAGAACTACAACAACAACAAGAAAAAGAGCAATCAAAGATTGTAAACCCTCGCCAGGATGTATTTTCAGTGGTTTTTAAGGCTTTTGAGTTAAAACAAATATGGCGGCCGAACCATGTGACCGATGACATATTTATATATTTTTTTCTCCACCAATTTATGCCTACAAGACGCTGAAAGAAATTTCATCTTGATAGGATGAAGTTTTGTACTTGTCGAATTATGACGTCATAACGGAGGTACCTATGACATCATCATTAACATATTTTATTCCCCATGGAGAGTTCTTTACAATGAGCCATGTCTCAATTTTTTCTGTTGAGCGCTTTCCGAGATATAGAGGTGCAAAGTTTTTCGACTTTTCCAAGATGGCGGCCGAATCACGTGACCCATGACGTCATAATTATCATTAAAAAAAATTCTACAGGTGGCGTTGCACCTATGGTGAAAATTTCCTGTCAATTGGACCAACGGTTGCAGAGAAAATCATATTTATTCTGTGCGGACAAACACACAAACAGACAGACAGACGGACTCAAATGCAATACCCTCTCCTCTGGCGAGGGTAATAACAGCAATCACCAGATGGAACAGCGAAATTGCACCGGAAGCTCTGTCCACCAGAATTCCGTGATGTCATCGATCAAGACAAGCTCTTTGAGAAAAGTCTACTATTTACTTGGCTGAACGGAATAAATGTCGGAGTTGTAAGACGCATGCTGATCCAGCGATCCAGTCCCACTATTTTATTTTCTCTCCAGCTTTTCAAAGTGGCAGCTTGTTGTGTCATCTCTGCACCCACCCTGAGCTTTTCTATCATCATTCTGTTCCCCCATTACATTCACCTGTTCCACACTACAAGCCAACCTGTTCCATTCATAAAGTGCCGCTGGTCTACCCCCACTGGAACCTGCCTGTTCACAACCACTCCGGATTCATGAACCACAAACGTCCCACAAAACTAACGGTAGAAGATGGACACAAGCTCTTCTGTGCTTAAATGACTTGCTTATGCAGTTTCAGAGGCCGCTATTCTGGGGAAGCCAACAGTGTGTGTGTGCAGTTGGCTTGTCGGATTTAAGACAATAACAGACATCACAAAGCCAAGTGGTAGGGGTGGCTGCTGGCATGAGCAAGTAAGCCTCTGTTTTCTTCAAGCTGCACTCGCAGCAACGTCCGCCAGGACGTCTCAGAGGTAACGTGCTCGGGAATGAACCATTTCGTCTTGGTTCGATTCCCAACCCGACTACAAGTGGTCATCCCAGTGCTTCGGACTCTGGCAAAATTCCAAGTCCCTGTCCTAACGTTTATATTTCGGTCGCTGCATTGGAGGCCCACCTATTCACATCGGTAATGATACAACAAGCGAGACAAATATGAAATAAAATCCCCATCAAATCTGCATTTTCTGGAAGATTGTTAACCAATGCCGTTTGTGGGTAAACTGCGATGAAGATGTGGATCTTGAAAGGCAATGATGAAAATGACGTTAGGTCTCAGTTACAGTTGATCCATCCATCTCCCCTGGTAGGGTTCTTAGTGCCTGGCCCATAATGCCTGCACAAACCCGGATGAAGACCACCACGGGGTCGTCAAAATGTCAGACCTGAGCTTTGTCTGCTGGGCATCTATTAGGGAAGCCTCGATTTCTAAATACGAAGATGTGTTGTTATCCCCTGTATACAATTCCAACTTTAAAATGTGTGAAAGCTCTATCAGGTACACTTTAAGGCAATGGAAGTTTGAATCAATATGTGTACGTGCACGATTGGGCAAAATACAGCAAACCACATTCCAATTTGTGATTCAATAATATGTGCCTAAAATACTGGCCTGTCACTTTGCAAGTTCAACGAGCAAGCCAAAAATGCTTAATCGCTTTGTGTTGAAAGGCAGCGATCTTTAACTACCTCCTGTGTGTTGGCAGAGTTGCGAAGCAAATCGGCCAAAATCCGTCCTCGGCGTCGGATTTTGACACAAAACAATCAGTCCTCGGAGCACTTCTTTTTCGCACTAAATAAGGAAAGTTCCCTAGCTGTGTGTTGTGCACGCAACAAAAGACAACGGGAAACGGAGGCCTTCCTTCGTACAAACAGCAACATTATTGGAGAATACGCCAGCAAAGGAACAGCCTTGCTAATGCACGGCATTCCCATGAAAAGCAAGGAGATCCGCATCTGTTGAATGGGGATTATGACTCAGTGGCAATGTTTATGATTGCTTTTGAACTCTTATCGCCGTGCCAGATAATTGGAGGAAAGAGGCGGGCACTGGAGTAGGCCGCCAACCACGGCTCTTCGACCGGGGAGCATTGTGCTCAACTCGAGTCTGCCTGGTGAGTCAGTGGAACGGGCGAAGCTCAACGGCACTGGCAGGAGGACTTGTTTGGCGGACGGAGGAATTGACATTCCTAGCATAACCAGAATGAGTCAAAATATGGCAGCTGTCCCTATGACTGACTCAGCCATCACCATTACTAGGGGCAGCTATGGCTCTCTGGCCTCCCTCCCAACCTCACCCGTCACCTTCCACCTCCATAACTTTATCTTGGTGAAACTTGTTGCACTTGGTTCTCTTCCTCCTGTGCCACAAGGTCACTTACAAAGGCTCATCCATCACCAAACACAGTTACCCAGCACACTTACACCACAAATCATTCATTTTTTTGTTACAACAGAACCTGGAAAAGTTTGGAGCTGCTCTAGTTATGTGTTTACTAATTGCAACGACTTCACCAAAGGCTTCATCAAGTCCTGGTTTTGATTCCGACGAGGCAGTTGCAAACCTGCAAGGCGATCCAAACCTGCAAGTATCATATATCAAGGTGGCTCGACATTGTGGCCTGCCAAGCCAACGCTTACATTAGCAAAGCATGATGCAGCGTACAAAGATGCAGGACTCCAAAAAAAGCACGGTTGATTTTTACACCAATGGTGACTCCCTGAGGGACTTCAATCAGTACAACAGGCGATCAAAATGTCAAAACAAGACGTGCAAAAATTATTGCACAGGAATTTATTTATTTTTCTTTGCGAGTGTGTGTAGAGCCAACTCTACAATTCCGTACTCGGTCTCGCATAAACTTTACATTTTTCCACCCAATGCATTAAAATGCCAGCAGGCATATTGAAACGCTTAGGGATAATTCAATTTATAGATCAAGTCGCCATTGCTGATAATAAAGTCACCTGGCTTAAGAAACTGAAAAATTCAGGAATCATTTATTCACCTCTGACTCCTGGCAACGACATTAAACTGCGGGCGACCATCAAGCGGAAAAGTATTGAACTCCAGACATTATTTGGGGTATGCCTGTACCCTATTAGTTGTCCAAAGGTGAAATTGCATCAACCTTCTGAGAGGGTAGCTGTGCATTGCCCTATAGGCTAGAGCAGGAATTTGCAATTTGTTAAGGGTGTCGGTGATAACTAATTTACTCTTCGCGAAGGATGCCGTGGGATCTTTAATGTCCACCAACTGATGCTGGCAGACGGGACTCCCAGTTTAACGTCCATCCGACGGAGGCCTCGCACATTGATGCTTGTGTGACACCAGGAGGCCGGTTTATACCGAGGCCGATATTCAAATGTAGGCTAGACTGCTCTGCGGCGAGTGTGCATACCTCCTGGCCATCCTGCCAAGGTTAGGTTAACATGGCATTTTAGCAAGAGGAAGTAGCAAGGTTTAAAGTAACTAGGACGTGCCCGTACGTGGGTGCCCGTTCCTTGCCAAAAAAAAAAAAAAAAATGTCTTCGCCCATGCATGCATGGGCGTGCCCATGGGCCCATGGGCGTGCCCGTAAGTGCGTGATGTGACCGTACAATGAATGTATCGTCCCGACGCCGCAGCTCGGATGGCGCTGCAGTTAATCGGGCCTGTATCGGCAGAGTTATTATAAACGTGTACTACAATCGATCGTACCTTACAGCTCTGCTCGCCACGTTCAGCATCAGTACGTCGTCACTATGACTATCCGTAAGTCCGGAAGTGACGTCCTCATTTGACTGTCCGGAAGGTCGCATATCGCAGTTACGATGAATCGCAAATTAGTTTTAATTAGTTTTAAAACATAGTTTAACGCCAACATAGTTTGCCAACGTGAAATAAATGAATACGCTCTCAAATGTGCCGTCCGAGGCAGAGTCTGTTCGCCACGTTCGGCACACGTGATAGCTCGCTGCTCTCTGATTGGTTGAATCGTTTTTTGGACATAGCTCGGTAACTACTTCTCCGATTAATATGAAACCTTGAAAAGGCACATCCTCAGGTCCCCAGCAATATACCTGGCAAGTTTAAAGTATATCGGACCCGTGGTTGTCGAGAAACAGCGGTCACAGACACACAGACATACACACAGACATACAGAGATTACTGGAATTATAGATAGATGGGCATCTCAAGATTTATTCCAATATGATCAAAAGCACTCAAATTTGGCAAAAAGCGATTCGAGCGACTTCGCAATTGCCAACCACCGCTCTTGGTACAGTTTTCTCGGTAGAACAGATGGACTTTGAGCTGATAGTTTAAAAACACAACGCATTTCCCTGGTTAACCTCTGCTCCAAACTTTCTCAATGATTGTTGTTCATAGTGCAGGCAAAGTGTGCCAGAGGCCCCCACCGGAGGAGCTGACTCTGCCAAACGACGCTATTCCGGCTGCGACTGCGAGCCATGTTTACAATCCAGCCGCGCACACCCTGCGTCTGACTCACACCACAAGTGATCAGGGAGTCAAATCGTACCATTGGCCTTTAAAAATATCCTCTCTTGCACTTCTCAGATAAATAAGTAATACATTATTTCTAGTTGATTACGGAAATAAGGAGCATGTTCTATGGAGCATTAATTTGCACAAGAATCAAAATACCTTGAACCTTTACAAACATTATAGTCGTAGTCGAGTCGTTTTGGCTCTTTTGATGGTTCCAGGATTGACTAACTTAGAAAGAATAAATGGAGGAACCTGGATGGGTGATGTCCTGCTGTCTGACTGATTAAATCTCAGAAGTAAAAGCAGATGTGTGTCCCCTTCTCTTCCCCCTCCTTTAGGCCTATTTACACAACTCTCGCCTGTTGTTCCTCTTATATTATTCATGACAGCTTGTCACCACCCTTTGAGAAGGAAAAGAAAAGAAAACAGACTGCGCCTGGTATTTAGATGCTGTCAACCCTCATCAAGCTGGCAAAAGATTGCATCATTCATCCTTCGATTCATATACAAGCACATTAAATGGCCTACACCAGCTCAGCACTTAAAACATGACGTGTATAATCAAAACGACTTTATGTTAAATCACTCTTAAACCTCGGGTTATGAGCAGAATTATGTGACATCCCAATGCGCGATGCAAGTTATTCCTTCAAAGTGTTTTCAATGGACGCAGTGGCATCTTTGCGAGGATCAATGGTTAGATTTGATGTCAGAAAATCACAATTGGAGGACATCTATATATTACATACACATAAAAGGAGATGGCGGGAGAGGTGGAGCGGGTATAAAGAGAAAAGGCAGGATATGGGAGAAAGGCAAGTTTGGGATAGAATAAAGAAAGGATGTTGAGAGGAGAGGGAAGAGAATGCCTGAGGCTATCCATTTATTATGTACGCAAATGTTGACCCTCTGCTTCTCAAACACCAATACAACCTCTCAAAATCAAAATCCTATGTTATTTAACACCATTTTATTCATGATCCGCCAAAATCAGGTATTCCTCGTGAAGAACTCCCAATTTTGAATACATATCAATATCAAAGGGATGCGCAAAGCACCCCGACATTTATATAAGGGATCGTTTCTCTGTATGCAGCTTTTACTTGGGGACTGAAAATACGTTTCTCGGCTTCTACTGGACGAAATTGGTTGCAAATTTCAGAAGTAAATGCTTTGTACGTTGGGGTAACATGTTCTAAATTTCAGCAACGTCCGTTTATGCATTCTTGAGTTTCATTGAGAAAACCCTCGAAATCACGTTGGTGTCTGTCCATCCGTCCGTCCGCCCAAAATGTGTTGGCGCTCATATCTCAATGACTATACATTGAAGCTAGCTGAAACTTGGAATATACATTGGCCAATAGGTCTAGTTAATGGCTTTCGAAACAAATTCCACCAAAGTGCTATAGTTTTTGCTTTAAAATTAAATATATATAAATATATACACAATAAATAAATATATATAAATATATATACACACTTTAGAACTCTTCAAAAATATTATTACACAAATCGAATGTGCTGGCCCCAATGGCCTAATGGATAAAGGATCAGAACTCCCATGCTGGGGATTGTGGGTTCAAATCCCATCTGGGTTGAATATTTTTTTCCCCTTACTTTTTAAAGTCTTTTATATCATCTTGAATAATGAGCAAATAAACATCTTGTACATGAGCAAATGTATTTTGTTCATATTTAAAACGTAATTATTCTTAAACCTGAATTTCAGCATCATTTTGAGTATTGTACTACATCAAATTGTTTATTGTATGGAAATTAAGGGAGTAGGCGCAACGCGTCCCTTCCTTTTTTTGGGACGATTTCTCTGTATGCAACTTTAACATGAGGACTGAAAATTCGTTTCTCGGTTTCTACTGGTATATTGCAGATATAAATATACATACATACACACTTTATACCCCTTTAAAAAAAAAAAAAAAAAAAATATATATAGGGGCGCCCTACATCTGGCAAATAAAATACATTTACTTCTTCATGTATCTGTATTATTCAAATTGGCTCCCCTTTATATGAACTTTTCTAGAGCATTACTTGGTTCCTCCTCAGAACACAAGGGTAGTCCAGCATGCACACGAGATTTTTTTGAATGCCCCTTATTCTTTTTGTTCGACATTTTCTATAAGCTATGGAATGTCCCTTATTTTCCATAGTTTGCCACATGGCACATACCATATAAAGGGGCCTTTTACCCAAGAATGTAGATGTAACCTCTTAAACTATAACATGCGTTATTATATCACAGAACATTCAAAAGGCTCCTTATGTAAATGCATTGGCTTCGATGGTCGATCGGCTCCCGATTTGCTCCTCCACACAAAATGAATATGCTGACAGCCAATCAACTGTGGGTTGTTCAACTGATATGAGTTACTTTTCTGGAACCGATACAAATGAGCCATGCTGTTCAATTTCCCTCGGAAGTCTCTCACTCTAATAACACTCCCCTCCCTTCTCCCTCTCCCAACCCACACTCTCTTCCCAGCCATTTGTGGTCTTCCATGGAAAATGTGGAACATGTGAACAACAAAGTCAGTGGATAGTTTTGAATGGTTAGGTTGACAAGGCCTATGGAAAACAAACTTAGGCCTGATACTTAAATTGGAGAAGAACAATGTAGTTTTGATTCCATTTTTACAGCCAAGAGAGAGAGAAAAAAAGGAATATCCAGCAAAAACTAGTTGAGGTCAAAGAGTATTTCCTCACTTCATGTATACAATTGTGAATACAGTAATCCCGCTTGACCACATTTGAGTCGGAAAGGAAAAGGATGCTCCTAAGGGAACCTCCAACATCCCATTGGGGGAAACACAGAAAGCCATGTGTGATGGAATTAACAAAGGATGTGCCCGGGTGATGCAATGGCAACTGTGGGTTCACACCAGAGTTGAAAACCCAAACGATAAGATAGTTTTCAGTTGCACTTGACGTATAGGACCATATACATGTAAAGTCCATAAATAAACTGGGAAAGGGAGGGAATTGTGGATAAAAAAACCTGGAGAGGGGAGAAGAATGCACATAAATAGTGCATTCTGAAAGGGAAAATAGGAAACATAGAAAAAATAGAAAATAGGAAAAATCACCCTTTGATAGGGAAAAAGGAGAAGATAATGTTCATAGATCATAAAATACTCAGCTCGGATTGAGAATCTTTCAGCAATTTTTTTTATGAAAACAAATAAAGTCAGAACGTTCAAGGTGGGAACTTCAAGGGGTAGGAACGAATGGTTTGTGGTCACAATTTACAAAATAAAGGGCATTTGGTCTTACCATCCACATTCAGCACAGATGGAGAGGGGACTTCGTTCGCAGGCCATAGAGCATTGCCATCCTTGTGCCACGCAATGGAAACGGGCTGCGGGGGACCGACAGCGTTACATGCCAAACTAAAGGGCGATCCACGCGTCACGTTCAATGCCTGTGGCTCCTCGATAAAGAAAGGAAGACCTGCAGGGAGTCCAGGGGGGGGGGGGGGGGGATTAGACAAAAAAACTTACAGCCATGCATACATACCATTGGTGCAAATGGAAGAATTAGTCGAAGGATCGGACTCGGTGATGGAATTGTTACAGTGTCCGCTCTGAATCTGGGAGGTCGGTGGTTCAAGCCCCATCAGAGTAGTACCAAAGGCCAAAAATGATACGACCTGCATCGTTGCTTTACGCTCAGCATTTAATAAGAGTATAGCAAGACAAAAACCATGAGGTCGACGACCATTGCACAAGCTCGATGGGACTAACGACCACCTCCTACGTTGAGGTTCCTGGTAATGGATCTCTATTACCTCCACCACCAAAGGTGGATGGAGGTTATGTTTTCACCCCTGTCTGTCTGTCTGTCTGTCTGTTTGTTTGTGAACAGGATATCTCAAAAAGTTGTGGTCGGATTCGAACGAAATTTAGCAGAGATGTGGCGTATGTGACAAGGACGAGATGATTAGATGTTGGTGAAGATCCGGATTCGGATCCGACGACTAACATTTTAAAGTGATTCTTCACCATCGGGAGATGGGGCCAAAAACGAGACATAGCACGATATCTCAAAAAGTTGTGGGACAGATTTGTACGAAACTTGGTGGAGAGGTTGGGTGTGTGACAAGGACTAATCAATTCGATTTTGGTGAAGATCCGAATATGGATTCGGATATGAGGATTATTTAATTTCTAAATGATTCTTCACCATTGGGAGATGGGGCTAAAACCAACATATAGCAGGATATCTCAAAAAGTTATGGACGGATTTGGACGAAACTTGGTGGACCGGTTGGGTGTGTGACAAGGACTAATCAATTCGATTTTGGTGAAGATCCGAATATGGATTCGGATATGAGGATTATTTAATTTTTCTTAAGTGATTCTTCACCATTGGGAGATGGGGCCAAAAACGACATATCGCAGGATATCTCAAAAAGTTGTGGACGGATTTGGACGAAACTTGGTGGAC